>NC_136820.1:1205000-1805000 GCF_951394365.1 Tetrao urogallus | reverse complement strand
CACAGCTTTGCAGGAGCATCTCTCCAGCTTGCACTGACACCTTCAGCGTCCTGAGGTCAGTTCAGCAGCAGTCTGTGTATTACTCAAACAATGCTGTTTTTGAAAAGCAGCACACTTCATGGCAAGGAGTTGCAGATGTTTTGAGAAAAATGCTCATTCGTTTTTTCTTTTTCCTTTTCTTTTTAAAATCAGATCTGTTTAAGCTGAAATTGAACATCAAGCTTGTAGAAATAGGAGCTATTGGCATCTGCTGATAGCTGTGCTGATACATATGCAGCAGTTCCTCTTTAGCAGATGACATTTGAAGCAGAGGGGGACTGGTCCTGCTTTCTGTTACAGGACTGCAGCTCTGCTGATTTCAGCCCTGGAATCTATATGGAGCAAAAAGAGAACCAGGGCCAGAGATGCAGACACCCACCAAGAAGCTGTCATGACATTTCATGGAAAGGGCATTCTGGGATTCCCTACCAATTTCCACAAACAGCAACAATATCCTTGCAAATTTAGGTGACAGCAGGACTTAGAATTAGTTAATTAGCCAAAGGACGGGGTAATCAGTGGCAAATTAATGTTTAGAAAACAGGTACAATTTTTTAAATGTTGGGAAGATTTCAGAGGATGAGATTATGGGTTGCAGACAAGCAATAGGGCGTCAGAATGATAATTGAGTGGTATTTTCTTTTACAACAGGAGCCCTCCATTTCAAGACAAAGGCCAATAAAAGAAGTTCTGTTTACTGGGCCCCTAGACTTGCCATCTAATTCATCAAAATACTGCATGCTTTTTGCATGACACGTGCGTCTTGTTCAATCAATAGAAAGCTGCTAAAAATCTCCTAAATGTCCTATTCTAAACAACATTTAACAGCTACAACCGCAGCCTGATTTTGATTTATTGAATAATTTGACCAGAGAACACCTTAAGTCACAACAACATTAAGTGCAATAACTTCTCATTCCTTTGCTGAACACCATATGAAATTAAACAAAATAAAAATTGACAGCACAAAGTTATCCTGAACCCATTCCAGATGGATTAAGTTCACCGTATATATTAAATGGAGATTTTAGCTTTGGTTTGACATCGCATTTCATTGACTCCCAAAAACAAATTAAAAGTAACCCAGGATGTGTTAGCAATTCCATTTAAATCTAAATATTTCTGATAGTAATTATAGAGCAATGGGAAAACGTTGAAGACATTTTGACTTTAACTGCCCTGTCATTCTGATTAAAAAAATATCAGCTTTACATCTGCAAGAAATTTATAAAGTGTACTCTTTACAAATTGTTATGGAGCAATTTGTGCACAGTTAGTTCTTTGTTTAATCGAGAAATCTGCCCAAACTGTGATTGTGTGCTTATTTCCCTAAGGCTGGGAGTGAAGGTTATTTCATTATGCCTTTTGGGAGCAGAAATCTATCTAATACGTTTCTGAATTATTCCAGACTGAGCTGAAGCTGAACATGAGAACAAAGGCCTGCTTCCACAGCAGAAAGACTACCCCAACTCCCAGCTGGGAAGATTTAGGCAGAGATTTATAAGTACAAACACTGAAGAAATTTGCAAGTAATTGCATGTATTTGCTCTCTGTTGTGGTATGCAGTAAACTAATATTTATAAAAACATATCAGCACACTGCTGCTCATTATACCCTTCCCAGTCTCAAAGAGTTGTAATGAAGGTTAGTTTTATTTTTCCCTTTATTCTTCCTGGGTATGAGTGCTAACAAAAGAAGGCGAGAAAATAAGAAGCACTGCTTGATGGCTGCTGTGTATGGATGTCAGAATGTACACAAATACCCAGTAATTAAAAACTAAAATTTAATTGCTGCCAATAAGCAGACAGGAATAATACACCTATCTGCTCTATTTTGTCAAGAACAAAAATTTGAGCATAAGCTTCTTCACTAACAAGCGCCTCTGGAAAGTAACCAGAACACAGTTCAACCTTACCAATACCTATCTTTTGTGTTTCTTGTTAGGTATGTAAATATCCATTTATTTAACACTACTGCTACGGTTTGAACCGTTGACATAGGCAGTAATTACTTTGGAGACTGCTTCATTCAGGGTGTGAATATGGCACTAACGATCCACTGATTTACTATGGTAGTGAGACACACTTTTAACTGCAACCCAGGTGGGCAATTTGGAGAGAGAAATCTTCCATCGTGGTATTTGCACCTCCAAAAGCTTTGCCAAAGCTCGAGTTTGAACTCAACTTCTGTCACCGAGGAAGACACTTGCTTTCCAAATGCTTCCTAACAAAGGAATACCTCCAGGGTCCTGGAAAAGACACAGCAGTATTTGATTTTGGAGAATGCTGGAGATATCCAGAAAGACTTTGTCCACCTGATCTTGGTCCAAACTGCCCATTCCAGATCAGTTTGATTCAAAAGTCTGTTTAATGTTACTAGGTGACAGAAGTGTACCTACCTAACACATCACTTCCAACTTGAAAGCAAAGAAAGGAGTGGCTGCGAACATGAATTTGACGCTCTGTAATGAACGCACACGTTGATCCTCGTTGGGTAAACAGAAGTAAAACTTCACCACATGCCTGAAGCTTTATCTAAACTGATGAGTTTTTACAATTATCTTACATTACGTTATCAAGCTGTTCTGCTTTTAGGCACACACTCTCCATTCCATAGGTTTATCTGAAAGCAAACATTTCCGTTTAGCCCTTGTGACGTCCAAAAAAGATTTTCCTGTAGAATTCTGTATGGAGAGTTCAAAAGGAAGTGTTTATAACAGGTCTTTATAAATTTGTAAAAATTCAATGCATAATTAATGGTTCGTACTTGGGGTTTTAATGAATATATCATTAATAAGTACTTAGCATAATACACTGGTTTTATTACTCTGTCACATAAGGCTTTTGTGTAGTTCTCAGTATTTTGACATTACAGCTAAGACTGCAGATCGTGGAGTTTTCAAACCAACAGTTACAGTTTAGCCTGTTTTCTACCAAAAAAATGAAAGTTTCAAGTAGACTTCATTTAGTGTTGGGTTAATGTTGTTTAAAGTTGGTAGGAATGTGCTTATTTACTATGTTAAGTACTGTAAGATACACGACAGCCTTAACTACTAATTTTCATGTTTATAAATGTTGGGATTGCATAAACCATGAGACAGGTTCACTCTACTGTTGACACTTAGTGCCTGTTGTGGGTTACTAGAATGAGTGTCTTCCTGCAGGAATTTCACATGATGTCCCTGCACTACTCTCTCCATGCAACCTTCTTTTCCCTTCAGTTTGGGTACCCAACGTTTTTGCCTCAGTATGTGAGCTCACCTCATTAGGGACAGAAATCTTGTTAAGGAGAACAATTAAGCAGATGCTTGAGTTCAAGACATTTATTGTAACAACCTGCAGTCTGTGGAATACAATGACATGAGAAAATGTCGAAAGAAGACAACACACTGAGAGGAAAATTTAGTTATTTTAAAATACTAGTTTTTTTTACTTCAATAAATGGGAAAAAAGGGTCATCACGTTAAAATACAGGTGTTAGTAGAGCTGACAATTGCTTCTTTGGGACCTGCCCCATTCACTGCCCACATGGCAACATCTGAACTTTCATCACATAGCAAAATTACCCACATGCTTTATAGCACAGCGTATTTTCACCTTGAAAACAGGCAAAATCCACACAAATAAGAAACCCAAATACACAACAAGAAGCTGAAGCCAAGGCTTTCAGAAACCAGAACTCAAAGTTAGGCTCTATGAGTGGAATCTTCAAAAATATTCAGCTTACTAGAAATGCAGTAAGAATTATACACTGTTCAAGAAAGCATTCTTCAATTCCAAATTACCAAGCCCTGAAGAGCTTCCAAAAAAAAGTTCTTAAAGCTCAGCATTTCTGCAAAATTTCTGAAGAGATCTACATCACTGCATTAAGTTCCACATGGCTCCTGGCACAGTGTTTACATTTAGCTTTAAGCATAAGTAGTTAACATTGCTTTAAGTAGTTAGTTACCAAATTACAGTCCCAATCTCAGATTCTAAGCAGCGTCAGGTGAAAAAAAAATTCTAACCAGTAAAAAGGCTTTGGAAGAGTATCTATAAATTGGAGAGTTAGAACAGTAACCAAACCTGAATATCAGGCTAGGAACAGAGACTGCAACCCACTTTCTTGAAAGCCCTCGTAGTTAATTGGTAAAGCATTGATTTAGCACATTAGACAGAGATTCTTATTTGTGGCTTTGCCAAAAACTTCCTTGGAGATCTCCAACACATCTCAACCGCTACACTTGTCAGTTGGTACAGAAGAGAAATGAGTCTGTGCATACTTGTTCCACAGACAAACCATCTTTCATACAGAACACACGACATGGAGCCTCCTTTAATCAACCCCTGGAGCTTTGTTTTTTGTTGTTTTTTTTTAATAACGTGGATCAATGATGAAAACACTCTCCACTACTAGCTTTGCTATATTAAATTTATTTATAAAGAATTATGTTTGATAAGACTTTTAGTATCTTAGCAAACTGCTCAAGAAAGCAGGAAGATTTACTTCCTTCTTCTCTCCCAAACTGTGCCTTGTAAAAACAGGGTATGTACGAAGAACTTGTGAAACTGACAACAGACCAAAATCACTTTGGCATCACTTCTAGGTTGATCTGTTTTTAGGAAGTCTGCTCTCTTGGTTTTTGAACATATCAACATTTATGTTTGAACATATTTGCCAGCCTTCAGCTGTTTTGAATGGGAAGGGGTTTCATGCCCAACAGGCCCTCACTCAGTTTGCACACTTCACATGATGAGACCCTCAGCTTCATTGAACAAACTTCAACCTGCCTGCAGAGCCAACGCCAGACCCCAGAGCCAACGCCATTTCGTACCCACCCAAATCAAGCAAAACTCCTTTGCCACATTATATCAAAGACCTGTATTTCTTCCTAAGTGTCAGTCCGTGCCCAGATAGATACTGAAGAATTGAGCTGATGCTATTCAGTGTCCAAATCCTTTCAAGAGCTGCTTAACTGGTAAGCTTCACACCATGTGTGAACTCAGAACAGAATCTGCTATGTACTTCTCTACATAGAAGAAACCTACCATAGAATTTGTGAAGAGTTTCTTGCAGCACAAATGTAAGGCAATAAAGTAAATCTCATGTGGCTCTAACTCCAAAAGACAGGCCAGGAGGAAAGAATACAAAGGTTAGAAAAAGCTGCAGACATTCAAGCATGGATGAAAACAAGACTGGAAAGGAAGGGAAATTCCAGAGGAGGATTTCATAGAAAAAAAAAAAAGGCAAAAAAGATTGGAAGAGCTTGATGGAAAGAGAAGACCAAAGGAAAAGGAGTTACACAGGAGGAGAACATAAACACTTCTCAGGGAAACAGAACAGGCGGCTTGGAAATCCATCCAGCTTTTTTTTTTCCTAGTCAAATTATTAGTTAACATGATTTCAATCTATACTAAGTGATTAACACACCAGGTGGTAACTAAAATTCTCTAAAACAATTTAACTAGTGAAACCCTGCAGTTCTGGCAGATTGCAATACGTTCAATAGGCATTTTGAGCATGAATTTCTATTTCAACATTAATATCTACAACTTCAAAAACGAAGTTATATTTGCAAACTGCAGTGTTCTGCTGCTGAATGGCACATACATACGTAAATGCTTAATACACGTTCTGCTTTTTTACTTTTGTTTTCCCTTTCTGACTGGCTAAGTATTTTCTAAATTCACACAAACTGATATAAACATAAGACCTACCTTGAACAACTTCTAGTTTATTCCACGCTACTTAGCCTGAAATCAGTTTCAATTACAATTTTCTTCCTTGTTAACAAAAAATGTAACATGCTACTACTGCTAATAATACAAAATACAGAATTTACTACCACTGAAAACTTTTAGTCTAACCAGATGTGCAAAGCCCCAAAGCTGCAAAGAATTTTTTAATATATGTAATATAAATGCGTGTGTATGCACATACACACATCTGTATGTTTATATAGACATATACAGGCTTCTAGTAGCACCTGCTGTAGTAGATTTATGTGAGGACTTACAAAACTCTACAGCTGTTTATAACTTTCTGGAAATTTCATTTTCAGGAGTTGTATTTTCCATGCTTGTTTCCCTATTGAGCAAAATCAACAACTGAGTTCTTGGTTTATATAACAGCGGGTTAAACAAAAAAAGAGGTTTCATTTTCATATATTGTTTTTCTCTCACAATGAAAGAATGGCTGAACTTTCTAGTTTGAACTTCCAGGATGGCTGATCCCCACTGATTACTAGGTATTTTTGTTACTTAGAAAATACCAATGCTCACATTTATGTATTTACATACATATACCATGGTAACATTTACTAATAAGACGAGAGCTGCCCATTGTACTTCCTTGTCTCCAGGAGACATTATTCCTTACAGGCTGGATAAAGACAAGTGCAGGAGTCAGCATCACAGCCCAGAAGACCGCTTGCTGCCTCATTACAGACAACACATCCTTGGGCAGGAGCATCGCATTCCCATCAAGCTATCTGAAAATCTCTGCTCTTTCTCGCATTCAGCCCACTTCTGCTTAGGATGAGAAAGCAAAAGAGCAAGGGCTGTTTACAGAAAGGCTCAGTTTGGCTCACTCTAGCTGAACAGATTTTTCTGCCTGAAACACTGAACCACTGCTTGCCGTATTACAAACTGCTGTTAAACTGCTGTGTTGACACTGAGCATGAAAAGATGTTTCACGTGGCACCTTACACTGAAATTACACAAGAGCCAATAAATTCAGTACATACGACAGGCAATGTTCATGCCTTTGTCTTGTGGTGAGGGAAGAAGAGCTCTCACATTTCCTGTATTTCATGAAGTCAGAAATGCATCAGCAACCTACAGAGTAGTACTACAGAAGTCCAAATTGCTGACAACTAGTTAAAATGTAAAATTAAAGAAGAGTACATAAATTAAACATCATATTATTCAACGTATTTGAATCTTGGAGCCAGTATGCATAGATTATTCTATTTATATATGTATTCAATATTTGTATCAAAACGATGGTTAGAGCCCTTGAGATTATATATAAATCACACAGGTGTGTCTGTGTGTATAAAGTTAGGCTGCCAAGAATTTGCTTGTAATTCTTTGAAGACAGGTCTTCTTGAAGGGATCTACAGCACTTCAGATAATGACATTTTTTATTACCTTCATTTAATCTTTCTTTCCTTAGTTTCTGCTTCTCCCATCCTCCCATTCTCCCAGTATTAGCTATTAGGGAAACAGTTCGTATGGGCAGAATTTAACTACCTTCACAGATACAGTTAGAACTAGATTTCTGCATTACTCTTAAATTATGTGCAGTTTGGAAATGTAAGAGTGTAGGAAGGTCATAGCTATATATATATATGCTAATAATAGAATAATACAGTTTCATATAGCCAGCATTAGCTATAAGGTTTCCTGCAATACTTCTACATATAAAGAAAACTAATATGCTCTGTATGTAATACAAGCACACTTCAGCATACCACATAACTTCTACACAGAGCACTTGAAAAACAGCCCAGAACATTTCTGAAGGTGCTCTTTTGATTGATATTTAAGGTAAAATCTCCAAATAGGCAACAACGACGTACAACTCCTTGTTCTACCTCAGAAGGATTCGACTCACAGGTATCGAGGCATTTTTTGCTAGAAATCTTTTCTGTTTGTTCATTTTAAAATACAGCACACAACCCGCTTTCATAGTTTTAATTGACACCATCGGTGTGAGTTCAGAAAAATGTAAAGACTTCCATGGTGATGCAGAAATGAATTGCTCACAATATTCACTGTACACAGAACTGCAAGCTTACTCTGTGTTAAGGTCTCTGTTTCCACCCATCCTATATGAACCTTCATCTTACTTTTACCTCAGCCACCACCTCGAAGTCCTAGCTTCAAATTGACTTTGCAACACTTTACAACTTCAGTGAAGAAGTCAAGAGGCGATACTGAAGTAAAAGAAATTCCGGTTCAGAGTTAATACATTACTTTGTTTGGAATTGCAGCTCTGTGTCTTGTTTCAGCTTCAACACGCAGATACGTAATTAAGAGTTAGGCAGAAACTGTACCACTAACACAATGCATCAAGGAGCTGGAAAGCCCTTGTTTCCTATTGCATGCCAGGCTTCAGTACATGACTCCCACCTTTGTTATTGCAGTGCTCTGCCCGCTGCTAGTTCACTGGAAGCAGGCTTTACCCTTTGAAAAAAAAAAAGTAAATCTTTTTTCATAAACAAACCCTAATAGATGCAGATGAGTCTATTCTAGTGCAGGAACACCAAACAAACAGCAGTGGGATGATTCCCCAGCCAAACATCATCACTTCCCCCCTTTAAGGGGCAAGAGAAGGAAAGAAAAACTGCCAAAAGCAGCAGGCTGAGTGGAGTAACCAGAAGGTGACAATATACTGCTAATGGTTCAATGACTGCAGAGGGCTGCTCAAGCTGTGCTCAACAAAAACTCAGCAACAGCCAAAGAGGGAAGAGAAAAAAAGGCTAGATGTTTGGTTTTACCTTTTGTCAAACATCGTTAAATATGAGCTACTTGAAAAAAATGAAATAAAATAGAACGAACGCAATAATGCTTTGTGCAGGTGGCACCAAGGTCCCTGTCTGGGCCTGCAGACAAAACCATTCCCGTGTAAACCTTACAGAGAATTAATCCTCAAGGACCACCGTAATGAGACCTTAAGAGGCTGAACAACAGCAGCCTATGACTGAGGGAAGCACAGCCTGCTCCCACAAGTCTTCTCTAGCAGAGTTACATCAAAGCAAACTGGGACCAGATAGCAGGATTCTGCAAGAATCCCTTATCTTAGCGCTAGCGAATGCTTCTCCTCTGATTGTCTTGAACTGCCACCTGTCCCAGGCATCTTTGAAGGCAACGCTAAGCCTGTGATGGGTCTGACCTCCTTGAGCTGAAATTCTTTTATGTCTTTCTTCATTTTCTGCTCTGTTACATTCTTTCCCTGCAACATACGCTACATGAAACAAAGGGAGTTCTCACTCCTTGACTTACTGTCCCCAGCTATTTGAAAGCAAAAAAACAATGTTAAGGATTATACTCCACCCGCAATATGGAGTAGTCCTCAGGAGACAAGCCTCTTATTTTTGAGAGTTATAACTAGATGGGCTTTACACGAAGGGGCTTTACAATGAGGTTCAGTGTTGCTGGGAGCCAAGATATGAAAGCTGCATATCAGAGATAGCTTAAAAAACAAAAACATTCGTAATACAGAAGTATACGAAAAATCACATTACAAAAATGAGCAGGAAAATAATGAGGAAGCAACAAGACTCAGAGAAAACAAATTACTGCAGAGTACGCACATGCACTGTACTATGCACAAATATCCTGTAACATCACTGTCCAGCACAGCGTAGCAATGTTCATTTCACTGTAGGTGAAAGTACAGAGCTGGCCAGTCCAAGTCAAAGAACAGCTCTGCTACCTGAGAGGTGTGTGTACACAAAGCACTCACTCAGCTCATACACAGGAGATGATGTTAACAAGAATGCCACAAGTCAGTGTTTCAGTCTGCAGACTGACACAAAGGCAAGCATGCCTTCCTGGTGGCAGACAATTTCACGAGGCATCTTACCAGAGTTATAGAGACTAGAAGACACGCACGGAGTTGTCAGAAGGTTTTACCCGATAGCTAAGAGCCATAATTCATAAGCCACCAGGGTCCTGAAAAGGCTGGGCAAAGGAAGATCTTGCTAAAGCTCCCACCTCTCATTTCCCACTCTTGTACTCAATCGGTTCTAAACCGGTTTTGAAGTCTTTTTCTTCTTCTGTGTGCACAGCACTGTCAGAAGAACAAGAAGCCAAGTATAACTAGGCTGAACAGGACACTGCCAGCAGCTCCTCCCAGTTCCCTGCACTGACAACATAAAAGAGTGCCATTAGTTGCAGTCAGGTGAGGCTCATGAAGTATTATGCAGAATGATGGAAGCTTGAAAGAGAAAGCACCTTTTGCTTTTGAAGCTTGATGGGAAACCACAGATGGAGGAATTCAACCAACCACGCGAACAGAAAGACTGTATCAAAATACTGAGCTTGATGTTTTTTCTTATAACATGCAGATTAGCAAAGTTTGCAGCAAACAAGGAGCAAATACGTAGGGTCTAAATGTTTATTTTCAAAAGGCATTATGTGGAAACCAGAGAGTGGACCACAGCATTTTCTCATTTTTCTAGAGCCAAGACCTATTGTGTACATTGCCAAATTAACTTGGCCTAGAGACATGCTGTGCTGCACATTTACTTACATGCTGTAAGTAAAGTTCAAGACTTTTTATCATCCATTTGGAGACTCCTTCCTCCTACCCCACACTCCCACTAAGAGTGTTGTGCTTCAGAACCACAGAGCAGTGTCAGGCTAGCACCAGCGTCTGTAAGGAAATACAGTGGTCATTACCCAACAGTCAGCTCTTCGGGGAATGGTGTCAGCACCTTGTGTAGCCCTAACAAGCAGTACCCATATCTACATCATCCTGTAAGGTAGCAGTCTGAGGGCTGCCTTTAAGTAACACGGCAACTTTGCATTTTGCAGCCTTCAAGCACAGCCTCAGCAGCACTTGTACCTCACCCTCCTGGTCCAGTAGGACCCTGCATGCCCAGGACAGCCTTATGCATTGGCACAACAGTCACACAGGCTGCTTATGAGCAAATCGCAGAGCTAGAGGCCGGCCTGGATACAGAGGCATGGGATGCTTCAACCTGCCTCTACAGACCTCCCTTTTATAGCGATATCCACACAGAACAGTAGCTTCTGTGGGAAGTACCACTACAGCAGAACATCTTCAACCTGTCTGACTTAATCTTACAACGTACTGGAGGACAGAAGGTACTACTAAATGGAGGACTTGTGTTACTACCCGTGATTTACATAGAAAATAAGTATCTTCTTTTAAGAGATGTGCCATTTTTCCCACATGAACTGAGAAACACTTCCACAATCCAACATTTTGGGTTTCATTCAGCCTTTGCTATTTTTTCCATGGGAGCGGACAAATCCAGATTAGGTCTTTAGTCTTTATTCAACGGGACCTTCCTCCAGTTGGCTTTATTTCCCAATAGGCATATTTAATTTTTCTGTACTCAAGTTGACAAATAAAGAAGTTAGAGTAAAAATAAGCACAGGCCACAGTCACTGCCAGTCTCAAGCAAATCAGAAGCATTTATGAGCAGGTCATACATCAGCTTTTCCCTAAGTCAAACATTCCAAGCACTGGGCTGCTCAGTGATTAAGCCAGTGATTAAATCTGTATTCCTCTCTCCCTCTTCCAGTGAAAATAAAAAGAAAATCCACTCCTACTATATCAGCAACAAATGTTTTTGAATTCTGGCACCAATTTTATTGTTAGAAGCACTCTAACTCATTTGTGTGAATGGTGCTGATGCCAGTCCAAGTATCACCCAGTAACAAACATGGCAAAGGAGCCAACAGCCTGCTATCACTGTACCATGCTGGTTCATCCTGGTAAAGCAAGCAGCCGCTGTTTACACATAACACAAGCCTCAATCCAAAAAAGCATATTCATACAAAATAACCTGATTTCACTTCAACAACAAACTCTACCAAAAGTCAACATCAAAGCCAGAGGCTTTCAACAGTTGTATCCGCAGACAGGTTGGTGAAAAAAGCAAACAAATCAAATGCAGCACCTTTCTACACCGAAGAGTACGACACACTGGAATGCAATTTATTTCAACACATCTACCTCATTAGTTATTTGCTTCAACACTTAGTATGGTGTTACACTCAGCTGTTACCATAATCAGCCGTTTATTTCAAAGTATGTCATTTGCCATTACTTTTGGCTTGTTACCATAAGTTACTTCAACAGGGGACTGTAGATAGACGAATAACAATGTCCAGCTCTTCATTTGAGAAATGGTACACAGATCCTTGGGAATTAGGATTTTAAATTACAACTAGCATGAGGAACAGGTAAAATGAAAGGGCAGAATATAAGGCAACTGGGGACTATTACAAAGTTCATTGAAGCCAGCAGCTGTTGATTCATTGAATTCATCAGGTTCTGGATCAGCGCTGTTTGGCTGTTTGGGAAAAAATGATGGCTCAGGACAGCCCTGAAATGTGAAAGTGAAAACAGAATGAACAGTGGGGGACTCTCTGTTCTACCTTATTCAGTGTGAAACAGGAAACATGCATAATTTAAATTTGAAAGCAATTCCATTATCTGGGGAGCTGTGTCAAACTCCAACAAATCAGGAAGACAAATTCTGGAAGACACTCTTCTGTTTTATTTATGAAACAACTACTCATTTTTAAAAGGAAGTATGAAGATGGTGTACAAACCTGTACATACACAAACACCTCCATGCCAGTACAGTTTTCTTCTGCTGTTGCAAACAATGCCACCATCATATATGCTGACAACCACACCTCATTACAGCAGCTGTACACCAGCACTTAGTGCAGAACTGGTTTCCCACACTGCCGATTGATGCCTTGGCTGTAAGTTATACCACCACAAATGAAAAAAGATAACCAGGAGGTTGATGGCCATGCCTGCAATAGGGGTGTTGGAACTTGATGATCCTTGAGGTTCCTTCCAACCCAAGCCACAATATGATTCTATGATGATTCTACGAACCAGAATAATTCTGATTGAAAGGGAAAGTGTTCCTGAAATGAGCTCCGAGCTCAGATGTGAACACACTCAAGAGCCCCAGTTGCTAGTAATTTGAGCACTGTTTTAACAGGAAGCTAAAAAGTAAATTGCAAACTACACAAGAGTCAGATTAAGAGGAAGCTAATTGGGTTGCTAGGTGCAAATAAAAGGAAGCAGAGGATATGGCTAAGAGTCTTTCCTAATTATTGAACTCAATCAATAGGAATAAATCTGTACTGCTACAGCATTCCTGAAAATTGCTCAAGAATAGAGCATTTAAACTGTCTTGAAAATAAAGGTGTGCTCAGTCCTGGCTTCCAACAGGTTGGTGCTAAGAGATTTCTTGAAGTTGCACCGCATCAACAGGCACCACACAGTCCTTTAAAATCTCCCTGGTCAAGCTGGTGCTGTGGAAAGAGCAGGCCTACAGTGCTCCAATACTCATCACAGGGCAACTCCTGGGACACAGCCACACACTTGGGCTCTTCCCCAAACCCAAAGGCAGCAGCACGGAAGGAGGTACAGAACCTGATTGCACCATCACAAGGAATAATGGCACTAACACAAGGAAACCGTAACAGAGGAGCACCCTGCAGATCGTAACTATCTCACAGTGTAACTGCTGACACTGATTTCTTCACAAGAACTGGGAGATGGCAACAGAGGTGGGGATAAAAGAGAACTAACTGAAACGTTTATTTTCTACATTTGGACACAGTGATTGAAGCGCTCAGTAACAACACTTATGAGTATTCAGCTGCCTAAACACAAATTCATAGTGCCATCATACATAGTGCCAGCAGCCTTCATCACAAGGTTCATCACCTTCATCACCTGGCTGAAGCATTTCCTTCCTTTGCTACAAGGACTTGACTTGTTGCAGACATAAAGCTCCTTACCATGAAGGCAAGGCAATCTGACACCAAAAGCTGCACGAGGTTGAGTTCTGGCTAAAGTTTTTTAAGGCACTAAGCAGTCAAGTCCAAAAGGCTACTCCTTCAAATCATGTGTTCTTGGCCAAGAAATTCTTGCAGAAAGAAGTACCTCAGAACAAGGTGACTGACAGACAGGAGCCTCAGGTATTAAGGATGCTCCAAGTCTTGCAAAAGATGATGCTTATCTTCCTTTGACCATTAGTTTTCTACATACCCAACATACTTGGCTAATCCCTAGCATTACTCATCCTCAACAAAAACACAAAGAACATCACTGCTAACCAAGAAAAAGAGAAAACTCATGATCTTGCCTGTTGCTACGACAGAAATGAGCACAACAGTTGCATGTCAGGCCCTGGTTTTTGTTTTTTTCTTCAGAGAACTGAATGAGGGCAAATCCCACAACTCCCTCACACTAGTGAATCTCTGAAGAGGAAACTTGTAGTAGGCGACTGCAACAGAAACTACCACATTTTTTTTCAGCTCAGTTTCTGGGCTTCTAGAGACGTTCTTCGTGTTTGTTTTTTTTTCCCTCACTTTTTAGTTGCTGGTACATAGAGGATATCACATAGGGAAATTGGATCAGTCCCAGCCCATTACAGACCCTGTGACAAGGCTCTTAAAGACAGGAACGCCCACTTATCAAGGGACACAGCAACTTTTAAGAAGCTTTTCATTCTCTCCTGATTTAGGGATAGCTGATCCGCCTTGAGGCTAAAGAGATGGATTACGTTATTTCTTGGCTGTTTTTCAGAGTTTCTAGCTGTGACCCTACAGCTCTGAGCAATGTACTTTGTCTCTTTCCATGAAGACAGTATGTAATAAATACAAACTTTAAGGCATCAAAAATGCTTTACATGACAAACAAAATCAAATCCGTGGAAGAAATAAGTATTTTTGCATTTGTTACTAGAAAAAAAAACCTTCATCTTACAGGCACTTAAATAACCCAGTAGAAGAGACTAAGAAAACCAATCTGCTCCACTATAGTAGAACCCAGCAGGTAAATTCTCTTAGGTTGCCATAGAAGAATGACTTTTTTTTTTTTTTTTTCCCCAAAGGTTGAATCTAAGGACATTTTAAAAATCAAGTCCAACAGACTTAGAGTAAGGGATCACAGAATTACCTTATACCACCCTTTGCCCAAACAGGATCACTTTCGTATAGATCATCCCTTGTAGCTTCCAGTCAAAATTGATACTAACTGTAATGACAAGGAAAAAATGGCAAATGCATATCCTTGAATACTAATCTAAACTTGAAATTAAAGCAAATCGAAAAAGCCAGAAAAAAAATCATCTTCCAATTTCTCAACTACATTACGTTACAAGGCCTTTCAGAAACTGGCATTTCTGCAGTCTCACACTGAGGAGAGAGAAAATCAGGTAGAAAAAAGGACGTTTTTATGTGCCGCTTCTAGCTGCAAATCTCACAGTGCAATTGCTACTTCCAAATGACAGGAGCAAGCAAGGGTAGCTCTGCCAGGATTCTAAAGAGCTCCTGCTTCTTCCACAGAAGGGCTCTGGAAATACAGGCAGGGAGCAGAATTTCCCAATCATGGCCAGAAAGGTTAGTGAAGCATCTTGTACAACAGCTCTGCATTTATATGCAGCTGTTAATCTCAAGAGATCTGCTGCTCCTTCCAAAATTTCAGACTGAAGGTGCCTCTGACCCTACACTTGGTTTTGAGAGCAATAACAGTTTTTCTGTTGGAAGCTGCTAAAATGCACTATTAAATTTTAGATTTTTTTTTTCCCAAAAAAACATTTTGCAAACATACCAATTTTTTTCTTTAAGCTGAAACTTTCAGCTGCTCAGCCTGACATTCACTTTTGAATTAGTGGCTTTTTTCCTACGAGTTTTATGAGATGCTTTAAATTTTGACTTTCTTTTTTTTTTACTTTTTACCCCTGCTTAACAACACCTACAATCCACTCCATAAATCACTGTCGGAGGACAGTTTTGTTAGTAAAGCGCTTACACCCCTCCTCTGCAAACTGCAGCAGAAATGGTTGAAGAAGTAGGACCCAGACTCTTAAAGGTATTTAAGAGGCCAAACTCGCTTTGAAATTGAAGAGCACCTAAATGTCTTTAAAGACTTTTGCCCTAAATCTCTGCCAGGATTCCTCAGTGACACTCACCTCCCTCTCTCCAGCAGGGCTGGGGGAGAAGCACTCTGTAAGGAGTCAACCCTGGCCCCCACGAACTCATGATGCTGGGAAGCTAGATGTGTGTTCAGCAAAGTGCGTGTCATGAGACTAACCTAAAGGCTCTCAGGTTCTCCATCTGGAGCCCCAAAATCCCAGGGATAGGATAGCAGAAGTCGCAGACTCTCCCCTCTACAAAGCAGATGGGGATCCCTTCCATGAGCCCATCAGCTGGAGGCCAGTTGGACTGATCTCATCATTCAACGTGCTACATGTAGCTGGTCATCGGAGTTCAAGCTACACTGCCATAAGAAGTCACTGCTTTGCTACTGCATTTTAAAGCAGCGTTTCCAGTTACCATTTGCAGAAGCAGAATCTAATTTCCCTTTTTATTCTTCCTCCTTTTCTGCGGGGAGATTAAGGAAGGGGAATTCTTGTCAATAGAAATTAAAACAGTAAATGAACAAGTGCACCTAGTGAACTAGGCTGTATTTTCCTTGCTTTGGTCTTTCGTTCATGTTGCAAATTGATTTTGAGATGACGCTGTTAACACTGTGTAATCTAACTGGGACCTCTAGAAGGGGCCCGATCGGTTCGAGGTGCAAGTCCAGACACAGTCGGTGGGAACTGAGGGCAATCAATACCTTCGGAGGGTTAATCCCACGAAATAAGCAATAAGCAGTTCCCACTTCCCCAGGCAGATACAGAAGCTTCTAAACTGGAATAAATCCCTGTTAAGAAAAAAAAAAAAAGAAAAAAAAAAGGTGCAGGGCAAGTTCCTGCTTTCAAGCTATGCTCAGCGTAACCTCTGAGATGAAGTATGTACCAGAAAGATTCCTGCCAGGGCCATTTTTGTATATACAGACTTTCAGCTCAGAGCCAACTGAACTGTCACTGCTTTTTACTTAAGATAATTCTTCAGGCTTTACTAATTAGGAACTAACAATTCTTTCAGATGAGCTGTGAAACGCAGGGAAGAATACCAGCAGTATGTTTTAAATCAAAGTGTTTACATCAGGAATGATTCATTTTTTCCATGAGGGATGAATTGTGAGACAGGCAGTCTTAACACTGCCATAAATCTGCGTGGGAATTAAAATTGTGGAGAGAATAACAAAAGGAAGTTGCTATCCCTGCCTCAGCCCCACCTCTGGAGACAGAATTTACATTAACAAGGGGCTCAAACCATAATCAGTGTTTGAGAAACACTATTCTTTAAATCTATCTAAGAAACACTGCAAAAATCCGTGCCGGAGCTCAGTAAATCTTCTCTCCTCTGTGAAGGAAAGGTGCAACATATGAAGGGAAACATCAGCATTTGTGTCATCTCCTGCCTAAGCTTTTGAAAAGAAAGAAGTTTAAAAACACATTTTGTGACTAGCGTTTAAGTGATGCTTGAGAAAATCACAACTGCAAAAATGTCCAAAGTCTGAACCTGTTTTAGGTCCGGATGTGTTTTTCTCTCTGGGAAGACGGAGGTCTCTGGACTGAGAACAAGGCCATTCTCTCATTCGTGGTTGCTAAATGGCTGAGGAGTTCTTTGGTGGTGCAGAAGGGCCACTGGCTCTATGGCATGTTTCTTCCCAGCTGTTTGAAAAGCTGGTCCACTTGAAACACAACAATACTCCCTCCCCGTGCTCCGTAGGAGAGCAAACTCCCCTTCAATGAGGTACTTATTCCACGTATATGGTAACTATTATTCCCAACATTTACAGCATCACTCGTTTTAATTAGGAGAAAAATTATAAGAACAAAAAATCCTGCAGTGCACATACACAGAGACACACATATTTACATGTAGAACGGCAAGACATTCAAGTTGTTTCTAATAACTGCAGCTCCTGGAGCAGACATGCGTTCCACACACAAGTGACTTAAATTCTCTTTTTCTTTTCTTGCCATAAAAATAGACAGATGTCCTCCTTCAAAAAAAAAAATTATTTTCCCTCTTCCTGCGTTACAGGAAGCCTGCCCACACTTTTAAATACAAAGTGGGTAAATATAGAAGCACAAATTAGCCATCTTGAAAAGTCTGTATTTTCCAACCACAGGGAAACTAAGGAATTACTGTGAGCGTTTACATACCCGACAATGTTGAATTAAAACAGTATTTTCTATCCTTATGCCCAGCAAAACTAGCAAGAAACTAAGGAAGAGAACAATAGACATGCTGGTTCCTCACCTGTTGGGTGACTGGGATGTCACTACCTTATTCGATCTTGTTCATATGGACCACTATAATTGTCAGCTTAAATACTGTTACCACTTTGATGAAAGCATGTCTTACATATATAAATGATACAATTGCTATGAAAACTGCAGTAAGCCTGCCTGATCCCCTAAAAATCTGACTAGAAAATCGTTTCTTTAGCTGTCCTTCTGTATCACATCTACTAAAGGTAAATAAAAGCGTGATGGCTATTTATATGACATTAATATCTTGAGGTACTTTACAGATCTGTGGGTAAAACTCTGCAGTTCACTACAGCAGCAGAGAAGTAGGTCTGCCCATCTGATATTTTCTGGCTTAGACTCCTGCTTTACGATCTTGCTGTTCATTTAAAACTAACTCATCTCTTGTTTCTCTGTAGTTATAGGCTGGGTTAAAATTATGCTGTTCAACACGGCTTCCGACATCAGTGCTTCTCTAGCAGCTGACACATCCTAACTGGCTAGAGTTATTGGTCACAATACAGACATTTTATCTACACTAAATCGTGAGAACCTTAGTCAGAAGAGGTAAATTTAATAAAAGAAAGCAAAATGAACAAAATCCAAACCAGCCAGGCTCATTCAGACTGGATGGCTCTTTTTCCTCAGTCTGAATCTTTAGCAGTATCAGTAATGCTTTGATCCAGATTTAAGGACTGAGTTGGCAGCTGGTCAGATGGCCAAAATGGCAATCACTAAATTTAGCATAATGTTTGTTTTTTGGTTGGTTGGGGGTAGCAGTTGCACATTTTATCTCTCCCCAGCTATACTGTAGGCACACAGAAGCTATTTGCTTCCCCAATAGGATTTTCTTTTCCCAAGGGAGATTTGGGGTTTGCATTAACAAATACTCAAAATGGTAAGCTACAGTTGGTGTCTCCAACAGCTTGTATTTGTGTGCTGCTCCTTGCCATCAGTACTTTGCTCTGCACATTCACACTTCTCTGGCAGACAAGTCTGCCACTAGCGTGCTGCTGCATACCTTTCCAGGCAAAATGATGAAAAACTCCCTTCCAGGATTTGAACAAGGCTGTGAAGAGCTAGAGAGGAGGAGAGTGTCCCTGAACTGACTGTGTATGTGGAAAAGAGCTGAAAAGCTTCACTGCAAACTTTTCCCTAAGTGCTGTTGTAGAATATAAAGAAAAACGTATTCATTTTATTCATTTTCCCTTCATCCTTATTAACAATCACACTCCTTCTTTTTTTTTTTTTTTTTTTAAGGAGGTTGGTGAGACTTAAGGTTGTGTGAGACATACTTTGATCTGCACCCTGATGAGTGAACATTCCCCTTTGCTGCTAGCCCAACTAATGAAGGGATAAAATTAGCTTTTATCCCTGGCACTTTCTTTAGCAAAAAAACATGCACTAATCAGCTGTCCTCACTAATCAGTTGCCTGGCTAATGACCTTTTGCCTTAAAACACTGAAATTTCTGAATTATGTGGAGGAAAAAAAAGCCAACACAGACTGGCCCCTCTCTGTGGGTCTTAAGCCCATCATCTGGAACTGGAGACTGGAAGGTTAAATGGCAAATGTGTATCCTGACTAGGTGATAAATCTATAATCAAAAGGCACAAGCCCTTACACCTCAAGATGTACTTCATTACTACACAACTAAATGATTTTTCCTTTTTTTTTTTTTTTTTTTTTTTAAACTAGAAGCAGATGAAAAAAAATTGCTTAACTCCTTCATATTTTGCCTGTGGAGAAATCCACTCCACATCTGTGTTCAAGTGTCAGTTAATTTCTTACTTTTTTATTAACGTCTGAGCAGGAATTCAGAAGTTGAAACCGTTTGCCTTTTTTACCCCATACATCTTAGGGGGACCAGGAAAGAAAATGATAAAACCACCCCATCAGCCCCCATGTTCACAAGCAACTGAATCTCTAAAAACAACAAAACAAAGAACAGTAAAAATAAATTAATTAATAAACAAAACCAGCAGCATTAAACTTTCCAATCCCTCCCCAAATTATTAAAAAAAAAAAAAAGATTCACATTATTGAAAAAGATTGTTTATTAAAAAGATTTTAAGGCCTGTTTCATTTTCCTCCCCTGCTTTCTTTAATGAGGTTTTTTCTTTGTGTACGACGGGGGTGGAGCAAATGCAGAACTGGATGATTGAGGAGGATTAGCAACAGATGATACATCCTGTGGAAGTTGCTTTGCAGAGGCCTGTGCTAATTTTGAGTTGCCATGCTTCCCAGCTTTTAATTTGAGACAGAAAAAAAAAATCACATTTATCTCAACTCACACGCAGAGAAAGCAATTCTCCCCAAGATGATGCAAGGTGACAAACAGAATGACGTTAACCTTGACAGCCCAAACAGCCTTCCAACTTCCCTCCCCGAAACAAACTTGTAATAAATACTCACGGTAATGAGGATCCATGTAACCATTTCTGGGGTCCATAGTAAACAATGTCCCACGATAAGGTACAGAAGGTTCAGGAAGGTGCGATATAGATCCATGGATCTCTTTCTTTATTAACGAGGCCCTTTCCTCGCTAGATGTTGAAGGCTCCTCACTGATCTTGCTGAGGCCTTGCCCACCTTGTGGCTGCATTGTGATTGCGTTCCTTCTCTCTCTGTGATAGGTCTGTCCAGGACTTTCATCCTCTGGAAAAAAAATACCAAAGAAGGGAGAGAGAGAACAGAAAGACAGAGAGAGAGAGAGAGAGAGAGACTTTTAGTCCATTTTTAGCAAATAAAACAAGAAGTTTTCCCTGCCACCAGCAGCGCTAGGGTGCAGGTTGGTGACAGCTGGCGTGCAGCTATGAGGATGCTGTGGGGTGCGGGCTGAGCACGCTAGCCGGCAGCTCTCGGTCAGTAGATCATCGTCACCCATGCCCTGATGCATTTACCAGCAAGGCTATCAATCCTGCAGGAACAGACAGAGACTCGCTGTTTTCTTGCCTCTGGGACAAGGAAGTTTTGGCTGCCTGACGAGGAGGAAGAAAACAATTTGTCACAAACAGCAGAAGATGAAGCCTGCTAGCCAGGCCTAAATCAAACCTCGCCACCCACTTCTGCTCTGCAGTGCTGCTCCAGTCCCTCAGAACCTTGCTTACGTGGAAGGCTGGAGCCTTAAAGAAAGGCCATTAGTAGAAAGACAAGGTGGGTGATGCTGAAATAGGTAAATCTGCACAAGAGACGGCACGGCAGCACAAGACAGGCGGAGCAGGGACAACTGCTCCAGCAGTGCTGCCACAGGTACATGTGGGGTGATCACCCCCCCCTTCCCTTCCTCCCATGTCCAAGCACTTCAATTCTCAACAAACAAGAGGAAAAACAAAAGCGAGTGAGGAGAGTGGAACCCAAGGACCAGTTTGTAAAAAACCCTATGCCCACACTGCTTGTGAGCACTTCAGCACAGAGAAGGCGAATGCTTCTGCAGGCCTTTTCCCCTGCCACATCTGTCAGGCTGGGGCTCTTCACCCATTCATTGCCGGTGTCCCTCTCTGCACCCCGTTTGCCTGCTGTGGAGGGGCCAAAAGGCCTTCTGATGATTGCTTCACCAGCCTGCCTTGCCGTACAGCCAGGCATTTAGCCAAGCCTGGGCTCCTGCGTGAGCCCAGCAATTCCTGCAGATCACAGGCAGCCTTCAAAAACCACACCAAGGGGCTCTGCTATTGTGTTATTAAAATACAGAGGCGCTTCCCTAAACAAGTGCATAATTGTGTGCTGGATTCTGGCAGATGTCTATGCTCCAGTTGCAGCCTTGCTCAGCTCAATAAAACACCTTGCGCACGTGGGCATATACCAATATGACTTGAAGAAGTACCAATAAATACAGACAGTTTCAGAAGTTGTTCAAAAGTATATGAGGAGCCCCAGAAGACTAAATATTGGGTGCAGAAAAGGTAACTGCAAAGGAAATGAAAGTACTCTTAGGAAATTAAAGCTGCTCATGGAAACTTATTCTACAACTCACAGGCAAAACAGGGTCATTTATGACAGTGTCAAGATTTCACTTCAGCTGTGAGGGGCCAGAATTGCTAAGGTCAGGGCCACATTTTTACTTACAACTTGCCCTGCTGCACTCATTCTAACAGCAAAAGCATCAGCAACCAATTGATCACGACTACTCACACAAGTTCGACACTCGTGTAACTCTGCCTTCATGTATGTTACGTTACAAACAGGCTACATGTGTATTAAATACCCGGAGTTTAATTTGGGGCGTTATGTCCCAAATAGCTACACCATTACTTTTCATGCAGAGCTTTCCAGGCATTTCCCTGCCCCCTCTCCTCCAAAATCGTAACAACAAAACCCAACAATGCAATCTATTGAGTGCTTAATTATTTTTCTATCTCCAAGTATTACAGCAAGCAGGGGCTGCTGACTTATCAGCATCTTCCAGGGACTGAATTCTTTAAACAGCCAGCAGTAATTCTCCATACAGAGCTCTTCTGCTATTGGGGCTGAGGAGAAAGAGTTAATAGAAACAGACAACAACACTGTAGAGTTTAAATCCTTTGCCCTTTTCTACTTTTTATTAATATGCACAGGCACTGGTCCCTGCTCTAGATTAGCGCGGTTTAAGGTTTCCACTTTTTACACCAAAGCTGTTTTTACTTAAGAGAACTGCAAAAGTGAACCTAAAACTTTAAAACTTATACGAAGTTTTTCAGAAAACAGCTTGTATAACTGAAAAAATAAAAAATAAATCACCCTAACCGAAGTTATATTTTCCATCGCATTTCTCCCTAGCTGGAATCTTTTATGTTAAATTTCAACCTAGAGTGAACTTTCACTGATGAGATGTAAACTCTTGTGAAAATAGGGGATTATACTCTATTTGAAATCTTGACAGACCCTTAAGCGTAGCAAGCTAACCTGTGCTACCACGGTATGGAAGCCAGTGAGCTTGAAGTGATTTGTGTGGCTGTATAATCGATCTGAGGATCAGAGAGGATTTCAGTTCTTTTACTCTTCCATATAAAGATAATATTTGTTAAAACTGCCATCCTGGAATACAAAAACCCAATGCCTGTCTACAGGCTTCAGTTTTATTCTTTTCTTCTCCAAACATGCATGTGTCATCAATCAAGGCACTGGGGACTGGTATGGAACATTTTTTTTTAAATTCTGGAATGAAATTCAAAGCCTATTTTCAGTAACTTTGAAACTCAAGGAAAAATGTGTTTTGCTTTAAAAAGCTTTCCTTTTTTTTTTTTTTTTTTTTTAGGAAGGAATAATGGGAAGGAAACAAAAGAAAATCAGTATTTTTTTCCTCTGTATCAACCATCTTTCCCCCATCATTACATTAATGCTGCTTGCTGTTAGAAGTCAAACACTTTTGTACACTGCCTACCGTATAAAATTTCATCCAGACTTCTTTTTCTAAAAAAAAAAAGCAAACATGGTGGCGTTCCGGCAATAACACACAACAGACTGACATTTTAGCATCTACTACCCACTCCAACCGCAGTTTCTTTTGATAGGGGGCAGATGAGGGGCTTGACAGTACCCGCACTGCACAATACAAATAGCTGGGAGGTTTAGAAGAGCCTCCTGCACACTGAGGGGGAAACTTCTCCTGCAGTCACTCTGCTGAGTCTCTCAACAGCAGTAAAGCCACTTCAGTGAGCCAAAAGGCAAAAGCGGTCTAATCTTGTTCTGTTTCAGCTGAATTACTTGATAAAGTTTGAGAGTGAGCGCAGACAAGCTGTGCCGGGCCAAATTATTGACAGAAACATGCTGTCCACCATGGCAACAAGTGGAGCTCTATAGCAAAAACGTAAGCAAACAGCCCACTGCTCCGGCAGCATCTGCCAAAGTCTTACAGACAAATGCACGGCAACTGTTACTGTTCTCCTCAAGTTTTAAAAGTGGTTTGGTTTAGGGTCAAAAGAAACATCTGATGTACTAAAACTTGCAGAAATAAATAACAGCCAAGGGGACCGATTCTCCCCACCTCCGCCCGTTTACCACCAGTGGTACTCCGACTTCAGCACAGTTCACCCTGTCTTCCGCAGGTTTAAGAGGAAGACTTAGGGGAAAAAGAGCAAAAGAACAAAAAAGAATAATCAGGCCTCCAAAGCAATCTGCGTAAGACTCTCTTTCTTCATGTGTGCCCCATTCTGCCTTAACAAGCTGGGCGCCAGAGACACGTGTTACCAGCACCTAGTCTGGAACAATCGCATTCATTCAGAATTCTGCCATGCACTGCTACTCCGATCAGAAGTGGTTTTTATTAGAAGTGTTTAGCAACTAGGCGCACCTCATTCTAACTAGCAAGCATTTTCAGAGAACTCACACAGGACAGTATGCCTGAACAAACACGCTTCTAGTTGTTTGGCTAATTTAAAAGCAAATTAAAAATCGAGGCAAACAGAAATCAAACACAAGAATCCACTGAACTTTCTTCTGCCGTTAACTTTCGTTTGCTTGTTTTATTACAGTTCCACAGGCATCAAGACACAAAGTCAAAGCTTCTTCTCCTAAATCTTTTAGAGCCAGCAACTAAAAAAAAGTTGAAATCCGTTGATAGAGGATGCTAAAAATCACTCCCACCACTTCAGAGATACCCCCGTTCAGACGAGACGCAGCAGTTCAGCTAAATCCATCTATGCATTAAGTTTCCTCTCCATATTTCTGCCCGCAACTCATAGGTAACAACATTATGGTCACGCAGGCGAGCTGCCAACACGCTGCACCTGGGTGAGAGAAGAGACAACGTACTTACAACGCAATCCAAAAGACCCTGGCTTACACGCTCTCCAAGCTCTTCTCTTGCCCAAAATTCTCTGGCTACAGGCTGTGGACATTCCTCCCTCTCTTTTTCTCCCTCCTCATCTCCCTCCCTCTCTCTCAGAGGCAGTGCTTCTCTCATTAGAGGAATTAAAAGTGGTTGGTGCCATGCTAAATTTAACAAGCTCATTAGTATTCTTCCTGTGTGCTTCCTAGTGAACTCTCCCTATTCAAGCAGCTCTCTGTAGCTGAGGGGTCAGGCGGCTAATCATTAAATCAAACTAATGTCACCCTATCACAATCGGCCTAAGAGAAGGAGGGTTTATTATTTCAGTTTATGCTAAATAAACGGTTTTACAAATGGTCTCCTAGCAAGGTCAACAGCAGCTTCAATTACAAGACAAACTTAACAAGAGTTGCTATAAACCAAGTGCTCCATATTGACCTAAGCACAAGCTCTGCTCCGCATATTGCCACTAGCAGGATTGTACAGGAATGCATATTGTAAAATAAAGGAGAGGGTAATCTTTTCTTTGCCAGAATTTGTGACTGCACAGAGACTGCTCATTCACCTCTCCCCAACCAGCTTGCTGCTCAGCTCAATTCACCCCACACAAAGGCTGAAGACCAGACCTCAATGGACAGAGTGAAACATGTTCAAAACTAGGCTCTCTATTGTGACTGAATTTCTTAACATCTTTTCAAAAAGCGGAGAATGCCTTGAGGCTAAAGGAAGAAACAGGCTAATGGTGAATTGGGAATACTGAGCAAATTTCAGAGCCCTTTCCTCCTAGCTTTTGAGGTTGAAAGCAAGCTCTTTCCTTTCAAGTTTCAAAGTCCTTTTTCCTCCCGCAGTGTCACAGAAGGATTTGAAAAGAAGGTAATTGTGCTCACAGTCCCCCTGATCAGAGCTTACGTCCTATTTCTGGTATTTCGGAATACTTCTTGCAATAATGGTGCATATAGCTCAATCCCTTAACCGTCCTGCACTCTGCAATTGCTCATTAAATGAACAATTGCTGGTATAAAATGCCTTTTATGTTCAAGGTCTGGATATAAGATAAGCATTCTAGTACTCTAAATTTGGTTTACTAAGGAAACTCTCCATCATTAAATTACAAAACTGAAGTCAGAATATCACTCTTTCCCAGAAAAGCAGCATTTTAGCTTGTTGTGAACCAGAATGAGGGGGAGGAAGGCTGTAAAAAAAAAAAGAAAAGATTGACTACTTAGATTCTTAATAGAATAGGTATCTAATAAGAAAGCAATTTCCCTCACTTTTAAGGTCTATGTTTTTGCGACCTGGCATTTTTTTCCTTGGAACAGAGCAACTGCCAGGCTCATCAAGACACGGGTATCTGATGCTTCGTGCATACATCTATTGATCACTACTCTCTGGTCAGTTTAACAGCAAAGCAGGAAAAAAATGCATCAGCAGGACTTTGCCTGCCTTTAAAAACAGTGTGCGTTATAACCAAAGCCTTGTTTTGGGCGGGTACAGGAGCTGAAGTTGAACACTCTTGGTCCCAAGTTTGTCGCTTTCCTGCATTTGGAACAGCTGTGCATGAAGCACACACTCTGGAAAGGCTACCACAGATACAAAGCACAATGCTTGTAGTCAGCTGTGAAAGTAAGAGTCCAACCATCTGAGAGGCTACAAAATGTGTTAGATAACAAGTACATAGACTTAATGTCTTTGCAATGCTTATGCATACCTTGAACAAGACTTCTGTGCTTATAAATAGCATACGTTGTCTGAGCTCACCACTGAAAATGTATAGATTTATATTCCCATTTGTAATGGATTTCCAGCTTAGTTATTTTCACATTACCATATGTATAGTACTTTCCAGAAACTGATTGGTGACCTTTGAAATAGAAATATACAGCTCTTCTCCCTGATTTTTAGTTCGTTTCAAAAATCTGTTCTTTTCTTTTTTTCTTTTTTATCAGCAAGACAAAGTACAACTACCTATGGACTCAGTGCTGAAAATACTGCCAGAATACCCCATCCTGTTATTTCATACAAATGATCTGTCTAGATACAGTACAATTTAATACACTCCTTTTCTGAAAGTCCGGAGGAAGCCAGAACACAGAGCATCAATGCAGTTCTCATGACTTTTGAAAGAGAACCGGATCCTGCGCTCCTTTGGGTCAGCAGCAGAGCTTCCACTGACCTGAAAAAGACAAGACGCAGGCCTGTGCAGAACTCAGGCTGCTTCACCACCACCTCAGCGATGCTTTACTGAGCCATGACTCGCAGTCTTTTCTGCTGTGCACACAACTCCCAAGACTTCTGGAGAACTGCTAAAGGCATGAAACAGCTTACAATACAGGTAAATTTTTTTCAGGCATCTGGATTGGAGATATATCTGTCAGCTTTGATACCTCTTGGACCAATTCCTTAATAGTCCAGGTGAATTTACATTGCTTGTTGACATCCAAGTCCTCTCAAATAAAGTGGCTCAAGTTAAGCAGATAAATATGCAACTATATAAAATAAAACCTTCCTTCATTTTATACAAGCAAATACTTACTGAGTGTAACTGGGAGTCTATTTCTACAACCCCAGCATCAGACCTATAGGCAGATGCCAAAAATCTTCTTTAAGCTGAAAAATCCTTCTTCAGGAACAGCCAGCTACCCACACACAAAGGCAGAGTGCTCTGCAGAGACCTCCTTGCCAGCCCCAGGACTCTCATTCTCAAAATGCAAACAAGGACACAAGGCAGGGCTAAACTGCCTTGCCTCGATCCTGTATCATGCTGACCAAGGCAATATTTTGTTCTGCAAAAAAGTATTTTGCAGAACATAAGGGAAAAAAAATAAAATAAAAATTAAAAAAAAAATAAAGGAGGAACTGGTGTGAGCAAAGTTACTGACCTGATACTCGAGCCATCCCACTGACTTCAATACTTCACTGACCCCAGATCAAGAAGTGCAGCTGTTTGCTGTAAACCATGTTCCTGCAGTATCCTGGCAATATATGCCCAGAGCTGCTCAGGTGAGTAGCCAGGCTGTCAGGATGAGAAGCCTGAACCTCTGAAACAGGGAGTCCCAGCCTCAAGCCTCTGGGTTGCAAGCTCCAATGGAGCTACTGAAGGCACCAGTCCTCAGCAGCCTGCAGGGTGATGCTCCAAAGAAATCAGAGCCGCATTTCCAAAAAGAAAACTGTCTCCTAGTCTATTTCCACACGGGCTTTAAAATAACAAACAATTTAAATCAAAGCAGCTGAAAGCCATTTTCTCCCTCCCCAAGTTCAGTGCTACGTGTTTCTCCCATTACAGACAGTGGATTATTGCAGTGATACTTAACACCACTCACAAGCACAGCCCCCAGTGCTCTGGCTTAGGTGTGAGTGACGACATTGGCTGCTGCGGAAGAAACACTAAACCTCATACCCAGGTATTGAGCAGGTGGTGAAGCTTACCTTCATGGTGCCTACAAGGCCAAATCCTGCTTGCTTTACTTGCATCGTAATCCTACAGATTCAGGAAATCTTCTCATGCAAGTAGAGCAAGAGGGATCCACATCCAGCATTGGAACTGGCCTATCTGGTGGGGGGTTGAGCACTCTGTGAGCAGAAAACACCTCGGAGATGTTTACTAGCACAGGTAAAAATGCTATCACTAGGTTGATGAGGAAGGGACTCCTAGCAGTAGTGCTCTCTGCAGTTCCAGTAGACAAGAAAAAAGAAAGCCTTAATGAAGAAGACATTTGAAGGTAGAATTAATTGGCAAAATTAACAAGTGGCTGTATTGTTTCTCCTTTTAAATCTGCAGGACCAGAATGTACACGGAAGCATTTCCCCTTCTTGGTAGAATAGATTCTGATTTTTTTAAAAACTGAGAAATTCGCATGAGAGAAAAAAAGACCCCTTGCAAAAACAACTTGACTTTTTCATTTCCCCTTCTATAACGTGTTCCACTGTATAAAATTTGCCTGCAAGTTACTGTGTGACAGCCCCAAATTAAACCGTTCACTCCAATTCTGCTGATCATGGCTAAAATCAAGCTTAACACTTCCAGAATATCTCTGGGATTATCACTTCTCTCCAACATCCAGGCTCTTCAAAGTACCAGGAGTCTCAAATATAGTGGAAAAATGACTGCTGACATCAGGATCTGACTATTGGCAACCATTTCTCATCGGGGAAAAGCTCCTCAGCCTCTTGCAAGACACTCCAAAGAATCCTGATTTGAAAGCATTATGAAGTTTCTTCCATTAGCCAGTTATTAGATTGTTAGTCACTGCTTACTTTGAGCAGCTAATTAGTTACATCAAAGGCGCTACAATAAATTCCCAGAAGGGCTTTAGGGGGAAAAATGTATTTCTCAACCATCTAATAGAGCGTTTATGCCTATCTGAGGGTAACTGGCTCATTTCACTCGTAGACACTGAGGGATATTCTGTGGCGCTGTCACTTTCTACCAAGCCAGCAGCAACACCAGGCCTCAAAGCTGTTTTACAAGGGCATTTGTAGCCTGATGAAAACTGCATTCGCCATGCTTAGAAGCCACAAAAAGAAGGAAAAAAAAAAAGCAGAGAGGGACAGAAGAATTATAAGCTCTTAGGTGCATCATCCCCAACTTTAAAACCCACAGACCATGCACCTTGGCCTCAACAGAATAAGAAAAGTTACTGCCATTAATGTTTTGTACACAAATAGAGCTGGTGTTAATTTCCTCTTTTTTTCCTCCAGTGGGTTCAAACTGCTAAATGCAGTCATTAGCCCATCACTAAGTTGTAACAACACAAAGCCATGCAACCCATCAGTTTAAATGCCAGGTGCCACCTATTTATTACAAAATTTATTTATTGTTGTGTCCTTTTACACAGTTGCAGTAAGAGTCAGTGCTTCCATAACATCTCTGCACTTCCAGACTCTGAAGCGTATCAGCTGTTCAAAAATATGTTATGGGTTACTCTGCCCTGACTTCCAGTAGTTGCAAACTCAGCTGAGAACAGTGATCTCACCAAGGTCTCAGAGCAAGATCTGAAAATATTTTGTGTGCAGAAGAATACTCATTCACATTTACACATGCACACTTACAAACACATTTACGTGCATACATATGCACACACAAATCCAGCTGTACCACGTTCCCATAACATCTAGCTAATTTCAGATGAGATTCCAGATGATACATGGATGTCAACACACAAGCATACAGACAGGCACACTGGACACCTGGACACAGAAATGAGCTTTTCACATCCCTCATCACAAGTTTAAATAATGCAGGAGGGGAAGAATGCTGCACAAGAAATGCAAAAATTACGGTTAAGGATGTTTTAAAGTGAAGGAAAAAACACCTCCTCAGAAAGGTCTCAGGCCCTATTAAACGAAAGGATTTGATTCTATGATTCTATGACGTGATGCTTAGAATGTTATTCTAGACATTAGTCCTTTAATTAAAAACTGCAGAGCTACTATATCACAGAAATTGTCCTACACTCCTTTTATCAACAGTTTCTCCCTTAAGAGCTATTCTGAGAAAGCCAAGACCTGAAACCATCTCTTTGTCTATCAGAAAGATGCATTACGTATGAAAGTTCAGAGGACCATGGATGTAGCTCCCTCCTTTCCAAACAGAAACACCTCCTTAAAACTTTTAAAGTGCTGAATCTTCCCAAAGGCCAAGCTCTTTCTCTTCATACCATTCTTTCAGTTTTTTCCACTGCAGAAGATGTTCAGAGCTGCATGCTGCCATGCTACCTCATGGAGTTAAGGTCTTCAAATCCCGGTCACCAAAAAAAACTAGCACCAGCTGCAAAGCAATGCCAGACTGGCTCCTGAGCACTGGTGCACACTGAGTGGGCAAAACGTGACAGAGATCATTTTATGGGTAGAAAATGAGTCGATTGTTAATGTTTCCTGATGAATTCTAGGGATGAGCAAAACCACTTGTGCAATTTCACTTTTGTAACTAGTTCCTGTGTCTTTTTATCCTTCATGTCCTACAACAGATTTTAAAAGGCCTTGAAATATTTCCGCAAGCTTTCAACAATGTAATTACATTCAGCTATTTAAATACTTATATCCATCTTCAACAATACTATATATTTCCGTGTATCATCATGCAATGGACACCTGAAATCAGAAAGAGAGCTAAAACAGATTAGTTCTCATACGTTCCGAAAAAGTTTCAGAACAATTTGAATGAAGAGTCACTCTCTTTTCCTACCATTCCAGCTATGGCAGGTTAAAAGTAATTCTTCACCTGTTAATTGTGTTTAGGCAGCATCATCCATACTCAATCTGGCGAAAGGGGATATCAGTATTTCATTATTATGGTTGGCCACCTAGATTTTCAGGCAACATTAACTCCTACAAAAACACTGTTCCCTCCTCTCCCAGAAGTTAAATAAGCACAATTTTAAGGCATACAGGCTGGAGAAGAAAGGAACCACTTGAAAACTTAAATTGCTTAGGGTATTTAAAGATAAGTACAAAAATCCTCATAGTTCCCTGCCCAGGAGTATCATCACTTCTATGAGTAGAGAATCATTCTGACCATTAAAGTATTCCAAGAACAAAAGAGAATTACCTAATTTTATTGAAAAGAACCTATTAAAAAAAAAAAAAAAAAAAAAAAAAAAAAAGCAGGATTAAGGATTTTAACTATTACATTATTTCTGAATGGGCCACAGACATTTTGCCTCATGGCTGATCCAACACCAACAACCATGAGGGACCAGACCTTGAAGCTCTTGCACAAGTAAAACTTTTGTGGGAGAAATCACATTCAGCTCTGGATTTGAAGATCCCTCTGTTCTTCAAACCTTTCCCTGATCTTCCATAAACCACTGAATTTCTCATAACTTTGTTTTCTTCACTCACCAAACTGATACAATACCGATGACCAAGATTTTGTAAGAGAAAAGTTATTCCTACATAGCAAATAATCACAATACGGAAACACTGAAGGTCTGTTTGATTTATCTACAAAAAGATCCAGGAAGAGCTGAAGGTGGAATATGCTGAAGAGTCAGCCCAAAGCTGCTCTACAAATCACCCTATAATGCTCCAATTCTGCAAAACACAGTGTGCCTCCCACTTCTGTGATGTAAAGTGGTGGTCTGCTATTAGTGCAATTTGTCCACAGGTACAGAACTGCTCCTCTACAGAGAAGGAAAATAACTATGAAAAAATAGCTATTTTTTTCTATAACTAGGAAAAAAATACAAAATCAGAAGAAAAATTAAAAAAATCAATCTTCCAAGTTTTCTTTCTTTGATTTCATAATACTTATGCTATCCAACTCCCCTGTATCGTTATCAGAGAAATCTCATCTGAGACACACTGCTTCTGTCCCTTCACATCTAAACTACCTTGAGTTCTTAACGATGGCTTACGCTTCCTGAAAAAAATGAGTAATAGCAATGCACTCAATCTACCAGAGTTCTCCAGACATGCTAAATACTAGAAGAAATGGTATTTTCTTCCCCAGTGCAAGATAGAAGGCCCATCTTGGCACCACCATCAATAATTCCACCCTCCTCTATAGAGCAACAATCACCTTTTTAAGCCATAAAGCAGATATCTGTAAAGATAACCTATAACCTGACCACTTTACATTACATGAATATAGTCATGACATATCAGCTGTGTCACTGCCATTTGTTTTAAGGCAGAAAAGCTTGCAGAGAATATCCTATAAAATGCAATTAGTCTTGTTAAACATACCAGTTGTATCATCAAAACAGGTTACTGCAAAGAAGAAACTCCCACTAGAATATGCAGTTTTTTCATGGCAAGATTAACAGACTACAGCCTTCTCACATCAGGTCTGCTTGTTGCAACTGAAAATTAAAAAGCCTTTTTGAGAGCAGGAAGGTTACCACTGCCAGCTGCAATGAACTGCATGCTTCACTCTTTCCAGTCTTATCTTCAAAAATCATGGAAACAAAGATGTAAACTTGGACATTAAAGAGTGTTAACATCAAAGTGCATGCACGACTTCTGATATTAACCAAAGCCTGAAACCAACAACCTAACAGGCACAAATCAGTGGTGCCTATGTAATTTTAGAAACTGCTGAACTGAGGCCTGCATTTGCTCACGGACTTTTCAAAGCTCAGTATCACTGTGTATTTTTACAACCAACTGCAGAATCAAGCAAGCAGCAGGAATGCAATTCACCTCTCCGAGGACATAAAGCCTTCCATTTCTTTCTTTTTATCTAATATATCATACAATTTTTACGTCTCCATTCATAGTGATTTCCTCTCACTGGGACAAACACTTGTTTTTTAACACACCACTTTGACTTTGTCATGGTTTTACCACTTTTATCATCGGTATCCCACATCAGAACACCATGCAGCGCTGGGAGTTACAGAGTTTGGTGGCTTGTCGATAGTGCCGGCTATGCCTGGTTCTCAGAAGAGAAGAACTACATATCCCAGAGGACTGCTCACCGTTTCATTTCCGTTTTCCATGCAGAGGGAAAAAAAAGACTGTTCGCAGGTCACAAGGAGCCCCTTTTCCCTTTCTGTTTGTCTTTCTATATGTGCTGCCCAGCCATCTTGCCTTCAGCATTAGAGTAAGGTCTTTGGTTTTTGGACAGCCTCTCTCATTTTATTTGATCTATTACCCTCAATTCCAACTGTATTGTATTATATTGTGTCATCTTGCATTCCGATATCTTACTCAGTAAATTCCCTTTGCTCCTCAGATCGCTGCCGCCCGCCGCATTTCTCTTAAGCCCATTTTCCCTTTTCTCCTTTCCCGATGCATGGGTTCATGGATCCCCCTGCCCCATTAGTCAGGGAACCTGGCCAAACCAGCCCGGAAACCACTGACAGATTTACAAAAAATGAACATCTACCATCTCAGATATTTTTCAATCTGTATTCAGCACTGTCCCATCACAAACCCACCAGTGACACATTCTGTGGTTCAGCAGCACAAGTACATTAGGAAAAATAGGAGTCCTGTGAGAAACCCCAGGAACCTTTCATGCTGTTTCTTCCACTTTCAACCTCGATCGCTGAGAGGACTTCCCGAGGTTAGTGAAGCTTATGAGCCAACAGGGCCGACTTTTAAGTCACCATGAGACAGTTTATGATTCTGAATTAAAAGATGAAACTTGCAATTATACTGGGAAGTTCTAGAAAATCAAGTTTTGAAAGTCTCTGACACAGAGCATACTGAAGCCTCAGATTAAGTGGAAACAAGAACGAATATACAAGTGCCTAAAGAAATTACAAAGCAGATATCAGCAACATATATTTCATCCTCTCGTGTCTGACTCAGTATTCCCAACAGATCTTCAAAGTCCCTCATAGATAATGTTACCTATTTCAATCAGAGACTGAATAATAGAATCACGGAATAGCCTAGGTTGGAAGGGGCCTCAAAGATCATCTGGTTACAACTCTCTGGCCATGGGAAGGGCTGCCACTCACAACATCAGACTGCCCAAGGCTCCATCCAACCTGGCTTTGAAAACCTTGAGGGACGGGGCACTGACAACTTGTCTGGGCAGCCTGTTCCAGTGCCTCACCATGCTCTGAGTGAAGAATTTCTTTCTAACATCCAACCTAAACCTCCCCTCTTTCAGTTTAGATCTATTTCCTCTTGCTCTATCACTATCCACCTGCATAAAAAAACAGTCCCCCTCCAGTACTCCAAGACTTCAGACAAGGAGCTTGTCTTGGGTTTTTGTCAATATTCACATACTCCCGCCTTGCTCTCCAAGTCAGTTCCAGCATCATCTTCACAGCTCCAATTGAGATTTGTCTGGGCCTGAATTTAAAGGCATTACCTTACAACAGCCTAGCTAATGTGCTCCAGCTAACATGACTCCAGCAGCCAAGGAGGAAAATACAGATGGATGTTTGGACAATAACTTGGTTTTTTTTCTCTATGCAGTAACTTTCATGTTTCCATCATGCTTAAATACACTCCTGTTTACAATGTCTATGCAAAACTATCAGAAAATGTTACCACATAAAAGGTCAAACAACTTCAGCAGTGACAACATATTAGGGCTTCAGCCAGGGTAGCTTAAGCTCCACAACCAACAAGTATAAACTTCAGGGTAAACAGGAAAAACAAAACAAAGCCCAGAGAAACATCTGGGTCTGGATTCTTAGCAGCTTTGGTACTATATAAACATTCTGCATTAATAGGGAAAACACCAGGACATGAACTACGATGCAGGAGTGAAACACTGAGCAACACAGCTGCATTCACAAGGACTATTCTCCTCCCACACCAATTACCGTAATCTCCTGAGGAAATGCCAGTGAGGCAGCAGCTTCTGTACTGGGTAACTAGAAGAAAAAAATACGCAGACAGGTGGTGGAGATGCTCTGTTATCAGCCCCTCCAGCACAACGGCTGCAGAGTAGTTTATCTTTATCATGCAAGAAAGTATTCTAGAAGAAATGTTAAATTTCTATATCAGAAATAGGGTTCATAGGCAAAAGTGCCTTACCCTAAACTCCTCCAGAAGACAAAACCACTATTCACTTCAATGGAAGTTACAAGCAGGAAACAACGGCAGTAGCGGGCCCAAAGGAAGCTGGGAACAAATCACACCTTTAACCAATAAAATGCCCATGCCCAGCAAGTTGTCTCATTACTGAGGTCAGTGATTAAAATTTTAATGGAATGCGAGCAGGTTTCTAAATCACTATGCAGCGCGCACAGGACGTCACCAACATGGCCGATCAGTGGGGTACCAGCACTGCGAGGGATGCCGAGCAGCAGCCAGCACCGCTGCCTCACTCTGAGAGCCTCTCACATGAGGAAGGCTATTCAGGAAGCTCCATCACACGACTGCGACTATCCGCATTTCTAGAAGTAAGCCCTTAATTTTTTCTCCCTTCTCCCCAGTTGGAATGATTTACTTGTAATGACTTGAAAGTAGGTATTCGTTTTTGCTTCAAATGTATGTAAAGCTGAACTCCGGTGGAGCTTTCACTGAGCATTGCACACATGAACACGCACAGCTATCAGAACACAAACGATGTAGAAGGAAGAAGCTTAACTTGAATGTAGCATCAAGCCCACAGGACATGGCCATAATAAAGTGGACCGTGGATCACCACACCTATATTAAGATGCACAGAAAAGTTACATTCAGTGCACTGGGTATATATGTGTTTAACAAGCAGTTTGTCACTACTTGGTTCTCTAAAAGTTCAGTGCGTGGCCCCATTGCTTCATTTATGGCACTACACTGCAATGCAACTCTCCAGATAGAATTATTCACTTCCTCTTGGGCTTTCTGTAGCACTCATCACAACAATATCTGCATGCTTCATGAATACTAACAAACTGTATTTCACAGTAACTGTGAGGTAGAGAGATGGTATCAGCACTACCTACACAAACTACTCACTTAGAGTCCCTAAACTGTAGTTATTTAGTGGGAGAATCCAAGTTTTTTGAGTGTTTACCATCACATCTATTCTATACAGATTGTATTTTTGGAATTACCCATTCTTAGCACACAAAATGCTCACCTTTCTGAAAGCGAGCTGCAAGGCACATACTAAGAAACGCACTAACAATTGGTGGTATTGATTTGTCCCTAGTAACTAGAGCTCTACATGTGCTGTAAACACCACCATCACATTTCCTGCAAATTTTCACGTTCTTGGCTAATGCATTTTAAAAGCAGACAGTTGTGAATGAAGATTTCCTCTTTTCTGAGGCACTTATAAGATGTCCCTCTCCTCCTGAGCAAGTATTTTATTATCTAAAAGAAGGTGAGTTCAGTACGAAACATCTCCTTATGGCAGCACAGAGATACTTTGTCTTAGTTATAAATTATCATTATTAAAAAAAAAAAAAGAAAGAAAACAGGGATTTTTATCACTGAGACCTCAGTTTCACTGCAAATGCAGCAAAAGTTGGATGACACGTCATTACAGTACAGCAGGGAAAGAGCAAAATACTACGCTGACATGATCTCTTTCTTCAGGCCTTCACAATAAGAAGTCATAAGTATGTATGATTACAACTTACATAATTAAATATCACTATAACACACTGGCATGGCCAGAATTCCATGCTAACATTATTGATTTTGTGTTGTAAATATTTTTTTAATGTGATGCCTCGCATACAACTTCATATAGTCAGTATAAACAAGCAATAAAATAAAGTTGAATACAGCAGCAGTTAAGAAATGAGTGCTTTCCATTCAACCCATCAATCCCTTTGAAAAGAGCACACAAAAAAACTTAGCAACAGTGTTAAGTTATTCTCCTAGGAGCTAGAGGGCAGAAGATGGATATCTCACCAAGGATTCAAAGGCATCTGCCAATAACAGCAAATTCTGCATTGAGTCCCACTTTAGTCTTTCAAAATAATTGCTCTAGTGAGAACAACCTTTCTGTTTCTTCCACTGAAGTGTGGAAGACTTCTTAAAGACATTTTTCCTTTTAAAACGCTGCACTTTTCCCACTGTTATCTCCTCACTTCAGTGCTATTTGCTGCACACACATTCCTTTCCAGAAACTTCTCATCTCAGCCATTCTTTATGGCCAATACGTGTTAGTCTCAGTCTCAGCTCTTCATTAAGTTCCTTGTGGGGTGACTCCTTGTTCAGCTGTTTCCAACCTCTCTCTCAATGTCTCTTCCTTCATCTTCAGGTGCGCACACCAGCCAGGGCGTCTTGTTCCTGATGATTCCCCATCTCCCCCTCCAGGGCCCTCATCCAATCTCTAGCACAGGAACACAGTCAGAGATAGGATATTCAGAACAACAGTGATACTGGCTACCTGTTTCCAGTGGGCTCTTTGGTTTCCCCCAGTTTTTGTTTGACTCTGTTAACACTGCAGCGAAAACTTGACATCTTTTGAGAATTCCCCTCTGTCTCCTGCTACTTCCAATAATGATCAGGGAACAGTAGTTGACTGAAACCTCTGGAATCTCCAGTCTTGTGATTATCTGGAGAAGGAAAAGCACATGCATGCTATCTTGAGGAGAACACTTCTTTTTTTCCTAATTCTGGATGAGTAAAGATTGATGAACTGTACAATACAGTTAATTGTCACTGTTCCTAGATGAGTTATTAAAGCTGTTGAATAATTAAATCACATCCCATCTATCTTCTTACACTGTCTGGATAATTACCATGTTAAAGAAACACAGGTAGAAGTGAGAAGCAGGAGGAAAACTTCAGAATTCTCTGAAGCAGCCCATTTAAAGAATTGTTACCATCTCTAATGGCTTACAAATCCAGAGAGAAAATCAGGCACAGGGCAGGAGTGGGACAAGGGAATTGTTAAAAGAAAATACTTCTTCTTCAGCTCTACAAAGAGATCACAGAACAGCTCTTTACTCAAACCAGATTTTAGATGCTTCCTTCCGTGCACAGTACATATGGCTTGCATCTATTTTTTCTTTAAAACAGAGTTACATTTCTTCCTGTTAGTAAACACATCAAGGATTCTATGAGAACTAACAACAACGAAACTTCTCCTGCTTTTAATGTACAATGTAGATTGAATGAGCTTATTTTAAATAGGAAATCATTTCTCTAACCATATGCATGCACAGAATGGCTTTGTAGGAGCTAACTACCAGGTAAAAACAGGCTTACATAAAACTGAAAATGTGTTCATTTTTATGCAGCTAACACGAGTTCGAGGAACTGGCAAAAAGTACTTTGACAAAGACGACAAATTTAACTTGAGAAGAATACTTGCATTACCTTTTTCCCCCTAAGCTCCTTACTCTCACACCTTTCTCCTTATTCCACTTTTTCTTTTATTCACCATCCCTTCCTTTCTTGCCTTTTTTCCTTATCAGAAAGTCACTGCTGAGTAGAATATGAAAAGCTAGCATGTGAGCAAATCATGCCTTCCTACTGTCCTATCACCCCTTCCTCTTTCATCCTGAAGGCCATAAAGGAATCCAGAAAGGAAAGTTGACAGCAATTATAAGCAATGCCAGCAAATGAAACATCAACAGTTTTCACACTTCATGCTTCCAAAATATCACAACGTTGTCCATCCACTCCCCCAGCTGGCTCTAAAGAATGTAACATCTTTCCTAACCTCCTCAACTTGGCTTCAAATACAGTATTAAATCTCACTGCACATATGCTGAAGTCCAGATTATCAATAATGCCATTTGTCCGTTTCGCACACAGAAGAAAACAGAAGAAATGTGCATCATTTTGATGCACAAACAAAACTACTTCAGAAATTAAATCATGCTAGTGTGAAAGATAAACGTGTCTAGTTGAAACCCAATAGCAAATGAGAGCTAACAGATGTGGAAAGAAAGCAGGATCTGGGGACGAGTAAAAGAAATGCTATCCTCTGCAAGAAAACAGCAAGATAGGGGGTCTGGTAGTGCACAGCAAAAAGGAGATCCCAGCAGACCATGTGGACTACCAAGCTGTACGTGTGGAATTGTCCTCTACTGGCAGCACAAGCCTGAAAGAGAACACAAAAAGGGTGCTGGAGAAGACAGATCTACAACCAGGCGGGTGTTGAAATGTTCCACAAATAAACAGCAAGAAATATGCAAGCAAGAGAAAAACATGCCATGGTGATGGTGACAACTACATACAAACAGAGCAGTGAGTTTGGGAGCAGTCAAAACGGCAGCTACAAGCCAGTAATTCTGAACAAAAAGGTCTAACGTATCCACCCAACTCTGACAGACTAGTTATTTGATACTAATTGGGCTTTGACAACAACATGGCACGGAGAGGCTGTAATGCGGGACTATGGACAGCAGTAATTTATCTCATCTTAATGCAGACTTTTGTTACCACAGCTTGGCATCAATATTGTACTGCCCTTTGAAAGCCTCCCACTCATGTATTTCCAGAGTTGCTACTACACCAATCACAATGACTTTTGCCAAAGCATCCAATTTTCCCTGCAAAAGGCACATAATAAATGACGTGCCCAAAGCCCTCATTAACAACCTTTTTCATCCACTCATCCATCCAAGATAGGAGCACACAGCACATAGTTCCAGCCTTTGCTCACTTCTCCTCTTCCCAGGGCTGAGCTGCACAGACATCACCACGCACAAAAGCATCACAACAGCATCCTTGTTTTCTGCAAGGAAAACAGGCTACAAACAAACATCTTCCATCGCAGAAGAGATACAAATAAACAAGGCCACATTCCTACCAGGCTTACAGACAACTGTATACCACACACATTATCATCATTTACTTTTTACGTTCAACCTTTTAAATCAGAGCTCTTGTCCATATAATAAGTACTCTTCATTCAAAATAGATGACCACAAGCACACAACAAAAGCAAATGAGCTGTGCCTACGCAGCAAGACATCTGGGAGGACCCTTACTGGCCAAACCACTTGTGATTTTCTTCAGCTGGAAATACCTGGCCAGCTGCCCCTCAGCCCCTTGCTAGAAGAAAGAGTTCAAGCAGGCAACTGAGGCAGCATAAAACAGCACACTGGAATGGCTCTCTGCAAGAAACTGAGTGAGACAAGAACTGCTAAACCAGACAAAAGACAGCTCCAGGAGCCCATCATAATAAAGGCACTACCTTCTGCAAACAGAAAGCAGATCCGAGCTGTTCCCAAGCTGCTGGCCCTGATTAGTTCTCAGGATCCAAACCACATTTTTGCTTATAAACTTAGAAGTTGTAGCTTCTAAGAAAGGAGAGAAAGGAGGCATGGTTCAGCAGACTTCTGTACAGCCCCTGACATCTATCCCTCATTAGCTGAGATGAACACTTCTCAGCATCAGAGACAAAATTTGAAAAAAAAAAGAAAATTTAGTGCCACAATATCTGTAAGGACAACACTTTAAAGTGTTGTTTGTTTGAAGTATGAGTAGCAACTGTAAAAATGTGGAATTCTTGTGAATGAAATTGAGCAAGAAGTAGAAAAAAATACTCCTAGCGTTCCTGAAGTGTGCCAACAAGCAAAACTATGCAATACTGCAAAACAGAAAACCAGAGACTAATATTTAGTTCAACTCTCATGTCAGCTAGTTAGAGATATAGAAAGTTTGCATAGTAATAAAGCTCATTTTAATGTTGAGAGATAAAAATACATGCTTTCTATAGTAAAATCTCTGCACTGAAGATTTCTCACCAACAGCACCCTGTTCTTGAAGACCTCTCAATTTCCCCAGTCATACAGTAGCAGCCATTCCCAGGGAATGCCTCTGTAGGACACGAGCAGCAGCATCCAGTTCCCACAGCTCAAAATTTGCAGCACACACAACAACAAATAGGAGATACTGTCAATGGCAGAGCTGGCTTCACACTCCAGGAGCTGGTCAGAACCCCACTTAAAATGCTCATCATGGTCTTTGAAGAACTAGAGCCCGTGCAGTCACAAAATATCCTCTGTTGTGGCAGTAAAAATGAAACAAGCTGGGCACACACATTTTGACAAACTTAAAAGCAAAAAGAAACTTTGGTCCAAAGGCAGTGCTTGAAGTCTGCAGTGTTTACTCTGGGCGACCTTGCATGTCTGATTCTGACACATACAAGCTTGATATACTGGGTCAATATTAGTTCAAAACACTCTACATTTAATGTCAACTGCTCTCGTCTCAATTTTTATTGAGTCAGATGGAGTTGTTGCATCCAAAATCCAAATGTTTTGTTTTATACCTTTCCTGTACAAATTGTTAAAGGCTTTGCACTGTTAAGCATCTGGCAAAAGTTGATTATGCACCATTAAATCTCTCCTTGCACAGGAGCATAAATGGGTTCAGGGCAGCTATTAACATATGCCAAGGTAAAACAGCATCATCCAGTGAGATCTCCATTTGGAAGAACATCTTAAACACTGAAACAAAGCAAAACACGTATCTTAATCTGTTCAATATTATACCTCTACATTTAACATCTGCGCTGCTACTCTTTCACTTAGAAAACTTTCCCACCTTCCTGGGTGAAAAGAAAACATGCGACCTGATCCTTTAAAAGTGGATGCTTTCAGCAAATATTATGCTTGACACAGTAAGCACCATCTAGGCAACAGCCAAAGAATGTATACTTGACTTAGGCCAAAGAGCTGCCTGAGAGTATTAAAAAACACAGAGGTACTCACTCCCCAAAAATCATTCATTTCAAAGGAAACTACAGCAGGGTACATTCAATTTCTTATGAGTGTAATCACTTTATCAACTTCGAATCTAGCAGTCTTAATATTTACAGAAAATGCCATGACAGCAATTGCAAAAATTCTCTCTCCAGAAGAAAATAATTACACATCTTCTGGCTACTCCTAACGCATTTTAGAAGCTTCAAGGAAGCAGATATCATACAGCCATTCAGCAAAGTAGCAGTGAGGTCACACCTGGTCAGCAGTTTTTCCTGCTATGAACTAATAAAATATTTTTGGACCTGCCCATTTAACTGTAGATCACATTCCAGCTGCCACACACACGAGTACCACGTCCTCATTACCATCAGAGGTTCACAGAGGACAGCACACAATCCCACATCTCTTACAGACTTCAGCACAGAGATATCAATAGAATCTGCATTATAATGTTACGAGCACAGACAGGCAACCCAGGAGATCTGAATTATAAATACAGATCTATCTACAGAAGTTTACGAAATGCTATGAAATAGTAAAGTTACTGGGTATCAATGGGGTTTCATAGAGCTCAGGTCTTCAGCCTCACTGTCTCCCAAAGACATACTGCCACGAACAAGCAGACACAGCAAATACTCACTAATAACTCATACAGCACTAAACATCATTCCTCCCTTTTTTGCAAGGAAAACCCAGGGATGTTCTCCACCCACACATTCCAGCCCAGGCTGCAGGGAACTAGAAGTTTAAAAATAAAGGAAACTGTTTCTCCTCTCTTCCTTGAACTTATGATCAATCTCAGCAATAAACAAAATGAACAGTTCTATCTCCAAAACACTACAGCATGATCCCACCAAGAATATTCCCATTTCAATTGAGAGAAGCTGTTTCCACATTTTGTACATCAGAGAAGGTCTACTTTTTTACTGTTCCATCACTTCTAGAAACGTGGGAACATCAATGACTCTTACTTGGAGCTTTATCCCAAGAAAAACAAAGATGAGACTCGTGTACATTTGTCATCACACCAAAGAAATCTGGTGGTAATAGTTGATGAATCATGACACATTTGTTCTCTGCCACTCCTGTTTATAAACCATGCAGATCCCATCACTGCTACCAGCCCTTTACAGAAGGCACTTGGCAGCTATGGCCCTGTTCAGCAGCACGTATTCCTTCACTCGTTAATCATTCTGGCTTTCCATGTAGCCCTTTGATACGACCCTTGTCGTTGCTGTACATGCAGACGGTGCTCGCTCACTGCACTGGCATGCCAATAAAATGAACTGTTCTACCAGCCACGGTCCGGTCTTGGAGCCTTCTTGAAAACAGCAGCTTCCCATTGACTTACTCTGCTTCAGTATCCAGGATGGTGGTGGAATGAGAGAGAGAAGCTGTTCAGCATCTGAATGTGGTCTTAGAGGAAATGCCTGTGTTATATGGGGGATGTTACTGTTACATTTCCCAACTTAAAGGCAGAACACTTTTGAGAAAGAAACTAAAAATGTCCCTCTAAGCTTTCTCTGAAAGACAGCAACCAATTAGCACACAAAATAAACAGCGATGAGGACAGGACAGCAGGCAGACTATCAGACAAGAAGATGACAACAACTGCACAGTCTTTCAGTCTTTCACTGTACATTCGAATATACTCTGCCCATTAGCCAAACTTTGTGGCACCTTTGCAACATGTCAGATTGTGGTCATTTCAAAGTCACGACCACGATTCTTTTGCAGGATTAACCAAAGCTCTACAAGTTTTAGCTAAACATCATGTAAGAAATCCACTGTTCTTAGTACTAGCTGGAATTGAAGTAAATGTAAATAAAAAGAGGAACTGTTTTATTTGGAAACACTCTATCAATAAATGCTACAGGTTACCAATACATACCGTTTGTTTACCATAAATACAGCAACAGTAAGATCTCTATCACATTCGCTTCTGACCTTAATTTGAAGCTGCACAACAGCTTGTAAGCATCACCATCATGCTTCCGTGAAGAACTGCAGTACCTGTATCTGCAGCAATTTATACGAAGTGATTCAGAGGTCTTTCTATGTTCTGTGTACGTTGGCATACATTGAGGGCATGCTATGTCTACTGCGGTGTCTGTTTTTCATTAAATAGGAAGACTTTTTTAGAAAGTAAATATAGCTTTCCATAACAGCCCCGAGGCATTTATTCATCACCTTATCTTTCCCAACCAATTTTTGAACAAAGACACATAATAACGGAGCTCTCATTTTCCTAGTTGCATAAAGTATTTAGAAACAGTGAATAAAAAGGAGGAAAGTCTGGTGTACATACGTTACCATTCCCCTTTTTTTTACCGTATTTGTAGCATTCTCCGTTTCATTCTCTCCATCCTGGAGCAACTTTGTGAATTTTGTGCTCAAAACTCTCACTGGAAATGAAAATTTACTTACATGAGGAGAATGAAAAGTGAGTTCTTGATAGATCTCTGATCCACATGAAGAAAACATGAATTCCTGTTTCTGTAAACAAAACAGAGCTGTTCTGCAGCTCTAGAAAGCTGCAGGAGTATGATTTCTTATTTATTGATGAAGGTAGTCATTTCTGGTCATCATATCTAGCAGTGAATAAAGCATCAGACAGGTACTGCTGAAACAAAATTAGGTTACGCTGCCAAAGCAGCAAACTAAGATAAGCGGCCAGGTTGAGATGCAAGGAAAATTATGCAAGACAACTCCATAAGAAAGAGCACTGGAAGGGCAAAGCTTACAGTATCTTCAGAAGTGCAAGGCGGAGCTTTAAATCAGATACTGTGAAAAAATGAAAGGGAAAAATTAGAGGGAATGGAAAAATCACTACGAGCAAGAGAAAAAAAAAAAAAAGAGTAAACAAAAGCTGGAAATAATAGAAAGCTCTAAAAGAAATGTTTCAAAATATTTCTGCTTTCCTGATCAAAGGTGGACAAAGCGGTAACTTGAGAAAACCAGGAAGGGGAAGAAAAGAAATAAAGAGGGCCAGTTTTGCCAGAGCAAGAAAAAAAATAGCTAGTAAGAACAACCAGCAGCACCAGATCTAAAGTGCTGCATAAAAAACAAATCCAAAGAACTACACTAAAGATCAGGAACAGGTGCCCATTATCTTCAGTACCTGGTCCACGCTGTGCTCTCCTGTAAGTCATGGTTCCAAATTCTGGTAAATCCATCAACTGCTCTTGTTTTTCCCTTTCCTCCTACTTCTGTAGCCTTATCTCCCCACCAGCAGCACAGCATCATAGAATCAGAACTGCTCAGGTTGGAAAAGATCTTCAAGATCATCGAGTCCAACCACAACACAACCATACTACCCTAATTCTAACCACCCACCTCTAAATCATGTCTCTGAACGCCACATCCAGACAGTTTTTAAACACATCCAGGCATGCTGACCCTTCAGTAAAGGAATTCTTTATGCTATTTAACCTAAATCCTTTTGCACTACCTAAATCTGCCATTCTCTACTGGGCAACTTCACTGGAAACTCTGCCACCAAAAAGCCAATATCAGTAGACTTATGCTGCTTTTGTGCACGGTGCTGTACTTCCATGTTTACCACTACGCAGTACACCAATCATCACTTGTAGACTTCAGATAATGAGAACCCTAGTGACTCTCCAAATGCTTGCAAACTGAGATTTCCTGTTGCGAAAGTCATCGGCTGGGGCCTGCCTGAAGGTTCTCATGAAAAGATCCGGGAAAGAAGTTATTTTTGTTTCAGGTCTATTTGGCTTCCTTAAGAAAAAAACTCTCCAGGCCACTTCTTATGCATGAGGTTGCTTCAGCTGAATGTTTGCATTTCAACTCAAGCTGTGATCTCATCATGTCTTCCAACTTACAACACTCATGCAGACTATTTTTATAACTCTTGCCATTCTAACCAAAACATGACATCACTCTTTCTATAAGGTGTAAAAATGCTGTCTCTCTTCCACACACACTATTAAATTACTTCATTAATCAGAATGAAACTCAGTGAGTCTGAGGAGCAGGAAGAGTAGGACTGGAAGTTGGGTTCAAAATGCTAAATAATATGTTAATTAGTCTGTCATTAAGTTGTCTCCACATTATGCACTACTTCATTGTTTAGACAAAGATCCCTCTTTCAAATACCTATTCGTAGCTAGGATTTTCTGGTTACTTCTTCTCTATAACCTCAGTTCTGTTACTCTGTTGTCATTTATATTTAATTTCTGATTAGCCACAGATGTCCTCTTTCTCAAGAAAATGCTCACATGCTCATCATTTCTTTTCTTTGTAAGCTTGTCTCTTCCCCCTACCCATTTGTTCTTTCTCCTAGGCATCTCACCTATCACTTGTGTAGCTCTTGCAGCTCTTTTACCTCCTACCCATCATGAGTTTCAAAACATTTCCCTCTAGCTTTTTTCAATCCAGTTGTCATTTCACTTAAGCTAAATTCCCCAGTCTCCCTTTGTTTCTGTATCTGCCTTACTCCATCAAACATTTCACTTCCCAGCCTCCTGTAGTTTCATCCTCATAGCCCAGGATGGACCCACGCCCCTAGCATGGACTGTGAAGCACGGGCAAGGAAGAAGAACCAAATTATGTGGTGAACACAGCTTCAGCCTGACGTCTCACATTTAACAGTTAGCACCCTGAGCCACAGCTCCCTGGTGTTGCTCTTTTCTCTATTCTGAAACATGGGAGCAGGTGCACAGCCGCAAAGTGACCTCAGCTTGGGAGCCAAAGTGGCAAAGGGAGCAAGGGCATCGACCCACCTTAGGAGACCTCAAGATCCACCTCCTCCTCCCCATGCTGCCAGCTCCTCTGCGATCCAGTCTGCCTGATCCATGCTGTCACCCTGGCTAAGACCTCCAGCTGTACTACCTACTCTACTGCCTTTTACCACAGAAACAGTGCACCACAGAGGTAAAAGGCCAGGGAGGGGGGAGAGCAGCAGGATCTCAAGCTGGCCTTTTATGGGGATACAGCCAGCACACAACCCTGGGCACCTCCAGGCAGAGGGCATCTAGAGCATTTCCCTCTTATAGACAGCTAGTAGAAAAGGCTCCAAGTTGGTTTACTGCCCTGACTCCTCTGATCCTTCTGCTGCAAAGATGGATAATGCAAGAAAAAGTAGGCAAGATTCTTCTGATAAAGTGGAACAGCCAGATAGCTGTCTCCTGAGCAAAAGCAATGTCCTCAGGGAAGCAGTGCATGCACATCGGTGGGCCGCATACACACTGAGGCACCCTCTTAGATGTGTATGTTAGACAGTCCCATGCATGTACTCTTTCACAGAAGTATCTAAGAACTCTAAAAGCTGTTGAATATATAATCCTCCCTTTACATACAAAAACAACATGATCAGAAAATTAAATCCAGAGTCAGAGAGCAAGATGCGTCCTAAAATTGCAAATAGTTTCGTCCAGAGCTCTTGCTCCCCACACAACAAGGCTGCCTCATTTAAACCATAAAAGACAGCTTAATATTTAACAGCGATTTTTAAAAAAGATCTGGCTATTATAGGATTTCTTTTATTGCTCAGAAGCAATTAGGGAACAGCATTTACAGACTCTGTAAAGCTGTGCACAGTGACTGAAAGGCTGGATGGAGTTGATTACAGCCAGAGCAAATCATGATTGCTTTTAAAAAATTTAAGAATCTCACTTTGTGCTCAACAAATCTTAGGGAAGTTCCCAGAAAGCACTTCCTGAGGGTGCACTATGCAAAGTGCCATAGAACTAAACACAGAAAACTTCTTCCCAACCTTCTTCAAAACCAACATAAATCAAGAAGTGTCATTAAGCGGCGCAACAAAACTAAAAAAGTGAGACAAAACTAATGCAAGAGTCTGAGAAACCATGATTATGGCAAAGGAGTTTCCTCCTCTCTTTGGCTGGCTTACGATCAACCCGTGTAAGATATGTCTAAGACAGGGAGAACTCACTGAACACAGACATACAGAGAAGGGCTTGGAGGCCCCGTGGACATGTGCCAGCAGTGTGCTTCTACAGCCTGGAAGGCCAACAGCATCCCAGGTTGCATCCTCAGGATCCACCTAAGGGTGCTCAGAGAGCTGACAGAGGCGACTGCCAAGCTGCTTTTCACCATCTGTCAGCGCTCCTGGTCAACTGGAGAGGTCCCGGAGGACTGGAGGCTTGCCAGCGTGACTCCCATCTACAGGAAGGGTCACAAAGAGGATCTGTGGAACTACAGGCCTGTCAGCCTGACCTCAGTGCCAGGGAAGGTTATGGAGCAGAACATCTTGAAGGAGATCACGTGGCATGTGCGGGACAGTCAGAGGGTCAGGCACAGCCAGCAAGGGTTCACGAAAGACAGGCCCTGATCTCCTTCTAGAATCAAGTTACCTACCCGGTGGATGAGGGAAAGGCTGTTGAGGTTGACCATCTAGACTTCAGCAAAACCTCTGACATCTCTCCCACAGTATTCTCCTGGAGAAACTGGAAACCTGTGATTTGGACAAGTACACTCTTTGCTGAACAAAATATTGGCTGGAGAGCCAGGTCCAGAGAGTGGAGATGAACGGAGTTGAATCCAGATGGCAGCTGGTCGTGAGTGGTGTTCCCCAGGGGTCGGTATTGGGGCCTGTCCTCCTCAATATCTTTTTTGATGACCTGGACGAGGGCATTGAAAGCACCCTCAGGAAGTTTGCAGATGACACCAAGTTGGCTGGAAGTGTTGATCTGCATGGGGGTAGCGAGGCCCTACAGAAGGGTCACCACAGGTTGGAATGCTGGGCTAAGGCCAATGGGATGAGGTTCAACAAAACCAAGTGCCAGGTCCTGCACTTTGGCCACAACAACCCCAGGCAACCCTTCAGGCTTAGGCAGAGTGGCTGGAAGACTGTGCACAGGAAACAGATCTGGGGTTACTGATTGATGCTCAGCTGAACATGAGCCAGCAGCGTGCCCAGGAGGCCAGTAAGACCAATGGCATCCTGACCTGCATTAGAAATAGTGTTGCCAGCAGGAACAGGGAAGTAATTGTTCCTCTGTACTCAGCTCTGGTGAAGCTGCACCTCAAGTACTGTGTTCAGTTTTGGGCCCCTCACTACATCAAGGCCCTGGAGCAGGGTCAGCTTCGCCGCCCTTCTCTGTGAAGCATCTGGAGCACAGGTCTTATGAGGAGCAGCTGAGAGAGCTGGGATTGTCTAGTCCGGAGAAGAGGAGGCTTAGGAGAGACCTTATCTCTATAACTACCTGAAGAGAGCTTGTGGAGAGGTGGGGGTCGGACTCTTTTCCCAGGTCATTAGCAATAGGACCAGAGGGAAAGGCCTCAGGTTGCACCAGGGGAGATTCAGACTGTGCGTTAGGAAATATTTATTCCCAAAAGAGTGATTAGGAGCTGGAACTGGCTGTCCAGGGAGATGATGAAGTCACTGTATTTTGAGGTACATGTAGATGTTGTACTGAGGGACATGGGTTAGTGGGAACTATTGGTTGGTTGTTCTGGATGACCTTATAGGCTTTGGTGATTCTATCATTCTACAAAAAGAGAGACGTCTAGCAGGGAGAGTGTCTCCCTCCACTCTGCCCTCATCAGTTCTCACCTGCAGTACTGCATCCAAGCCTGAGGCACAAGAAGGACAGAGATCCTAATGAGGGCCACAAATATGATCTGAGGGCTGGAGCACTTCTCCTATGGAGAAAGGTTAAGGGAGTTAGGCTTATTCCACTTGGAGAAGAGAAGGCTCCAGGGAGATCTCAATGCAACCTTCTAGTACTTGAAGGGAGTTTATAACCAGGAGGGAGAACCAAGTTTTTACACAGACTAATAGCGACAGGACAAGGGGAACAGCTTTGAACTAAAAAAGGGGAAATTTAGGTTAGATGTTAGGAAAAATTTCTTTACTCCAACAGGCGCAAGGCACTGGAACAATCTACACTGAGAAGCTGCTGATGCCCCGTCCCTGGAGGAATTCAAGGCCAGGTTGAATGGGGTCCTGAGCAACCTGATCTAGTGGGTAGCAACCCTGCCCGTGACCAAGGGGTTGGAACTAGATGATCTTCCAACCTAAGCCATTCTATGATTCTATGTGCCATAAAGTTTCATCAACAAAAGTAACCATTTTCATAACAAAGCCTTCCCATGGCATCCTATTAACTTGTATAGTTGCCAACCCAATCTTAAGTAGTCTGCCAATGCCACGAGTTCACTATCCATCCAGTCTGACCTTTATTGTATTCTAACATGATGACTCTTACCGTACCTTCATGTAACAGCACTGCCTGTTTTGTTTTCAGGTCTGAAAACCAAATCCTTATTACAAAACTAGGAAAATGTAATTCAAAATACTTTGTTACCGACAAATGCAGCTGCAGCTGCACTGTGTAATAGAAACACTACGAAACAGAAGTTAAATCCATACTTCCCAGTTAAACTCTCAGTGAAATGGAGCAAGACACACTTTCTTCTCATAGAGCTGCTGAACATGGATCCTTCCAAAATCTCAGGACTCACAGGGATAAAATACAACCCGAAACTCACAAAAGAATGGATTGTTCATTCTGTTCAGCCTGCTCATTCTTTACAGAAGTGATTCTTTTGGGGGATGAGTAGTCCAAACATACAATAGCCACAGACGTGGTTTTTCTCACACTCTGGTGATTCTTTGGCAGAATTGGAAGAGAGACTGGCAAAGACATCAGAAAAATAGGTGAACTTACTCTCCTGCTCAGTACAGGAAGAAATGGAAAACCTGACATTATTTTGGTTTTAATTTGCCTGTGTAAAATAGTGATACCGTGAGATGGGCAGAATATGGCAGCACTGCCCAAAATGGAATACTTCCTCATCCCCAAGGGATGTGTAACGATACAAACCGTCTTTTGATTGTGAACATTTTTGATTGGTTTGCATTTGCGCAGTACCATCCAGCTGCAGCAAACGGCATCTGGGGCGTTTGGGGCACCTGGGAAAAGATTATGTTCTTGATTTAAACAAAAAAAACCTAACAGATAAAACCTGGGAGGGTATCAAAAAATTTAGGATAGTCCCCTTGCTTCTCTTCTTCTTTGTGTGTATATTACGAAGGAGGGAAAAATAAATATGTGATGACTATTTCCAGCGCAGAGAAGGAACATCAGGTTGTGTGCACTGATCCAGTTCTGTTTGCGCTGAAGAAAGCTCACACTGATTTCTGTGGAAGAAGAGTTTTGACAAAGCAAAGCATGAACTCATGCTAAAGCCCATGCTAAATGCCTGCCAGTGCAAGAATTCTGAACAGTCTTCCTGGCTGCTCTCACCCTATCAGTCCAAATCTGTGCTTTGACTCCACTGCAAATGGACCCTGCGCCCTAAATCCAACATTGCCATTCCACAATGGAGCAACTCTTCATCTCTATCATTACTCTGTTTCTTAAAAAAAAATAAAAAAGGAAGCTGACACACCAGAGGCACAGCTGAAGTCAAGGGGGATCACTCACGGACTGTGAAGCGTATGGAAATCTCATTTTAACTACAATCATTATATTATCATTATGGCTTTCATCATGTGTATAAAATCAAAGTAATCAAGAAAATAATTGCAAATAATCACAGAAACAGCAACAACAAAAATCTGACAAAAAATCAACAATCACAGTTTAGACAAAATGTGATTTATGTAAAACAATTCTTACTCTTGGACCAAGCTCTGACCCCATTACACCAGAGGAAAACAAGTTAGGCTCACTATAACGGAACATTAAAAAGAACAAAATTAATTTTTCTATTCTTCTTTATTCCAAAGATACAAATTTTAAAAAAGATGTACTAAGGCATCTGATTATTTCTGCTCTCACCCTACGGACAGTCAATGCATATGCTTAGATTTACATGCTTAGATAATCCAATTCCTTCTAGGAAGTCTGCATTCTTCAGGACAGATACCTAAACTAGAACACTGCAATATCTTGCTTCTAACATCAGAAACCGAAAACAAAACCCAAAGAATAATCTTGAACATGCAGCCATCCCTACTATTTGGGTATTAGTGTAATCACTGGAAATAAAGGCCCAGGTTTCTAATATCATCACAAATATTCTCAAAGAAACTCAGCTAGCACTAACAGCTAAAATCATTGTTTTTTGTACTTAGAAACACAGGACAAATGGGAGGGAAGGGAATAATTCTGGAAATAATCTAGATTTATTCACCAAAGTACAAGATACTACACTTCCCTATTAGCAGCATGCTGGAAATGTAACCAAGTTAGGTTATTAATGGAAATGCAGACCAGCTGTCCAAATATTAGCTAAAATAATTCCTTACAATTCTCATGGAAAAAGAAAAAAGAAAAAAAAAAAAAGAGGGAAAGAGGCTAGGGAATGGGGGAGGAGGAATAGGAGAATGTGTAGGAGGAATATGGGCTCAATATACAACAGCACTAAACAGCACTAAATATTTTATCTTCCAACCATGTTGCTACAAAAGAGTCCTGATTAACATTTCATTGCCAAAGATGCACCACCATACTAAAGGCCTTAAAAATCTACATTTAAATAGAATACAAAAAAAAAAAAAAAAAAAAAGTGTTATACAAAAGCATCCTCCAGGCATTCCCTTTTAAAGGCAGCAGGTTAAAGGTTTGATTTATATAGACTTTAAAGAGGTTATACATTGCCTTTGTCACATCAGAGTTTAACTGTGTAGTTTCACCTCAGCTTCACATTTATGAACTGCATGAAGACAATACCATTTCTGAAGTGCAAATTCAGGTATATTTTTTTTCTTTGCCTGTTAAAAATTTTCTTTGGTACATATAAATGCTTACATCCAGCCTTTGAGGTGTTGTCTTTTTTCTAAAGATCTACTTCCCTGAAAAACTAACATATGCTACAAGTTTTAATTTTATTTTACCGTAAACACCACATGAAAGCACTTGCTGGAATATTTATTAGATTCATCTGTTATCCTTTTGTTACGTGATCTACAAAGTCAAAAAATACATTCACAGTTATGTAAAAGAGCATGGTTGGTGTGCCACAACTGAAGTATGTGCTGGTTGATCTTTACTCAACCTTATGCTGTAAATGAAAAAGCCTTGGCTTTACTACATTTCACCATGTTGCATGTTTGCACAGGCCATGTTGTTTGAATTATCAACACTCCGCTGTGCATCACCTGTGGACTAAAATCCCACTCCATGCAAAATGCCAGTAGGTTGAATCCAAGCACTAAGGAGAAAATCCAACACTTTCTGATCAGTTGTTTCAAAGCTAAAGATTGTAGCAAGGGGTCTGTATGGCAGCCAGCATCCACACCAAAGCATAGAAATCGAATGCCCATCTGTTCATTATTCACAGGAGCGCGTGTCCTATGAAGTCAGGCTGAAGGAGCTGGAACTGTGCAGCCTGGAGAAGAGAAGGTTCTGGGAAAACCTCATCACAACATTCCAGTACCCAGAAAGGTCCTACAGGAAAGCTGGAGAAGGACTTTTTCCAAGAGCCTATGGTGGTAGGACAAGGGATAACAGCTTTAAACCTATGCAGGGTAGAAACAGACTAGGTGTAAGGAAGAAATTCTTTATTCAGAGTGGTGAGACACAGGTACAGGCTGCCCAAAGAAACTGTGGATTCCCCAGCCCTTGAAGTACTCAAGGTCGGGCTGGATGGGGCCCTGGGCAGCCTGACCTAGTGGGAAGTGTCCTTGTTCACAGGAAGAAATTGGAATAGGATGGGCTTTAAAGTCCCTTCCAACCTTAATTGTTCTATGGTTCTATGATCTAATCCCTAGCCTTTACATGAGGAACTGCTAAGGGATGCCGAACAAAGACACTAAGGCGCAGGAGAGTAGAAACACTTAAATTATGCAAAAACAAACTGCAACCCCTAGTAAGTAATTTAAATGATGAATGATATCTAATCACTTATATTCAGCAGTCACTAACGCAGAACATGAGGTAGCACCCCTCATGTGAGTTAACTGCTCCTACTCTTCTATAAGTTTTGCCAGGACTCATCAGAAAGACACAGACCTCAACACACTGGAGGATAAGGCCCTGAACTCCACAGAAGTCTCCACCTTCCTAGGAGCCCACCTCGCGTTGTAGGCAGAGGGGCGGCCTCACACTACAGCCTCTTTCCCAGGTGTCATTCCACTATTTCCTGCCGCAGCCTCGTGCGGTGATGACCACCTTCTGCGGGAAGCCAGCAAGGGAGCAGGGACGTAGAAATGCATGGCAGGTTGCGCCCAGCACTGATGCACTACTGCAGCAAACATCTGCACCCACAGATCGTCCTTACCAGAGGCCACAGAATCACCAAGGTTGGAAAAGGCCTCCAAGATCATCCAGTCCAACCATCCACCCATCACCAATAGTTGTACTGAGGGACATGGTTAAGTGGGAGCATCGAAATGTTCCAGGGATGGAGACTCCACCAGCCTGATCCAGCACTAAGCCACTCTTTTGGAGAATAAATTTTTCCTAACATAAAATCCGAATCTCCCCTGATGCAGCCTGCTAGTTACACGGGAGAAGAGGCTGATGCCCTCCTCACCACAACCTCTCTTGAGGTAGTTGTAGAGAGCAGTAAGGAGATTTTATCTGCAGAAAGGCTGTACAGTCGTTTCCCAAAGAAGGAAAGGGTGATCTGATACAAAAGAGCATTTTTGAGTGCTCTTCAGCATTCAGCCAAAACTATGTTGCAACCTTTTGTCTCCTACATCCTAACCACAAGCAGATTTTTGTTATACTTTAAGCTAAGCCCTCTGCCTTTCAGCCATGAAGGAGCCCTACCTACTCTAAGTGAAGTCTACAACTGAATTCTCTCTCCTGTTGTCCTCATCCAACAAAATTAAACTTCTAACCAAGAATTCAGTGATGATGTCTGAGATGTTAGAAGAGAAGCACTTAACAAGTGGTTTATGAAACATTAGAGAGGCTCTGATAAAAATTTTGTAAATAAACGATCCAGGAAGTTACAAAAAGCTACTGAGAAAGCCTTTTTTGTTGTTGTTAAGTAGCTTGTTGCTACTTACCACAAGCTTATCTCACTACTACTTATCGCAACTCTTCTACAACTCCAGGAGCCTGCCCTGTAGGATGCTCGGTGACACAGCAAATAACTCTTTCACTGAAGCAGTAGTAGCAGCTCTCAGACACAACTCTGACATTTACTCCCTGAGAAGTAAATATTGACTTAGCAATAACTCCCAGGGAATATGCAAAAGCTATACAAACTAATATTTCGGCCAGTGCAGACTCATGTGTCCAGAATGTCACCTGCCGCTTTATTCTAATTCACTCAACACTGCAAATCACAAGAAGAAATCTCTTTTTACATCTGCTGTGAAGCAAAAAAAAAATTCTCCTCAAAGTTTCATCTAACTATAAATCTATCCTTAAAGGGATGTTTTACATGAAACATTCCAGTTCTGCCAACGTGCACATGTATAAACGATTCCGGGGATAGCATGAGCATCCAAAGAGAGCATCACACTGTTCGGATTTGAGATTTTTAGGTCAGGTCATTATCTTCATGCAAGCACTGTTTCAAGTTAATTTTACAGTAAAAGGCTGGATTAGTGACAGCTCTGAATGCACAACACAATAAAACGTTCTCCACTCAGCTTAACAGGTCCAGGCAAAGAACAAAAGGGACTTCTCAGGGAAGAAGGATGGACCCTAGCAGTTATGGAAACAGCAAGGAATTAAGAACCATGGCAATTGCTGTATAGTCCTACCAGCTGATTGTGTAACCTTCATTCAGTGATAACCACCATTACCCAGCCTAATTCCCAGCCTCCTCTCTGCCCTACCCACAGCAGATCTGATCCACTGTAGCCTCACTTATTCTGCCAGGATAGCATTTCTTCACGAAACAATCTTCATCTTAAATGTCTCTGTGGATCACAGATAATCAAACAGATTATTTTTTTTACACTGAAACACAGCACCAGATGTATTGCCCTTGTCCCTCCGAATCTCACAGGAGTCCTCAGAGCATTCCAGCCCTCAACAAACCCTATAAAGCACAAAAAATTCAGCTTCAGCATCTAGTTGTAAGAGTTTACTGCCAAGCTGACAGCAATTATTAACACAGAATTAGGCCAGCAAATAATAAAGTCAGATTGCTGTCTAATGGTACAGACCTACAGACCTAAACATGACTTCACCATTCTCCATGAAGTAACCCAAGCAGAAGGACATAGTGCTAAACTGGATCATGTGTAGGTACAACTAACATGTGCTCTTCTGTGGGCTCCAATGAGGAATTCATATGTGCATTCCTGAGAGAAATGGCCAGTCTCCACAAAGGCCTGTCTCCTAGAGCCAGTACCATAACAAGGACATGAGGGAATCTGACTAAAGATTCACAGACATTCTCATCTTTCCTAATGGTGAATTACTGGTAGCAGAACTGTCAAGCTCTCAGCTTTTTTGGTCTGACATGAGCAGCTATCCAACAGAGGCAAGGACCAGACCTCAAATCTCATCTTAAATGTAGAACAACTAAGAGATGTACATACATCTGCAGAGATGAAACACCAGCACACAAACAATCGCTGCTGCCTCATTTCTTGAAACTCAGTAAAAAAGCAGTCTAATATGGAAGGCTTTTGCACATCCTTAATTATACTGGCTCCATAATAAGTTGCTTTAATTATCATCCAGCCATTTCTAAAAGCATTCAATTGCAAAATAATTTATAACTCAACCATAACTACTTATTGTGAGTAATGTACATTACGTGTGATTTCCAGATGATAACAAAGCTGGGAGGGGTAGCATACAGATTTGGTCCCTACTAAGTGTCCTCCGTTTCCCCAGAAAAGACAGCCATCATAAATACCTTCACTGCTCATCTACTTCTGGCATCCCAGACCAAAGGAGAACACAGGAATACTCATCCTGGTATGACTTGTTACAGAACAGTATTCTCCAGAGCACAGAGGCAAGCTTACATAAGCAGCAGTAAAACTGGGCACCTGTCCAATGTATTTATCCAATTGTCTGCAGCCTCCCATTCTCAAGGTGCTTTAAATGCTGAGTGCTGAATAAAGTCACTTGATACACAGCCTATGCATTTTAAGGAAGAATGGGAAAGAACAGACATCTATTCACATCTGCCAGTTTTCAATTCCTGACATAACAACCATAGAGCCTGAAATGTAAAACATCCTTCTCCTTTCCACTATCTCCACGGTCCCCTTTTCACAGTAAGTCCTTAGCAGATATCTGCAGTGCTGAAATAAAAACAAGTGTTCATGAATAGAAGCCTTCTAGGAATATTTAAAAAGTAAAAATAAAATTGTAAAGAACCACTTCAGAAATTTAAAAACAAAACAAAACCCACACTGGAAACTCCAACTGCAACCTCTTATTTCATTTCCACCTCCTTCCAGCTCTTCCTTTCAATTCCATTCTTGGAAATAAACTGGTATTATTGGGATTGTGCAGGAGCAGTCACACACAGCCACTCTCATAACAGGAAGTTTGGACTGGTTGTTTCCGTCAAGAAGAATGGAACAGATGAAGGAGCAACGTTACCACGCTGCCTGAAGCACCTACATGCTTTTATTTCTACGCTTCATTTCTTGAGGCTGGAAACTGCCTTCACCTGACCTGCTGAGCTAGGGAAAGAAAGCCATACAACCCAAAGGAACAGAAACCTGGGAAACAGATTCTCAGTGAGATCATTTCATACCTTCTTATGGCTTGTGTTTATATTAGTTACTGTTCACCAAGCTTCAAAGACTCTTTATGTTTTAAAGAAGAACCAACTGTTGCTAACATCTAAATATTCTTCATTTCAATTATAGCTTGGCAGCCTGAGATACACACACAGTTACCCTGTGCAACTTCGCCAGCAAAACCAAGGAAGAGCTGTTTCCCTGTTCTCTACATTGCTAAGACAAAGTTTACACCCAGTAACATTAAGGATACAAATTTTCCCCACCCCATTCTCAAAATTTCTCATCAGTCAGGTATGATGCATGTTAAAATGAGATTATTCCTGGGTCTCCCACAGCCACACTGCCTTGGATTTGGTTTCCACAGCAGTCCAGATTCCTCAAAAATCCAGAAGCACTACATAATGCAGTACTGCATATGGTCAGACCACTGCAAGATCTGGACGTGCAAGGGCTACCAATCACATCTGTAGCAAGCACACATTCGAAGCAAACCCATCTCACTCACAGTATGCTTGGCCAAAGGCAAACACAAAAGAAGCAACCTAAATCATGGTCAGGTACTGAAATAAAAACCTACTGCTGCATTCTCTTCATGCCCACCATTAACCCCTACAGGTAACATTTTACAATGTAGTTAAGGAGGCTGAAATAGTCCTTTTTTGGTATTTACCTACTATGCAAATTCATGCCAGCTTGCTCTGTCTCAACCTTTCTGCACTCACACACAAGCTCTTTCACCTCTGCAAATAAACTACTGGTCCCATGAAAAACAATGACTTCTGTCTCTTTCTTTCTTGCCTTCCTTTCCATCTTTTCTTTCTTTTTCTTTCTTTCTTGCTTTTCTTCTTCCCTTTCTCTCTATCTCCTGTGAAACACCTGGTGGAGTTTTTGATATTTTTGTCAAAGATACTGTTTGCTTATAGACATAATATGGATTTTTTCTCAAGAGTGGGCTTCCTTTTATCATCTGTTTTGAGCCTTGAAGATAAATGTAGCAATAAACCACAGTGCCTTAAAATACTCGCATTATTTGAGATGTTTTGGTATCCTTCATATTGAGGCTATTTCTTAGACAAAGAAAAAAGCAGTTTTTGTGGTTCCAGTGAAAACGTATGAAGCATTTAAAGTGAATTTCCATTAGATGGCTGGAGTAAAAGGTCTTTGGAAATTTAAACAGCAAAACCAGTCCACCTTCTTGTATCCTCTGAACAATCAAAGACATGTTCAAAGCTGAGAACAGACCTTTTAAATTGTTCCCTTTCTTATAACTGCAACATTAACCTCTATCATGTCAGCAAACAAAACAGCACCTTAGAGCAGACCTCAAGGACAGAGACTTTCTGAAGAGGATGCTCACCCACATCACATTAAAAGTACGAAAGAAAACCTACCCTAAATACTTTCCTTTAACAAGTACTTGGAAAACATGGCACTGACTTCACTTTGGACAAATGTTGAGAGTGAAGTTGAGAGAAATCCCTCGAGGGATCCCAGTTCCACAGAAGAATCACATATGCAGATTTTTTGGCAGAGGTGCTGTGATTCTGTACCTGTCATTGCACCTGAAAGATGTCCATACCCATTCTAACTCTTCAGCCAAAAATCTCTGAAGATAAGCAATAATTCATCACAAGCACATTCAGAGAAGACCTAAGATAATCTAACAGCTTATGGTGGTATTTCTGTAAGCAAAATGATGCTGTTCTCAGTCTTACTTTCCAGTGAGAGGTGTGAGCCCCTATGAAGCTACCAAAAGTGCCTCTGAAAAACAGATGAGTTTTACAGCATTTTTTGAATGAGTATTTAAATACTGGTTTAAAAAAAAAAAAATAAAAAGAAAGAAAAAGAAAAAACCTGCCACTATTTTACCATCACTGCTGTTCCCATAGAAATAATGGTGGCTGTGCTCCTGACTTCATGATAAAAGCAAAGTTTGTATCCTACCAAATACTTGAAACAGAGTAGTTCAAATTACGAACTACTATTAACTATTACAACTGAGTGGTAATTAGCTCATAAAATTAACTTATTTTCTCATATCCTACAGAATAACCTTAAAACAAGACACCTTCACCAGAACAAATCTTGTCAGGATTGGGTCCTGTATCAGAGCCTGGAGGTTATAATCCACTGATGAAGACTGCCAGGAAATCAGAACTTCCACTAAAGGCAGCCAAATAAAAGACAGTGGTTTGAGAAAAGAAACTGAAAGCTACAAATAAGGGTAAAAATTCAAAACTTGAACCACTTAAACTTCATGCTGCCTGTTTTGAACCGTAACTTCAAAACCGGCCGTCTCCGAACTTTCAGAGGGTGGTTTTCTTCCTGTTTGAAGATACATAGAAGTGCTTTGGATGCACACACTGTGCTGCTCTGTGTTTTCAGAGAGCCCACCAAACTAAGACTTACCAAAGTTCCGTCACTCCCACAGTCCAGCTTCTGTTCTGAGAGAGAAGACTCGGGCTGTAACTCACAGGGTCCAGACTTCACACTCCTCCCCTCAAAGAGTAATACAAACCCAAAAAATAAAGTAGGAGGACAGTTCACATGGAGCATTTTACCTGAATTAAATTTGGAGTGGGCTGTGCATGCCACTAGGACTCCTAGGTTAACACACTTTGGATGAAACTGTAAATTGAATATTAAGCGCACATTTTATCAAATCACATTTTTTTCGGAGAAGGCTGAAGACTGCTGGTTTATTTTTTAATCTGATTCACCGTGTTTACATGTGGTAGGAAAGGTGGTGTATCCTCTGTTCCATCTTCTCGGTTCTATTTGAATGACTTTGATTTTGTTTTTCTAACACTGCTAAGAAAACTATAATGCAAAAATAAATCTATAATCTGTGAAAAGGCACTCTGAAATCCATCAACCAAGTTGTATCCATAATTGCTTTCCTGGCTTATCAAAAAAAGGCTCATTTGCATTATCTGTTATCTTTAGATACTCATCCTGGTCTATAAACAGAGTTATCAATCCCGTTCAGAGGCCAGTCCACAAATTGAAATTTTCTATAGAGGGAATTAGCTATAAACAAGCCCGAGGCAGTTTTCTTTGACAGCCAATGGTAAACCATAGGAAGTAACTTTAATAGTGATTTACAGTTCTTCTCTGGTTTCCATCCAACTTTTCCTTCTCGTGCTTCTGTTCCATCCAAAAAGGAATTTTTCAGATGTTCTAATTTCCCATTCAAGATGCAATCAATCCCAACCCTAGGTGTGTCTAATCCAATTTTTACGGTATGTTCATGGGCCAGCACCAGAAAAAAAGAACTCTCTTTTTATTTTCTTTCAATTGCCTCTGCTGCAGTCACAAGACTTGTCATCTCCTGGTGTGAAATGCACAACAGTAAAAGAGAAAGCAGAGGAGATTTGAGAGAGAGAGAGGAATGAACCAACCTCTCAAAAAAGAGAGTGGAAAAGAGAAACATGAAAATAACTGATATTTTTTCAAGTATCCTACATACTGAAAGCTTCCATTTGCCAGAAAGATTAATTATCTCAAGATTTTTAAAGCCAGTGCAGATTTTTGAAGTTCCTAATTTAAATCACAATGCACTGTTAGAAACAGGATATTCTGGAACAGACCTCAGCTTCACGCTGCCCGTTTTCCTCATCTGTGCCACAGGGAAGTCAGATCTCAGCCCTTCCCACTCCGTCCTGTATCACCTCAAACGTCACCCTTACCTACGGAGAAAAACCATTCCACAACCACTGACTGTCAAAGGACCCACCTTCCTTTAGGAACTACAGATTTTCTCCTTTCTAACAGCTTAGCATGTATTCCAGACAGCTCTGCCCTTCCAAAAGACGTGTTATTGAAACTGTTTATTTTTCAGCCTCAATTAGAGAATATTTATCAATTAGTTACTATCTATTTCTCAATTAGAAAATACCTAACTGGCGCACACTGTGGATCTTAATGTGCATCACAGGCACAGCAAAAACATTAAAAGCAGGGAATGTTCCATTTGGTGTAAACAAAGGTAAAACAGCCAATAACCCACTGAAGACATACTTAAATCTGCGAGAGAAGTCGCGGAGGAGAATTACATCCAAGAGTTCAACAATTAATAAATACTCTCTAGTTTCAGTAGAGACCAATGCAACAAAGAAAAATACATTTACAACTCAGACAGACCGTGAAGGCTGTCAGCCCTGCTATTCCTTTTCTTTATACATGCACACACGTATAAATATAAGCATGTGGGATTTTTTCCCCCGACTGAAAGGTACCCTAATGAGCAAGCACTAATGGATCTGAAGCGATAAGGAAAAGGCGGACATGCAAAATGCTCCAGAACTTCTGTTTCTAATCAATCACCAGAGATCAGTGACATCATTAAAGCCTTTGATCAGAGCTACTCTTTCAAGCTTAAAAAGGGGGCAGGATTGACCCACACCAGCAGAGGCTGAGGAAACACCTAGGATACAATTCACAGTGAAATCCGAGAAGTCACTGGCACCCCTCTTCAGAAAAGCACCCCTTCCCACCTTCCTTGAGGAACAGAGCACGCATTCCAGAGCAGCCGAGTACAAACAACAGATTTGCCCCTTTCTCTAATAATTAGCAAACAAGCAGGGAAACGACACAACAAAAGTCTTTTCGATTTTATTCGCCGAGCCTGCACACTCAGAGCACGCTGTACGTTCTCCCGCATTTAGGAATCTTCTAATGCCCATCAGTACAAAATGAAAAGAAAGAAACTTATTTTTCTGAGCGGCCATGACACCCACAGCCTGACATCCACGTTGAAAGAAGAAATAATTTTCCGGGGAAGCACCCTCACAGCAAGCGTCCGACCGCAGCCTGAGCGGCCTTTGTCCACGCCAGGGATTCAGGACTCACTAATCCCACTTCAGCCAAAATTGAGCTCCATTGTTTCCCAGTTCATCTGAGTTTCCATGGCACTTACTAGGACTTAAGTGTTATTTACTCAGTGTGGCTTGTTAAAAACAAAAACCAATAACTGAGTCTTAACACAAGTGCCAGTCTTTCTTGCCTCCTTTGTACTTTAAATAAGCTCGAGATGCAGGCAGCATTCTATGGTCACAGAGACTTCTTCCATCTAAAAATCCTGCACGAAAGAGAAGTTGTAAACAGACCTTAAAATCATGCCTCCATTGTTTTGGCTTGGCTTTCCCCCCTTCTACAGTTTCAAAAAATCTAACTGATCTTCCTGAGCACCAGCAAAATGTAGTTTATTATCTCCTTCATCAGGTGATCAATGATTTCATTAATAAGACAGATAACAAAACTGTCATATCATCGACACAGTTATGAAAGATGATCCCGGCTTCTTGCTCCATCTTCCAAGGCCTGGGATTCTCTGTGGCAGCTCTGAGCCCATTCAATATTTTCCACGGACAGAGAAAAGTGAAAATCCATTTTGAAACCAATTTCAATTAGGATCCAGAAGCTGTTATCACAGGTGTCGCAGAATGGGCCCGTAAGTGGAAATGTCGCCTATCCATTCTGAAATGAAACCTTATCAGGGGCTACAAAGATGGCTGAGGACAGCCTATCTGTAAATTACTTTTCGTCCTGTGTTAACTCAACCCTAGTTCTGTCATATGGAATTCTTCCCAGCCCCTCGTAATAATCTAATGACTAACTAGAGGCTGCACCAAAACGGCTTTTATTCGGCTCGGGCTTCCCCTGCAGAACGGGGCTAAAAATGCAAATAACCAGCGGCTGCCCGCCACAATCTCAGTTAAAGCTCTCCTAGTTTATTACGGGGAAGCAACAGCCTTGCATTCTGCAGTCTGTCTCCACCCATTGCATTCCTGGTGATTTTTCAATTGCAAACTCCAAGGCCCAGTTATTTCATTAATTCAGCACCCAAGTAGTGAGGCTTTTCTCTCACATCTTTCAGGCTCCTTTTAGCAAATTATCCCATGACGGAGGATTTATTCAGTCAAAGACCTCGGACTTTGAGAGGCAACAAAAGAATCAAGAGACTTTCTGGTCCACCTGCCTGGCGAATGATGAGGCAGGGTAAAGCCTCCCCTAGAGAAACCAATCAAACCATTGTGTGGCACAGTCAGACCTTTTCAACTGTCAAGCCAGGAGAGCAGGAAAAGAGATGAAAGAACTCAGGATGAAGCTACCATTTACAGAACCATGTGGGAATGGTCTCCGAAGATTTAATAATTGGGATGGAACTCAACTTTCTGAAAACTAAAAGAAAGAACTAGGAAAAAAAAAAAAGAAAAAAAAAGAAGAAGGAAAAGAAAAGAGAGAAGAAAAAAAGAGAGAAAGAAGGAACAAAAAGAGACTGAGAGGAGGGAAAAACACGACCGCTCAGGACCAAAAGCAACTTTTTTGCAAACGTTTTGCAAAATCCTCTGTTGCTACGCATGAGACTGTGCTGGAAAAGAACAGAAAAGCAAGCACACAACAGGGTGAGAGAGGGAGAGCACAGTTTATAATACCGGCTTACATTCTAATGATTTATCTTCTTGTATCAGGAAAAACTCCATCGGTGCAAATCCGTTCTGTTCCATACAACAGAAAACAGGAAACAAAAACAATCACCTTGGTTTGGTATATCCAGACATCTTTAACATCTTATCCAGCTCTACATGTGCGGGACTTCAGTTTTTGCATTTACACATGGCTGGAAGCAGAACAGTTTTTACATGCACGGAAAGTCGCACCAAATGAATGGAAAGCAGCATATTTTAAGTGGTTACCATGTGCAAAGAATGCACGTAGACAGCTCCTGCGTAGCAAGGCTCCAGCTGATGGCAGGCAGAAGATTAGGAACTGCTTTTTGATAATCTGTCCCCTAAAGCCTCGCAAGTCAAATTTTAAAATCATCTGAACAAAACCCAGTATTTCCTGCGTTCTTCTCTTCTTCAAAGTGCCTCTGTGCACTTGAAATATGCATACATCAGTAGGTCCAGATCACACTTACACAACATTTTTCTGTGCTGCCAGCCTTAAGAGCAAAAACATAACCTGCAAATTAAATTGTGACCACTTGCAGTATACATCAAAGGCAAAGACATTTAATGTGAAATAAGATAATAACAAAGCAATAAAATCTGTCTCAGACCCCTTAGTTGGGATGGCATCTCCCTCTCTCACTTCCCACCACCCAAAATAACGAGATATGACTTGGAAAGAACGCTGAGTGTGTAGTTTTAATATAGAGAGTCACATACCATACCCTAAGCACACTGCTCCCAGTTACTGGCACACACATGCAGGAACTATTCCCACGTATGCAGAAGCTGAGGTTTTATATCTTAAAAAAAAAAAAAAAAAAAGAATAAAGAAAAAGAAAATGAACAAAATAAATAGAAACATACAGAGCAGGAATATAATAAAATGCAACACTGATGCCAGGCTATTTCCTTTTAACTGGAGACAGATAAGAAACAGAAAGCATCATCTAGAAGTGAAAAGATGAATGCCATTTTAAAGCCTGTTAAGTAATTTAATTACTTCAACTGCCTTAATTTACTCAGATCAAACTGTACAGCCAAATACAGCTTCTGCCAGAGGAGTTGCCTGGCTTTAAGTCAACTTGAAGGATATTTTAAAAATTCTCTTTATTTACTCTATGAAAAAGACCTACTCCACATTGCTCCTTCACTCACAAATTCCCAAGTTCAGTGTCTTCTTAGAACCCTCAGAAAAGAGTCCTTTTCTGCAAGGCTAACACTACCACTGCAGCTTCTGCTTCCAGCAGCTTTTTTCCCAGTGAAAAGAAAAAACAACTCTGGGCTGCTCTCCCCAACAACACTGGCCTCCTGCAAAGCACAAGCTCCAGAGCATTGATGCCATACAGTACAGATTCATTTTGAACCTTTTTTACTGCTGCCTCTCTTTAATCTATTTCAGAACCCAGGTACATCTCTAATATGGTTGGTTAGGTGTATGGGTGGGCTTTCATTGGTGGCTTTTTTTTTTTCTGCTCTTCAGGAAAAATAGAGAAAAAAAGAGCCAAACTTTTCCTAGTATGTAATTCCCTAAATCTAACCTTCACCTCGTTCAGGTGGCAAGACTGTGCTAACTAATGTTTTCTGCCGGTTCCACCTCATGTTATCCAGCAGGATGTTAAGTCATTACTTACTGATTACAGTGATTGCAAGGGTAAGCCACTCAATCATCTCTTTCTGGAACTTGCAAAGGGATACAGCAGGACTGACATTTAATATCCCTTATACTATTAACCACTAAAGGGAGGGGAAAGAAGGGGGAAAAATGGAGGGAAATCTCTGCAGAATTAATGAAGCAATACCATACTGCATTTGCAGATCGTTTGCTTTAGAATAAGGTACGGGTAGGGCTGGCTCACTGAGGAGTAACAATGGAAAACAGCATCAGGCAGCACGAGTTATTGCAGTTGACGACAAACCCTAATTTGATGACTAAAATTTTATTAGCAAGCATAAAGGACCATGGATGCATTACCCTGAATGAATACGTACTTAATCAGTCGCTCACATCAGATTACAATATACCAAGACAGGCGGTCCACACTTAATTACAACCTCCACAGCTTCAGCTTCCAATACTTACAAAGCCTCAGGAGAGCTTACTCTCCCCAGGACAGGGCACACCTCCGAACCTGGCCACAATTATTGGAACAGAACAGAAGGATACACAAAATCTTTTTACTTCAGCTCTTTGTCCTGATTTTCCAGTACTACTGTATGAGCCCTTTACTCTTCCTTTTCATGCTACTCCACACCACCATTACAGATGAGAACTGTCTGGAATATTTGCCTTGCTGCCTATACACTGAAGCTTGTCACTTCCCTTCCAAGATCTGATATGAATGTACTAAAGGCTGTTGTTTCCTCCCTCACCTGAAAATGAGACCTGCGTAGGGCCCCTCCATACCTTCTGATGCCAGCAGAGGAAGCAGGGTCTCCTGACCACTCCATAGGATCAGATCTCATATAATCACTCCGGGGCTCAGTTTGCAGGCCGCTAAAGTAGTGCAGGCAATGTTTCTTGATACTCAACAATCTCTTTTGAACCCTGACCTTTCATCGGGACCCTGAGCATGCCAGTCCAACCAGGGGGCCAAGAATGAGCATTATGATTAACACCTACTTAAAGGTGAGCTTGAAAGCAAGCAGCAGGATGGGCAACCAACTGAAAGTTTAAACAGGAAATACGATTCCTATGGAGTTGCAGGCTGCCACATACTTTCCTCATTCGATCCTTGAAGAACTATTAGGGAAAGAAAAAAAAACAGAAAAAAAAGAGACCTAGATATAGCCAACTCTTCTGAAAGAATCAAAGTGGACGAATGAACTTCCTCTCATTTATTCATCTATCAAGATCCGTCTTAAGTTACATCATCATTAAGATAATAATTTCTGCTTTCTATTGCTTTAAAGCATGTTCCCAATAACTATCTGACTCTGATAAAGGTAGTGAAGTCCACAACCTACATACGTTTATAATTAGCTTTTTTTCTAAGGCAGAGTAACAGGTTAATAAGAAATATCAGATTACACTGGAAAGAGCTCACGGGTCAAAAACTAGACAAAACACATCAAACTGAAAATAAGAGCTTGCCTGTCAGACACTGAACCAGCCTCTACACAGTAACTGCATTGTTTCAATGCAACATTAAAAAAATCAGTATAGAGCCAAAAAGTGCAAAAGAGGAAAACATCTTAGTCACTGACAAAGCTCACAAGCTAAACAGTAAGTAAATCAAGGCTGAACACAGTATTATAATCTCCTAATGTTCTCCAAGCAATGCTACTGGTGCAAATTTGCACTGTAAAAGCATTAATTTATCCTACACAGTAATTCCCTGCACTTACCAGAACATAAAATGAATAACTAATTATATCTATACTGCCAATTCAATTTAAAAAATAAATAAACCGCATATAGCTAAGGGCTGTGTTGGATTTGCGTGGGGTTTTTTTGGTCAACACCAAAATACGTACACGTTACAAAGTGGAGTGTAGTATGGAGATGACACAGCATTAACATCCCTGCCTAACTTTAAGCAGGCCAAATACCCATAGGAGGGACAGGGGGGCTATTCCTGCACCCAAAATGAGGCATTTGCCCAAGGACTTGCTGAGTAGAGCTGGAGTCTTGACCTTAGTCAAGTCACTTGCTGTCACCTAAGCATGCTGCTGATGGCAGCAACAGCTTGCAGGGACTGCAGTGATGGCAGAGAAGCAGGTACAGTGCTCAGCCAGCCAGCTCGCAAGCAGCCAACACCAAACACGCCCCTGCCAACGTGCACTGCTGGCATCCAGAGCACTTCAGCAAGGCAACTCAGCATGCAGTGCTGAATGTGTTCAGCTAAGACTGCTTTTTTTAATATTAGGGTTACTTAATGTTAAAGAAAGCACCATAATACCCAACACAGGCCCAGGAAGACAGGCTTCATAGCCTGCAGTAGTAGCTGAAGGCTCCCCAGGGGGAGCACAGAACTAATTTTAATGAACATATTCACATATACTTCTCCTCAGAAAGCCAATCCATGCACAACTACATTGAAGCCTTTCTGTGCATGCAACAGCTTTCAGGATGATGACCTAAATCAAACACAGACATCACAGGAAACAGAGTCCCTCCAATACCACAAGACTGCCCTTTAATGATGAAACATGGTATGAAATGAGCAGGCCAGACAGCACTGCACTACGGCAGCATGGTGGCTTCATTATTGCAATGTAATTTTGCCATGACATAAAATAAGTATTTATTCGTTATTGCTGCTTCACCAAAGCAGATCAATCTGAACATATCAAATCAAGCACACACGAGCAAACATTTTATATCCTAGCAAAAACTATTTTTCGTACAGCCTTTTGTGAAAGACCATCTCCATTAGCAGTTTTCTTCAGCATTTTTTCTCCAGCAGTAAAAACAGCAGTCAAGCAAAGAAGCAGTAAAAGGAACAATTCGCAAAGAAAAGTTTCTTTGCAAACCATGAGCAGTTTGGTTAAGATACACAAAATGAAAAACACAGGAGAAAAGATCAAAAGCCTGCAAAGATGAATTCAAAACAAAGTAAGAGAGGTTCCAAATTACAAAGTCCCACCAGGCATCAAAGTGCAAAGATTTTTGTTATTACAAGTTACGATCAGTACTTTTTAGCTTTTTTGATCACATGTGTTCTAAAAGAAGTTTTAATTTGCTCCAGCACTAAGACCTTCCCCACATGTTTGGGCCTGGAGCACGTTTTAATGGCTTAGTTATAAATCTCTGAAATTAAGCGCTGATAATGGAAATGCTGGCAGAGCCTTATCTAACGCAGCGCGAGCATCTTAGTGATACAGCAAGAGTGCGGTTAGGTGAGTACAGCTGAAATCTTTCTTGTATTCAGTCATCACAGTAACTCAGAAGTGGCTAATGTAAACTATGGCCAAGCTTGATTATTGTTCGAGCCTACGGGGTGAACTTGCCTTGCAAGGGGCATCCACAGGCCTAGGCCTCGTACCTTTGTTGCAGAGTTGGAGTTAACAATAACTGCCTTTCTCTCCGTCTTCCCCAACTTATTTCCCTTGCACATAGGTTTACAGCATGCTCTTCAATAACCAGTTTGCACACGGTAAGATTTGGAAGGTTTCCATGCCCAGTATTCATTTCAAAATAGTTTCTACTAAAAGGTGCATTACCCACTTGTGGACGCTGTTGAAATAATGGTATTTTCTTTGCAATTAATGGTACGTCTTTTCATGATGACAAGCTTTTCATGAAACCCATAACCAACAACTTACCTATGATCCAAGTTCTGAGCACTCCGGGAAACAGCAGAGCTGTCTCCAACAGCTATCTCTCAAGTAAGTTACTTTGCAAACTTTGCTAATTAATGCACTGCCCAAAAGGAGGAGCATGAATATTACACGTGTTTGTGAGGAGATATTTGTATGACAGGCAGATGTTGCTTGGCAAGCATAGTGGTCTTCTGAGAAAGACAGCAAAGACCATTCAGTCTTTTCGTACTTTTAAGGGTATCTTACCTTGTTAAACAGAGCATTCAAATGCAAATCACAACCATTTAATAAATCCACAGCCCTCTACAAAAAAGAGGCACTGAATCAGCAAAAACTGCATATTTTCTAGGAGTGGCATCTGGTATCAATTGATGGTATTCCTGTAGTAATATTCTTTCCAACATTAAGAATAAAAGATGTAAACGTGAGGCAAGCTCAAGCTTTCACGCAAATTGGTCCCTTATTACCAGAATTCATTACTACGACAATCACATCTGCAAGAAGTGAACTTCAAAACATTGCAACAATACAGCTCATCCTTAAATTCCTAAAGCGTTGGTGGTAGGTTTTGTTTTGGTATGTGTTCCAAAGAGCCTTTAGACCAATAGAAAATTTTTCATGTCCAGGAAGGAATAGAAGTTTTTATTCCTTTAAATCCCAACTGTGCATCCCTATGAAACTGTTTACTTGGTTATGTGTGAAAGTAGATTATAAACCCAAACTTTGGAGACTCCGGTGACTTCCCCAAATATAAGAAGACTGTTGCAAGATCGGCTCTCACTCACTGAAAACAGAGGTAACTGACACTACCTTAAACAAATGCAAGCTCAGGCCCCAGGATGTGTACCACATGAGCATCTCAGTCCATTAACAGGAGAAAATCACAGTGACAAAAAAATGGTATTCATTAGATCTAGAATCTTTTCAACTCCTGAGAGTTTGATGACCCTGACACGCAGTAAAATACACCATCAAGATGCAGCAGGTAGTTAAGAACTAATGCTCCCATTAAGCTGATAGAATCGACAGAGAAAATGATCTGACCAAAGGATTTCAGTACACCAGTGTCAGAATTAGGTAGAGTTTACTCTTAGCTTTCTAATCTAAATGCTTGATGATACGGTTAAACCCAGCCCAAACAGTCGAGAGATGTGTGCCAATATTGAGCTTGAGTACAGACCCCTGACATCAAAGAACATGCATATGTGTTTAAGTGTGCATCTGTTTGAGAAATTGGGCCAACGCGGAAAATCCTATTATTAAAAAAAAAAAAAGCCAACAACACAATGGGGAGCTCCTCAGCTAATGTGCACCTCTGTAATTCTATTGACAGCAACGGATCTACAATGACTTACACCAGCTGAGGATCTAATTTCATATGCCTTAGAAAACTGATGCAACTTTTTCCATAGCTGTTCAACAGTTTCTATATTCTCGTGGGGATCAACCCAAACTGTTAGGTCAGCAGGTGCTGAGTTTGCTTTGAATCTGAAGTCCAGTCACACACAAGGATGCTGGGACTTGTGCCATCTATTTTTTACTGACCCACAGAGATTTCCCTCTCGAATGGCTGTAGGATTCGTGGATTTTGTACTTTACTCCACTTGGACACAGATGTTTCTCTGAGAGTACAAACCTTTCTTCAAGTTATCAAAGTGAAAAACTAACCAGGATCACAAGACCAGATATTCAAGTGAGAATGACAGAAGCAGAACGGGTAGACAGAAAACGTTTTGCCAGGGATCCACGAGGACTCTCCAAAATATGCAGAAAGCCATTTTCCACTTTCAGCAATTATTGGATTAATTTAGGAAAAGAAAAAAAAAATAAAGCAAAAAAAACAATAGTTAACCTGCAGCTATCCAAAACCTACAGGGCCAAACTCTCATGACATTTTTTCAAGTAGTGTTTTTCCTAGCCTGCAAAGGGAGTTTTTCACTAGTATGGATTAATACTCTCAGCTCTCTTAAACTGGAAAATGAAAGGGCTGGAATTGGGCTCACACATTCTCTGGAGAAGTAGAAAATACATAAAATTTTCAAGTGAGGTAATCTCTGTGGAGAATTAAGAAAACTACTCTGCTTTTGCAAATTGACAAGCTGTACGTTCACAATTTTGAAACGAACTCATGGAGGGATACACTCATAGCATAATGTTTTATTGCTGGCTGTTAAAGAACTTTAGGGAGGTTGGGGCTGCACTTTGTGAGGAGCAAGTTTATTTGTAAAAGGAGAAGACAAAAATCCTTTGCCATAAATTTAGACAGGGCTACTTCTGTCTCTTTTGTAACAACTAATAATCTAACTAGTGAAAAAGATTTCAATGGCAAAATGCAGAGCACTCCTAAGCCCTGCCAGGCTAATCAAGACAATTTCTAAAACGCCAAAAACAGGAACTTCCTATTAAAAATAACTCAGCACATTTACATCTCAAATTAGAACGTTTGGAAGAAAAAGACGTCACCTGATGCCAAAACAGGCCTCACTGTGTCCTATCACTTTTCCACCACCACCACCCCCCGTGTTTGTTTTCTTTAGCCTTTACTTAGAACAAACACTGATCCAGGTGCAAATGCTCACTCAATTCACAAGGAATGCAGTGAACATAAAATTACTGTAGGTTTGGCTGCTAGTAAATTCCTGCTGTTACTCACCATTGGAAGTTGTGCTGGAGGCAACAGCTTTCTCACTGACATCTGTTCGATTGGAGCATTTCACGATGGAATTCTCCACTTTTTTCTTCTCTGTCGTGGTAGAGCTATGGGACTGCGCCTCCATGGTGACTTCTCATTACTTCAGCTCTTCTTGTACTAATACCTGAATGAAACAAGAAAGTCATACCCTTTAAATACCACTGGAAAGCTTAGCTCAAGACCTGTCACATCTCTCAGCTGAAGAAAAGCCTGCAGCACGGCTGTATTAGCAGCCCAGAGGACATTTCCAGATGCCCATCAAATCAGGTTTGCATGCATGAATTCCTGAGAAATTTAAGGAGAAGCTAACACTAAAAACAAGCTTGTTCTTCTTTAAAAAGAATCAGCATCACAAACCACTCTACTGCTTGATGGGCTGGCCCTCTTTTTCAAACTTCTGGGGTTTTAAGAGATGTCTGGGGAGGGAGTGGGGGGGGGCTGAAGACTTCATCCACAGCACTTACGTCCACAGCACTTTGGAATAATGCAGAAGAAATCAAGCAGACATTCATGTTGACTATAGTAGCCAAATATTTAAATTTCAACTCGCACACTATCCGAACACACTGCAGTTATCCTGTCTATCTCTGCTCTTGTCCTACTTGTGTAAACATCTCTCATTTTGTTTGTTCAGAAATCTAACTCAAACAAAAGTGCATTGGAGCAACACCCTGAAAACCACAGGGAAAGGCAAATATTATTGCTAGTGGCAGTTAATGAGATTGCTTTCTTTTGTATGCAAACTCTGGAAATGGAAGGCTCTGTAGATGTGCCTGTCTGCCTTTCTGGACTCATCTCAGTGTCACCTCCAGCAATATGTTCATTTTATATCCCTTGGATCACTTCACTTTTTCAAGCACTCGTCAGCAGCTTCACCCAATGCACACCTATCTTCCCAAGCAAGCTGCACATAAATAGCTGGTAGCAAGCACACAGCGTTCCTAGAGCTAACGTCCTCATGCTCTGGTATTTTGAACGTCAACAAAAATTAATAATAAATAAATGAACAGCACTGCAGTCATTAGCTAAATGAGTCTGAAACGGAAGTAAGTTGTGCTGCTCTAGAGCAAGATTTAAAAGAATTCAAATAACAAAGGCTTCAAAACAAGCCACAAACTGAACTGTAATGAAGCGTAATTACATTAGCAACCTGTTTCCTCAATTCTGACAGTCAGAAAAAAAAGAAAAAAAAAGGCTACAAAGCCAATTCACCACAAACACAGCTGTCTAGTAAACCTTCCCCTTTTCCACCTCCCTAGTAGGAGTTCTTTTTAATAGCACAATAAAACACTCCAAAGCCTCATTGTTATACAGTAGGGATCAAAGAGGAGCCCAATCACTAAATGAATCATTATTTAGCTAGGCAGCACGGCCAGGGAACTGGACTAGATAGCATAGCCCCACTGCCACTGACCTACTGGTCCAGCCTCCAGCAAAGCATTTGTCCTCCTTTGAGCTTCTCTCTGGCTAAAAACAGGAGTAAGAAAGCTCTGCCTGCCATGACAGAACACATTCAAGAGTACTTCTACCTGTTAAAATGCTACATTATACCGACCCGAGAAATAATAGAAGGTGACCTCCTTACCATGCAGGGCAGAGCTAACAACAGTCCTCACTTATCTCCTCAATATTTGAGCATTGCTGGGTATATCTCATACAAGCTTTATAAATAGGACCTTTCCAAATTTCACATATGCTTCCCCTCCTTCATCTTGTGCAAGATAATGCACAGCCAAGGTCAATTCTCATCCACATCAGGCTGTTCAGACCATTGCAATGCAAGGGGAAGATGGTACTACTGCTAAGCTTTCCCTCTCACCCAGCTCAGAACATGACCATTCTCTCTACAGCCTTGGTGACACAAGCATTAAAATCTGCCAGCAGCTATTCTCCAGCCACAGCACAATCTGGTCTTTCAATATGCTCTCACCTCCTTCAGCTGAGTTATTAGGTATTCCCTAAGAACAGTTTTCTAGGCTCCCTCTGAAGGAGTTTTAAAAGTTCTACGTTTTCAGTTGTGGTTATTTTTCTTCTGCTTTGCCTTTTAAAGGGCCAAGGCATCTGTTGAGCCAGCACTTCCACTTACATCAAAGAATTTGGCTGTGTGAGAGCTCGGAGGAGAAAGCTGCAGAATGTGGCCCTCATTTTCTTCAGCCCTGAGTTCACAGGACTCTGTCTTTTGGCTCAGAGTCACAAAAGGAAATCTTGTACTCGCTACCTAACTAGAAAGGAAGACACCACATAATTCACTCCATTTCACCAGGCCAGCAGTGGCATGAAGCACTACTGAAGTTCATGAAAAGGCTGGCAGGTGTCTACAGCATTCCACATCTCCTACCACTCTCTATCACTTCCATTTTTATGCTGCCGCTGCAGACAATGGTACAGAACACAGCTCTAAAATAGCAGCTGAAGTGGATTTTTGGTCAGAAAATTGCAGAATTGGCAATGTGCTAATATAAACATCTGCTCTTGGTACCTGTTCTGGTTCATGTCTGCTTAGTTTACATACAGGAGACTGTTCTTATTAGTGTCAGCATTGAAGAGAGAACGCTGTGCAAGTAAACCTTCTTCTTTGGTCCAACTCTCTGCATCCCTGGCTGAGTGCTGCATACATTTCCCCTGTGCTTTCCTTCCTCTTATGCTCCAAGGTGTCTGCAAGAATTCCAGCAGCTCCAGCTACATTCCAGTGCTGCACCAACTCTATGGCGACAGGCATGGATGGAGAAGTAAAGGCAGGAAAGACTGCAGGACCAATGATCTGAGATGTGTGCCTTGGTGTGTTTCACCATCTGATACGGAGACAGACAACTGGAAATCAATATGGTGCCCCAAAAAACCTTCTTGTCTCAAACACAAGCTGACGCCTGTGTCGAAAGCACAAACAAGATGGACAATTCTTTTAGAATCGTTGTAATTCTGCCCGTTTTTTATTTTCTTACAGAAATTGTACAGAAATATGAGAATTGCAATCTAAAAAAAAAAAAAAAAAAAAAAAAAAAAAAAAAAAAGGAAGAAAAACAAACAAAAAACAGCAAGAAAGTCTGGGACAATGTGAAAATTTATTTCCACTCTGGCTGCTAATCCCTATCAAAAAGCATTCTGAAAATCAGCCAGCCTGACCTCATCTGCACATTAAAATACGATGTGGTTTATTTTACAGCATACAGGGCTCCTGCCAGCACGTGGGTCAGTGATTTCCCAGTTCTTGCCCCTAGGCTTGAGACAATATACTTCTATTCAGCAGGGATGAGCTCCTTATTCTAAAAAGCAGAGCTAGTTTCAGTCGGCTCTCCAGCATCTTCATGTGCATATGAATAGCAATGAACCGCTATAAAGGTGCATGGGCGAAAGTCTGAACTTTCATAAGTAAATAGAGAGATAAACATTCCTTTCTGAAAGCAAACATTCATGGCTTTTCCCCATTCAACCATGCCTGAACCTTTTCTAATATCCCTAAAGCTTGACCTCCCTGCGCAATTAAATTCCAGACCCCCATTTTAAACCGAATCCTTCCCAAAATAGCAACCTGCCTGCAGGTGTGTCTCTTCTTTTTTTGAACCATGCATGCAAACTTTCACAAATGCATGTTTAGTTGGAGAAAAAAAAACACGAACAAGCTTAATTACACAAGGAAAACTGTCTCTTCTAAATGGAGCATCAATGGCAATATGTTGGCAATGTATTTGGAACAAAAAATTCTTTCAAGCAGTTTGAAATGATACAATTTCCGCTCCGACGTATGTTGGTCATAAAACTGTGCCTCACTGTAGTAAAACAATCGTATTAATATAGCGGGGAGGGGAAAAAAAGTCTCTGTGCATTTACTCACAGTGTCAACTAACTGAAATGAGCGGAGCAGCCCTCTCCCCAGAAGAGCAGGAAACATGACCCTTTCTGAGCATTGCACTGCGGTTTTCCAAGGAATCCTCAGCTCTGCCCTGCTCAGCTCCTGCCTGAATTACTTCTCAGGCCACTGTTTTCTTTTTTTTAAGCCAATAAGTTCATTTGAAGGACCTGATCACGCACACATTTGTGCATGTAAACAATCTCAATGACCGTTAACAAGACTACCCTGCTTCCATATAAGCTGCCAGGAATCAGCATCTGAAACTCTCAATTTGCATGTTAGGTTGGTTTTAACTCTGCCTTTATGAGGTACATTTTTGAGGAGGTACCTTTTAATGCATTGTTTAAAAAAAAAAAACAAAAAAACAAAAAAAAAAGCTTCTCGCTGCTTCATTCGATGCCGTTGCAGTTGTATTCAGTTCATTAACAAGTGGTTTGCATCCGCTGAGAAGAGCTGTCTGAAATAGCAGTGTCACAGCATTCATCATCATTACATCAGCAGTAGGGAAGCTCAGACTGATTGCTATCAACAACCAGAGTGCCCCAATCAGCGTGCAAGCAAACATAGCATGTTTAATTTTTCAGAAACGACTCTGGGTATTTAGGGTGGTTCATAGGTACCGCTTTGATCCGCACTACTGGAAGTAGTCTTTGGGGACACAGCACATCTTGAAAAGCACAACTGTATGAAAGTGAAAAACACAAGGGGAGGCACAAAGAACAATCAGGCCATTACAGCCTCTCTCAACCATAAAGGACCCTTTATCAATTTTATCAAAACCGGTTACACTGTTCCTTGGGATTATTTAAGCATACAAAAAAAAAAATCCGTCTTGTTCAGATCCATCCGAACGCAAAATTTACACGACACAATTTCATGCTGTTCTATGGGAGCTATTTCACACTGATTTATTCAGGCCTGATTCAGGTACACTTAACTTCCAAAACCCACCTAGATCTCAGCACTGCTTTTCACCAAACCTGCTGGCAAAGCTGCCCTGACAGAGTTACCCCCGACAGCACTTGCTAAAAAATACTCAGATATTTTAAGAAATATCTATCAGTTACAATATTAACCTCTTGGAACACTTCACTGTTTTTATAGCAGCTACAGGAACTCATCTAAATGCTACAAATTTTTGAAATAGTTTCACCTTTTCTCAGTTCCCTGTGAGCTAAATCAGAGCTCTGCAAACCTCATTAACTACTCCTGGGCAAATTTCATTCAGATTCTTCCCCGGTGAGCCAACCGGTCACAGTAAGACTGATATAAATGGGATATTAAATAGGCTTACATTGACTATGTATAAAAACACATCGAGTCACTAATAAGCTGTGGAAGAGATATCTTACACTTCACAGTATTTATCTGTTTAACTTACATGCCTGATTTATAAACGCGCCAGTTGTGAACTTCGCCCAAATCTGTTTGAAATGCAAAGTAAAATTGGAAAAAAGACAAAACAAAATGATTGTATCAGACAGATTTGTTGCTCGAAATTAAAAAATACCCCAAGTTATAGGGCACCACGCGTATTAATGCAATCTTTCCAAATTCATTGCTATCCGCTGTCTCTTCCTGTAGGTTACTTTCCTTTGATTTCTTTCCCCCTTAAAGACTGAAAAACAACCAGACCTAAAGCCTGGTTAATGATGATCTGATCTGTTCCTGATAGGTTAAATAGCTCGTGGCAACAATAATGCGGGACCACAAACACAAAGGCAATCAGCTAGGCAAAGCAGTACTATTATCATCCTCGTGATTAAGATCCTAAGTGAGAAATTATTCTATGGAGTGCATTGAACTACTGATTAAGTGTAATAATTGCTTGGCTCCCAACTACATTTGCTTACATCTTTCTGATGCAGATCAACCGAACTGCTGAAAGTTATGAAAACATTTAAAGCATACACATACTGTAGTATCAGTAAGGATGAGTAACAATTCCTACTGAGGCAGCACCTCAGCTGTTCTTAAAACACAGCACCCATATCCTCCTGCAAGATTATCTCTGCTCCTGTGATGATATTTATCCTGTTGTTAAGTAGGAGTGCAATTAAATATTTTTACTATCGCTTCAACAGATTAAACTCTGCATCTGAACTAACAAGCTTTCCACAAGGTAAAAAGTGATTTGTAGCTTCTTATCCAGTAAGTAGAACGTCATGGATAAAGGGACTGAAGGATTTGGGTCCAACTGCCCAACGGCTCAGCTCTCCACCTCACAGAAGCTGCTGTTTGGGGACAGGCAGCACAAAGCTGTGGGTTTCAGAGCCAGAACCTTCTGCACATTTTAGTGGCCTTTCATTTCAGAAACAATATATCCTCAAATTTAAGATCTATATTCTATTTCTTCTTCGAGACTCTTTGGATTTAGTAACCGAAAATTACAACGAAAAGCACAAACTAAAACAAGTCATGTAGTTAACACTGCAACTAAGTAGTTGTTATTTAGATTACGTGGCCGTGGGTTTTAATTTTAATTTTGACCCTCTTACAAACGATCACAGAAAACAGAAAGAATAAATGTTGTTTCTTAAAAAAATACAAAGTGCTGCACATTTTTCAAGCCTCCAAATCTGTAAATATACTGGGAGGAAGGGACGAGATAAGGGTTAAAAACATTAACGCATACTCTTTGCAAAGTAGAACTCCTGCCCAATTAAACCAATATTGGTAGAAAATTAAGAGTAAGCTTATTTTGCAGGTCTACACATCCTTGTACTCTAAAGTCCAGAGCAGGAGAAACCCTAATGATTATGTCAAAGTGCAATTAGCTGTGAAAGAATAAACATGGAGAAAAATATCTCCTGTAGACTGCTTGTAGCAATAGCCTAAACTAAGAGTTCAAGCTTCCCTACTAGGTCTACACTCAGTTTTTGCCCGTATCTTTCTTCAGGAATTCAGTAGCACCAACTCTGAAACAAAGTTAAAGTACAGCAGAGCGGCTTCCCTCTGTAAAACACTTGTTTTACGAAACCTGATTTAGAGCATTCATGAGCTCAAGATCTGAAAGCACAGGAGTATGCACGGAGAAACACAGTCAGCAAGTCTTGCTGTGTTGATAACAAACCCCACGACTTCTTCTGTTGATACTATTATTAGCATTAGAAGCATATATGGTAAGGATATACAACGCTTTCTTCTTTTCTTTCTTGCTGATATTTCAACAAACAGCTTGGTAAAGCAAATCATAAACATCTGTAGCGGGTGTGCTTTGCATTATGATTCATTTGGTTCATCAAATAAGAAGTCCCTACAACTGCCACAGAAAAATGCAGAAATACTCTAATTCAGAGCTCTAAACTTAAACACAAATTCCAATGGCATGATCATTTTCTTCACACTTTTTGCTTTATCTCATCAATCCAAACAGATGAAAGTTTCTTTAGAACCAAAACTAGAGCTATATATCAATGTCAATCCATACGGGAACTAAGCTCAAGGAAGAATATATTTCATATACAACCACTGCAAAGATCTGTCCTCTGTTTCCAACTTATGATATGCAAATGAGAGAAGAAAAGATTGTATGTATCCAATATTTTTAAATTAGCATCTTAAAATTAAAGGTTCAATAGAATGTTCATGAAAGTCCTACGCTGTGATCAGCACTCCCATTCCTGGAATAGTATTTATCTACTTAGCTTACTTTCAACTCACGGGATACCTCAATCCAGAATTTCACATCCTAACCCAAGACAGATGTTTTAACGAGAGAGAGGAAAGCTCACCATAGCCAAGAAGAACTTCAAGCACGAAAAGAACTTTATAAAACATTATCTTCAGTCTTTATGGTTTATTTTAGGTTTTACACCTGTCTCACAGTAGGAGTCAAACTGCATCGTGATTCCTTCAAGTTTTGGAAACTTGACAAAATACAACAGGACAACTCTGACCTGCTGCAGTGTGAATTCCCCTGCAATCCACCATCCATGTTCAAAGCGGGTAAGCACAGAATTATGCAGCTGTCTCACCGTCCAAGCGAAAACATTGGCCGTGAATTGAAAAGCCAAACAAAAGCACACGACCCATTAGTTAAGGATTGGTAGTGCTAGAATTTCATTTTAATTACAGGCAGTTCAGAACAGCGGACGCTGCGCAGCAGTGACGCTAACTTGATCTGTGTTTCTGACTGCTCAGGTATTCACATATCTTATTTAACGAAGGCTCCATTCTCTCAGCAGCTGGATGAAGCACGCTTCACATGCAGTTGATTTTCTTGACGTTAACAGATTCGTATAGAAAAAGAATTTCATCCCAAACAGGAAACACTGCTGTGGGGATGGTTCAGCTGTACACCACCAACGAAGTAGCTGGGTCCTCAAGCCCTAACCTAAATATCAGACACCAAAAATAGGCAGCAGCGATCTGAGCATCATTGTAAAAAGGGATTACTGGCCTAGGTAATCAGTGCAGGAAGATAACTGACATAACAGTGGCCAATTCAGCTAACAAATTATTCCATTAGATCTTTGGTTATCAGTGGATTCTGATCTTATCAGTTCTGACACTCGGCAACTATTTGGAGACAAATGTGTTCTTTCCCAATTAGTTCGTCCTTCGTTGCAATCTAAACGATATTGCAGGTGTTTTTAAAAGATCTACGTACTGTCTTGTTTCTTGTTTGGCTCCTAAAAAGAGACAAAGCAAATCAACTCTTCAGCTCGGCAGCTAATTTAACACGCTTCCAAGGTAACGCAGGTTCAATTAATTTACACGTACAGTGCACACAACAACAAAACCGCAGTATGGTGCCAGTGCAATCTGTAAGAAAGTTCTCCCCTAAACCTCTGCAGAAAGCGGCCCTTAAAAGAAAGCAGGGATTAGAGTGAGCTGGAAGGTAGGGAGGGGACTTACCTCAAACCCAGCCAAGCGGAAATCAGAGCAGTAATTCTACAAGTCTGCGGAGCACACTTTTAGAGCTGTAATGGTGTGAAGAAGTACTGGGCAGCATTGCCTGAAGGCAGCACTAATACACTGATGACTAATGACTGGGCCATGCAGACAATGAATTTGGGGGTTGAAAACTAACAGAAACCGTGCAGCACCTTGACAAATGGGCTTTCAAAATTTCATTCACTGAATAACCTTTAAGCATAAAATTGGCTCAAGTTCTCTTGGGAAAAACATGACACATGTTGTTGGACAATAAGTACTTTCCTTTTTAATTAAAACTATTACGCCAAATACATAAACATGATTACAGCGAATAAAACGTAAGAGTTAACTCTTTAACAGCTAGAAAACAAGGCAGGACCTGGAAGCTGAGGTGCAATGCCACCCGTTCTTAAGGGCCAACAAATTCCGGGGATCACTACCTGATTCCCTGAAACTCACCACCGGCAGAACACGTTTTCCCTTCTTTGACACTGAAAGGAGAATGAGAACTTCAAAGGTATGTTTAATGAGCTGCTACAAATACAATTGGTTAAAAGAGGCTCAGAAATTGTGCACTAAAAGCTACATTGTGCTTAGAATTACAACTGGAAAAGTCTCATTTTAAAGAGCCCCGTCCAAGTGAAGCCCCCATAAAACAAATCAAGCCTCACATAAACTTTGTAACCTTGTGTACCGACAAACACATTAAAACAACAGAATCACACTTTAAAGGGTCCCTTTTTCCAGTGCAGCTCACCTTCCAATTCGAAAACAGTAATTCTGGCTCTTTTTACAGACAGAGTGAAATATCTGAAGTGTCTCTAAATTAACAAGTACCACTTGCCCTAGACAGCATTGCCCTTAGCAGCTCCTAAAAACTTCAGAAAAGGATCTTAAAACAGGAAGCTTAGTGAGCTCATAAAACTGTTGTTGGAGCCAGGAACACATAGCATATTTAATCTGCGAACTGTGAGAGTCTACAATGATTTCAGCAAGATCTGAGGCATGCCCTCAAGGTTTGCTGGGATCTGGGATTAGGGAGTTGATAAGAACCCTCTACTGCCCATGGACATGTTTTTCTTCTGCAGTTAAACACAAATGCATAGAGACGTTTGACTGCTGCTTGGCGTTACTGCTCAAGTTATATAAAAGCTTTGCAGCTCCTTTTGCTGTCAATATATCAAAGTTAAAAAAAAATCATCAAAGTGTGAAATTTCATTTAAAGTCTTTGCCAGTCTACAGCTCTATTCCACAGACCTATCAAATAAAAGTACAGATGAAAAATACACTGAGAGAACTTGAAAAGTTTGCAGCAGCACCCATGCCCTATTTTTGTTTATTTCTGTCTCATTTTATTTGATATTAAAGTATAACAAATCAATTGCCTTATAAAAACGACAAAATCTGAAGGGAGGATGTCTATAAAACCTACGCTTAAAAGATGACTTGAAACCATTATTACAACTGAACCTTTTGTTGAATAAAAAGCTTCCTCTGTAGCCATTTTAGCATTTTAATTGCCTAACTGCAAGTTGGCAGAAAATTTCTTGAATCTTCCAAAACAATCAGAATGACTACAGAAAATGAGTGCCAGAAAAACTTAAGCCTTCTTCAAAGTATTCTTTAGCTAGGGATTTACAACAATTGCATAAAGAAGAAAAGTCTGACTTTTAAGATAATCTACTATAGTCTAAAAGCATTAACATTCCATTACTAAGGTTTTCCTGAGGATTTCATGACTCATTGATTCACTCTTCCTTTAAGTCTGCTGCTTCTTTGCACATTACTGTCTGCATATAGCTGAGTGCACGCAACGCTGATCATTAAACTGTTTCCTTCCATAACTCCAAATAAATCCTGCTCTAATAAGCATCAGATTCCTTATTTATCTGGCAAGGATGACAAACTTTTCACTAGCAGTCTGCAAAACAAAACAAAACAAACAAAAAGTGCCATTCCTTGCTTGAATACATGGTATGGAATTCAAACACGCTACAGAGCACAGGTAATGAAATAGCCTTTCCAAAAATGAGGCAGGAAGTGTAACTGGAACTACTTAAACTTTTAAGGGTCACCACCAAATGCATGCAATTGTCCTGTTAAAAAAAAAAAAAAAGAAAAAAAGAAGAAGAAAAAGAAAGAAAAGAACAAGCAGTCTACAAGATGTGCAAATCATAATGATATCTAAAAACTTTAATAGTTTGGTTTCTCTAGCAACAGTTCCAAATCAGAGATGATTTATACAAACCAGTAATTTCTCAGCTATAAAATGTTTTTGCACCTGAGAACGCACAACGTGCCTTTCACAACTGCAGGTTGCTTACAACAGTAAATGCTGTCTTGGCCACCGCACGCATTCTCAAGTCAAAAGCATTACTCCACTTAAGCAGGAAAACGCAGGTGATGTCTTTGTTTTGTAGCACTTCCACGGAAATGCTCAGGAAAGCAGCGTGTCATGCTGAACAGCATGTGCAGTTATCTGAACGCAACTGTGCACACATTACAGCACCTCAAGCCATAATTTTACTTCCACTTCCTAGCAGAGAAAGGAATATACATACGCTAAGGGAGCATACTTCTTACTCATTCAGAATCACATAATCCTGCTTTTAAAAGAAATAATCCTCCCCCTTAACGTAGCCTTCTCTCACAGTTGCTATTTTAAAATTGGGCTATACACCAAACTGAAAAGTATTTACACAGGAGCTCGTTAAACCCAAAGCTTCATTATATAAACAAGCTCTCAGGAGGCTGCTTACAGTTTACATTGCTACGCTCATTCACTACTACTTTGAATATATATTTCCTCTGAAATACTGCGCTGCGGTCGTGGCAATTTCTACATGTTAAGGTTACTTTACTTTTGAAACGCAGCATTTGTCTTCCTTCAAAATAATAGTGACACATGTAATTAAGAAAGTGTCAGATCACTATTAATTTTTAATAAAGAGCCTAAGTGAAATAATTATAGGAATCAATCAGTGAGGCACCTTCCCAAATTACAAAGCAAATGCACAAATATTCAAACTACTGAAGGCCAGTTCTGGCAGATTTCAATCCATAATCTGTCCGCAGACCAAATTCAAAACAACCTCGCAGCACAACTTGGTGATTTCCCGTCGTTCAGCTGACTGAAAATGCCTCCGAAACAGGTACTCACACCCCGCTCAGAGGCAGAGCGCCCTTTCAGAGACGCGTTCATTCAACCAGCCACGTTATCTCAAAGGTCTTGGAGAAATCCCGCTCCTGGAGGACGCACAAAAGACACCAAGTCTGCGGGCTGAGGCTTACAAAGGAGCTTTATTGAGCTCTGAGAGTCAGGTGGGGAGGGCAGCGCTCACAGCGGGACCTTCGTGCGGGGCAGGGCAGCTCGCCTACCTGCGGCTACGGGCGCTGCCATCCGCACGGACCGTCAGCGCGAACTCGAGCTGGAAAACGCATATATATCTGCGCTCAAACTGGCAGGAGGCCACGGACACCGGAGGATCGCGTTCAAAAGGGGTTGAAAAGAAAAAAAAAAATGATAGTAATAAGAACAGACCGCTGTGGCGGGGGGAGGAAGGGGGGAGGGGAGGTTCTTTTTATCTTTTCACGCTGTGTGGGGGTTTGGAGTGGGCGCCACGTGCTGCGGGGCCGCGCTGCCGTTCTCGGGTCGGCCGGGCCGGGGGAGCCGCGGGACCGCGGCTCCCCCGGCCCGGCCGACCCGAGAACGGCAGCGCGGCCCCGCGCTCCCCCGCACACAAAGGCTTTACGCCGCCGCCCGGCCGGTACGCAACTTTCCCTGCCCCGCAGCGAACAACGGCCGCCCGCCCCTCCCGCCTGACAGCGCCTTCCGCGCCGCTCCCCCGCAAAGTTTGCGGCCGGCCTCCTCCGAGCCGGGGAACGCCCGCGATCCGCCGCGGGGCCATGTTGGGGTCGGCGTCGGCTCCGGCCAGCCCTGTGCTCCGAGAGCGGGACGGAGCGGCCGCGAACAAAGAACTTCTCGCCCCGCCGGGTACGTACCTGCCGCCGCCGAGCCCGAGCGGGCCGCGGTTCCCCACGCAGGGCCAGCGGGGCACGCCGCGAGCCGAGCCGGGGCGGCGCGGTGCGGTCCCGTCCCTGCCCTCCCTGCCCGTGCGTGCGCGCCGATCCGACATCGGCCGCGGCGATCTTGTAATCCGATCCCTTCTGACTCACTCGCACCGACTGACATTTCTGATTTGGTTCGACAAAAAGAGCGGGGCGAAAGGAGGGAAGGAAAAAAGAGAGGCGAGCGGCCCCCGCCGCCCCGCGTCCGGCGTTTCGGGACGACCTCCCGCTCCGTCCCGACCTCCCGCTCCGTCCCGACCTCCCGCTCCGTCCCGCGCCCGGCAGCCGAGAAGGAGCTGAAAGCACGGTGCGCGGTACTCACGTGTCGGAAAAGTTGTCCGTCCCGCCGCTCTCCGACTCGCGCGGATGTCTCGCAGCGCCCGCCGCCCCCTCCGCCGAGCGCTGCCCTCTGGCCCGGAGCGGGGCCAGGCTCTTTGGGGATAACTCCTAGTAATCCCCGCTCCCTCCACCGAACTTTCCCCCTCCCTCCCCTCGCAGCCGGCGGGCTTTGCCTTCCCCGTCCCTCGGGCCGGACTCGCTCCGGCCGGGGAGCGGATGGCGGGGCGCTGACGGCGGGCTGCGGGCTGCGCCCGGGGCTGCGGGTCGGGCCGCGGCCTGCCGGGCTGCGAGGCGCGCTCTCGGCATGACACCCCCGCTCCCCCTTCCTTCTCCTCCTCCTCCTCCTCCTCCTCCCCCCGCCATCCCCCGGCCCGGCCCGGCCCGCCCCGGCGGCGGCCCGAAGGCGGCGACGGCCCGCCCACAGCCGGCAGGCGGCGGCGGGCCCCCCCGGCCGGCCCCTCCGCGCCGATCGCTCCCCTAGCCTCTCTCTTCCTCTCCCGTTCCATCCTTCGGGCCGTCCTCCGTCCCCAGCCGGACGGCCTCCTTCCCCTGCCCCAAAACCAGGGCTTTCTGGAGGAAACGCATCCCCTGAGCGGGATTTCCCCGTGTGCGGGATTCACTTTCGCCCTGGCACCTCGGGCTTCCCTGAGCGACAGACTTGCAGGAAAGTTTCACCCAAGTCACTGCACTCCACCAAATAGCGCTCCGAGGACAAAACGTGAGCCCACGGCAGAGGTGAAAGGTGCCTCTCCTCACCCCCAGCTCCTCGTTGTCCCAGTGTGCCCCATCCCTGCTTCCCGTGCACAGAATAGTCCACAAACAGCAGCAACAGGTAGCCAAAGAGCACAGAACTTAATGCTTCCTATATCTTTCAGGAAACCCTGCATCTTGACAAGACTCCTTCTTTACTTCTTCCAGTAATGCAGATCTCTCTCCTGATGAGAGAAGCCTGAAAAAAAGGTGTATGAGCATTATTGCAGCCAGTTTGCATCAAGTCAGGCAGGTCTGGCTCTCAGGAAAAGTGTGTGTTTTTAAGTTGTTGCCATCACAGTGTCAGATACTTCATATACACCTTTTTCATAACCCAGCTTACAACAGAGACAAGTAAAGATTTGTTACCAGTGTCGATGATTCAACAAGGTACCAGAAGCTCAGGCTACCCCAAGCAGTTGACAGGTTCCACAAAAATCAATGGTACTTGAAGACAGGCCTGCTCACTATCTGAAAATGAACAACCAGCCTTTGACACCAGCATTTGATAAAGCTCCCCTTAATATTGCCATTGAAAACGTTCTGCATCCTATTACAAAACAAAGCTGTAGTTAAGGTTTGGGGCACCTCAGTTCACAGCTTTTTTATAAACCGAGGGAAGGCAACCTTATCAACGCCACCAGATCTCTGAGTTTCCTCAGTGGTTTGTATTTTTTTTTTCCACCTGGAAATCTCTGCAGAAGGATGGCTTTGGGGAAGCGCCTATAATTTACAGATGCCCTGATTGCACAGGCCGTGCTGGGCACATTTGTGCATCTGTTCCTCAGCGCCAGATGTACTCCTGACTTTTTGGGACAGACACACGGCACTCAGATGCTCTCATGGCCAGGTACAAGACGTCTGACCTGCCAAGCTCTTGGGCACACCGGAGAGATGCAGACAGGTGCTGGCTTGCAGCAGAGAGGACCGCAGTCTGGGAGCCTGCGATTTCACAGCATACCAATGGGCAAACCTGTCCCTGCCCCAAATGAGCAGCGCACGGTTGCTCAACCAATGCTGCTGACAGGCTCAGGGCTACACAGGAAGAGGCATGTGCCACAGCCATATCTGAACAAAGACATTAAAAGCTTATATTATTCCACCTTTTTCATCCCGTGCGACTTCCTTTTGGACTCTTGGGAAAATGTGAGCTGCCTTGTGAAAGTACGATAATAGTGATATTGCACTGTTTTGGCCTAGATATAGCCATATAAACAGGACAGAAGGGGAGGGCTCAGCATCTTTAGTTAGACCTCTGTATCACTTTAAGAGTTATATGGTTCTTTCAACTTACAGATCCCTTTTTTCTTTTCCTACGTGTTGCCAATTCCTTCATATTTTTGCAGTCTCTTTTTTTTTCTTTTTTTTTTTACCCCACACTTTTTTTAAGTTTGGATAATGAAAGCCTTCAAAAATAACAGGGGAAATTAACCTATGTAAAAAGTGTTACCATATACTCGAAACAAATTAATGGGGAAAAATCTGTTCATCTAACCATTTATCATTCGGAATTAATAATCTTAAGATGTTAATTTTGACAGTAGGTAGAACAGAAGTTCAGATGGGCACGATCTGAAGTTGAGGGTAGCAGCTCGGATTGGTATGACTCTTAGACTTTCAAAAAAAAAGAACTGCTGTTTCCTGGGATTTTTGTCATCTTATGCCATAAAAGTATATTTTGCCCTTTTAAAAAAAATCTGATTCACAGTTCAAGGCACAGGTTTATGATTTTAATAAAATAAAAGAAAACCCTCAGCTCCCCCATCAAAATTAAGACAGTCAAGAAATGTTAAAACCTAAAGAGCAGTTAACAGTTGTTTGAGCTCTGCTTGTGGAAAATAAAGAAATAAAAAATAAAAACAAAAAGAACAGAAAGATTTCCGATGTATTCCCAAGCAGCAAAAGTCTTGAGAGAAGAGAAACACAGAGAAAACAACCAAGTTTTCTGCTTGCGCCTGTCTGAATGGTCAGACCAAGCAGGAAATAAGAGATGAAGGGAAGAGGGTGACATTTGCCATTTGAAACATATTGTAAATGTTTCAACACCTTGACAATGAGGCACATAACAGAAGCTCAGAGCATCCAAGACCCTTCAGCTCCACAAAATGAAAATGGGCAGCTCTGTGGAGAGACTTGCCTTTCTTAAAACCTTTCATGTCTGCTTCAGAGGAATCAAACTTGAAAGAAGAGCAAAGACAAAAAGTATTATTAATAAAATGTATTGACTTCTCCACACATCTAGATTGCCCTCCAAGAGAACCAGAACTGTGAGACTTGTCTATGATGCATCCTTGCAAAGAGGAATTCCCTCATGCAGAAGACCTGCCAGTCAGTGCCAAAACCCATCTCTCTGACAGAAGATACCACAGCCACAGGGCATTTCTGCCCAAAACAGCATCACCTACAATCCTTGTGCATTTCTGCAGCCTGCCTTATGTTCTCACTTCTTCTCTGCCCCTGCCTTGAAAAATATAGGCCTCCAGGCTCTGCAATTGTATTTCCTTTTTGCAGCAGTTGTTGTTCAAGGAAAGCACAATCATGTACAGGCGTTGTGCTGACAGCAGCTTCAATGCAGAAGACCTGATACTAAGTCACACCGAGAATCGAGCTTCACACCACCCCCAGTTGCACCACACTCCACTTCTTCTCCACTGACAGTGAGTACTCAGCCTCTGGAGATCTTCAGCACTGCTGGAATCTTTTATTCTTTTGGTTCCCCACTTCACCTCACAAACATCATTTGAAGCATCGGCACCCAGGTCCTCATGGGCAGCCGGGCACCCAGCCTGCTGTTGCTGGTTATCCAGTCAAGTGTCACCCCCTAGCAGACAAAGCTATCATGACATGGTTTTGCCAACAAGAAAATTGGGAAAAATTCTGTGAAATGGCTACATCTGCTGTGTTTTACCACAGTCTTACCAGGCAACCCCAGGAAGCACAAGTGATGTGCTAGGACACGGAGCAATAGCATCAATTTATGCATTTATGCATTTATGCAATATCCATGGAGCAGTAGCCATTACACGAGAACTTGACCAGCATGTCTCACTCCCACCCATGCAATCTGCTTGTTGCAGGACTGTCCAGTGCAGCAGAGAGGTCTCAGGAGGTAGCTGGTGGAAGGAAAATAGGGGTATGAGGTGTTAGCATGAGGAAATCCTCAAAATCTACATGAGGAGCAGCTGGGGACATAGAGAAGGGTGCATGGCCAAAGGTGAGATGTACAGCTTGTATTTGGAGATCACAGAATTTGGGAGGGATATAATGTCCAGGGTAAAAACCCTAGCTGTAAAACAAACAGGGAAATGTAAGGAAGATAAATGGGTAGATTGCTCTTAAGCAGGGAAAGAGCCAGTTCTGCTCCAATGAAGAACCAGTTCTTCTCCTGGCTTTGAGCTGTATTGTGTACCACTGCAGACTAAGAGAATTTGATCTAATTCAGCTCTTCAGCAGAAACCAAATCTCTTTGGCAGTATAGTATTTATTACATTCTTGAAGGAAAACTGGAAGATGGGCTACTGAACGTTAAAATAAAACTCTGGAACCAACATCATGCTTTTTCTTACAGTGTGGCTGAAACTTTTTACCTTTCCAGACTTATAACAAAATACTGCAAGATCATCATGTTGTGGGACACACTTAAACTTACATAAATATTATTAGACAGGGAATTAGTCAGGAAAGTTTTGTGTTTTTTTGTTTTTTTTTTCTTGCTTGTAATTCATTGCATTTCAATTATGTTCTAAGATTAAACTGATCCTATGAATTTGACTATTATTTTCAAAAATCCTTTTACTGACACATGCCAGTTTTCAGCACAATTTTTTGTTTTGCTTTAAATTCACTTCATTATTTGTTTGGGTTTTTTTTTTAATCGTTATTACTGGCATTGAAAAAAAAATGGAAAATTATTGGGAAATATCTGGATTTTTCAGTATAGCAATCATCGTTCAAGAGTCTGAATTTTCCATTTTTCTCACTATTTTCTCACCATAGCCCTTCACAGGCCACAACATACATAATCATTTCCCGTGATCCGTAGTGAGGAAACTATGTCTGCTTTCTCTATTAACTTCAGGGACCCTGCTAGATTTCAGTGGAAGAAAGACTGATCTCTAGTGATCAGGATTGTCTCTCCACTGTAGAAGATCATCTCTTATCCACCATCCTCTTCCTCTGGTTGTTTAATCTAGACAATCTAGCCAGCTGTTTATACCCTCGCTATCAGCAGGTTTGAATGCCTTGCAATAAAATTAATGGGTCGAGGCCCAGTGATTTTTTTATCTCCTATAATCTTAAATATGTAAGGATATCCTTTCTATTTATTCTTATTAGCTTTGCTGCGATTCCTAATGGAAAGCTGGGGCTTACACATGGACTAAAAGAGCATTGGTTTCTGCAGGATCTTCTGTTCTTGTGGGCTGGCTGCAGAGAAAGCCTGAGCCCATCAGCTCTTAAGCATAAGCTTCAGTTCAATATACTTCTACCCTCTCTGATTTTAATATATAGTTGCATTAAAGCACTTTGTTATTACGAATGTCAGCTTCATAAGAAGAATGTTTTCTTCTTCTTCCAAGAAACTCAAACTTTTTTGTGTGTGTGTGCTCTTTTAGTCTGTGACCATAAATATATCCAAGAAAGAGGCACAGGGAGTTTCCTTTGTTTGCTATTTAAGAGCACATGTACGTGTAAATTATCAGAGAAGAAGCACACAGGGAAAAACAAAGTCTGTCAAACAAGTTGCTGCCAGTAAAGACGCCAAAATCATAAAAATCCACATAGAACAAGCGTAAATAGTTTATCTCCTTTTTACCACACTATAATAAGAAAAGGAATTGCTAATGGTGCTGATATTTATATTGCTATAATTAGATAAATCATCATTAATATCCCCTCTAAATGACCTGGGATACTTTCAGTCTCTCTCAAGGGAATTATTTCAGCTTCTCTCCAGACTGCATGGCTGGGCTATACATGAAAGAATTTAGCAGCATTTTGCAAGTCACAAGCCTTTCTGCAGGAGATGGTGATTATAGACTTTTCTCCTGGCAGAATTTAAACCAGTTCTTTGAATGAAATAATCTGTATCAGAAAAAAAAGACAGTTTTCCTAGCATATCCAGTCCTGCTCCAACACTGCCTGGTGTAGCTGTGTCAGTCATGGGTGGGAAATATCACAAACACAAAGGATCTGTCAAAATACCCTTTTTTTTTCCCTCTTTTTTCCCCAGTTGTTGATGCAGTGAATTGGAAATACGCATTTTGAGGTAAAACATGGCATTCAGACGCTCCCCTAGGAAATGACTAGATTCTTTTCCCATAAGCCTTAAATCTACTAGCCCATATTTTAAAGTTAAAGTATTCTCAAATACCGTGGAAAGCTTGCAGTCTTCAGATTTTTCATCAGCCTCTTAAATAATTACTGTACTAGCTGGGGTTTGTCCATTTTCATAGTTCAAATTCAAGGTATTTATCTGCTTTTTTTAAATTGCAACAGGAAAAACTGAGCATCCAAGTCATTTCATTTTAGCTACACGTAACTACGCTTACTATTTTCTTAATGTCTCTTTCGTAAGGATTTAATGCTTTGCTACTGCTCAGGTATCCCCAGTTGTCCCAGGCAAAGTATGAAAATAGCATCTGCCCATTAGACAGCTTTCCACATGCATTCAGAAGTTCCTGAGAGCTGCTTGTTTATCCTTCGTGGCCACCTGGGTGCAGACTCAAATCTCATCAGCACCCAAGCCAGTTTACTGGTCTTAATCTTCAATTCCCAGTGGATAGTTGTCCTTGCAGAAAGATTCTGTGCAACACATTTCACACACATTTGATGATAACTGGATAGGAAACATCTGAGATTAGTGAATCTGGGGCATGAATTGCTCTTCCACCAAGACCTCATGTGATCTATCGATATCTACCTCTCTTAATCTCCCAGTCTCACATCTATCTCTCTGTACCAGTTGCTGGCTTAGTCCTATTGTGAACGGGGCACTGAGCTGTACACCCACCAAACGGATCAAATAAAATGCCTGTATCGCACCAGATGAGAATTTGGAAGGACTGTCAGTGAATTTATTCCCACCACGACCTCTGGTATCATGTTCTGAATCAGGCTATGGCCCAGAAATGCAGTAAACCTAGCTTCACATCTTCTAGTGATGGATGAAAAATGCTATGCAACTTCAATGTAAAGTTATTGTCGGTAGAAAATTAGTACCTCATGAAACACTAACAAGTTTGAACAGTTGGGATTTATACCAGATTAGGTATTTTCTCTTCAGCTGCAGTCAGCATATCTGTATTCCACAGAGGGATGGCGAAGGACTCACGGCAGGTCACGTTGTCACCGGTGTGATATGTGCCTGCATAAAGCTCTCAGTAACTGCAGATGACAAAAGTCACATGCTTAAATATGCATACATACGCACCTACACAAATGCTTTCATAGCCTCTAATTTTTCCTATGGTTATTTTTCCTTGCATGTAATTTACGTCAGATTGTTTGAGCCCTCCATTCTCCTTGCCTGCAAAAAAAAAAAAAAAAGTGTTCACGAAAACCTGGGAAGAATGGGCTGTTCTGATCCTGAGATATGGCCCCCTTTTGAAAATAGCCTCATAATCAGTTCTTTGATGTTACTTTTAAAAATTTCTTAGGCAAAAATTAAAAAAAAAAAAGACTCTGTAAAATACACTATTGTTCTTCCTGTCTATTATTTCAGGCCCAGAATTGAAAGACTAAGAAGACAGTTTTCAATATTACAATGAGTTAGCTTTGTTTCTCCCCAGATCTAGCGAGCAAAGGCACACAAGAAAGCATGCAGGGATTTTGGGAAGAGGAGGCTATGATCCACCCACCTCTCACCATGCAAAGTCACAGAAGTGCTTTGTAGAAGTTTGTATACGAGTCCTGTGGTGCAAAACCAGCTGCCTTCAGCACCAATGATCCCGTGAATGGCAAACCCTATCACTAGTGTTCTGAAGTCAAGCACGCTGCCAGGTAATGAACTTCATAGCAGTTTTCAAGCCCTAAATGAGAGCAGCTACCATATTTCGACTCAGCAGTCATTTTTACCTTTTGTGTCAAGTACGTATCTTGTCTCTCCAGTCAGTAGTAACGTTCTCACCTTTCATTCCATAGCACTGAAGTTGGTGGAATTTTTGCCATAGTCTTGGATGGGCATAAGGAATGTAGCTAATTCTTTTGAATTTACATTTAAAGTAGATATTCATGTTCAGTATTTTTGCAGGACTTCTCCCTAAAGAAGTTACTTGGAGAATAAGGAGCAGGAGAACAGCGTTTTCTTTATGAAATTATGATACTTTGTCAACTTGTCTCCAATTTGTCAACTGTTGGCAAGTTAATCTAAAATATACCTAATAGATTGGAAGAGCTTTGTGTTATTTTGCTTGAGCCTAAAAGGTTTCAGTCCTGCAGTGCTCAAGCAAACAGAAAGTCTGTGAAATTTTCCTTGAATAAACATTTCAGGCTGGTGCTAACTTGTTATTGGTACTGACACATCCCAGCAATTGGCCAACCAGGGAAACACCAGACAAAGAAAACAATGTAAGATGTGCTATAATATATAGTCCTGCCTTTCAGGCCAGTAAAGCAAAACCAAACACAGGTTTTGTAAAAAAATCACAAGAATTACAGTATTTTTAGGCAGGAGGAACCACTTCAAGATCTGTACATTTACCCAGCACAGTAAGATCAGTGCTCCTTCAAAGGCACTAAATTTTTTTAACAATGGAGACCAACAATGGTTTTATGATTATCAAAATCATTTCAAGTAAAGACCACAAATAAAGAGAAAAAACAAGCTTGCAGAATATCTCAAAATGAAAAAATAAGTTATCAAGAATATGAGAAACTGGAAAAAAAAATGCATGCCACACAGAATGGTTTCACATATTCATTTTACACTCATCAGTTCTGCAAAATCTAAAGGAAGCATGACAAGTGCTATAAATGCATGTCCACTCTGTGTTCACTGTAAGCTTTACTTTTTTCCTTTCAAAAGATGTAGCCACGGTGTGGATGAGTGATTTCTTTTTCTTTTTCTTTTTCTTTATTTATTATCCCATTCTCTCAAATTAATTCTGTCCTTATATCTTCCTTTCAATTACTACTAGAGTTAATTGAGGGCTGCTCTAAAAGCAATGCCTCCTATTTTATTATGTTGGCCCACAATGTCAGAGGTGGATGTTGGTGGTATGGCAGTAGAATCTGGATCTTGCTGTCAAAACTGCAATGCATGTTGTTGCCATGTGATGACTGGCAGCAGAAGGGCATCTAAACTACTTTCATTTAAATATGGCTTTCTGGATATGCAGTACTGCTTGGTGCATAATCATAATAAAGTAACATCAGGGTGTTTGCAACCAATAAATTTGTGTCTCATCTTTATGAGATGTGCTTAAAAAATAAAACCAAAATACAACTTAAATCTCTTTAGTTCATTTTGGTTATTCAGTATGGCAAAGATTCCTTGGTGAAGAGAATGCCAAAAAATAGAAACTGCTAGGCTAAGAAGTTTTACTTCATGGCTTCATAGGCAGGGAATATACAGCAAAGGCAGAATGGTAGCCAATGCTCACACGGTTCTGGGATCTTGATTTTGAACATGAAAAGCCATACGATGTAGTGGAATGTTTGAGTGAAGAATTGAAAGTCTGAGGACGCTGTACAAGTGAATTTAAGAAGGTTGATGGGTACTTTTCATTTTTGTAGATGAAGCAGAAGAAATTTATATGCAGAAAGCATATATATATAAATATAAATAAGATTCATATCATTACCAGATGAGAGAACTCTACTTATCTTTCACTATATACAGCTTCATGACTACCCACACCGTGGCCCAGGCTTAAATAAGATCAGCTAATGTGTGGAAAACATGAAACTAAAGAAACAATGCTGGTAAATAGACAAGAGCTTTGTGGAGAATTTATAGCTGTGATATTGTTTCCATCCTCTAAACATGTATATGCAGATAACATTTGATCAGTGCAGATCAATGTTCAGAAGAGCTTCTTCACTCATACTTAGTAGCAGAGTTCATGTTTACTCCGCTTAAAGAAGCTAAAAGCTCATCACTCAGGTTGGACTTCTCATCTCGACAATCTTGACAGCTGTGATTTACCCCTGCTGGAACAGGTGACTAAGGCAAGGTAGATCAATCAGTCTTTGGAAATCCAGGGCTGTTTTGTCTTGCTGACTGCAAGGAATTCACTGGAAGAGGGTAGGTGCAGGCACTCAGAACAATCCCACCTGGGCTCTGACTTTCCAGCTACCTTAGCAGTGCTTTCTAGCATCTGTGCCTCTTTCCTGGCAGCCAATGACCTCGACTGTGACTTTTGCATCTGCCCTCTTTACCTCTGCCTGATAAAAGTGCCCCATACAATACTCCTACTATGATAACATAAAGAGAACCCTATTCATGAAGCCTCAGCAGTATAGACTACCACAAGCACAACAAGCCCGTTCCTTGTCTTCTATGCTTACTTCCTGAAGAATCCCAAGGAACATAAGATTCCTCCATTTAGTGCAGCTGAAAAACCTACCAAATGCTCAGAAGTGATAACTGCAATAATGACATTACTCCTCAGACACTCTGGAGCCTATTAGAGTGAACTTTGTTTGTATAGGAAACCAGGGTAATGCAGCACTGCAAAACAATCTTCACTGTCTTCTGCTCCAACCACAAAGCTGCGAGCTTCTACCTGCCATCTCCATACATGGAAGGGAAGAGAAGCACAAGCAGTTCAAAATATGCAGAAAACCTCCACCCATCAAGGCAGACCTCCAAAGTCTGTGTGCAGTAAGACAATGAACAGGGTTTACTCATCTCCACAGAGCTTGGAAAAGGTAGTGCTTATCAGTGTTATGTTGGAGGAATTGTTCTGCAGTAGAGAAAAGCTTAATTTATGGTTGTGCTCCCCAAATACCATTTAGCAGGCTAAAGCATGATTAATTTGTCTGCCATTTTGGGTGTGAGAGGGTGTGCTGAGCCCAGATATCTGAGCAGTCTAATATCACTCACTATATCAAACCATTCAAAGTTCCTTCTTCCACAGCTCAGCCTGTGCAAGGAGGTTACAGTTAGCAATCTACCTTTGGTGTATGATCTGAGATGAAATTTTATCGCTCCTTATCTCTATTCGTAAAGAACAGAAGCAATAGCCAGAGAACACACACTTTATTAAGAATTTCTTGGGTCGTACATAAATTCTTTTGGTATTGACATTCTTTATACCACACAAAGAGCAGCGTAACTTTATGGTCTAACCAAGACAATTTCCATGGAGCAGGGAGAAAATGTGTTGGCTTCAGAATCACAGATGCATTATACATTCACACGCAGTATTCCAGAGAGCTTTTTATAAGCCCAGGTATCAAACTGTGATTGACTGTTGCATTCTGCTCTTTCTGCCAGGGTGAAGATCAGTGGGCCATATTCTACAGCCCTTGTTCAGTTGCCTCTCTGTGTTTTACTGCCTAAGTCTGGGAGACATCAGTGAGGAAGCTTCTTCCAGCCAGAAAAGATGAATAAAGACTTCAAAAAATAGCCCTGTACTTGGTCTGCTATCTATTCAAAATGTGTTCAGACTTGCAGTAACAATATGAAGCTGTAGCTTCTCCAGATCCCCAGTTTCAAACAGCATAGATTGAAATGCAGAGGCAGATGAGCAGCAGCAAGTCTTCCTATGTCCCAGGTAGGAAAAGATCAAAACAGGCCCTTTTCTGAAGGGAAGGAAGAGGTCTGGCCTCTTTTCCAAGTGTGTAAAGAGAAAAACATCCCATGTCCTGCATGTGGCAGCCATGGGCCCCTGGGGTAGGAAGGAATGTGAGCGGCCCTGCTGCCCTGGTCTCTGCACGCAGCTCACTCTTGTACATGGTGCAGTGCATGGGATCCATCCTTGCAGCTGGGCCAGCCTCAGGATGCTGTGAGCTTTACAAATGCAAGCCTATGCCAGCTCCTTGTGCCCAGTGTAAGCCACAAGCAGATCTCTGCATCTTGAGCCAGCTACCATGATCGTCCAAGACAGGGCTGTGGTGAGGGTGGGTGAGGCGGTGGTGAGTCTGGAGGTGATGCATGGATGAATCATGGGAATGAGGTCTGCTTTGGAGAAAAGGTAACCAGAGATAAATGTGAGGGAAAACGTCCTTCTCAATTAGTGTTGAATTCCAGCTATACAGCAAGAAATGGAAAGCTAACCCAAGCTGTGAACATGAGTAATAAATGGGTACACACCCTTCCAAAGTGGCAGATATTATCCCTACCATAACTTCTGATTGTTTTCCCCATGTTATTACCAGCGACGCAGTCTTATCTGGATGGCTCTGCAGCCAGCTGGCCTTCCTCCAGGCCCCAGCCTCGCATGCCAGGGGAGACAATCAACCCTCCTAGCCAAACTGCAAAAGACAAAAACATAGAGTTGTGTTTCATCTGCAAAACTGAAGACAAAAAGCAACCCACGAGTCCCACGAATCTGCCTGATTGACACAAAAACTTATTCTTTAAAGAGGGTCTGGCGAAAGTGAATGGGAAACCCTCGTGTATTTAGGGTCAGGCAGAGAATGGACATCTTGGTCTGGCCCACAGTGAAGTCTGTAGTGAGCTGGAGGGCACACACATGGAACTGTGCCTCCATCAGTCTCTCTTACACTTATTCTCACACTACTGGTGAAGCTGCTTCTGCTTATGGAGGTTCCAATTCATGGGCTGAAAACCCCCTCCTTTCTATAGGGAATAATTATGCTTTTTTTTTTTCCTGGAACATCAGAAGTGCCTGAGTGTGTTCCTGCTTATACAACAAACATGTAGTGATTTTCATAATTTTGGCTGAAATGTATTAAACAGTAATTTTATCCTGGTAAAGGTGTGGAATTATTGGATTAATGCAATGTTCTCGTTCTTCCTTACTTCTGGAGTAATTTCTTAAGTGTACAACTGAGAGCCGAGTGTCTCTCTGCTGGACACAATAGCTGTGAAGCTAAAAGATATCAGTTACTACATCAAACTTATTCCACCAAGTCTATTTCAATGCCAATCTTACTTTCCCTCACCTTTTAAAAAGTTCAAGATTTCTCAATTTTTCTAAAACAATGTGATCCTCCTCCACTATTTTTAATTCTCTGGAGTGTTTGTGCTAAAAAGGCACTCTTTAGAAAGATGTATGTTTGGTGTTTGCAATCCCAGAGCGCATTCAGAACAATTCTGCTGAACTCATTGAAATTATCTCAGCATAAATCTGGTTTCAGTGAGAGAGACTTGAAGTAAAACAAGTATGTATTTTGTAACTGGTCACTGTCAAGCTGATGTTTTTCATGAGTAAACTCAGAGAATTTACTCACAACCGATTTCGGTGTCACTGCATCCGTGTACATGAGCAGTACGTTTGGCTCAGAATCTCCTCAGGAGGTGTATTAGTCAGACAGTAGATCAAAAGCAACACAGATAAACAAGAGAGAGATAAAATATCGTCTCTAGAAGTCTGTGAGCATTTCTACAGAAATACCACCATTGGGATGTTCTTTAACATGAAGATGTGTCATTACTCAGATGTTTAATTCAGGGTGTACAATAATAAATACAAATAAGCACTTTTAAGAATCTGGTTAACAATCTTCAGGGCAATTCACTACACTATTATTTTTCTCGAGGCAAGAAAGTTGTATTTGCATTCATATTTTCTTATTATCAGCACTTTATATTTTCAGTCAAACGCTCCATAAAACTGAGTATCCTTAAGTCCTACAGAAGAGAGGAGCACCCTGGAGGGAGGATGGCCAAACTCATGGCACAAATAGGCACTCATTTATGCAGTTAATGCACAACGCACTCACTTATTGCAGCTAATCTGTCTAAGGGATGGTTGTACACAATCAGACAATACAATGGCATAACTGTCAAAGTCATTCTTTTTACATCTTTAAAAGGTGTCTTTTGGAAAGAAAGAAAAAAAAAAAAAAACTTTTTAATAAATATTTTAATAGGCATAATGAAATTCTGCCCAAAATATCCACAGAGGACACTCAGTAGGAAACTGGTCAGTCTTTATAGGAAGCCCACTTTCATGCAGATGCTGGTTTGCACTCACCATAAACGAGTTTGCTGTGTCTGCTCACACAAACTCTCTCTTTCCTTCCTCCTGCAATCTACAGCACCTCTGGTACATCTGGAGCTTCTTAATTCATTTATATTCCACACTCTGTCTGCTTACTTCCCTGGCAGCTTTTACCCCATTTCTCACAATGGGAAGAGCTCTTAAAACCTTGTGGGCAGTAACACGACTGCTGGGGCCAGAAAAGGAAATTCGGCTCCAAACACAGAGATGGGGAAGTGTCTGGTGACTGGAGGGGTTCATTAGGGAGTGATGGAAAGTGTTAGGGGTGGAAGGAGGAGAGAAGGCGTAGAAATAGAAGGGAGTCAGACATCTGGTTGGAAAACTCAGGAAATGTTAAAGCAAAAAAAAAAAAAAAAAAAAAAAAAAAAAGGTTAAAAATACATTAGTCCACAGTTGACCCATTTTCATGAGTTGGTTACAGCTGTAGGATGAATTTGGGCTGAAGGGGTGGGCTAGCGCATGAAGAACTGGAAGACTTTAATCTTAAAAAGCAAACGCAGTGGGAAGGGAATGCGTATTCTTTTGCTTTGACTAATTTCTTTCGCCTTTGCTTTTTTCAGTAAGTCCTGGCAGGGATTTGCTCTGCCAGGGGCACTTCGCTGTGCAACTCTTCTCAGGTTACACCGGTCCTGTTTCCAGCTGCAAACAGGCTCGAGGGCATTGCTGAACCGATGGGAAGAGCTTTGCTGGGGGTATGGTCAGACGGTGATGACCCAGGCAACTAAAATGCATGGAAAGAACACATATTTTCTACAGACAGATACCACTTTTCTGAGTATGCTGCCATGAAATGACTCTGTGCCGCATCAAGAGGCAGCCGTGGTGCAGCTGCTACAAACACTTTGAAAGAGCCCCTTTGTTTAGATGCTAGGAGTTTAAACTTCATTCTCCTAACCTGTCAGGTTCTAGTTATAGTTCTTCCGGAGAAAACATTACCAGTTTTTGCATTTTTATAAACTCTTGCTTCTAATATTTTTCTTCCTTTAGCTATTTAAGTTCCTTTTTTTTTTCTTTTTTCTTTTTTTTTCATGCTTATTTGAATTTTGTCCAAAGAAATTAATTAAACTTGAAGGACGTGATATTTGCTTCTTGTTTCAACCTCTTTCCCAGATTCCTGCTGCTGGGCGTTGCCCTTAATTAACAGCATTTTTGTTTGAAATCACATACTTAATGATCCCCGTGTTCTCACTCTTCTGTTTGGCTTAGCTTCTTTCCGACTTCCTTGTTCCGTTTCTTTATTTTTGTTTGTTTTGTTGTTGTTTAAAAGTTGTTTATTTATTTGCAAAGACTGTGCTGTTTATCCAAGTGAATAATTTCTTTAAGTGGAAAAAGAAAAGCCAGGCCAATTTCACTGCTACTTTACTGTCTCAGCTTAATAGCTCTGTGGTTTCTTTTTGTGTGTGTGTGTGTGTGTTTCTAATTCCAGCTGTGCAACACACATCAAACCAGTCTGTCGTTATACTTCTTGGTAAGCTGTGCTGCTTAACGTTTCATTTAAAAAACAATTAGTCTTTCTTCCCCTCAAGAAAACAAAATGAAACTACAGTAATATTCTTTCAGTTATACCCACAGATACTGGATAATTGATTTCCACTGTACATTAAAAAAGCATTTTTCTGTTTTGTTGGCAACACCGGGCCTTTTTAATGTAATTAATCTCTCAAAAGGTAGAGTGATTCAATTAGGATAACTTTTTAATGGAAATAGCGAGATAACAAAAGACAGAACTTTGCAAAGTCAGTAGGGTAGTCTTGTGTGACTTCTCCACGAAAGGAAAGCGTCCCACTTTAAATCAACTGAGTTTCATCACTGAAAGGAGGATAGAGCCTAGGGGAATCACTCTGGGGCTGAGCTGCTTGCAAGAATATTTTCTTTCCCACGGTAATTAAATATTATACACTTATATGTATTCCATAAGAAGCCCCATATTGTCCACAACAGCAAACAAAACATTTTTCTAAACAATCTTTGATAAACCCCTTAGGCATGCAAAGCTAAGAGGAATTCTTGCAATACAGAATTGATGAGATGAGTGCAAAATGTGTAAAGGTTTGTTATATCTCGAACGGGAAAGAAACGTTTGGTCACTGTTTCCTTTCTCGGGAACTCCTCTCTTGCAGCTGGGCAGTAACATGCTGCTGATCTGCTCGGGAGCTGCTGGTGACAGCACCAACATGAGGTGACCTGCTGAGGCCAGTAGCTGGGCAGCAAAGGCAGCACTTCTTTCAGCATCCCTCCTCAACCACCTGCTCTGCAGATGCAGCAGAAAAGCAACTGCTCTTTTTAAGTCTGTGTGAGGATGTATGGTGACTTCACTTATGAATAAGCGACTCAGGCAATGCAAGCTGAAGACTCTGTGGCCTGAAGAAGCTCAGGACTAACACGTATTGGGCTTGAGGCCCCTATCTACTTCAGTAGTATGTACAAGAAGCAACACTTCTTTATGTGATCAAAAATCACCTTCTCTTTCTTATTAGGAGTGAGATAATGTTACTGAAACCAGCAAGAAGCAGTATTTCTACTTACTGTGTTCAAAACCAGTCAGTGTTTAAGGACTGGCTTGCACAGTCCCTACTTGAGCCCCAAAACATCAGAAATCTGCTCTTCATTAAGGTTTTAGGTCATACGCCATTCATCTGTGTGCATGGAAACCTACTGTCGCTGGCTTGAGGGATTAATGTGCAGATCAAAACCAGCATATAACCTCCTTCGTGCTGGACTTCTCCAGTAAACGTATTTCAATCTGAAGCTGTAAATGACTTAAACTTCAGGTCCTGACTGTTCATGTTCCATGCCCAAACCTCCCACTGACACCAATAAGGAGGGACAGGTAGAAAATGCAGGATGTTTTGCTTGTTCTCATGGGCAAAGACTATGGCATTTCCTACAAAGAAAACCTAATCATCTGAAATGATATTTACTGTTGGTAAAAATAACTTAAGTCAGACTAAAGAAGATTGGGAAACAGCCCTCCCCCAACCTCCTTTCACCTCTAGAGTGACTAAGTAATCGTTTGTTTTAAAGCTTGGCTCATATTCCTTCTACATTTAGATAATAGAGAAATGGAACACATCCAGTGAAAACCACCAGCCATCCATGAGAAGACCACAGAAGTCAGACAGATGCAGGCTCACTTAGCTGGACTTGGGAAAAAACTACTGAAAAGAACTTTTCCAGAATTCAACCCCTGCGTTGTGCAATGGAGAATTACAAAGTCTCTGAGAACACGCTAGCAGAGCTTGCACACGACTCAGAAATGCCTATATAGCAAAACCAAAGGACAGGGTTTTGCAGAGCGGTCAGCCAGAGAGAGATTTGTTGATGATGTAATACTTGTAACTCGATAATCTGCTTGAGAAACATGAAGAAGTTCCTGGAAGTATTTTAAACTGCCTTGGAGCATGCAAGTTTATTTGTAGCTAAACAGTTCAAATAAATCCATGCTAGAAAAAAAAAAAATACTGATGTCTTCATTAGCTGAGCTTGATGCATAAGACAAAGCCCATTGATATTAGTATCTCCTTTTTGAGCTCTGCAGTTTGGCTAACAGGCCGGACAGCATTGCTGACAGTACAAATTACTGACTAATGCCTTCAGACACCTTAATGGGGAAATAGGATAAAACAAGACACAGGACAGATATTTACACCAATGTGCCACCTCTGTATCCCATATCCCAGGTCATACTGTCCTACTCTCTGCTCATCTATCAGAGACTACCAATACATTGGCTTTTAGAAATCACTAGATGAAAGTACAAGCAGCACCACAAACATTAGGAGGCAAAAAATGACCACTTCTCAGTCAGTAAAATTGCTCAGTAATATTGGAGGCCTGCAAACTGCTAATCACAGTCAAGAGATCAATCAATGAGAGAGGTTTACAACTTGGTGTTGCCAAAAAAACCCAAACCAAAACTGTCAACAACTTTACAGATTAGGCAGTCACCTTTGTCCCTCAATCCTGCTAAAATTCCCACTGAAACCTCCTCTTCCACCATCATCAGTGCTCCTCCATCACATTTGGTTTATTTACAGCACTTGTTAAGTGAGGACAATTCCAGTTCTGCCAAGAAGATTGTGTGTTCAATACATCTCATGATGCCCCCATAAAACTGTACCAGCACGTTTTCTGAAGGTAGAAGGAAGGTGCAAACATAATAGAAGTAAGAAGGAAAAGAGAGGAAATTCTCAGGGCTGTTATTCGGTGTGGCTGCTGCTGTCATCTTTTAAGAGGTGAGGAAAGATGTAGGCCAAAGTACAGTCCAAGGCCTCTATGGGTTATGGTGTCCGAACAGCCAGCCATATATGTCAGCTGTGATGACTAAACATTATTGTTACATGGTGATAAAGACTAAATGGGGTCCTATTCATGCATTTTTTGTTTCAAATTTCTCCCAGTGAGGTCGTGGAGTCACCATCCCTGGAGGTGCTCAAGAAATGTCTAGGTGTTGTACTGAGGGACGTGATTTAGTGGAAAATATTGGTGAAAGGTAGACAGTTGGATTGGATGATCTTGGAGGTCTTTTCCAATCATGGTGATTCTATGATCTATGATTCTGACTTTTACATTACTGCAAAACTAGATTTTTTAATTATTACTTTGAATTTATGTAAAAAAAATGTATCTTGGTTAGTGTTGAACCTGATTCTTCGCAATCTGAGTCATAGCACATTCGTGGGAAGATGATGTAAATGCCCTCTCTGTGTTTCCTCATGCCTCATTCAATTTCTTGTTCTTTCTCCGTACATTGGGGGCTGATACCTAGAAAAATACTATGCCATATCTTTCGAGTTGGCTAGACTTTGTCTGAGCTCATGGTGAACTGTTAGAGCAGAAACCCACAAAATGAGAACTCACCAGGAGAGGATCTAGGCACAAAGACAGCCTTTTCTCCATACCCAGGTATAGGGAGTTGCTAGGGGTGTATTCCATGAAGAGCTTTGGGATTTTGTTGCTCAACCATGCAATATGCAAGTCAAGAAGACCGATTAGAGAGGATGTATGGGTCATGATCCAGGGAAAAGTTGTCATGTTTTCTTGCAAAACCTGCCACAGGGGAGAAAGCAGAGGATGCTAAGGACACTATTAACCTGAAAACCCCTTAAGTCTCTTAATGGATCTTCCCTTCAACCTTAAAAAGGTAGGGAAGTACAGCCAGGGAATCTGAGGAATTTGTTTATTGTATGGCTTCTACCAGTGGGAATTTTGCAGGATCATAGACTCAGCTGTCCCCAGTGGGAATTGTGGTAACAGGGCACTGATGGAAATATGCCTTTTCTTCCTTGCAGTTCAAGAGAGATGTTGGCAAAACAAAGTGTAATTTAAATCTTCCTGCTTCTCTTTCAGGGAACCCATGTCTGTATCTTTGAACTTTCATTTGATTCTCCTCACTTCTTTCTGCTCGTATTATTCTCTCCTTATCCCAGTAATCCAAAAGTGTTATTTTCCATTTCATTTCTTCCCACAGACATCAGGACAGGCAAATCAAAAACAGAAGTAGGAGACCTTGGGAGTACAATGAAAATGAAATTTTGTGCCTCCAGATTAAAAAGAGAAAATGTATTAAGGACTTAAAAATACAGATTAATCAATTATGTATGCAAAAGAGGACACAAGAATTACCGCCATGAAAAGCAGAAGGAAATTCAGAAGTACAGTATATGCCTCTGGGATTCTCCTGACTCAAATCCAGCAAAGGGATATATTTTCCCTCCATGCATGCCCATAAATACCATGAATGTCAAAGGGACACCGTTAATTTAGAATAGGTCCAATATTTAGGTTTAGAGAAAAGAAAAACGCCTTCATAAAATATTATCATAACAGCAACAGCTTTAAAAATTTTAAGCACATTTCAGCAACCATTACAGAGGGAAAAAAAGAGGGAATTGAGCAACTTCTCTCATATTGTTACTGTTCCCACACCAGAGACTAATTTACAGACATGGTCTAGTGGCTTTCATCGTGCTCTATACCACTGGAAGAGGCCTGTAACTGTCCTGAACGGATACACTGAGAAGCAATACAGAGAAGCATCTTAGAAAATGTACCTCAAACTCTTTAGGGTACTGTGTTGACCTGGCTTGTCAAAGATACTGCGGGAAAGAATTGAATCAAAATGCTGCCACCTTGATTCAGTGTTTAGTATTCTGTTGCTTTAAGCCTTGGGAGATAGTTAAACTGTCTTCTACTTAAGATCATAAAGTAGGAATAAAAGCTAGGAGCCCAGTTATGTGTTTGTGCTCAGAAGGCCAAATTTTATCATACCAAATTTTCTGGAATGGTAAACTAATCCTTAAAACTGACATAAAAGCAGCTCGTCAAAGTGGCAATATTTTTCCCAGAGTTATTTTTTTTCTTCTCATTTTTCTAACTAGTCTTCCAAGATCATGTCTTTTACCGTGCAGTGTGAGTATCTCGATGTTGATGAATTACATGAAGGTAAAATTTATAATATTTTATATAGGAGCGTGGACTGACAGAGATCTCCTGGTCATTTAAGTCCAAAATCGTGTTGTCTACACCTACCAGCAATATATTAAGAACATTTTCATTATTAGAACAACTGATTAGTATTAGAATAACATTTTTTTTCCAGCTTCCCAAACTTCTAAGAACCTATCCTACACTTAATGCAAAATTAGCCTGGCTTCTTGCCTTCAAATACTCTTGCAGGACAGGTACTTCAGTTCTTCACCACTTCCATCATTCAAAGTCTTCTACCATGCCTGCTCCGAAAGTAATGCCTCCTATTTTATTATGTTGGCCTACAACATCAGATGTGGATGTTGGTCATGTGGCAGAAAAAGCTGAACCTTCCTGCCAACACACCATGACATTTTGTCCCTATCTGACAGATGGCAGCGGAGGGGCACTCTGACAGAATGGTGTCTGACGTGGAAGTGAATATGAAGCAAAAGGGTGTCTTTAAATTCCTCCACGCAGAACAAAATGGCACCCACTGACATTGATCAACACTTGCTGAATGTTTGTGGAGACTGAATAGTGGATGTGAGCACAGTGAGGCAGTGGGTGGTGCGTTTCAGCAGTGGTGACAGCAGCAGTGCGTCACCTCTACTGGCACAGATTTTTAGGAGAACTGCATGCAGACTCTTGTTCTTCACTGGAAAAAAATGCATTGCTCATGGTGGTGATAATGTTGAAAAAAAAAAGTGTTTAGTAGCTGAGAATTTGCTCTACTGAGTAGTGTTATTTTGTTCTTTGCACCTGTTGTCATTTCACTGGAGATAAATAGGAGGCATTACTTTCAAAGCGACTTACACAATTTTGAATACAGATATATTTGTGGCCTGATGTGTTTCTTTATTTTTATACCAACACTGACCTGAATAATGCTGAAATACCACTTTCTACACTTGCACCTAATCCTTCCCACCTTCACAATTGAATACTTGTCTCAGAACACTTGGCCAGTCTGTTCCATGTGCATCTTGTTCATCAAATGCACCACTCCCAGATCATCCTATGAGTTCTTTTTTGTACTCATTCTAGAATCAGTTAACGTTTCCTAGTGTGGGAGGACACAACTACACACAGTAATTCTAGCTGACTCTTGCTCATACCTTACACAACATTATTATTAGTTCCCTATCTCAACTGGAAATTTCTTACTGATGCAATTAGGATGACATGTTACTGCTGTGGCCATGCAACCACCAGCGTTTGTCCACAGTTTTCACCAAGACATTTCCTCCCGGTATTTAAAAGGAGATTTTAAACAGATGGGAGACCAACTTTTAAAATGGTCTGATAATAATAGGACAGGGGGAACGGTTCAAAACTAAAATAGAAGAGATTTGGATTAGATATTAGGAGGAAATTATTTATTCAGAGTGCAATGACGCACTGGAACAGGTTGCCCAGAGAAGCTGTGGCTCCCCCCATCCCTGGAGGCCTTCCAGACCAGATTGGATGGGGCCCTGGGCAGCCTGGCTACCCTGCCCATGGAATGAGGATTGGAACTAGATAATCTTTAAGGTCCCTTCCAAGCCAAAATATTCTGTGATTCTATGAGCTCCTGGCATGGGGCAGAAATCCCACCTATTTATCCCCAGATGAACATTTTACAGTGGTGAGTTTCATCCCTTTATTCTCAAAACCACTTACGCAGTTCTTCCTGTAAGGCAGGCATGTTCAATCTGCAGCCCAGCCCAGCCCAGCCCATCCTGTGGCTTCCTCCTGCCCCATACTATTGAGGCGGCTGCTCTGCCCTACTGAGTGGCCCAGCCCAGATCCGAGCGTACGCCCATCTCTCAGCAAAAACCAAATGGTCAGTGTGCTATTAATGCTGTCAGAGCTGAAACCAGAACAAGGGGAGAGTGTAGTGCAGTGCTAAGTTATGGCAAATAATTTTATGTATTTTGCTACGCTGGCTAAACACAGTCCTGTGAATAGCAACAAATACGCAGCCATGCTTTCCATTCAGATAAAGGAATTTGAAAATAGGTTTCAAGATTGCTGGAAAAAAAATCTTTATTTTGCTATGTTCTGCAATTCTATTTTCTGTAGACATAAACAAATTACTGGGAAGTTTTCAAATGAATATCTGATTAGAGATCAGTACATTCCAACTCAAAGAACAATTTGATCGTCTCTTTACAAGACCTTTTAAAGCTCTGTCTTAGAGAAAAATACCTCTTGCTTCACAATCATGCCTTATTCATGTCATTGCTTTTTGGCAGTACGTACACTTGTGATCAGCTGTTCTAAAGGATGAAGCACAGGAAAAGTAAAATTTCATCAACAGTCTCTGGCAAACACCTTGGGAACTCACTAAAAAAATTGCAAATACTTTCATCAACCAGATTGATGCATTATTTTCACAATAACAAGGTCAAATATCCCACCAGTTACATGATTTTGTTGTTTTCTTTTCTGTTTGAATAGAAGATAGCAATGCTACAGGACGGGGGCAGAGTGGCTGGAAGACTGTATAGAGGAAATGGACCTGGAAGTACTGACTGATGCTCGGCTGAACATGAGCCAGCAGTGGCCAAGGCCAATGGCATCCTGGCTTGGATCAGAAATAGTGTTGCTAACAGGAGCAGGGCAGTGATTGTCTCCCTGTACTCAGCTCTGGTGAGGCCGCATCTCGAGTGCTGTGTCCAGTTTTGGGCCCCTCAATACAAGAAAGACACTGGGGCTCTGGAGCGGGTTCAAAGAAGGGCGACAAAGCTGGTGAGGGGTCTGGAGCACAGAGCTTATGAGGAGCGGCTGAAGGAGCTGGGAATGTTCAGCCTGGAGAAGAGGAGGCTCAAGGGAGACCTCATTGCTCTCTATAACTTCTGAAGGGAGGTTGCAGTGAGCTGGGGGTCGGCCTCTTTTCTCATGTAACTGGTGATAGGACTAGAGGGAATGGCTTCAAGCTGCACCAGGGGAGATTCAGGCTGGACATTATGAAATACTACTTCTCTCAAAGAGTGGTCAGGTGTTGGAATGGGCTGCCCAGAGAGGTGGTGGAGTCACCGACCCTGTAGGTGTTCAAGGAACTTTTAGATATTGTGTTGAAGGACATAGTTTAGTGAGAACTATTGGTGATAGGTGGACATTTGGACTGGATGATCCATTGCAGCTCTCCAGTCATGGGAGCGATCCCACCATGTTTCCATAATGTCAGCTAAATCACAGTTTGCCTGCTGCACAATGGCTTCCAGTTCCTGTTTGTTGTCCATGCTGTGTGCATTGGCGTAGATGCACTTCAGCTGAGCCCTTTCCCTCACCCCTAATCCCACTATCGCTCCCCTATAGCAGGCCTGGCTCTACCCCCTCCCCTCTTCACACCTAGTTTAAAGCCCTCTCTTCAAGCCCTGCCAGCTCCTGGGCAAGGATCCATTTCCCCCTTTGAGACACGTGAGACCCATCAGCAGACCTCAGGCCAGGATCAGAGTAAACTGCCCCATGATCAAAGAACCAAAATTCTTGTGTTTGCAGCAGCTTCTAAAATGGCCCTTACTGTAATTTTGGAAGTTTTGACTTTGGGCAAGGAAGGAAAAAGACCTTTACTGCACAGTAATATTAACCTGCAGCAGTAAATACTCTACTGATATATTAATGCAATTGTGAAAAATTGTTATCACACAATTGATAAGTTGAGCAGTGTCACCATTATACACACATGCCATGCTAAACATAGCTTTCTAACCTTCCAAATACAAGGAGTGTTTCCCAAATCTCCTTTCAATTTACTTTAACATTAAGGAATACATCACCAATATACTCACCGACTTTATGAGGCAGCTTAGAAAAGATGTTCAGCCACGGCAGAGACTATCATGAAGGAAGCAGAAGTGAGTATTTGGGGCAAGGTCCTATTTCGTTAGGTGCCGACTCATTTGGAGATGGTTGCAGATGGATAATAGGTAGCACATTGTGATTTTCATGCAGCAAATGAGGGGTGCTGGGAAGAGATGCTGCATGCTCTCGGTGGTTCTCAAGCTGTTTCCGTCTCCATGATGCTGCCCTTCCAATGACCTCCTTTCTTCAGAATTTATTTCAGAAACCAGAATAGGTTTTCCAGGTTACTTTGGAACTAGTTTAATTCAAGATCAGAACATACAGATTGCCTTAAAGTAAATGGTATTACAAATATATATGATAATCTTCTGTTTGTTCCTCTCCCGTTTCATTAACTGAAAGTTAATGTGATCACTTGACCTTTTTGTCCTGCACCCATTTAACTCATAAGATGATGATTTTCTATGGTGTAGGACACCTTTACAGTAAGCACTGGTCCCAGTAGTTATTCTTATAGCACCCTTTTGTCCCATGAAATGCAGATCAGCTGATTAACACTGACTGCCTCTTAAGCTGTTACTCTGCAGGAGGGTCCAACAGTTGTCTGGCCTCTCTGTGTTTAGAGAATTGATCTCAAATTCAGCCATTTTAGTGTAGCACACCTTGCCAGTAAGCCTTTTCTTCCATATCTTCCTATACCCTATCTCACGTAATTCAGATAGAAAGCATTCTTTAACAGTATAAATTGTTTATAAGGCTATGTGATATAATGTGATCTGCAAAGAGAAAAAATTAAGTTGCAATTTTAATAGGGCTATTTGTTCCGATCGTCTGATTCATCTCCCAAATCCAGTTATAAAATCTACAGATCCAATGTCTATGACGTTCCCTGAAAAGCTCTGACAACACCAGATTATACATTCTCCTCACCCCAAACTGCAGCTAATTTTCTTTTGCTCCATATAACACAGGCAACATTTGTTAAGTATTGCAATACAAGCACTGTTCAATGGAAGTTTTAATGTGATTTCAACACATTCATTAATTTACTGAAATTTTCCACAAAATGCATGCATTTGACAACGTGCAAAAAAGATTTGTTTCATTTCTGTTTCTTAAAGGCTGAAAGGCATGTGTTAATTTTTTTCCCTCTGTGTTTTATGCTATGTTGGAAAGCTGGTATTTGCGTTCCACAACGTGTTCTGAAGTGCTGGGGAAAAATAATTAATTTCACTTTTGAATAAGCATCAGAAATTTCCCAAAGAGGGAAAAGAAAGCTATTTGAAGGCGCTTAAAACCGGTGCTTTCAGACCCAGATGAAAAGTGGAAGGTTAAGCCCCGGGTCTCCTGCCTGCCTTTCAGCATAGAAACGCTCACTCAGAGCAGAGGTCCTGGAGACTTGGCTCCCAGGCAGGCAAGATGTTTGGAAAACAGGCAGAATTTCACCAGGATGTCATTAGCACTTTGTCAGAAGGGTTTTGAAACAGGTAGGTTTCTGGAAAATATTTCATTTTAAAAACACTGCCTTTTTGGATCAATTTTCAGGATTTTTCTGCTGAAGAAGAAATTAAATGGGGTCTCACTTTGAACAAGAACCAGATCATGATGCGCTTGAGAATTTAAAATCCAACTCACAAAGATACGTATTAGGAAAGAATGGAGTATCATTGTCAACACAGTATGGCCTTAAGTGCTGTTCTGATGAAAAATGACCTTGTTTATGGTTCTGCACTCTCCAGTGCTGTTCAGCCTTTGAAGTGGGTTAGCACAACCCCAGAAAGCCATATGCCCTCCCCTCTTTTCTCCATTTTCTTTTGTTCACTCTCAAAAGATGTTGTAGTTTTCTTTACAAAAATCCTGCTTTGGAAACCTGTGCTGAAAACTGAGCTGCTTCAATTAGCATGTCTTTTTTTTTTTCTTCTATACTTCTTTTTCTCTACTGCTTGTGCTTAGGTCTTCAAACCAGATCTTTAGGGCAAATTCATGTGGATATCTAACTTACAAATGCATTTCCCACAAACTGCCTGTAAGATATATTTTAAAATCAGTCATTTTATTTAACATTCTTTCTCACTGACCTCTCACTTGTCTCAGTGACCTCATCCCACCCTTTATTCCAGTGTCAGTGTTTTCTCTTATCTGCTCCTTTTCTCTTCACCTTCCGTTCTCATTTGGTTCTTCTCTCTTCACATTACCAATATGCCTTGTTTCTTCTCCTGTATGAAATCTCCCACATTTCACCCCACTTCACACCTATAATTTCCACTTCATATCTCTTTTCTGTGAGCAGGCTGAAGATACGCTTTACAAGAATTCCTTCTTTTGGGTTCTACTTTCTGTGCTCCCTTTTACATCTCTAATATTTACCCCACTGTGCTCTCCTTCCCTTGCACCTTTTCAAAGGCAGTTCCCACACTAAATCCAGTAATCCTTCTACCCTTCTGGAGCTCACTACCACTGTCACACAGACTCATCCTGAACACCTCTCCTTCTTGGTTCCTGATATTCCCCTTTTCATCAGGGTGTTTTCCATTCTGCTGCTTTCTTTAAGCCATTCCACGATTCCCTTGTTTTCCACTTCTCTGCACTGTTTGTGGATAATCTCTACGCCCCAACAAATCCCAATTTCCATAAGGCTGATCCACAGATCTGTTCCAATTTATTCTGGACGTGTCTCCCGTCCAAATGGGAGTGTTGGTCTGTCTCTGTCTGTCACACTTCGGGTGACTAAAGGCCACTGATGTTCTTAAGTCCTTTCCCTTATCTTCATCTTTGATCCTGGGGAGCAATACCGCTTCCAGCCATGGATGTTCACACGCAGAAACACGAGATCCTTTCTTCTTACTGAATCTCCCATCTATGTTCTGATTCAGTCTGCATCGTATTTCCCCTCTCTCTCTAAACAATAGTCTTTATTGTCTCTGCTTACTGCCAAAGTGCTTGTCCTGTCACTCCTCTCGATTAGTGCAATGTCCTTTTCTCTGGCCCTGACAAAAGCACTCTTGCCCTGTTCATTTCAGGCCCCAGCTATATAAATCATTTTCCTGGCCTGTTGTTCTGACTATGCCCATTATCTTTGAACCCCTTCAATGATTCCTTTTTCCTCTGGGACATCAAGCTTATTGTGACTCTCTTAACTTTCAAAGCCCTTCATGGCTTACTCCCAACATGTCACTTTTTATTCCCTATCAAAATATAAATGCCCAGCATCAGTCAGCCCCAGATGCCAGCTTCAATTGATCAATTTGTGAAATTTCCCAACAAGCATCTTTTGTGCATTCTCCCTTGCTGCCCCTCAGGCTTGAGAAGAGCCTGCATGTGCATTCATAAAACCAACTGTTATGCTCCTTTGAATCCCTTATTGAAATACTCCTTTGCCAAAAACTTGAAAATGGTTAGTGTACAGGCACATGGACAACACCCCTAGTGTGACCTTGTTATTCTCCTACCCAGATCCATCTCTGATCACTTACATTTTGGTTCTATTACTACAAGCCCTTTGGGAAGAGGCCGGGTGGCTGTTTTATGTTTCTTCAGTGCTTACTGCACAGGCCACTATTTGGACAGAAAGGTGCTGCAGTAATACAAATGAGATAAAAGGAAGCACGAAGGACAGTTGGCAGGCTGATCCACCAGGCAACTTCTGAAAAGCAAGTGAGCGAGCTAGCACAGCAGAGCAAGGCATTTTTAACATTCTGAATGAACTTCTGCAAGAAGCTTCCCACTGGCTGCACTCAGCACAGAAGGGAAGACAGGGCTGCCTGTTCTGCTCCGCACAGCTGGCATAAACACTGAAACGCAGCAGACAAATAACATGAAAGTAAAGAGCTTTACATATTCATGGCTACAAGCTAAACACAGACTGCATTTTCTAGAAACATGGCTTTGGAAGTGCTCGTGGAATCAGGTCAGTCTTAGCAAACAGAAATTGAGGCATCTAGAGTTAAGCTTCCAGTGCATAAAATGGTTGTAGAATTATAGAATCACAGAATGTATTAGCTTGGAGGGGACCTTACAGATCATCTAATTCCAACCCCCTGGCCAGCCACTAGATCGGTGTTGCCAGCCACCAGATCAGGTTGTCCAGGATCCCATCCAACCTGGCCTTGAATGCCTCCAGAGATGGGCATCCACAGCCTCTCTGGGAAACCTGTTCCAGCACCTCAACCACCCACCAAGCAAAAAATTGCTTCCTAACATCTAATCTAAATCTCTTCTCTTTTAATTTAAGTCTTTTCCCCTTGTCCTATCACTATCACACCATGTAAAAAGTCAGTCCCTCTCCTGATTATAAGTTCAATTCAAGTACCAGATGGATGCAAAGAGGTGTCCCGGGAGCCTTCTCTTCTCCAAGCTGAACAAGTCCAACTGCCTCAACCTTTCTTCACACTGGAGGTTCTCCAGCCCTTTGACCATCTCAGTGGCTTTCCTCTGGACCTGCTCCAGCAGCTCTGCATCCTTCTAGATGGGTCCTCACAAGGGCAGAGCAGAGAGGGACAATCACCTCAGTCTTGCTGCTGGCCATCCCTTTTCTGATGCAGCCCTGGATACCACAGGATAGAAAGAGACAACTAGTAGAAAAAACACCCTTATGCTACATCTTTTAAACTAACCTCAGTGAGACCTCTTACACTTAAGCCACTTCCCACCATTCACTTTTAGTTCACTGTGACCAAAATTGCAATGCCCGTGGTGAAAGACTTCAGGGACTTCATTCTCTTTCCTCACAGGCAGACACACCACACTGGTGATTCTCAGAAGGAGAACTGTCAGTGATGTCCTTCCCTCTGCCTCACAATCACAGCTCCTTTTTCTGTATACGCACTGTGCATGTTGCTTACAGGACAGGGTTTCTTCTGCTCAGCATTGGCTTTGCAGGACATCTGTACGGCATGCTCTGTAGCAGCTCTCTTTTCAGCTTTCTAAGGCAGAGGCAAACACTGCAGGAAAGGAGCCTGCTCATTAGAGGCAGGGTGCTGGGTGTTCAGTTTAGCAGCAATCAGAATGAAGAAATGAAGGAAAAGTAGACTGGCCACAAGAAAAGCTTTGGCGTTGCTTTGACTTTGATTAATCCAATCATGCTTTTTAAAACAGAAAAAGAAAAAGAAAAAAAAAAAAAAGTGCAAGGAGCAATAAGTAAATTTACATAGAGATTAGGTAGTAGAAGATATGTTGCAATATCCCACAGGTTCCCCCACCCCTCTGCCTTCTATCCTATTTGAAGAAAGATCCTGGTTCTAGAATCACACCAGCTTGTCTACACAACTGAATTCCACCTTCCAATGAGCTCCTCTGAATCTGCCATTGGGTGACTCTACTGACTCAATGATCATAGTGATGTAGCAGATCACTTGCTGCAGATTTGCTGGTTTCAAGCCTGAAGTTCTCCTCCATTCCTGGACTTTAGTTGATATTTAATGATCAGGAATCAAGCAGAGTTTTAATGTCTGCAAGAAATGTTCCTGAAGCGCAGAAGTTCCCAGACAACAATCCTGAAGCTTTTCAGAGCCATATGACATTGTGATGGTACACTAACGAACAGGAAATCAGCCGTTCAGTCACTACCTGACATATCTGAAGGTTTAATTGCTTTCCTACTAGAGAAGGTGATGCCGTGTTCAATCTGCCATTAAAACAAAAACATTCTTTAATACGTGAAGATTGATCTGAAACATGCATCACTTAGCTTTTCTATCCGGTGTCCAAATCCTGCGTGATGCAGTGAGAGGTTGGGCATCTCCCAGCATTGTTTCACTCTATTCCAAGGTAAATGAAAGACTATCCAAGGGCACATGAACAGGTAACAGCACTTCAGAAAAAAAAAAAAAAAGCCTTCTTTACCAAGTTCTGTGCAGTCTGTGCAAACACACACAGGGTCCCATTGCCCTCAGGAGTTCCAGAGAAATTCAGAGACACCATTTGCCTACACGGCTGAAGAGCACCAGGAGCACTTTTGTTCCCATGTATAATATCAGGATAGAAATGCTGGATATCAAAGTGTAGAGGACACCCAACTCAGCCTGCTTTGTCAGGGTTTTCTTCAACTTTCTCACCTCTAGTCTTTAATTTATTTTTCATTTTCTCCTTTCCTATTTAAAAATAAATGGATTATGTGGTATTGAATAAGCAGAATTCTGCAGATTCCACTCAGTCCTGAGCTCATCTAGAATTTGAGCAAATTTCATTTGGGGTTTGAAAAATGCTTATCTGCTCTGCCACTTTTTCATTCAATTTCCAGTCTTTGCTTCACATGGCATTGGAACTGGGGCTGCCCAAGCAGCAGCACAGCACCTGTTCTCAATTCTTTTTCAAGCCTTAGTAGCAACCTCCGACTTTTGGCAATACCCAGCTTGCCTCTACAGACTGGATGGAGACTTTCAGATAAACTCTCAGCTGTTCTCATCTGTAGACTGAACGGAACTCAAACTGAGGTTCAGATCTTATTCCCACAAATTCTGATAAGAACCAAGAAATGTTCAGACTTGTTTTGAAAATTAGAGGCATGTCATGCTGTGGAGGATAAATCTTTAAATTTATACTTTTAACCTCAGGAGACACACTGTTACAATTAAATTTTCACTGATCCCATGCTTTTCACTTTCTCCCTTTCCTGTCTTACAGAGCACTCAATTGCTGGTGGGAATGTGTGCATACACGTGACTGTGTCTGTGTAATGAATAGTTAGTGTAATCCTTCAGGTATAGGGTCAGGACTGTTCCCAATAATATCCTCTCATAAATAGCACCGTTTAGCAGAACATCTGGAATCAGTATCGATGCTACTACACTTTCCCTCGTTCAGTCCTTACATACTTTTCCTTGTTCAATTCTTATATTCGTTGCATACCTTTGTCAAAAGCGAGAGAAGCTGATACATTATTTTGGCTCCCAAATTTTACCCTATTGCTTTAAAATGCTTATTCATTTAAATAGTTATTATCCTATGTATTGTAATGACATAACAGCATTTATTGGTGTGTGTAGCTCTCAGTACAAGGTACTGACAAAACTCACGATGTTGAACAGGGTCACAGTGGCTGGGTAAGAAGACTCAATCTTCTCACCAGCATCAGACTCAGGAAATGGAAACAGAAACACCCTTTACATCTAACCTATGTAAGTATACTCTTTCAGTTTAAGCTGCTCCCCCTTGTCCTGTCACTACAGGGTCTGAAGAAAAGTCTTCCTCAGTCATTCATAGAAGCCTCTCTGTGTCAAAAGGCTGCAATAAAGTGTCCGTGCAGCCTTCTGCAGGCTAAAATCTCACAGCCTTTCTTCATTGCAGAGCTGTTCCGTTCAGCCAAGCTCAGACAAGTCTGGATTCCCTGAGGGTGACAGAGCCTTCCAACCCCTCTGGGCTCCAGTTCCATGCCTGAGCACCCTTAAGGTGACAGTCTTTTCCTTCTGCCCAGCTGGGAGTTGTCCATGCTGCAGTGTGGGCTTGGTGCTTCTCCTCCCACCACGGAGCACTTGTGAGAAAAGCCACGCTTCATCTTCCTCCCTGCTCCCAGCAGCAGGTGTAGGTAGCACTCAGAGCCCCCTCTGCCTTCTGTCCTTAATGCTGACCAAAGGCAGCTCCCTCAGCCTGCCCTGGGATGCCAGGTGCCCTGACCCCTCCCCAGCCCCTGGGCAGGGCCCTCAACCTGCATGGCAACGACTTTCCTGTACTGGAAAAGGAGGGGACACAGGAATGCATATGCAGTCTCTGAAATTTAAGTATTCTGCTTTTCCACAGCCACCTCTGTCACTTTGACAGATCCTCACAGCCCCCGACAGCTCAGGTCGCTCTACTGGACTGCTCCCATTGCCTCAGGACAGCAACCCAAAGGATGCCAGTCCCAGCCCTCCCTTCTTCCTCTTGGTGAGGAAGAGATGGGAGGTCTTGGCAAGGGGGGGGGTGGGGAGGTACGAGGGAGGATGACAGGAAAGATGGACTTACAGGAGTCTTGGTGCCAAAAGAATTCCCAGGAAATGAACATCCCATGGAAGCCCATTGGGTGGTCCTGGAGTTGAGTCTCTCCTGACTAATGGTAAACTTATGAGGCTGGTTCAGCACCAGCACTGAAGCAGCCATCTGAGGGAGGAGGACAGGACCCCACATCACTGCAATGATAGTGGTAGGATCTGGGTTTCCTCTGCTGCTGCCTGAGAGCAGTGGGTTGGTAATGGTTCTGCCCTAATGGAGGAGGATTTACTTCCCCTGGCTCTTCCTCTGGCTCTGCATCCATGGGTTCCTCATTGCTCTCAGGCGGGTCCACTTCCATCAGCTCAACAGTATGAAGCCTCCCCATCAGCTGCCTCTTCTTGGCTGGACAACAATCCATCCTGCCTCTGTAGCAGAAAAGGCACTTTGGCAGCTCTGATTCTCAAAGGTGAAGACACCATTGTCGTCTGTTGGTCAGTAACTGGAATTCTGGATACAGGGTGTCCTTATTTATAGGGCTCAGTATAAATGCTGTGAGAAGATTTATGACATCAGGAGGCCATGGTGATAGCAGTCTAACAGTGTCCCATGGTGACCAAAACATGGCAGCATGGCAGTGCTGGGACTTGTGGCCTATGTCTTGAGAGTTGTCCCAGTTCTGAAGGAGGGAGGGTGGGGGAGCTGAGGGTCCCTTTCCTGGGGACGGCTCCCCGGTGCCATTTTGCTTATTGAAGAGAATGGCTTTGCCTTGGGCACAGGGACCTGCAGGGCCTTCAGCATCCTCTTCATCTCATGAGTGGAGTCCCTTTGATGAGAGGATGGAAAGAACATCCTAAGAGGGTCAGAGAGGTCTCCACTATCCTGCACTATCTTCCACGTCCAGCTGCCTGCGAGTACAGCCATCTGCATCAGAGCTGCTACTATCCTTCGAGCAGAAACAGTTGCAAAACAGTGTGAAAGGCTGAGCAATAATTAATCTGTAGGACTGGGTACAGTTGCCAGGCAGCTCTACATAACTGAAGACAGGGGGGTTAATCCTTAGTAAAACATCAGAGCCCTGAGAGATAATAGCCAGCTTGTTCTGCTACCCGAAATAACTTGCTCAAACAGGCAGACAATGTGCACAGTGTCGCCTCCAAAGACAACTTTGGATACATCTGTATCCTAAGTAGCCCCAAAATCCTCCCACACATAGTTCACGTAAAAATGACTCTCTAAGATGAGTAGATATCTGTGCGCACTCCTCTGAAAGCCACATACAGCCTACTTTGCTTATGTATCAGTTTAGGCTATTTATTTTTGGTTTGGTTTGCTTTGCTTTTTTTTTTAACCAAAATAGATTTTAGAAAGTCTTCTAGTGCCATGATTCAGTTGAATTTAAAAGTGATCTGCCTTGTGTGAAGTTTTTTTTTTCCCAGTCTGTCAGGACATCTCTCTGAAGATTATAGAGAATGTCAACAATAGAGAAATGCAGTGAATTCTTTGTTTTGAGCAAGGGAAGAAAAGTATTTCTGCATAATGAGTGGAAATATAAGGGTCAAAGATGTAAAAAAATATTCAAGAGGCTATTGGAAGTGGCATGAGCCATTCAGATTGCCTACTGGTTCCAAATATTGGAGCAGAATGATGTCTGATGTCTGATCATGTGACTATCAGGTATGTGGAAGGACATGAACTGAGAATGCTGAGAAGATCTGAGCTTACAGAACGCCTTAAAATTAGTGGAGATGAATGAAGGTCCACTGAGATTAACTCATCATGCCTCTATAGCTGTACAGGATGTTCAGTATGAGCAAGTCTACCTGCTGAACTAGTTTTGGTGTCTCTGCAAACTTCTAGACTAGTACCAGCATATATTAAACTCTAGATTATTAGCCCAACTAAGAAACCAAGTGTGTTAGGGCAGAAATATGGGATTAGAATCATTAAAAATATTTCCATCTCACTTTTTTTTTTTTTTTTTTTTTTTTTTGTAAGCACTGATGCAAATATGAACTCATCCTGAACACATTAGCACTGCAAATGTACAGCTAGAAGCATGAATTTAGAATCATAGAATCACATAGGTTGGGAAAGTCCTTCAAAATCACCAAGTCCAACCATCAGTCTGATCTGCCAAGTCCCATCACTAAGCCATGTTCCTTAGTGCCATATCTAGATTCCTCTTAAATACCTCCAGGGATGGGGACTTCATCACTGCCCTGGGCAGCCTGTTCTAATGCTTGGCTACTGTACCCATTAATATTTCCAATGTCCAATTAAATCTCTGTCAGTATAACCTGAGATCGCTGCCTCACATTTTATCACTTATCACCTAGAAAAAGAGACCAACATCCACCTTGCTGCAACCTCCTTTCAGGTCTCCCTCCCCTTCTTCCCAGCCCCATTTTCCTCAGCTGTTTCTCATCCTCTTTTCCACACATGCTTAAGCAACTCAAGCAACTCAAGATCCTTCTTGCAGCGAGGGGCCCAAAACTGCACACAGTGTTTGAGATGCAGTCTCACCAGTGCCATGTACAAGGTGACAATCACTTTGCTGGCCATACTATTTCTGATGCAGGCCAAGGTGCCCTTGGCCTTCATGTTTACCTGGGCACACTGCTGTGTATCTGTTGTACAAATGCTTCTTGAATCCTTGCAGAAACCTTTTCCCAGTATCTAGCTGTTCCCTCGGGTCCTACAGGGGTCATCCTCAGGGGAAAAAGGGGCACAGCCATGTAAGTGTCCTCTACCACTTGACCCCTACGAACCTCAAGCACCACACAAGTGTTCAACATCTGACATGTGGGAAAGAGGAAAAGGAGGTAGTTCTGTTTCCTGTGCAGTGACTAAACTGCAAATAGTGTGCCAAGAAATCTAGCAGACTGTTGTGGAACTAAGGAACACAGAGCTGGTTATGTTGGTGTTTCTGGTGACGGCTTGCAGTGCCGGTCCTACCATGGTAACGGGATGTTAACATGGCTCCCTTTTCCTGGGTGCATTCAGTGATTTCCTTTCATACCTCATATAGGTGCAAGAGGTAATATTGACTACTAAACCATACCCTGGATTAACGGATGTCCCCTCTCAGATGCTTCATAGAGTCTTTTCTCCCTTTGCCTCCTGCAGTTTTTAGGAAGGTCATTGAGCAGAACACATCGTTACAGGGCTGCTTGTTGGTTCTTTGGGCTAGATTCATTGCACACAGAATGCTTTGTGTTGGAAGAGACCTTCTAAAAATCATCTAATCCATATCCTCCTATTCTCCCAGCCGTGGGCAGGGACACCTTTCACTAGATGAGGTTGCTACAAAGCCCCAACCAAGCACTACCACTGATAGGGCATCCACAGCTTCTCTGGGTAGCCTGTTCCACTGCTGTGGGCTGGGCCTTTATCCCATATGGCAATGTCTTTCCTGTACTGTCTTTCCTGTAGTGGAGGTGACAAAAGCATCCTGACTCTGTGACATCCCAAAAAAAAAGAAAGACAATTACTGCTCTTGTATTTTTGTTGTTATTATATTGTACTGTTTTTGTTTTTTTAAACAATTATTGCCTCTATACCTTCTTTTGTCACCTCCTCAAGACTTCATGGAGCTTTGGTCCTTCTGCTATTGCTCTAACACACCTGCACTGAGTACACCAGTGCCCTCTCCTCTTCATCAGGGCCTAATGCAAAAACTTGCCAGGTCTTTGGGAAGGACGGAGATGGTGTACAGAAAGAATGGGCATATAGGAACCTTGGCTGTCAAAAGAAGAATTGCCAGGAAATGAATATCCCAGGTGAGCCCACAGGATTGCCTTGAATTTGGGGCTGTACAAGCTAGAGGTAAATATTAATGAACAACAAGTTCACTGTCAGGATGAAGGTGGCCATTTGGAGGGATGTGGACAGGCCCCTGTGTCTCTGTAATAATAGGATCTGGGTCTCCTCCCATGCAGAGAGAAAAGGTTTGGTGATGGTTCTGGATCCACCTCCATGGGCTCCACATCGGTCTCAGTCAGGTACATCTCTGTCAGCTCGATGGTGTGGGGCTTCCCCATCAGCCACTTCTTTTTGAGAAGGTCTTTTGAAGGTCTATCCTCCTTTGTTTGATGAACCTCCTCAGTGTGTCCCACATGAGGGTGGACAGACAATCTGCTGTGATGTCTTCGTACATCCATGTACTCTTGAAGTTCAAGTCCCAAGTAACTTAGCAACCGCTGTTTGTGCAGCACGGTCCCCCCACATATAGGGGTCTGTATGGCTCACAACAGAACTTAGGTGGCTTGTCATAACTGGAGGCCACTGCAGTGTGACTCTTAACAGTGTCCTATGGTGACCAAAACATGGCAGTGTTGGGAGCTGGGCCCCTGACCACAAAGTTACCACAGTTATGAAAGAGGAAGGTTTGGGGGGCTGAGGGCCCCTTCTTTGGAGATATAGCTCCCCAGTGCCATTTTGCTCGCTAGACAGAATGGCTGCCCCTTGGGCACAGGGACCTGTAGGGGCTTTACTCCTCTCTTCATCCTATGTCTTGTCAGGAGTTGTTCATCTTCCAGATGTTCATCCACATGCTCTTGAAGTCTGAAGTCCCAAGCAGTGACTTCATGAGTCATGAGCCCTGTCGTTCACGCTACAGGGTCCCCCTGTATCAGGATCTGACCAAAGGCCACTGCAATATGACTCCAGCAGTGTCCTCTGGTGACCAAAACATGGTGGTGTTGGGAGCTGAGCCCCTGGACTCAAAATTACCACAGTTATGAAGGAGAAGGAAGGGCCAGGGTACCAAGGGTTCTTTTTGGGGGGATGGCTCCCCACTGCCATTTTGCTTGTCAGACAGAATGGTTGCCCCCTGGATGCAGGAACTTGCAGGTGTTTCAATGCTCTCTTCATCCAAAGTCTAATCAGAAGTTGTCCATCTTCCAGATATTCTAGAAAAGAATGAGCAAAACTCATGACTAGATGAAACTCAGACCAACAAATCTCCAATACTGTTTCCTATGACATCAGTATCTTTGATATGCTGCAGCATCACCATAAATACTAACAGCTTATATCAATCTTGGTAATAGTTTTGTCTCCTGCTTTATTTTGTTGACTCTTTTTTTATTCCTAACTCAGTTAAAAACTTGAATCAATTCTGCAGGGCAGTCTGCAGTTTGTAATGGAGTAGAAGATTGGCAAGTGGAAGGAAACAAGGTACGTCACAATAATATGGGATGTTTATTAGACCGGTTTCAAAACCTATACAGCTGCTTCTGCTCAGGAACAAACTTTTTGTTGAAAAGTCTGTCTTTTTGCAAGACTTTGATTGCCATAATAGTATTGCTGTCAATTCTGAAGGTAGACTTGGTTGTTCTTCACTGATTAACATGCTTTGATACCTCAAGTACACGTGCCCAAATCTTCTATTTTCACTGTAGACTGTATGTGTTAACCATACTGTTTACTGATGAAATTGTAATGTTTGCTGCAGAACTGAAAGGGTTCAGACTGTGTATGTCTCACCATCTTATACAGACTGCCTCATTCTGATTGAACTTATCAGTTATTCCTGATTTTGTCTGAAGTAAATGCAAGTGAACACAAATTTGCAAATGATACAGATGCTTACTGAAAAGCTCATGTGAGATTCTGAAATGGCTGATGCTGCTTTTATGGGCATTAGTTAAAGAAAGAGCACTGAAGGCTCTAGTCAGTAAGAATAATAAAATGTTGAGCAATGTGAACTGTGTTGTAATGGTGATTGGTCCCAATATCCTCAGAGGAGCAGTTTTCATTTGGTGCTATTCTGTTCTGAGAAGTGACTGGACAGAAACAGCTCGCCACACTCAATGCACAGGCCTTCCTGCCTGTGTGTGTTCAGAACTGCCTTTTTCTACTTTGCTACTTCTCGGTCTGTTATTATTTTAGCTACAACCCTACCACGAATCAATGAGTTCTTTTTCATTCTAGCTCATGTTGATACAGTGCTGAATGTGGTTTCATATTCTGTCTCCTCAGCACAACAAAGCATGGCAAGTGCTAAAATAGATTAAATGAGAAGGAACAGAAAAATACATAAGTGAGCAATGACATAGTTTGGATCATTTTTTTGCTCCAAGTGGAAGAAGAGATGATATAGCAGATAAAAGCAAAATAAGACAACTGCAACAAACAAACAAAAAAAAAACCAACACCCAAATACATTGGTTTTGCTTATAGGATACCTGCCAGTCCACTCCAAGCTCGACAAGGGAGTGAACCAGCGACTACGTGTCAAAAGCCTGATCCCTTCTGTGTAGTTAAAGACCGTAAAGCTGGATGAGCTCGGGAGCTCACAAAGGTATTTTTTCCTGTAGAACCAATTTTCACAGCGAAGAGTTCTTCCATGACTTATTCCTACTATCAGGATCAAGGTTTTTTTTTTCCTGGTACATTTGACAAACTAGAAATATGATGTCATTTCCATGCATGCTAGCAAAGAACACTTCCATATGAATCTTTTAACCATCTTGATGAGGGGATTGAGTGCACCCTCAGTAAGTTTGCAGCCAACACCAGCTGGGATGGAGCATTGATCTGCCAGAGGGGAGAAAGGCACTGCAGAGGGACCTCGATAGACTGCATCGATGGGCCGAGGTTACTGTATGGGTTTCAATAGGGCCAAGTATTGGGTCCTGCATTTTGGTCACAACAACCCCAGGCAACCCTACAGGCTGGGGGAGGAGTGGCTGGAAAGCTGCCTGATGGAAAGGGACCTTGGTGTAGTGATGGACAGTGGGCTGAACATGAGCCAGCAGTGTGCCCAGGTGGCCAAGAAGGCCAATGGCATCCTGGCTTGGATCAGGAATGGTGAGCAGGACCAGGGAAGTCATCCTGCCCTGCACTCAGCACTGGTGAGGCCTCACCTCGAGTGCTGTGTTCAGTTTTGGGCACCTCAGTGCAGAAAGGACATGGAGGTGCTGGAGCAGGTGCAAAGAAGGGCAAAAGGGCAACAAGGCTGGGGAAGGGCTTGGAGAAGATGCCCTATGAGGAGAGACTGAAGGAACTGGGGCTGTTTAGTCTGGGGAAGAGGAGGCTGAGGGGAGACCTTATTGCTCTCTTCAAATACCTGAAAGGTGATTGCAGCAGAGCGGGGCTGGTCTCTTCTCACTGGTGACAGGATGAGGGGAAATGGCCTCAAGTTGCACCAAGGGAGGTTTAGGTTGGATATCAGGAAAAACTTCTTTACAGAAAGGGCTGTTAAGCACTGGAATAGGCTTCCCAGGGAGGTGGTTGAGTCACCATCCCTGGATGTGTTTAAAAACCATTTGGATGTGGTGCTCAGGGACGTGATTTAGGGGAGGGTTGATAGAGTTAGGGTAGCACGGTTGGGTTGTGGTTGGACTCGATGATCTTTAAGGTCTTTTCCAACCTGAGCAATTCTATGATTCTATGATTCTGAAGAGTTGGACTAGGACTTTTTGTATTTATGTGCAATGCTAGAATAGAGAACATTTCCTCTCAGACAAATATAATGAAAGAGCAGATAGCAACATACCTCAAGCAGACATATGTTGTGCTAGCTACAAGCATCTTAGAGTTAAAGCATTCTTTGGTTTTAGTTTGCAGACAAGGGAAAAAAAGCAGGAAGAAAGAGTTACCACTGGTCTTCCTATGATGAGCAGGTTATGTTTGATCAAGAATCACCACAAAGTTAAGGCTTAAGAAAAGGAGTGACAAAAGAGAATCTTTATACTCTGTCTCATAAGAGACAATGGGCTGCATAGAAAAAAAATCCCTAGAAAGTTTTAAAGGAGGAAGAACTGTGGTGAAGTGAGGAGGATACTTGACATTGTCAAAAAACACAGCTGGATTATTGCAAAGGATCTTGAAGACTGTGTGCACAGAAAGACTGCCTTTCCCTTCCAACTACCTTCTATGTTGGATATGTTTCTGTGATTCCCAGAACAGGATAACTGTAAGACAACAAAGAGGACTTTTTTGTTTCTCAGACAAACTGCCAGTTTTGTTTCATCCACAGGCAGAAAAAGCCACATGCACAGAGAACTTGTCTTGATCTCAGCATATGACCGTAGAGCTTACAGCTGAGAGTGGACAAAGATTGTTACATTTTGCTTTCACTAATTCTAACAGTGCAAGAAAAAACTGATTTCTCCTTTGAAACCATTTAGATTAAGCCCAGCTGAATTCCTTCCATTGCTGATGTGATCACTTGCTGGATACTGCTATCCCTCAGTGCAAACAGCATTATTAGATTTGGAGTAATGAAAACGACTGGTAAATAGAAGAATGAATTCAATGGATATTCATCTCCTGTCTGAGCAGGTCAAGAGATTTGTCCAGTACCTTAGGCGTCTCTGTTTTCCGTTGTTCATTGAGATGAATAATTAAGAGCTATAGGGCATGAAGTCTACCACAGACTTTTGGCTACTGGGAACGAGCTGCTACATGTGCTTTATTAAAATTCCACTTAGATTATTGGTAGCAGTGCATTACCAGTAAGAACAAACTCATCTGCATCATACAGGGTCATTTGCTCCTTCCCATTCCTGCTTACTAATTAATTCTGGCTGCATTAGGGGAGGTGCTGGAGGCACACAGATGCTGCGATATATTCAAGTCATACATCAAAGGAGGTTACTGAACTATTAGCCTCGAAGAAAGGATCTCTGGCAAGATTATTAACATTCACGCTTCTTTGCCCTGGATTCCTTCTTTTGTTTGGATGCACACCAAGAGTTTCTTGTGTACACCTAACTTTTCCTGTGTTGCTGTTGGCGCTGGCAATCTGGCAAACTTCTATGAGATACAGAGGTGACAAGCACAGTGCTTGCCTTGTAAAATTCAGGGGATAGGAAGCTAATATTTTACTACTTTAGTCCTACATGAGCTTTGCATTATGTTCACAGGGCACTCTCTCCAGGGTTATTTGCCTAAAAGCATCACCTTAAAAAAACGTTTGCACTGCCATCACTTCAGAAATGTATGCTTCATCTTCCCTATTATTTCCCATGTCTAATATCATTTGCTGGTCTGATTCTTATTACCATTTGGAACCCAATCTTCATGTATACTCCTCAGCTAAACAACGCTGCAAAGCTATAATGATTCCTGTTGTGGGGGGAGGGGAAGGAAGTGGGAAGAGGGTGAATGCAATTTTTGCTGTGATTTGCTTTCCATATAAGTTATGTTTTACCTTACCTTCGCCTAAAAGATCTGGTTCTAGCTCCTAACATCTCTAAAATCTTGGAGTCTGAGCAGCTTAGACATGAATGAATTCAAGCTTGAGAGAAATGCAGAAGCTGAGAAAAGGATTTGAAAGAGAAGCTATCAATAGGCAGTGTGAAGCCCCGGGGAAGTATCAAACAGAGAGTGTGATCAGTGAAGGTTTGAGGATGAGTACTGCAGAAGCAGAACTGGAGGACAGTAAGGCTTCAAAGCCTGGGATCCTGGGGAACAGGGAGATTTGACACTCAGCAAAACTGAACTGAAAAGGGATGACAAAGAGAACCAAGGGAAGATTTAAGACGGCGTAAATTGCGACAATATGAGCTATGTTGTGCCATGACTTATCTTCTGAGAGCTAAAGGTTCATTGTTTTTTGAAATGCAGGGGATAGCTCTGTTCAACTTGTATATTTGTGCAATACCTGCCATCTTAGAAAAGTGAAATGTAAAATTCAAGAGAAAGGTGTAGTACTCACTGCAAATTGTTGCTTTTACAGAGAAAACCTATTAAAGTGCCAAGAAAAAAATCTTAAATCCAGATTAGCTGTCGCTTTCCTTTAGCATCCTGAGCACTCTCAGAAGGTGAATTTAAGAAAGTATTGAGTACCAGGATTGTGGAAAATTTTCATCAGCAAATGTACATTTATTAATACGACTATGAGTGTTTTTGTGGAAAAAAACTGCTTTTGAAAATACCTAATTTTGGCAGGATTTGGAAAAAAAGTTTTGAAGTTAGATTTTTAATATTTTTAAAGGAAATCTGACCTTTTCAATGAAAAAAAAAAGAGTTTTCAAAATACATATTAAGCAGTAATAAAAAGCAACACACTGATTTGAACATGTTGAGTGATTAAGTATGATATTCGTAAGTTTTCATCTTCTTTTGATATGTGGTGGCTTTATTTCCAGAGTCTCAAGATTTTTTTCAGAACACTTTTTCCAACCCCTCCAAGTGGTCGCTATCTAATTTCAGCCGCGGATGACTTACTGATCTGTCCCATATGGGGATTTGCTGTTTTGAGCCAAATCTAGCTGTTTGCACTGTCTTTTAAGCACCAGAAACCATGGACTTGCAAGTGAAAATACACGCCGTTTAAATTTCTCTCTTAAATATAACCAGTAATAGAATTTATGAAATAAGAGCACTTGACCCATAGCAACACAGTAGACATGAGTGAAAAAGGAGCCACCCCTGGGACATCTACAAACAATACTCAAATACTAAGCCATGCATATATTTCAATCAGAAGTGACTGAAGCAATCATGTAGGGAAGTATTTCTTGACCATTCATCAACAAAAACCCTCGTGAGCTTTTTGTATTAATCCACGGAATCCTTAACCTTTGAAAAACTTCCACCATCAATGGTGACAGTTTGTATTTGCAGCCACGTAACAATTAGGTTAGAATGTGAATGGTTTTTCATTTGCTTTCTTACTCTGTCTGCTGTCCTACATGCGTGAATATCTGAGACTAGATGTGTCAATTTGGAGGTAGGAATTTAACAGTACAAAATTTGTCTGATGATAGAATAAGTAGAAACAGCAATATTAGAAAATCCGCAGTAGAAAGTATATGCTACTAAGGGCTGAAATTCAAGAAACACTTGATTGACTTTCTAGAGCTCCCATCTGACACTTTCTCAACTAAACTAAAATAGCAATTATTTTCCTGTTTGTCTACGTTGCAAAGAGGCAATAAAATAAATTTATGGTTGAAATCTAAGATAAAAAGAAACTCTCTTTGTTTAGAAAGATCAAGGAGAAAACAGAATAAGAGAAAACCAGGTTATCACTTATGTCAATTCTTACTAACTCTCAAGGCATAAAATACCTCCAAATCTTGAGCTTAAGCAGTTATGTGTCCATGGCAGTTTTGGGAAGATTCTGAAGCCTGAAACTGGGACTCTGATACTCTGAGATGTTGTCACACCCTGAGTTTACAAAGTTGTGTGGGTCCTCCCCACTTGGAGAGGTGGAAAATGGAAGAAAGCGCATTTGAAGGTGACACGGAGCTGAGCGCTGGGCTGCGAGTTTGGCAGAGGAAGTGTGGACAGTTCTTCCCGCTCTGAGCACAAGAACTACCACAAAGAATGAGCCCAACGAATCAGGCTGAGAATCGGGTCCAGATCTTGTCTGGATCTCCGCCTGAGATCCAGAGAAAACAGAGGAAGACAAGTATTGATTCCCACTAGCCTCGAAAAAGCTGCTATCTCTCTAGGAATAAAATTGATCTTTTAAAGTACATACATGCACTAATACACTAATATACACACACTGACTCAAAAGGCATAAAGAGGGTTCTTCTTCATGAGAATTTCAAACGGAAGCAGCAGTGTGGCTATGGAAGCATGATTTGCAGAGTCAAAAGGGAGACAAGTGCCAGTATAACTCCTGAAAGGCACCTGAAGCAGAGTCTAGATCAAATTTTTCTGTATTTTTTACTCTTTGGAGACATCCAATAAAATAATACTTAAGTTCTGAATCTCACTGTGTGTTCTACCAGTTTTCACATTTTGTCAGGGGAAAGTTATTCAGCACAGGTGGTTTTGCAATGACACCCTGATGCTTAGTGGCTCTCCTATGCATCAATCCGTGCAACATTGCTGCTGAGGACTATAATACAAATCATGCTGGCCAGATGTATGACTTCAGACCAGAGTATGAGAAAGGTCTTCTTTCTCCATGGCATGGGAAATGAATTGGTACTAGCATTTTTTTGACAATTCCATGGGATCAGCATTCCCTGTCTGACCACTGCCATGCACCATTCGAAACAGAAATCCTCCTTCTCTAGTAAAACAGTTTTCCAAAGCATGCAAGCCTGCTCCTTTAGGCTAATTTTTGGGGAATGACTGTTCCCATTGCCCAGACAAGAGCTTGTGCTTGCAGCACAGAGGTCTGCTCCAGCTGGCCCTGTCTGACCACCTGCACCCAAGCAGCACCCATGGTGAGAGCCCAAGGCCTTGGAGCTCAGGCATTTCCACAAGTGACAGAGCCAAGAAAAAGGCAGATGGTCTGCTGTTTAGATTGGTGGTTGCAGAATCCCCAGAGAAATCTTGCCACACCAAGCATACAGTGTTGGTGTACAAAAAGCCAGCTGCCTTTTTCCCTGGTTATGCACTCTGCTATAGTCACACAGGCTCATCCAGGCTCATGCCAGGAGAAGGCTGTGGAAACCTGAACCACCAATCTCTCAGAGTAGACTGAGCTTCAGCTCCAGGAAATTCAGCTCAGTAGCCTTCACCAGCTTCGAACATGTCTGAAGAACCTTCAAGATTCTCTCTCCTCAAGTTGCCATTATCACACTGCATCTTCCCACCCTACTGCCTGCTTTCAGCCAAGGACTTATACATATGTTTAATATAATGCCACCCCCCCCCAAGCAGTATTTCCCATTGCCCTATGATTTCCAGCTGCAGATTCCCACCCAGTCCCTGTTTCGAGTTATGCTTTAATAAATATACTTGCAATTGAAATCATCTTTCCTTTTTGTCCTCCTCAGGCTACAGATTCCCACAGTGACCCCTCCTTCATGCCATAATTAATACATAATTTATGTCTAAAATAAAAATCATGACCTCTTCCTGCCTTATTGTTTCCAGCTCTGGTTTCCCATTGTCATCCCTGCTTTGAGTCACAATTAATACATATGTTTAAAATAAAATAACAGAAAAGTAATCTCTAGCTTCTGCACCCAGCTGCAGGCTTCCACTCCTATCTCATCATAGAATCACCACCAAGGTTGGAACAGACTTCCAAGATCATCTAGTCCAACTGTCCACCTATCACCAATATTTTCCCACTGAACCGTGTCCCTTAGTACAACACTTAAATGTGTCTTGAACACCTCCAGGGACAGGGATTCCACCACCTCCCTGAGCAGATTGTTCCAGCACCTGACCACTTTTTCAGAAAATAAATTTTTCCTATAACGTGCAACATGAACCTCCCCTGGCACAGCTTTCCCTCTAGTCATTCCCTCTATCCTATCACTAGTTACACAGAAGAAAAGGCGGACCCCCCCACCTCAGCACAAGTAGTTTCAAGTAGTTGTAAAGAGCAGACTAACCTCTCCTTCAGTTGTTCCTCATAAGACTTGTGCTCCAGACCCCTCAATAGCATCATTACCCTTCTCTGAACATGCTCCAGGACCTTGACGTTCTTGTAGGCCCAAATCTGAACACAGCACTCAAGTGCTGAGTGCAGAGGGATGATCACTGCCCTGCTCTTGCTGGCAATGCTATTTCTGATACAAGCCAGGATGCATTGGCCTTCTTGGGCACCTGGGCTCACTGTTGGCTCATGTTCAGCCAAGTGTCAACCAGCATTGTCCCCAGGTCCACTTCTTCCACAAAGTCTTGCAGGCACTCTGCCCCAGTCCTGTAGTGTTACCTGGGGTTGCTGTGACCAAAGTACAGGACCCAGCATTTGGCCTTGTTGAAACTCATCCCATTGGCCTTAGCCCAGCATTCCAGCCTGTGATGACCCCTCTGTAGGGCCTCGCTACCCCCATGCAGATCAACACTTCCTGCCAATTTGGTGTCATCTGCAAACTTCCTGAGGGTGCATTCAGTGCCCTCGTCCAGGTCATCAATAAAGATATTGAGGAGGACAGGCCCCAATACTGACCCCTGGGGAACACCACTCATGACCAGCTGCCATCTGGATTCAACTCCATTCATCTCCACTCTCTGGATCTGGCCCTCCAGCCAATTTTTTTTCCCAGCAAAGAGTGTATTTGTCCAAGTCATGGGCTGCCAGTTTCTCCAGGAGAATACTGCAGGAAAGTGTGTCAAAGGTTTTGCTGAAATCTAGGTAGACTACCTCAACAGCCTTTCCCTCATCCACCAGGCAGTTACTTGATTATAAAAGGAGATCAGGTTGGTCAAGCAGGACCTGTCTTTCATGAACCCTTGCTGGCTGTGCCTGACCCTCTGACTGTCCCGCACATGCCACGTGATCTCCTTCAAGATGTTCTGCTCCATAACCTTCCCTGGCACTGAGGTCAGGCTGACAGGCCTGTAGTTCCACAGATCCTCTTTGTGACCCTTCCTATAGATGAGAGTCACACTGGCAAGCCTCCAGTCCTCCAAGACTTCTCCAGTTGACCAGGAGCGCTGACAGATGGTGAAAAGCAGCTTGGCAGTCGCCTCTGTCAGCTCTCTGAGCACCCTTAGGTGGATCCCATCTGGCCCCATGGACCTGGGACAGCCCCGGTGGCGTTGTAGGTCTCTAACAGTTTCTATCTCAGTTGTGGGGAGTTTATTCTGCTCCCCATGTCAGACTTCCTGGTCAGGGGATAGAGTATCCAGGGGATAATCGATCTGACTTTTAAAGACAGATGTAAAAAAGGCACCGAGAACTTCAGCCTTTTCCTTATTCAAAGTGGTCATGTTCCCTGCAGCATCCAGTAAAGAGCAGAGATTCTCCATAACCTTCCTCTTATTGTTTATGTGTTTGTAAAGAAGTTTTCTGTTCTCTTTCACCACAACAGCCAAGGTCAGTTCAAGCTGGGGCTTTTGCCTTTCTAATTTTCTCCATGCATATCCTAAGAACTTCTCTGTATTCTCCCTGAGTCACCCGTCCCTTCTTCCACAGGAGGTAGATTATCTTTTTCTCCCAGAGCCTCAGGAGAAGTTCCTTCTTCATCCATTCTGGTCTTCTTCTCCGACGGTTCCTCTTACGGCACATGGGGACAGCCTGCTCCAGCACCTTTGAGACTTTCTTCTTGAAGAATGACCGGCCTTCCTGGACCTCTTTGCCCTTCAAGACTAAATCCCAAGGGACTCTCCCTACTAATCTTCTGAACAATTCAAAGTCTGCCCTGTGGAAGTCCAAGGTAGCAGTTTTGCTGTCCCCTTTCATGCTCCATCAACAATCAAGAACTCAACCATTTTATGGTCACCCTGTCCAAGCCAGCCCCAACCTCCACATCTCCCACCAGATCTTCTCTGTTTGTGAACAGCAGGTCTAGTGGAGCACCTCCCCTGGTAGGTAGGCTGTCTCACCAGCTGCAGAAGGAAGTTATCTTCCATACACTCTAGAAACCTCCTGGACTGCTTCTTCTGTACTGTGTTGTATTCCCAGCACGTATCAAGGAATTCAAAGTCCTCCATGAGGACAAGAGCTGGCAATTGCACAACTTCTGCTAGCTGCTCATCTGTGTCTTCATCCTCGTTAGGCGGTCTGTAACGGACCCCCATCAGGATGTCAGCCTTGTTGGCCCTTCCTCTGATCTCTTCCCATAGAGATTTAACCTTATCCTTCCCAGCCCTGAGCCCATCCACATTAAAATACTCTCTAACATAGTCATGCCACCACCCCTCCTTCAGAAGAGACACCTTCTGTAAAGCTTATAGCCATCCACTGCAGCACTCCAGCCATGGCAACGATCCCACCATATTTCTGTGGTGGCAACAAAATCATAGTTTGCCTGCCACAAAATGACTTCCTGTTGCCCATGCTGTGTGCACTTCAGCTGAGTCCCTTTCCTCAGCATCCATCCCATCATCGTTCCCCTAGGTTCATCTCTAGCAGGCCTGGTTCTACCCCTTTCCCCATTCCAACCTAGTTTAAAGCCCTCTCAATGAGCCCTGACAGCTCCTGGGCTAGGATCCACTTCCCCTTTTGAAACAGGTGAGACTCACCAGCAGCCATCAGCCCAGGCACCAAGTATACCATCCCTTGGTCAAAAAAAAAAGCAACAAGAAACAACAAATTCCTTTGATTGCACCAGCTCCTCAGCCATGTGTTTATGAGATGTGTTTTCCTGCTGGGATCAGTATGCCTCCCTGCCACTGAATGGATAGAGGAAAATAGGCTCATCCACTATTCGCCCCAGTCCCTGAAGTCCTCTTTGACAGTCCTCAGGCTCCCTTGATGCTGATCCACATAAGGTCTTCACTGAAATAGCCCTCCATTATCCTCCATTTCCAGCCTCCAGTGCTACTTCCAAATCAACGAGACTGACTTCTCATAGCAGTGATGGGTTCCAGAGCAGCTCATCATAGATCAAATTCAACGACATATCAGGCAGAGATGATCACAGTCCTTCCTTATGTCTTGGACGCTTTCACCAAAAGAAGAAAAATAAACCAATGCCATAAATTAGCAGCCACTGAAACAGAGATGTGACAGAAAGTGACATGCCTGGGATTTTCTCTTCCCACCTGACCTGCGTTTGCTGTGATGTGCAATGACAATGGGTTAAGCCTTTGCTTCAGACCCATCTTTCAAACTGATTAGAGCTGAGCCCAAGTGACTGCACAACCCAGTTTGCAGTTCGGCCTTCCTGGGTAGCACACAGCACTGGTTTCAGGGCCTGGATGATGCTCTCAATGGAGCTGACAAGGATCTGGGGCAGTGATTCTTAACCCCTTCTCCAGCAATGAATACAAATAAATAATCCACCAAAATGCTTTCCATACCCATTTATTTACCCTCAAATTCTTTCACTGATGGAACTTTTCAAAAGTACCAGCTGTGTTGCACTGAAAAATACATGTCTTTGCCTTTCTCCTTCTGGGAACAAAGCATCAGCAGCCTCCAATGGGACAGGGAAGGGGCTGCCACTGATGCTGGCAGAAGAGAGGAACAGCCTGAAGCCCTTCATCACTGTTAGCCTCAAAGGAATAGCTGATAGGGATTGCTTCCAAATCGAAAGTTTCTCTCCATCCTGTCTTCTCTGTCAAAGAAGGTACTTTTTTTGCTGAAATTGAGATGAAAATGGCATGAGAACATGCTTGGAAACAGATCTCCTTGTCACTACATGTTCTGGGAATAGGGATCAGCTTTTCATTTCTTAAAGCTAAATCCAGAAAAATGTCCTCTGTCCCACTGCCTCAGTGCATGATGAAGCCCCATCCTAACAGAAGAGAATCAAGAGTCCTGCCCTGCAAGCACGTGAGAGCTGCTCTTCAGCACAATATTACAGAGAAGAGGAATGGAGAGAAAGGAAGAGACAGTGCGAGGGGTGGATGGGAGCTCAGGAGATATGTACTCTTTTTCTTAACTCATTAGTGAAGCCCTTTGAGGTCTGCTCTTGGAAAGTACCACAGAAAAGGTCACCACTGTTAATTAAACCTTTCATATATTTCTTACTCAGCAGGAGATGAAATGCAGTATGCCATGGTTTGCTGTCCCAATGTTGTAGAGATGCCGGGCTGCGACCCTTACTGATACCTGTCCTACTTTTTAGTCATGCTTACACCTAGCTTTCTATTCCTTATCTTGAAACTCGTTGCGGCACTTAATTAAAACAAACAAACAAACAAACAAACAACTGTCCCCTGTTAGAAAGCAGCCAGGGGATGACAAAGTTATGACTGGTTATCCATGGTGATGCCCCCCCAGATGTGTAGAGTGTATGTCCCATTGCTGTGATCAGCACACGAAGCAGAAAGATGCCGGCCCTGTGATACCATGGATGAGTGTGTGCCCTCAACAGGACTGTACTCACACTGTTTTGCCAATAAGGACATTCCCTCTCTGCTCCTCCCACATCCCCACTGCCACACGTTAACTCAAAGAACTGCATGTGCTGAGGTAACGAGGACTGAGCAAACTCATCTGGCTTCCATTGTGAAGGAAGACATGCTAGTAAGAGGACATTTCTGGCACACAGGGAGCTGTGAAGCTCCCAGAGTGTAAAAATTGTCTGTGGCTCATGCCAAGCATCATTACTGCAGTAAGTTCCATTACCATTCACTCAGCAATAACAATTATTTACCCCCTATATATACATTTTGATGGTATATGAAAACAATGGGGAAGAAAAAACAAAAGTTAGGACTTAATAACTGTTTTGCAGCTTTTGAGGCATTTTAGAATACTTTGTGGATGATGGATAGCTCTGCAAGCAACTTTCTCAAGAAAAATCAGTCTATTTTGCAGCTGTAATGAATTGTGATATATAGCAGTCCGAACGCTGCTTCCAACCAGCTATCTTAAAGACAAGATGCAATGGGAATATTTTTCTTGATTAGATAATGGGGCTGGTTGAAATTCCTGCAGCTTTTCTGAAGTAGAAGTTAGCAATTTTAGACATATCAGATGATGCATCAATTTTCTGTAAACAGAAGACTGTGCAACCCACTTTATTGAAAAATCCTTTATACTGTGCTAGATTTAATCTCTCAATTTGAGAAGCAGCTCCATGAAATAAGATGTTTGCATGCAAAAATCTCCCAGATTTCCAATGGAAATACAAAACAAAGACGAGCACATCCCCTTGGGGACCGCACCTATCTTGGATTAGATTTTCTCTGATGTTTTTGCATCATATTACCAATGGCTTCAGGGAAGTGAAACAGCAGTTTTCTTTCTTGAGAACAAAGGCTTGCAGAGTTAAAAAAAAATGTTAATATATTTAAAACACTTTTGCCCACTGTTCTTTTTATTACTCCAAGAATTCTGGAGAGAAAAAAAGGTATCTTGTTGTATTATTTTATTATCTATGCTAATGAAATTTGCATTTAAGACTACAGCCTGAAACTTCTATGAAGGAGAATGATTTCTTAATAAGCGCTTACCGGTTCCCATGGATGATGTTTAACTAATAGTGCTCTGATGACACAGAGCCAGCTCAACAGTCCACTGGAATCATCTAATCCGGAATAATATATATCTAAGTCCACAGATTTTGGAAGGATACAATAGCCACACATATAGCACCTTGAGCTCAGCAGAAATGTTGAAGAGCTGAGAGCAGATTCTTCTATCCTATGTCTCAGTTCTGATTTCTTCCTCTCTTTGAGAAGGGGTTTAGTTTTCTCATTCTCAGCTCTAACTGATGGTAAGTCAGCTTTAAGAGCCATCAAAAGAGCAAAACCAAAAGCACTGACACGTCCCTCCAAATGCAGCGAATCAGTACTGGAGAACAACATCAAACCCGCTTGGAAATCCTAGGCCTGTTTGGATCCAAGGGAATTACTCTGCTTCTGCTTTGTCTAACCATGTTTAATATCAGATTACTATTATTAAACTAATTAATAATTTAAAAATCCTCGTGTATTGATAAATAATTTAAGAATGTGAGCTTTGTCTTCTTTATTTGGTCAACACGGATCAAAAAAGCAATTTGCTAAATGGTAATTCTTTTTTTCCACACAAGGAACAGCAAAGTACAGATGTTACACACTTCAGGTAGGAAGACCAGTAGCATACTGACATGGTTTTATGCTTTTTGGTTATCAGTATTCCACATCATAACATCACGTAGTACACTGGGAGTTAAAGAGCTCCATTTTTTTTAAAAAAAGAGTCTCCAGAGGAGGGCTACAAAGATGGTGATGGGTTTAAAGTGGAAGGTGTATGAGGAGTGGCTGAAGGTCAAGTTGGATACGAGAGAAAGGCTCTTACTGAGAGGGTGGATGGGCACTGGAGCAGTCACCCTAAGGAAGTAGTCATGGCACCAAGCTAGCTGGAGCTCAAGAAAGTCTGGATAACACTCTCAGACATATGGTCTGATTTTTGGGCAGTCCCAAAAATCCTGTGGAAGCAGGAGTCGATGATCCTTATGAGTCCCTTCCAACTCAGGATGTTCTATCATTCTATAGCATACCAATGTTAACATATCAACTAAAGACACTTAATCACATTCCCTCAAGTAATTCAAACAAACTAAATTGGAAATACAACACTGGTACCCTCTGAAAAGATGCTATGAAATATCTTCCTGGAAGTCATTTGCAATCTCTTTAGTTTTCTTTAAAAGGCTTAACCAAGGCAGAGCTGGAATAAATCTTATTTCTAAGACTGAAGGAGATAATTTGGGAATGACAGAAAGTAAGAAACTGAAACACAGCAGATTTGAAGGTAGTGCTTGGACTGGCATGGTGAAAGATAATCGCTGAGGATACAGCTATGTGTTTATTTCTCATTAAGTTATAACTTTTCTTTTGGTTAAGTTATAGTCACTGAGGTTGCTCTTGAGGCAAGTCAATACCATTATTTCCACATGTCTGCCTTCCGTTCACAGACTGACTGGGAGAGAAGGGAGGAGCAGAAAGGGACAGAAACCTTTCTCTAAGTTCTCTGCTAATATGCAACACCTTAGATGTGCCACATCCTTGGCAGTAACAGAAAGTGTTGCCTTCCTTGTTCAGTTACTCCCCTTCTTCCTTATAAATGGACAAATTGCAGTCAGAACAACAGACTCATTGATTAGCTAAAGGAATTAATTCGACCATAGAGCTGTAGAACGCAAAGGATGTACAGCCCACTCAGCAAGAGAGCATGCTTTTAGAGAACAGGGGGAAAAAATGCACAACCAACAACAAGAAACTAAGCAACAATGCCACTCGTAAAGCAGCAATCAATACAGTTCTGCTGTTCTACTGTCCAGGAGCAAAGACTGTAATTCTACCTACTGCAGGAAGCAAGTGGCATCACCAAACATAACTGATTAAAAATTACTGGGGAAAAAAAAAAGACATCTTAGACCTCTGGACATGTAGAAAATTTCCATCAGTATGTGTCAGTCAAGACATCAAATAATCTTCTGGTGAGTTGCTCAACTAGTAGTCCATAATGTACACAGGTCATTATTTGAGAACTTGTTGTAAAGTAAATCAAGGAAGAAGGAGAGCAATTAAATTTCGTATTTGACATTTAAAAAACATCAACACCCTAATATAAGCACAGGTACTAAAAACATTTATAAATACCAGTACAGAAATGTAGCCATCCTATTGCTGTACAGACACTCCTAGATACATATCCATGAAACCTGGAACTGTCAAGTAATAAAGACTTCATCAGTGCTTCTCTAAATGAGTCACATGAAACTTTATTTGCTTCTTCTAAAATCCTTTTGAAGTACGTCTAAAGTTCTATTTAAGAGCAGCACAGCTATGCTCTGCATCAGTTGATCTTCATTTTTTCAGAATGCCTGTAAGTTTCACAGTCTGCATGCAAAATTGTATGGATGGCTGCAGATGTGCATGCGCATATCTATCTAGCAAATATGTTATTAACTGATATGTATTTATTATAACTAGATCTGTTTGTAACAAAACATTGCTACCTGAATTTAATATGATATCCAAAAAACTATCCAAAAGGAGCTAGAGTCTTCATTGTGGTACTGCTAACATTAGACCTCTGAGAGGACCTGAGACCCCAGCTCCTTTCTGCTGGTCCCTGCTCCCTTCATAATCCATGAAGAGAAACATGTACTTGCAGAAGATCTCTTTCTAAGGTGAACATCTTAGATAGACCTGATTATTCCCTCCATGAAAGTGCCCATCTCTCTCTGAGTTAGCTGGAGGTGACAGAGGTGTTGCCACCTCAAGTGATCATTGTGAGCACCTATGTAGGGTGTGACAAATTCTGCACTAGGGTCGTGTTATTGAAGGACTGAGCTTGCACAACAGAAAGCAAAACAAACCAGAGCTGAGCATTAAATATTAAATCTTTACTTTGGTAAGAGCTCTTGAAGCTCAGTATCCCAAACTAGAACACGACTTTGATTGCTTTTTTAATCCTGTCCTCCTTTCCTCATCTGTAAAACAGAGATAAGAATACTACTGCATCTTATATTTTGAATATCAGCCTCAACCTTCATAAAATGTTCATCAAGCTCTTGTTCTCATAACAGCCCACAAGTGAGACTACAACAAAATTACTCATTGCAGGGCTGTACGATACATACTGACTAAGGCCTGGGGCCCCACATCACTTGGGAAAATAAATAATGGATGCTTCTCTGAATTGCAAGAAATCACAGAAGAGTGACGTTAATAGAAGACCCGAATAAAGATAGGCAAATTGACCTCTTAAATTCCAGTATCAAACATAGTGCACTGCACATAATACAGTGGATTTGTGCATTTATGCACATGTGATTTCTGTCTTCTTCTACAGTAGATCATGGCTTTTATAATGAAGATACAGTGCTAAGAGCAAGAGAGGAATCCTAACTATGACAGTCACTGGCTGAACAACCACCTACAAGTAAATACAAAAAAAAAGGCTGCATTTATATATACACTCATCACCTTCAGATATGAAAAAGAGTCAACTGAACATTACCAAAAACAAAATATCACCAATATTCTTCCCCTTACATATGCAGAGAGGTTACCAGTATTGGCCTTATGACTAGGTTTCATTTTTCAGCAGCAGCGTAGGGATGTACTGCTGTGTTAAGGTGTTCACACCCACGTGCTGGAGGACACCATACACACACGTATGGAAGCAGCATAGCTCCCTGACTTGGAACTAGAAAAACAGAGAAAGCTGGAGCAAAAATCAGCATCAATACTACTGAAGCTTTCATACGTGCTGGTATGCACTCACCTTCAATTTTCTCTGAGTCATCTTAAGTTCAAGACTTGGACAAAGCTGATTTGCTTACTCAACTCTGGACATCCTTATCTTAGGCCAACTTCAATGAAGAGAAGGTTTTGCTGCAACTGAATTTAATCTCTACTTTGAGGAGCGTGAATCTCACTTCAAACTCAACATGACCCTCTGTGGCACATTGCAGTGCATAACATCAGGCCTCACTAGGTTACATGCAGCCGCTCCATGCCACTTTTCCCTTTGAATTATAAACTGTAAGAGAAAAATAAATGAAACGTTAAAAAGCACGCAGCTAAGTTGACGGGACACAAATGTATGAGATCATGTAGGATTTTTGAAAGGATGACTGAAAGAGAACTATTTTCAAGCATCTGGTTGCTATGATAAAAAGTGATTTTCTCTGTTCATTTGCTCTGGATATGATCTCATCTCAGGTAGCTTAAGAAATTGTTTCTGAAATGTAATTATGTTAGAAAACATGCACACTCATATCTGGAGATTCTGGAAACATGGTCTGGGCTTCCCGTGAAGCGTGGTCGGAAAATGCAGGGCAGCATCGTGTTCTCTATGTGGTCATGTGGAGAGGCAGCCCTGCTTGCTACCAGTCAGTAAGAGTCCTCCAGGGTCAATCCTTGGGTCATCTCTCATGTCCTCTCTGTCCACACAACTTGCACTTCTAACTACGCACAACTTTCCCAAAGCCAGGTGATGCCAAGAATCACAGGTGATACTAACAGGACAACTCAAAATGACATTACCCAGCAAAATCTGAGGTTTCCAGTGGCAGAGCTCTGGGCCAATCAAGTCCCATTAATGTCATTAGGACTTCAGAGTGCAAGAACAAAACACTTTTTAAAGGTACAGCACCTTGAAAAACAATGTTCTACAGGTTCTGCCTCAAAACATTACAAGGTGCTAGCACCAGTATTTCCATCAGGGTGGATGACTCATTTCTAAGCCAGAAACCTCTTGGCTAGCTGGCTATAGCTGCCTAGTAGGAAATAATGTACCACTGGGCTTCCTTCAGCAGAAGTTCATCATCCCAGCAGGAAAGTACTAATAAGAATAATATATCCAATCTCCAAATAGGACTGCATTATTCTAGGATGTTACAAAAGTCTCAGAGAAAAACCCAGAAGAAATACTTCCAATATTAAGATCACAGTATTAAAAACTCTGCACGTGTACAATTGCCAGTGTGACTAGGCTCTTACCACCAAAATTCGAATGCTACCGGATGAAATCACCTATACAGAAGAATATTTCAAATTACAAGCCCTGCAGAATGCACAGAAAGAAGTACAGGATGTGTTTAAAGACCAGACAGCAGTACCACACTGAGGCTTTTTTCTCTCAGTTTGTCCTTTAACACTCACACTTACTAAAACACAAAGCTGAATGATGTATTGTACAAGAAAGGCTTTTCAGTAGTCTGCCAGGTATTTCCCATCTGAAAATAAGGGTAACTTTCCATATTTAAGAGTATATGTGCCCTAAATAAATGTCAAATAACCACTCAGCCTTGCCATAGTTATGCTTTGTCTATGTTAGAGAAATTCCATATGTTGATTTGTAGTCAACTCTAGTACTGCAACTATTGCATGAAAGTGATATCAAGGACTGGGTCCTTAATTTAGTCAAAAATAACATTTAAGGCTAGCTTTACTTCACAGAAATGCAGCTGCATTTTCAGCTGCATAAACAGATATTCTACAATGACCAGATTCTGTTGCATCTGGAAAAAGATTAATTCTCTGACACTGAATTCTGAATTTCTGTTTTGTTGAACTGCTTAAATATTCCTTCTAGCATAAATTTGAGATTGGCATATGAGTACTGTGGATTACTGTGCAAAGTCCCAGCTGGAGTGAGTATTGTGTAACTGACTTGCACAGGAAGAAAAGGAAAACCTGGTAAAATACTTCATTCATTTATAAAACATGAACTAAATTCTCATCTCTACCAGTGAGCAGCATGGAATTCGATTCAGACGGGCAGGTATGAAGAAAAGAGAATTTTGCCACTTGTAGAAACAATAAACCTAGAAAGAAACTATTTGATTTCTCATTTCCTAGCAAGAAACAAAGTAAAGAATCACTGCATTTTGTAACTACAGATCCTCTTGTTCCTGACTTATAAGAACAAAAAATACAGGGAAAAAGACAATCGGAGTCTGCCTATATATATGTGTGTGTGTGCATATATGTATAAAGAATAACAAGTAGTTGTTTTCCTGTTCTCCTGTGTTTCTATCTTAGTCTTTTAACCATACCCACTTCATTAAAAGAAGACTGGAGAAAAGCTACCACCAGAAGATCAAAGTAGTCGGAATTATAAAGACATTTTTGTCCTCCATTCTACTTAGAGACATACAATCCATCAAGTATTAAACAACGTAATTCCACTGAGATGAAACAACCTGGTCAAGTTCCTTTTAAATAAGAAATACTGTGAAGCGTGATACAGGCTGTAGCAATAAAATTCACTACAGTGGTGATTTTTAGATCCCTACTCCACAGCCAGTTTGTGATCGATGAGTTGTGATAAGTTTGTGATATCCTGAGTTTTTCTTGAGAACTACATAAACCTTGTGCAAATCATGGTAGTTATGAAGAACTGAGACTATATTTCAAGAACTGGAGGTGAAAGTCAGCAAGAAAAGATTTAAGTTAATTCTTCTCTAATACATACGTTTTTGATTGAGGATACAGGCTCCTTGCAAAGGGTGCTACTGCCAAAGAGTGCCCCTCATGTGCATCAGCTGTTATGTCTAGCAGCATTCAACTGCTTGTGGCTGTGCTCCAGGCCCCAGAGATAATTTTTAAGTTATGAAGTAGCTCACTTAGCAAGTCTCCACAAACGAAGATAAGCTTCTTTCATTGCTCTTGTGTCACAGTCTCATTCTATCAAAATGGGTTGTGAAATATTTACAAACATATATGCTCATGCACACGTCTCTGCAGGTACTTAAGCCAGGTTGGAATTGTGCAGGATTTTCATCCATGACAAAGACACTCATATTTCACAGTGACAGTATGGAGATTCCAAGTACGAGATGATGCTACAGTTATTACAGACTACTCCGCATGGGAAAATGTGAAAACACTGGGTTTTCCCTGGTACCAAACAGAAAATCTTAACAGGATATGGATGGAAAGGCAGCATCCCAGTCACAAACTATTCTGTTGTCCAATCAGCTTTTGGTTAGTTATTTTAAATCAGATATTAATTTAGCAATTCTTTCAAACACTTCTCAGTTCACTAGCCAAAATTAACATCCTTGCAAGCCAACACTCCAGCCACCCCCATGCCTACAGCAGGCATCACCTCGTCCAGATGTTCCCTGCCAAGAGCAAGCATAATATGTGCAGAATACCAATACAGATTGTATTTACCTTAATTTAATAATTAGTCTTTTGTATGACAGTGACCACATCTCAAAAATTAATAGCCTCCACCGTGTGAACACCAATATCAGACACAGCTGCTCCATAATGAATCTCATAAAAATACTCAATCAGCGATGGAGAGGGCCTTTGAGATGCATACAATGAGTTTCAGATGTTTGCAGAGCCCTCGGAGGTAGGCTGCTGCTCACACAAGGGAAACTCCACCAGGTGTTTGCAGTTTCATGCCTGCTGCATAAGTAATGTAACCCATATAAAGGATATTTTTTTTTTTCCTCCCTCAGAGCAATTCAGCCAGAGGAAGCTGAACAAATCAGAAGATAAAGAAGCGTTTTTTGAAACAAAATCTTGACCAACAAGGGTGAAATTCATCTTAGTGTTACAGCACCCAATAAGAAAAGGCAAGAAGATTTTTTGGTTGGGGAAGGCTTAAAGTCTTCAGGGGCACAAGATGTACAAAGAATGTAATAATATGGAATCTGAATGTTGAAAAATAGATGTGTGACTTTGTGATTGAAATACACGGTCTTTCACCAAATTCAGCGACTATCTCCCATCTTGCACACAGTATCTTAAATGTAAATATATATATCTAAACTTCCACCTTGATGGCCCTGGTGTCTGAAGTTATGCTTCTTATTAGTTTTCTTCTTAAATGCTTCATTTTATCGAAATACAGTGTACAAAATCCTGCCTAGTTGATCTATACCACAAAGTGGGACAATCATCTCAGGTCTGAAGACAACAATCATAGTACATGTTGGTCCTTCTACGCTATTTATTATACAGAGGATGAGTGAGGCTGAGGCACATTTGGGCGGGATCTAGAAAGTTTCATAGCTGGTTTCACCAATGTTCCCTTGCAAGAACTAGAACTACAATCTCTGAAAAAAAACTATGTTGTAGTCCCATGCTCTAACCTCATAATGCTTTCAGGTCATACACCATCATGCTTACCTTTAACACAAGTGTTCTTCACCCTGAATGCTTCTGCTCCTATGCTTAGTCCACCTCTCTGACAAGGAATTTTACCTCTTTGCCTAGTAGATTTGTATCACTGGATTCATAATCCATGCTTCTCAATATGACACTCAGCTTAATTGACGTACCACTTATCCCATTCCTTGTATCTGCAAAATAAAGCCATTACAAAGAAGTCCTTGCTCACATGAAAGCCACCATTACAATGGGAAAACAAAACAAAACAAAAAACACTACCACCAGAAGGGCCGAACCCTGAAAAGAAAATTGAGTGAGAGGGAATTATCTTCTTAGTTCCCATTGGCAAATCAAGACTCCTCAAGATAAGCTTCTTGTGGTATGTGAAATTACCTATGTCCAGAGGTAGGCGAGGAGGTGATATTGGAAGAAAAAGGAAAGTTAATCAACAATTCTTTGGGCATCAAAGGTACAGCTGTGCAGCGGGGACCTCTGTTGGATTCAACTGTGTGCATCCCGAGCAACATTCAGAGGCTTTGGCAGAGTGGCCATAGAGGAGAACAGCAGAGACATCAGCTCCTCAGATTCCTGGCTCAGCTCTAGCGTAGTCTGAGGCCTAGGGACAGCCTTAACTTGTGGCAACTGGACACCATCACTGAGGCACTATTTGCCACATGGGGGCAGCTGGGAGAAGCCAAACTGAACCACTGCTTTCTCCTGCCCTGGGATAAACAGGGCAGTGCTAGGAGAGCCCAGGGGGCCAGTGTTATTTCTGGCCCCCCAGGGACGCACTGTATAGCTCCAGCACTGAGTGCTGCGAGGCATCTTACACAGCCTGTAAAGGGTTTGGTGCTATCTGCCTCCAAATGTCTGTCTGCACACATCCTCCAATACCCAGACTGACCAGAGCCTCAGCCTCCTCTGAAGAAAAATCCCCTAAAATGTGGCCCTGCTGAGATCTCCCCTGTGGTTAACCCTGCCCACAGGGTTAAACGCTCTTACAAATTATGCTGAGAGTCAGACCTTTGCACCAAGCCCATCATTCCAGCACTGCTGTGGTAGCAGCTGGCGGGATGCCCTCCCATAGCGTGCCCTGGGAGACAGCAGCTCCCAAGGTCACGTCCTGGATGAAGCACTGCAGATTTGAGAGCTAAATGCTGCAAAGGCATCTGGTTTCAATAAAACTGGAAACAGGGCCAAGTTTGGTCTGCACAAGCTTCTTCCAGGTACAGCTGTGACGTCTTATCTGAGCAGCATCTCAGCTTTCATACCCTTGCGCTAAAAGTCAAATAAATAACTGCATACACCTTTGGCTTATGTGGCAATCTTTTTAAAACACATTAATATACTATCTTCCCAGATGAGCCAGTAAGAATTGCTAAGATTATGAATGACAGGGACAAATAAATCGCACTGTGATGCTCTGAACATCCTTTCGGCTCTTTTGTTTGTATTGTAGGATCCAGAGGAGGTTGTTTTCTGAAAAGTTCCATGTGAAACTTAAGACACCACCAGCAAATAAGGGAAAAATTTCTGTCCAGCTCTCACATGTGAGAACAGGCTTTTCTATATAGTTTAGTCTTAAAAACAAATCAGTCCACCTTTCTGAAAAGGCCAGACAAAAAAAAAAACAACTTTATTTGTGGCTTCAGATGTACTTAGCAACACTCTGGATTAGCTTTAACCATTAGGTATTGCCAGATTCAAAAACCACTACTCCTTTCATAAACTCAGTTCACAAACCTTCAACTGAATCATAAATTTATGTATTTCATGGATGCGGAACCAAGAAATAGAAGTTTAATACATTCTCATGCTTGGTGGCTGCATCAGAACACGTGTATTCTCTGTAGGATTAAAGTCTATACAAAAGCAGTCTGGAGGCAGCTGTTCAGACTGAGCACAAAAATCAGGTGCTGTTTTCATTTCTTGTCTTCCTCCTCAGAGGTCATTTGTACAATGACCATGATGAGCCAAATTAACTTTTATTTCATTATTCAGCTCAATCTTCTTTGGTGTTTACTAGTATTTAAAATATCCTTTTGTTTGTTTAGCTTTCAGTGTGAACAGTATTTCAGATCCATTGTAGCTTATCCTCTGATACTCCTAGGCTTTTCCCAAGTGATGAAAAAGCAGCAGTCTCAGGTATCAGAGTCAGTGTGAGTTGCAGACAAAGGGAGAAATCCCTTAGCTGGCCACTTGTACTTTTGGACTCAGTCAATCAGATACCTTTCCTTCAGAAGACCGTGTAAGTCCTCAGGATATTTCCCTTGCAGCATTTGCTTAGTTACTGCCCTGCAAAGCAATGACCAGAGCTCCTTAAAGACAGAGGAATCTTTCCTGAAAACTTCAGGATCTTCTGGTGCAGAGTTAGCTTTCACAGTCCCTGATGCTTGCTTTGCTTAGGATGTGCAAAAACATGAAGCACAGAATATATTTGCAGCCAAAGGTATTATTTTATTGTGCAGCAACTGAATCCTCAAATTCAGTAGCCACCAGTCAGTCTGTATCTTGTGGTCTAAGGCTGCAAAGGCTGATGCTAAAGCTGTAACTGCTGTGACATGAAACTTTGGGTATTACTCAGCACAAAAGCTACACAAACAAAAGTTGAGCATCACATATGCACCATACCCAGCTCCAAAAACTGGCACAGTAATTAACCCTTGCTTCACTCCACTGTCCTGGCTATGGCCATAAACCCATCAGAGTTAGGCATGGGGTTACTGGGCTCTTCTTGCTACCCATGCCTTTCCAAGTGGGAGAGGCTGTGACCATCTAGCACTAGGAAAGAGCAGGTAAAATTGGGGGGAAAGGTTCTGGTTGAAAAATAATGCAGGGCAAGGATGGGCTTGTCTCAGTAGTACAATGAACAATTTACTATGCATTACTGTAATGAGATTCTGCTGACAGATTGGTTTGTTGCTGCTGAACCTCAGGCACTCTCTGTCTCTCCTGTGCTTTTTGTTCTATTCCTTCTCATGATTTCCTTCTTGAGAAGTGAAAGGAGAATGGCACAGAGGTGCAGGAGGAGAGTGGTCTGCCATATCCACCCTTTACTAGGAGAAATTTCATCAGTGAAATGGTTGGGTGCAGTAACTTGGGAATAAGGCAGGACTGAGCTGCAGTGCACAGTCGTGCACAGGGAACACTGAGATCAAAACAGAAAGATCACACAGACCCTCCCCAGTACCAGCTCTAGGGCAGGCAAACTAAGACAGATGAAGCAATGGGCAGCTCCTCTGTGGGAACTCTGCTGAATTAGACCAGTCAACATTGTCCACCAGCAAAAGGCTGGATGCTGCTGTGATTTGCATTGGTAGAAACTAAAGCCGTGTAAAGGCAAACAAATGGCAGTGCTCTGAATTTATACCAGTGTGCCTTCAGTCAGGACAAGACCCACAGCTCTGAAAAAGGTAAGAAGGGGAAAACATGCATGCAACAGTTTCTGAACAAAAGCAGGTAGTGACAGGATACATTGCACTAGGGTAATTTATCAGCATCTTTAGAATTACTGAAGTGGAAATGGTTAAATTAATCAATGCTTTTTCTGGTCTGACAGAGTGTCATGAATATTATAATCAGATTGATAATTTGGATATCTTAGCGGAACAGAAGTACACAGTCCCCCAAAAATGTTAGATTGTATCAGCATGGAAATCCCACTAACAGGAAATTTCAAAGATCTCCAGACAGATCCTTAACTGCTTCTGCAGCAGCTTCTGCTTCCTTGTAAAAGATTATGCTTCCTTATTTAATTTTTTAAAAAGATCTCCACTGACAATTAACAAAGACTCGTATCTGAAACAATGATCTCACTTGAGTGTGAGGTAGGAGGAGATCATAATTTTGCACAGTGACAGACTTGGTAGACAAAGGTCCCACGGTTCCTCAATCAAACTAATTCACAGTGTCACAGGCAGCAGGATCCCACAGATGCAAAACACAACCTTAACTGGGCATTTGGTGACCCGGTCTATCCTTAAATGATTTTCCTGAACAACACTACTGAGGACAAGAGGGTACAAACACAGTATTCAAACAGCTGCTGTTCAGTTAAACTGAGCAACTGGTTCAACAGCCTGCTCACCCATCAGAATGACTAAAAGCAAAGATGCTACTAGGAAGCCTCTAAGTTGTATGGTAGTTCTGCTAAGGTAGATTTCTTACTGCAGTAGTAAAAGGTAGCAGATATGGGAAGATTTTCAGAATTTCATCCTTAAGCATTAATAATTATACAGTGAGTGAGACAGAATACAGCAGGGGAGGGAAGCCAAGTCCTCAAAGCAGACATTTTTTCCAAACCGCAAATGACATCTCAACTCTCCTTGTCCACAGATGTTAATAAGCATTCCGACTTGAACTGCCACTGTTGCTGTTGCATATTTCTGCCAAATTTTCTGTGCAAATTTTACTCCATTTTTAGTCTACCAAAATCATACTTGCTTCAGTTGGAGTTTTACTGGGATAGGAAGTGAATGAAAATCCTGAGCAAGGACTTTGGAATGTGGCTGAGATATTATATGTCTTTGCATGTGTGTTTATTCATTTTTAAACATTATTATTTATGCTCTCTGGAAGCAAGAGAAAAAAAGAGGGGATGTACGATGGGTTAGTTTAACAAAATAACAATGATTTGCATTGCTACTGACAACTATCTTCATTCTCCAGTGTTGAGATGTGCCAGATGGTGAATTTGGAACAGTCAGCAGCAGAAAATGCGACCATCCCAGGTTCAAGGAGTCTCAGAAAGGAGGATTTGGAAACTAGAACTCCACATAAATATACAGTCCAGAAGCAGATCTCACTTTAATTGAAGAGGTGGCTGTGGGTAGCATGCAGTGCATTGAAAGTGCTTTAAGGTCTCTGTTCTATTATTTGTCTCCATTCAGCTCCTGAAAAGGAGGAAGAAAATTCTCTTCTGAATATATACACAGCAAATTTTGAAGGTGATGCTGACTTAACAGAGAAGTCAGCTTAATAAATAAAACCACATATCACTACATTCAGGAACAAATAGCAGAGTTCAAGTTCAATGTTTCTGGGAAAGACTCAGTCAGTATACTGATTATACACGCTGCCAAAGTAAGCATTCTCCAATGGTAGGTGCTACCTGGTGGCATTTCACATCTGCATGTTGTAAGAGTGAAAAAGCATCACCCAAGCAGCCTTGATGGGAAGCGATGGCACAGAGACAGTATCTGAGCCTGGCCTGAGATTCAGATCCTTGTTTCTTTTTTTCTTAGCAGATTCAACACGGAAAGAAAAGCTATAGCTTGCCATACCAATGTCCCATAACTCTGGCATCTAACTAGTCGTCTGGGAGTTCTCTATTCCCCCTAACAGTGAAAGACTGACATAATACCTGGGTGAGTCACCTCATTTTAAGATGCATGTCTAAAACACACTGGATACACCCCACCTTTTAGGATACAAATCTTTCCTGAATACACTCAGTGCTCAAAAGCTGAACCCCAGCACTCAGCTGAGATCTCAGTGCCTAAACAGACGCATCATATCATCTTAGACACCCCACGGTGTCCCACGTGGCCTTTTACTGCCTCTCCAGAAGAGCACAGGTCTCTTACAAGATCCTTTTAGAAGGCAACTTATATTTGCCAGTCTTGTCCAAATGTCCTGAACAACTCGGCAACAGCTACAATGGTGCCAGGTCTCTGAATTATTAGTGGTGGAGAAACTACCAGGTAAAGCCAAATTCATTTTGTGTTATTAAAATTTGTTTGCATTAAAAAAAAAACAACAACACAGCAAGACATCTCAGAGCAAAGGTCTGTTGAACACACCGGCTGTCTGCAACTCTGGCAGGAAAATGGATGCTTAGGGAAGAGAAAGAAAGGGACAAGTATATATGAAACTTCCCTTCAGTAATCTCCCACTCTACAACTATTTACAGATCCGAAGCTCTAGATTAAGATGTGTATTTAATAATCCTCACCACTTCTCTTTTCCAAGAATATGTCCAGTCTGCCCTTGAACTCGTTCTAATTTTTACCAAAAACAAAAGCAAAAAAAAGATAGATATCCTGCCTTTGCCAATCACTTAGCTGTACAGAAATGCATGCAAAAATAAAGTCCTCAAGTTCATGCCATCATTGTTGGCACACTGAGAGATAAACAAGAATGACAGAACAAAATTAATTCTGAAGTATCTTCTGCTACAAATTATGCTAGGTGGTATATAGGTAAGGCTCCTAAGCATCCACTCATTTCCAGATGAGCCCATGAAGGCAGACGAAGAAGGCCAAGGACTGTGCTTAGCATAATCAGTTCTTAGTCACGAAAACACTGTTTCTGTCAAATTCTGAACTACTGCAAGGAATTATAAGAAGATTTTTTAACCTGCATTAAACAGGAAAAGAGATTTTGTTCTGCAGACAGAAAACAAGATTCCTTCAATCTGTATGTTTGCATGCTCATCTGTTAGTATAAGAACACACCTTCAAGGTAATTTTTCAGCATATACACTTGTACATTCTGCTTTTCTTAATTTCTCTTGCTGATCCAAATTTTGAAACTCATTCTTCCAAATCTCATCCACGACTACAAATTATACAACCACACTTCTATCTTCATTTTTTTCAGTAGGCTATTTGTCAATTAAGTTTAAATCTGAAAATATTTGGGAAAAGTATATTTCATGGGATACAAATACACGTTTGCAGAAACAGAAATGTAAATACCAAGATAGGCAAAGGCATTTGTATGAAAATTCTACACAGAAAGTACACTTAAATGAAAGGTGGGAGAACAAGTCAGCAGTATGAGAGGAATGGCATTTATTGCAAAATAATGAAGTGTAATAAAATAAGGAAATTTCTAACAATTCTGACAACAAGCTGTAGAAAAGTGCAAAGGTAGAGAAGCTAAGCAACCTTAGCTCTGCCTGGCAATGATATAAAGGGGGAATACTTTTGTCTCTTTTTTCCCTGTTTTTTGATGTAACTGAAGGCCAGAATTCAAACAGTCAGGGATATGAATAACTGCTAGAGAAGACAGTAAATTAATTACCTAGACAGAGCAGTAACATAGGAGTTCTACTAAGGAAATTATATTTAACTCTTGCTTTGAGATATACTAGAAGATACGTAACTAAATTACAGCACCTCTTCTGAGGCTGCTGTTGCTCACAGTATTAGAAACTTTATTTTAAACATTATCAGGCCAGACTGTGAGATACTGAACAGTTGTGCAGAGCCAAAATAATTCCTCTGGCAGCTCTGGACTTACTCTTTGAACTCCCAGGGGCATAAAAAAGGGTGAGACGTGCACATGGGGCCTCTCAGGGGACAAGGTTTGGATCTGTGATGCTGAGCATAGTGAGCAGAGCAGCAATATGAACTGGAGAGACTTTGGCGGATATTTTCCTAAGTTCAGGAGAAGTCTCTGAGGAAAAGGAGGATGACATAATGCCATAGTTTAAAAAGTGAACCTATAAAGACATAGTAGGAAACTATACACTAGTCAGTTTGACATGAGTTGTGAGCAAAAGGCTCTGAAATTCTTTTAAGAGTCAAAAGGGAGAACATTTGGAAAAGCATAGATTAACAGAAAATAGACAGCCTGTCTTCAGGAAGAGGAGGTCACCACGGCTCACTAGTAGAGGGGAATTCTTCACGGATGTTACTGCTGGGCTAGGCAAGGGGCTATGGTACACCACTGCTGGGGCTGGGAGTTCCTCAAAGCCATCTGACAAAATCTGCAGAGGTAATTAATGGGCAAGGCATGGAGTTTATGGACCTGGAGCAGACTCGGCACATTTGTACTGAATATGGGCTAATGGAGAGATTACAAAAGATGACCTAAAATGGAAAATTTTAAAGCCGCAAAGTAAAGAGGACTACACAGAGCACTGCAGGAGCACAAACTGTCTTGAAAAGAAAAAAAGAAAAAAAGAAAAAAAGAAAAAAAGAAAAAAAGAAAAAAAGAAAAAAAGAAAAAAAGAAAAAAAGAAAAAAAGAAAAAAAGAAAAAAAGAAAAAAAGAAAAAAAGAAAAAAAGAAAAAAAGAAAAAAAGAAAAAAAGAAAAAAAGAAAAAAGGAAGGCTTCTTACTGATTCAGCAGATGGCAAGCTGGCCATATTGCCTTCCTTACAACACTCAGCAATGATAGGGACAGCACTGAGTTGCCAAGGATTTCAAAGCCATTGGCAAACAAGCCCCTGAATGCATTGCAAGTCAGGTAAGGATATCCACAGCCTTTTGTAAAGAGAGAAAGCAAAAGCACCACAATATCAGTGGCTTGCCCAAGCTCACACCTCCTTCTTCAGCTGTCTGGCACGTCAGCAGTGCTCGCTGGAAAAAGGCAAAATCTGGCAGTCGGATCCAGGCATTTAAATCAAAGGGAAATTATTTTTTCAGTTCCCTGTTCTGAAAGAAAAATGCTTCAACTTTTGTGGGCAGATCTCTTGAAATAAGGCAGTGATGCTGATCAATCTTCTCTGGGGATTTTTCCACTGAAACTCACCTCTGTCCTCTCTGGGGTTGAGACCTAGAGTGGCCCACAGCACAGGGGGCTCACTGGCACCCAAGGAAGGATCAGGGTGACTTCTTCCAGGGAATACCCTTGCACTAAGATGGTTTTCAAAGACCACCACCACTTATCGTCCAGTACAAATGTATTACATTCACCTGAGGATTCAAAGATGTAGATGGAATTAATACCACAGCGCAATTCCACCTCAGCAAATTCCCAGTCGGGAAAGTCAAATGAAAGGCACTCATGGCTCCAAAGATGTCCCAAAAGAAGGTGCACATACGCTTACTGTTGGAGTCACCATACTGCTGAAGGAAAGCTCTCTCCCTTTGGTTTCCCCAGCAGCCCTCTGGTGGCACTGAACACCCCTACTCCCTGCTGCTGCCACATGGCAGTGCTGGTGAGGAAGGTCCTTTCTGTGGGGAGGTTGGGTGGCGAAAGCCCTTCTGTCCACTGGGAAAGACTGAGAGCCCTGAGCACTGCTCTACTACCTGCAAGCCTACCAGCTTTGTCCTGGACATGGGGAAGCTGGGGACACTCTACCACCCAGAGGACTGAACCTCCCCTCCAAGCAATGAATCCTACTGCCATGGATTTCACTCCATGTGAAACCTTTTTCAGGCATCTCTAGCTGTTGACAAGAACTGTAAAGACCAGGACTTTCCTCTGTGTGCCTCTGGGTTTTGAGGCCTCTTCTTCCTTTTCTTTTCTGGTGCTTCTTTGCTCTGTCTTACATATTCTAATTAGATTTCCTGGAGGAGTTTTACAAGACAAAGATAGGAAGCTAATAGTAGGCAGTTGTTTGTGTTCCCTCAGAAAAAAAGAAAAGAGGACTCTCAAGGTATGAGCTTCCTATCTGAACCATTATTTGAGGGACAAGAGGACAGAAATGCTCTGGGCAGTCAAGCAGAGAACTTTAAAAGGAATCTGTTGAAATGTAATATAATGAATATTTGGAGGGATTTTTGAGGAATTCCAGTGTACACCCCCCATACTTTCTCTATTAGCTTTACCAGTTTTTGATGAGGCAGCTACGTCCTCCTAGTGACTGACAAGAAACACTTTTATACCAATTTTAATAAGGATCTTATGTGGCCACAGAACTGTGTTACCCCACCAGAGAGGAAGGAGCTTTTTTGAGCCATGAGCTGACATTTCCATTTCCCAACCACACTTTTAGGGAAGAGACATATTTGCTTTCCTTCAAAAACTAGCTCTTGGAGTCAGCTGAATGTAGCTGGGAGACGCACAATAAGTATCGTGAAGCTATGGGGTAATTTTTTTAATAAAAGGCTGTGACATCTGTCTCTCCTTCACCAGATATTTCATCATTTATTAGCCCTAAATCCTGTGAGTTTGGATTCACTGCTAACAGCTTGGGCCACAAATGGCTTGAACTACACTCAGCTTCTCTTTGTACATTCATCACCACCCCAGATCTTGGGTCACGTTGGGAAACATATCTGCACACCTTGCTAAAGTAGCCTCTGAGCTTATGAAAAACTGTGGATCTCTGTCCCACATGGGCTACAACATGAAAGGGTATTAAGTAAAAACAAAAAAAGTTCATATCAAAGGGTATTAAAAATGCAATTAACCTGTGTGATAGAAGTCTACAAAGACCAGCTAAATACAAAAATGTAGCCTCTAGCTCAAAATGGCTGCCACAAAGAATGCAGAAATACTGAAGAAGGATCCCTCTATAATAGCCCTGTTTTTATATTATTGTTTCTGGTGAAGCAGTGATGTGGTGTCCACTAAAGAGCTAAATAGACTAGCAAATGTTGAATGCAAGTTTGAGTCCCATGAGGAGGAAGACAACACAACACTGGGCTACAGCCCATATATTCTATTCTGTACATGTCCCAGTTGTTGTCTTTTTACATCTATATTTCTTTTTCCAATCTTTTTTTAATGTGCAACTGTTATTCAGCTTACACAAATTAACACAAGAAGAGAAAAAACAGGCACATGATCTAACAAGAGTGGAGTACAGCAACTGCCAAAGAATTATCTAGATACAAGCCTGCGGATTCAAAGGGTTCTACCTGAGAAGGAATGGGAGATCTACAAAAGGATTGGAAGATGGATTGTGGCTTAGATGTCAGAGAATTTGGAGGTCTGAGGGTAAGATTTAGAAGAGCTAGAGATAGTGAGAAGAAAGTTGGGTATTTGGTTACTGGGTGGGAGAATAGTGAAGGAATGAGGAATCATATTGGCACCTTCTTCTTCCTGCCCACTTGGTAATCTTTCTGAAGGAAGGAGGACTAACTTTCACTCTAACACAATGCAGAGAAATGCACATGCCCCTACACCGACTCCTCGTCTCATTTTTACTATTTTTGCTATTTTTACTATTTTTGTACCTTGGGAAAAAATATGGAATATATGCAAGTATTTTGAAGTACTTCCTATGAATGTAAGGTCATCATCCATTTTTAACTATATAGAATGCATACATGTACACACATATGTATGCAAGCACATTTTGCATGTTCTTGTAGTAGGTTCATTTCTATCAAGTGTGTAGCAAAACAAAACCCAAATGCTTTGAAACACAAGAAAAAAGCCAAAGTAGCAAGCTGTTTCAAACCACACCTGAACCAAAAATCTACACCCGAAAAGTCCCCGAAGTATTTGGAACAAAACAGTTCCTAATGTTTCTAAATGGGCCCATTTCCAATGCCATGAAATCTATCCTTTATTATTATCTGTCATACAGGGGCTTTAATTTCTGCTCAAGACTCTTGTGGACTAAGTAGACAACTAATGTGGTACGCTTGGTGTCAGATTCTCTTCTTGTTGTTATCCCTCTTTCCTGTGCACAATGCCATTTAATTAACTCAAGACGTTGCTGTTGTAGTTTTTTTCCTTTCTTTTTTTCCCTTTCAAGAAAATGTATGTTCAGTCAACAGTTTTGCAGGAAACGTTTGCCTGGCTTTGGGTAAATGTTTTCTCAGTAATCAAAGCAACAGATTTTCATGGGTGGTTCTTTTGGGATTTTGATTTTGGTTTTTTCTGCTCAGTCAAATTTTTTTCTTTATCATTACTGGAACAGTAAGAAAAGTAGTAACTGACCTCCCAATAACTGGGAGTATAGGAAAGTAATCAATAATAGGAATAAGAATCAATTGATATTTATAATATCACTGAATGCTTATTTTACAGAACGCAGCTCTGCTCTGTCTGTATTTTTCTCTCCTTGTCCCTCCACAACCTCAGAAAAGGGAGACAGAAAACAAAGAAAGTTGAGAGTAGACAGAAATATGGAGTGGCTTCCAGACAACGATGGATTCAACAGGTCAGAATTCATCTGAGACAAGATGACTGTGAGAAGGTGTGATGGAAACCAATAAACTAATGAATGCTATGCTTAACTGCTGTTCTCTGGTTATCATGATATCATAGAATCATAAAATCTTAGAATCATAGAATGGTTTGGGTTGGAAGGGACCTTTAAGATCATCTAGTTCCAATCTCCAGCTACAGGCAGGGACAACTCCCACCAGACCAGGTTGCTCAAAGTTTGCCTCAGATCCCATCATGGGCCTGGAGCCCTGCACTATGCTAACAGAGCCTTCAGAGCCCCCTGTCGATCCCACCTCCAGCAATGAGATGTGCCACTTCTTCAGTGCAATTTTTCTCTTCAGGGAGCTCAGTGACATGGCCCTGGTCAAAAACTGGGTGATGAATAAGATTGATAAGATGGAACTTGAGGAGATGCTCCAGACCAAGATGACAGGGAAGGTATTTGAGGAGTTCAACCTCAGGGAAGTCTACTGGGGCAATGTCTCACCCATCTTCAAAGCCATCTGGCCAGTGGTCTGCACAAAGAAGGGCTGCCCCAAAGAGCTGGGCTTTGAGATGGACCTGGAATACAATGGCAGCTTCAATCTGGCCACCGACTCCAATTTGGTCTTTGGCAAGTCAGCCTACTTCTTCATCAAGATCTCCCGAGTGATGAGGAAGCTGAAGCTGGTCTTCACACACCTGCCCTTCACGTGTTGGTGTTTTCTCCTTTATGGATGACCCAGTGATAGTCTTTAAAAAAAAAAAATTCTTAAAAATAAAAGACAAAATTGTCATTAGAATGCTGATAAAGCAGCCAAATCTTGATAGGACTAAGTTTTATTACACAGAGCAGTGAAATTAAAGATATATAAAAAGATCTTTAAAATCATACAGTCAGTTGCAAACCAGACTGTGATTACTAAATTTTTCTTGCGATGATTGCTGTCTCAGTCAAGAAAACGACACGTGCCATCCCATATGCATAAAAAGGTGGAAAAGCAACGGTGTGTTTTTCCTTACAAAGAACCTGATTCATTGGACTTCAAGCTAACTCCCAGCATTGAAAGTGCAGAGGATATCCACAGAAGTGTCATTCATGGCATTTTTCTATCACCTCATTTTTAAAAAGGCTGTTAAACAGGGTTATGTAAGTTATATAAATATGCACACAGACTTATATGAACACAAATGTCTGCCATTTCTGAGACATATTTACCCTTTCACATTTTTATTTTACGAAGAACACACACACAAAACAAAACAAAACCAAAACACTGCAAAGATCAAGTCACCAGCACTGCCAATGAGTTTTTTCCATTTGGAAATGATCACCCATGGAGGCTACAAGACTTCCACAGGAGGAACATTCTTTCATTATACACAGGTATGGCCCCTGACACATGGAACCCCAGCTGAAGGGCACCACTGAAGTAACACAGTTCACCACTGGAAATGAAACCATGAAGCAAGAGATCTGAAACTCATTTTAACTATTATTTTCACAATGCTTTGTAATTTTCCATCTATACTACCTGGGTGGTTTTGGTCTATTTTTTTCTTTACTAAAAACATTCTCATGATAAAATAACCTAATGTAGATCTATTTCCCATATTAACTGTAGGAAATTTTGCTGCAGCCAGTAACACCCTGAAAGAAACTCACAAGTTTGATCTCCCTATACATCATCTTGCCATTTTTACCTGTGCAGAATGAGTGCAGATTGCTACCAGACTAGAAGAACAACAAAAAGCTGCAGCAGGAGTTGCTGGGTGGGTATCAAAGCAAACAGAAGTAGTGTATTTGATCTTCTAAGTATTAAAGCTACTGAGTCAGTCTCTACTCCTCAAAGAATCAAAAAAACAAAATGATGGCCAAGACAAATGGTTCTGCTTTGCCATCATTTTCTACCCTGCTTCAGGGTACAGCAACCAAAGCCTGCATGTTTAATTACTGCATGCAACTCTCAAATGCAGAAAAACGTCAGGAAGATGGTAATTCACGAAGGGCTGACTTTTATGCCTTTGGTATATTCTAAACTGGCACAAGTGACGGAGCCAAACGTGCACTGAACTCACCTGAGATCTCCCTATCAGCAGACAGGGGGCTTTTCTATCTGAACTACCATTTAATATTTAGTTGATATTAAAATGACTCCCTTTTTTTTCTAAAAGAAAGTAACTACATCAAGCACAAAAGTGCTTAATGCTTTCATAAATAAAGATGTTATTGCAAAATATCTGGTAACTACTGAAAATCTGCCCAAAGAAACTATAATTCATTTTTCAATGCGCATATAAGACCTGATGATAACCCAAGGGTAACCAATGAAAGTCCATACCACTGGGAACCTAACTCATAGGATGCTGTACCTGCTGACTGATTGATAGCCATTAAAAAATTCTGCCCAAAAGGAGTTTCATTCTTAAGTTTGATTCTGAAGTAGTTGTGAATGTTTGTACAACAAAACTCTTAGTGATGCACCCCAATGACATGGAATAAAGGAATAAAGAAAGGCTAAATTAAAACTCATTTTTACTGTGATGAAAGCTGTTTCCAAAGGGGTGTTTGTGTTACTCAAATACTTCTTGCTGGTTCAACAATCAGCAACTGCTCCTATGCAGGAATTTTCTTCCAAGCAATTTTATTTGCACTTTAAAATGTTGCTATTAATCAATACTGTCTTAAATTTGTTGCATCAGATGTCTTAAATTTGTTATATCACGGGGATTTGGGCATTACCAGATTGTATAAGAATGCCAGAGTCCTATATCTACAGGTTGCTGTGGATATAGGCCTTCAGATGAACATGAAAGAAACCCAACAACTAGCAAAGGTAGAGTGATTTCTGTGACTTTAAGATCTCTTAAAGTCTAGCTAAAACCGAATAAATACTGACAGGAAAAAGAATCTCTCTTGCATTTCGTATTCTCAGATGAAATGATAATGGGTTTTCATATTATTCAAAAACTTCTTAAATCACATTAAAAAAATACAATGTTTGGTTTTTTTTAGCTTTAGAGATCCACAAGCCCTTTGACACGAGTCCACTGGGCAAGCAGAGTAAAGTTCAATCAACAACATGCAGTCAGTTTTGCACTGCATACTATTTTTATTCGTGCACAATCGTTATATTCAATCCTGAGCACTGCATCCTAAGAGATCTCTCATTCTGTGGAATGCGGTAGTAAGAAGGAAATAATAATAATAATTAAACAGTAATTATTATTAATAAAAATAATAAAATGATTATTATTAATAAAAATAATAAAAAGATTCTTATCTGAGAAAATCACGCGATAAAAAATGGAAGACAGATGGATCTGACCAGCAGTCCCTTGAACCTTAACCAAACTAATTATCTGTTGCAGAACTCACTGGTGGCCCAGTATCACAGCACATCTGAGTTCTGTGCAGCAACCCCACTGTTCACAGACATCCCTAACAAATCACTTCCCATACAGAGAGAAACCAGCAGGGCTACCTGGTCACACATTTTTGGAAATTCCTTTGGGTGAAAAATGTCAGAATTCTCTATTTGTTCCTAATACTAGGCACCGTGTACGGTGTATCTTTATATGCACACACATGGTTAGGAGTTAGCACTTTTTCCTTCAGTTATGCATTTTAGTTTCCTCTCCTTTCTCCACCACCTTCTCTAGTCATTCTAGGAGCTTTTTCTCATAGTGGTATGATGAATTGCCTGTGCATCCAGGCCATTCTCATGATCCATCTTCATTCAGTTTAACCACACAAACATTTCAGGCCCTTACGGTTATTTAATTCCTGTACTAAAAGCAGTTAAAAAGATGTCATGATGCACATACTTAATGGGACATATGTAATGCTAAAGATCACAAGGGCAGAAGACAGATATCTGGCATATAGAATTTGTAAACGGTTACATGTACTATTTATTTTTATGACCACAGTCATATTAACCAAGAGTGTAGATTATTTGTTTACTACTAGTGCCCTTCTTGGCAGTGGGTAACACACTAAGTAAAGGTAGTTTCTATTAAAAAAAAATAAACATCTGAAAAACAGACACATGAAGTACAAAACACACCAGGAACCTCAGAGATGTGGGTTGGCAGCTTTTAAAATATTTGATTAATACACTTACTTCTTCTGAGTGCTGCTGTTATTAATGAGTTAGTGCAAAGAGCTGTAATCAGGACCTGCAGACCATTTGCTAGGTGCTCTGAAAACACACATGAAGTCATCAAGGGGAAACTAATGGAGACAAGAGTGTGAGCTGAAAATAAATGGGTGTCAAGGCCAGACTCACTATTAGTGTTAGTGAGAGAGCAACACAAGAAGACACAATGTGAGACAAGATCTCAGACATCCATTAGCGTTTCCTCCTAGCACAGGGGAAAGATAAATCCAGACAAGGAAGGATAAGTGAAGAAAGAAAGAACACACAACAGGGAAGAGTTGTCTCTAACATGCCTAAAGAGCATCTTGTTTTCTTGTGCTGTATCCTAGCATATTTATCTCCAATCTCTCCTGGTTCTGCACAAAAGATGGGTAAGTCTGGACCATACACTTAAAATTATCAAGCCAATACCAAGACTGAATGTGGTTTTGATAAGCAGGTTGTCCTCTCTCTTTCCACGGCCAGAGCAGAAACAGCTGAGCCAAGATGGAAGTTATCCTCTTAAGGATTAGGATTAATCCCAACACAGGCAGTGTTTGCAGGCCTGCTCAGCTACTATCTCAGTCTGAACCACTGAGACATGTCTTGGCAGAGGTCTTGTATCGTGATCTTTTAAAGATAGTGAATCTCTATACACAGCTATGACCAGACACATCTGCATCTAAGGCATAACAGCAGGTCCATGACACTGAGTTGCATAAAATGGACAGAACAGGTAGCACTCTTCAGTGGGATCATCTTCTCCCTTCTCATTTTCTCCCTTTAAGTATCATATCTTCCTGCTCATGAAAAGCTACAGATCTCACAGTAATTGCTGGAGGTTAGGAGTTCTGCAGATGTCACCTGGTAGCAATTGTTCATCCTGCAGGATGAAAGGGGGGCTCTTTGCCTGCTTTTGCAGACATCATTTAAGTGCAAGTTCTCTAGATAGAAGAACACAATCAAATTTAACTTCCTTTTGGCATATTGCTGGGAATCTGATACTGCCAAGCAAAGAAATGCATAAACATCATACTGGATGCCTGACATCCCACTTCCTATCACGTCTTCTCATTGCTGTCCTGTCAGTGATCTGCACAGATTTTACATTCCGCAGATCACAGCACGACTGGGATCAAGCTTGCCAGCTTGGAAGTTACCTACTACAGATGATGAGAAAGGGTGTTTGGATTCTTCAGGTTTTAGATGTTCTGCACATGCAATGTTTAATTAGGAATTTCCTGCAGAGATTTAACAAACATTGCCAGGCTGTATTATAGGAACGTGGTTTTCTTTAAGCCCTGACCTGCCTATAGTATTATCCATCATAGATGAGTCACCATTACTGTAAACTCAAAGGGAACCAGAGCTGGGGATATAAGGATAAAGAATCTTTAAAAAAAAAAACCAAGCTAAATTAAACCTCTTGTTTCCATATGTAACATTAAAGAATCATATATAACACCCTCAATTTATTTCTGAGGAACATGATTAGGTATAAGAGAAATGTGTACTTTGTTTAGAAAGGATTGCATTTCCATAATTTCTGTAAGGAGGTTTTCAATGGGCAAAGATAGGCAACTTGTGTTCTCGTTACATAGCTGAAACATTGGGCTTGATTACTAGACCTCAGATTAATTATAAACATTAAATAATATGATTAGAAAACCTGTATAGAAATTGCATTGTAGCCCAACTGATGTTATCAGTGCATAATTTTCATGTCCTTGTCCAATTTTTAGCCTATTTAAACCTCCCTGAAGGGAAGTGTTGTTTGCCTGTTCACATGACTGTTCGTTTGTCACTTTTATGGCTATAACTACTAGTTTGGAAGATATTCATGTAAGATCAACAGACACCAGCCACTTTTGCTGTGTGCAGCATTAAGCCATCTTCCCAGCACTGATCCACAGCTTCAAGATGAAGGAGAAGAAAGCTTTTTGTGCTGGTATGCTACCAGAAAGGCTACCCATCACGTTACTATTGCACTTTGCAGAATAAACTAAAAACAAGAGTACAAAAAATGTGTAACTACAAATTACTGAGCAGAGTGAGGAGCTGCAATTAGAAAGGAAATGAAGAAAATGTACAGTAGGGTGCCTTAATGTGAAATGTGACATTGATGAATCAAAGGAAACCTGGAATTTGAGCTGTAGATATTTCAACTGATTACCAAAGATAACTTGCATTCCTTGTGAATGCAGTCAATTTCACATTTTCTCAAAAAGATTAAAAGGCCCAGCAAATGCCGTATCACTAGGACTAACATTCATACAGAAAAGAGTCCCCCTTTAATTTCTGCTAAAGGAGGAAAAGACTCCAAATGTCTACACAGCAGGAGTTGTGTGGGACAGGAAGCAGGGTTCTTCACTACTGGAACAAAGCACTCAAGAGTTTCCACAGTAAATGTCCTAAATTTTCCATTAAGCATGCCATATTTAATGGAAAACCACAGGTTACACACTGAAACATGCCATAAATGAAAACAGAATTAAGAAATTAAACATATGCCAAGTGCAGTTAACACGGTTATAGATTTCTTCTGCAGTAAAAGAAATCGGTTACCATGTAATGTTTTGTACCCTACATACAGCAGCTGTATACATTTTCTTCTCATTAACAAATGCACAAATGCTTCTTGATTTGTATTTTTCCAATCGTCTGACTTCTAGAATAAGATTTTTAGGGACGAAAATCAACAGGATTTGGGGGACATTTTTATCCTCAAACTGTCGTTTATGATAAGACTTGATTGTAAAAACTGGCAAAGCTAAATATAAAGCCCTTTGACTGACAAATATTCCAGTTTGTGGAAATAGTTTCTTTAACAGCAGTTGCCCATGGTGGCTGAGGAGAGAAATATTCACGAGTTTTCTCCTCAGCACTCACTCTCAAAGGTCAATCTTCCCTATTGCTGTGGTCACACAAGAGAAGGTAGAACACTCAAAGGAATGAACTACGGATTACCCTCTACCTCTCAGTTAAAACATAATGTGTAAACTTCAGAAGTCAAATAATTCTAGCTATCTGCGAGTTTCAAATTGCTACTCATCTCAAACTACCTGCAGCAGAACCCTTAAATGAGATGTATGGATTGTCTGAAGGGGCCTGGTGGGTTTTTTTTTCTGATAGCTAATGATAGGTAGAAATGATTCCAGGGACAAGGCAGTCTCCGGTCGGAAGTACAGCTTGATTAATACTGAGATCTAAACTCCACAGTTTCTAGGATTTTCCCTTCTACAGTCCCTTTGCAGTAAGATGTAGGTCTCAGACATCATCACAGAAGGTGGCTGATTCACAGTGAGATGCAGAGCGCTGTTAGCCACCCCTATGGGAAGACAGTAATCCATTCAAAATTCAAAAGGAATTATGCTTACCAGGACATCCCATTCTGTCACACTTCTGATAAACAAAGCATTAGAGAGGATAGGAAAGTCTGTTCTGGAGTAGGTAGGGAAAATACAGGTAAAAAAGCTTGAAGCAGCTTCACAGACTGCTTTCAAAAATACATGGGAAGTCTTCCACTACTGATTTTGTGGCGTGCTTTGCTGAAATAAAGTCACACGCAAGGCTTTGTTCACTGGAAGGTCTCTTTGGCTATGATTTATACCCTCGGCCTCTTTAAGACACACTGACTTATTGAGAGGTGAAAATTAACAATTTCCAGCACCATAATGAAGTATGCAGGCTGGAGTCCTGGTGAGTTTCAAGAGTTTGCTAGAAAGCACAGAAGCAGGGCACAGACCATGCTGTTTTCTCCAGTGTCCTTAGAAAAGACAAGGCAAGTAGGCAACTTGTTTTCAATGCTGCTTACTGGAAAGGAAAGACCAAAACCGTGCATGGTTGCTAGTTAACATAGGGGTAGGGAGAATGCATTGGGATTACTATCTGACTAAAATGGACATGTCAGGAACAGAGGGATTTACATCTCATAGCTATCTCTCTCAGCTGAGATCGACAGACACAATTAAAATCCAAGTAATAAATATTAATAACGTTTCCTAAAAGTTAAAGTGATCATTTCAGACACAGTATTACTGAGGTAGGTCCCTGGTGTGCCAGCCCCTCTTTCACTCCTATTTTCCTGCTGAGGTAGAAGCTTGGCAATCACTAAGTGCATGCTACTTATCTTTTCATTACATGTTCTTTCTTACTCAGGCCCATAGCAGCCAGTTAGTGGACTGGGCTCCATTCTGAGTTACAGGTGACTCTGGAGCGAACCCCTTGGATTCAGTTGAATTACACTGTTATATAACTAAGAGGAATTTCCTATGATGGATATAATTTCCATGCATGATATATGCATGTTCCCCAACAGTAATTAAGACCAGATGGCGCTTCATATTTATTCTGAGAGTGTGTGGTTACTGCTTTTCCCTGGTACCTCAGAAAGCAGTTTTCTGCCATTCCCGTACATGGCTGCCGCTTTCCCACACATTCGACAGCTAATAAGTTACAAAGATTCCTCAAACAAGTATCTAATTCTATTGTAAACTGAAAAACTTGGCAAGGAATTAGGCAACAGGTGCCTGGTATCTATCTACCATGTATTTACAGCTGGAAGAGTTACAAGCTGGGCCTGTCTAAAAAAGGTTTGGAACTCAGTGTCTCTGGAGGAATGTGCATCCAGGGCTCGACACCAGAGCCAGGACAGCACCTGCCTGACAGGGACCATGGCTGACACAGAAAGCAAGGTGCATGGGCTATGATGTGAGACTGCGTATATGAGTGGACACAGGAATATGAAGTTAGCTTACATTTTTAGATTGGTAACCCTGGGACTTTCCATACGCGTTCTAGCTTGGGAAGACTCCGGAAAAGCCAGCCAGGTTCAATGACTCTTTCATGCCTGATGAAAGAAACCCTAAAATACTTGAAGTAAATGTATTTTATATTTATGCATGCACATACATATGCATTTAAACATATACGCATATTTTAAAATGCTCACAGTCCTTTACTTGCTGCCTCTGAAACTAAAAGAGAAACATCTTACACTGGCAGGCACATTAGTATCACTATGGGAGATAAAGAGGACAGTGACTGATAATCACTGTTACCACCTGTGACTCAATTAATTTATCAGGCATAAACCCTGTATAAACACACAGTGAAGGACTGTTTTACCCCTAGAGACATTTGCAGAAGCTAAACTGAGGATCTAACGAAATTTGTCACGCTCTATACTTTGTAAAACAAAAACCTCTAATTGTGTCACTCCTGAATACCAGCTGAATGCAGCGCATAGGCTGTTATCAGTGATCACATCTCTGAACAGAACAGTTTCCTTTTCTTTCTAAAGCTCTAAGAGATATCCAATGGCTCAACCTGAGTACTCTTTTTCAAGTGGATCAAAGTTTGGAGCAGCTCAGGATGGGTTACATTACAATCCAGAATTGCTCTAATCTAGAGCATCTCGAAGCTTGCTTACTCTTCTGCCCATTCCCAGGCATAAGTATTCAACTCGGCTCTTTAGACTGCATATGGTCACAGAGGAGCAGAACAGCCACCAACAAACAGTGCCCAAGTCCACATACTACCATCAGAAACCTTCTGCATATCCTTCCAGCTGTCTTGGTATAACTTAGACAAGATCATCTAGGTGAAGACTGACTAGTTTTAGCATTATCCAGCAAAAGAAAGGTTTTGCTAGTAGAGACAAGAAGGCGTTACGAAGATCTTGCCTCCTCAGTATTGCCAGTTCTCATAATTGTGATTAATGTTTGTTTTGTCCAGAGCTCCAGGTCCTGGAATTGTGTGGTTATGTGAAACTCTCAGCTGTCATTAAAACAAAAAGTGGATTCTGTGCCTGCTGAAACAAGTCTGACAACATGATGAACCAAAGGCCTGGGGAAAAAAAAAAAAAAAGTGGAAAAAAGAAAAAAAAAATGCTTCACAAAGCATCACTTCAAAAAACATGGTTTTAAAATTATTTTATAATAAATAAGTTATATTGATGTTGAGGCTTCAATTATCATTACTAAATGCTAAGACCAGATATGCTACACTTTATAGTTGAAACACTCCTTGCAAACAAAAATTACCTTATATGACGGAGTCCACTTAGCTTCCACAGAGGGAAGAGATGAACAAGCAGAAAGAACAGCAAAACAGCAAGGAAAGAACAAAGAAATTCACTCCATGCTGCCCAAATAAAGTGGTCCCAAAACTCACCTGCTCAAGCACATTGCTGAGAGCAATCTGTCCGGGTACCTGATCACCAGAAGTTATCCAAGAGTCTGAGATGAAAGTACCAGGCATGTCCACATGATTTAGGAGCTGCTGCAACAAGAAGTGGAACAGGGCTTTGTACTCTGCATGTCTTCTCACTGATGATGCAATTCTTCAAGCAGCCTTATACCAATGGTCCATATACTGGTCTTACCACTCAAATGAAGGGCATGAGCATACCTTTCCTCCAGCCACCTCCTATGTCTTAGTGCACTGATGTTCACAGCAACAGCAGATATGAAAACCAAAATAAGATGAAGCCCAGCAGAAGATGAGTCAACTTTCAACTTCATAAGGTCAACAACTGTCTTTCCAAAAAGTTTCTTCATGCACCAGACAATCTTTTCTCTCTTCTCACATAAATCCAGGAAGCTTTTTTTTTTTCCCTTCCTTCTTTTTCCCTTACAGGAAGAGTGGCTTGTGTCCTGGCCTCTCTTCAGTGTGCATGTCAGTCCCAGTCCTGCCACACAGTCTCAGCACAATCTGTCCTCATCACTGTGGTCTACAAATTCAGCTTCCTGAAGGTGAATGCCTGTATATATACTCTAGCCCTTACATTGGAAATGCAATGTTTCACACACAGTTGAAATAAAGTAATTACTTCATGTTCCCAGAAACCAATTTCTTTCACTAATTTTTATGACTTCATTTCTTTCTGGTCCTAAAAGGCTTCAGATCAGGTACGATACATGTATACTGTCAAATGGTGTTGAGGACAATGTACAACTGAGTACTGGTAACTTTCAGAAAAGGAGAACTAGGACTGGATGATTTGAGCTATCCCCATTAACTTGGCAGATACCATCATGATATAAGTGTTGCTCAGAGCAACAGGTAGAAACACACATACACAAAAAAAAAGCCCAAGGACAGGAAGGATCAGGAAAGTTCCAACCTGGTCAGTCCAAGATGACTAATGCAAGCAAATAATTCACAAGGAATGCTCACCTCTCCTCACTGAGCTGATATACATTAATCAATGTGGTCATAATTTCAATAGTCTTTATAAAAACAACTCTTCACAAAACATTCAGTGCAATCCTCTTCTAGAAGACTTATTTTAGCCACTGAAGTCATTTGAATTTTTACATCTACCTGAATTAGGCTTTCTTTCCTTTTATTGTTCAAATGCTCTCTTCTCCCTGTTCTAGTATGAAAAATCCTCACAAACAACAGAGGGTACAATGCCAATCGTGCATTAAATATATGTAAATGCTCTTGATGCATGGCGTAAACTATCTGCAGTAAATGAGAAACTTCCTGTCCCTCATCACTTTACAGTACAGTTACTTTATATATTATTTGTTACTCCAGATGGTTAAAAAACAAAAACAAACCAACCTAAATGGAAATGCATTTTTATAGATTCATAGGATCATAGAATGGTTGGAAGGGACCTTTAAGACGATCTAGTTCCAATCCCCTGCTATAGGCAGGGATACTTTCCACTAGACCAGGTTGCTTGAAGCCCTATCCAGCCTGGTGTCTGGATGAGGAGCTACTAGATATGGTTTAGTAGCAGTGGTAGCAGTGGTAGTGGGAGGATGGTTGGACTAGATGATCTTGTAGGTCCTTTCCAACCTTGCGATTCTATGATTCTCCCCACCCCAGCACTGATTATTTCATGTCCCACAGTAAAATAACAGCATAACTAACTCTTCTCATATAGAATAATTCAAACATCTCCAATTCCGAACGCTTGAGGAAAACGAGCAAGTGCAAAGTTCTAGAGCCAGAAGTTCAGTGTTACCTCAAAACGCACACAAGCATGACCAAGGCCAGTAAAAACCTCTCAGTATACCACAGCCAGGTCTGGTTGTTTTCAAGACTACTTTAGACTCTGCTCTTGCTGCTGTGACCAACATAGCTGCATCCCCACAGGGAGGATTCCAGGTATGGCCACGACCATGGCTCTGTGTTCACTTAGCACGTCTTGGCTGTGTTGATGCTATTGACCTCTTTTATCCTCCAAATCGTGGCTAAAGGCAGACAGACTACTCTGGGACCCACCCATGGCCTGCACTCGCTCTTCATGTGTGCTCAGGAGCTGTCTGGGAGAGGGCAGGCTGGTGCAGGTGAACATCACACCCCCAAACACACCAAGAACTGCGCCAGTGACTCAAGCCCTTCAAACTGCGTATTTTACAGCTATTCCTCTGGCTAAGAAATCCAGGAACTAGTCTCAATTGTATTAGTAATCATAAGTCTTAGATCTGATCTATTGCTAATAAACTTTTTTCCAGCAGTGACCAGGCAGCAAAACTTTCTTTTCTCCTACAACACAGGCTATTGCAAACTGCTGCCAAAACACAGAGCTAAAAAGCTTTGCATGATTGATCCAAAAGCAACTCAAGCTAGCCAAAGTCTGGAAAATGAATAAAAAGCAAACCAGGAAACCTCACTGCACCACTGTGTGATCCCTTTATTTATCCCTGCCTTCAACATCGTGTGCAACTTGAACTGGAAGAGGGATTCAAAGAAGGAAAATTAGAATGATCAAACATTTGAAATAGACTTCATATGAGAGGTCACTGAGTCGTCCCAATCCTTTCTGCCTGGATTTGCTGGGATATGATGAAGGTCTATAAAATCTGGAGTGGCCAGGAACAGCTGGATGTTGTCTGACAGCTCACTGCCTTCTTCAACACAAGAACCAGGAGCCCGGTCTGCTGTACAGAGAACTAGTTTTTCACCCAACACTTAGAGAGCCCGTGGCACTTTTACCAAAGAGCTATTTGGATGCAAGAAGTCTAAATAGGCTCGAGGGGAAAGTGGATGAGTACTTGAAATAGAACTCCCTTGGGTTACAAAACAGAGAAGCTTCACCAGGGCCAGGAAAATCCCCTGAGCTGAAAATAGTTGGAAGCTGAAAGAAAAAAATTATCGAATCTGCCTGCCCTTCTCCCATCCTTGATTTCTCAGGGTCACTGCAGGGAACAGAGCACTGGGCTAAATGGTCAGGGATCTGAACCATTTTGGCCATCCTGACGTCCTTGCTGGTGACACAGTTGGACTAAGGTTAGGTTGACATATTGTACCTTTGCAGTCAGGGCTGAGGTCACACTAACAACAGCCCAATGGGAAGTGCACTGTTTTCAGACGGATCCCTGGTCCTGCACAGCACTGGGAAAATGCTGGCTCTCCCCAGCAGCTGCAGGGCAGCCAGGTGTCTGTATCAGCTCTACCACATCTAAACAACATCAAATTATTGCAATGGCTTAGACAAAGCATAAGGAATGGGGAAATTATCCTGGTGGCTGCACAGCAGACCATAACCTTCAGTTAACACAGAAAAAAATAAACTCAGCATTGAGTTTGTAGCTATTTTTTTTAGTACCTTTCAGAGGTGTACAGCGCGTGGATCCTCTCCAAGTCTTAGCGCTGAAACTCTGAATCCTCCCTGATTCAATTTTCTATTAAAAATTTTGCTGGTGATACTACACAGCATTTGGGAATAAGGGAATAGGGAGAGGTAAGCTATTGCTGCATGTGGGATTTGAAAAGCTGTTTCAGTCAGTTTTCTCTTCTGCCACAGGAAACAGTGATTTATTGGTGAAATGCCTAATGCTGCTGGGAAGCTCTGCTGAAGTCCTGAGTTTGTGTGAATATTTCCCACATGAGAAAAGCCCAGATGGGAAATAGTCACACAATGGGAGGGAGAAACCTGGAAAGCAGTAATGTCAACAGAGATTTAATAGTAATAGCGTGCAGCGAGTTGGACACATAGCAAAGAGTAACACAGTAGTGAAACAGACCAAAGCCTTTTGGAGTTGAGTCACCAGAAGCTCTATTTCAGATGCTGGAATGTAGGATTAATTTCTGGGCATGTTGTTACCTGAAAGAAAGTAGCTGGAATGAATTCTGAGAAGGGCAGCAAAGCTACAGAGGGAAGAGTGAGTGGTTTCCAATACATATTGTGAGGGAGCAGTTGTTGTGGAGGTTGCACGTGGGCAGAGCACGGCTATCTGCAGGATCCCAATGCCGAGCTGAGGGGCCTGCGAGCAGCACAGGGCCCTATCCCTAAAGGCAAAGAAGTATTGAAAAAAGCAAGTGAGAGAAAAGTTACTGAGGAGTTTGCTGAAAGTGGGATCTGTCAGAAGAACAACGCAAGTAATGGAGGCATTTGGGACTGCACAGGGGAGAAGACACAGCAGGAACACTCCATGCTGGAGGAGGCATGAACTTGAAACGTTATGACTTTCTCAGTGCTGCGCTGTAGAGACTGCAAATTCATGATCTACTGAGTAATGATGATGCAAAGCCTGCAAAGAGAGACCTCAACAGGTTTCCAGTTGGAGTGAGACACAGGTCTCCTCAGATCAAATCGTACACCACACAGAACATCTGCCCTCAGCACACTAAGGAGCGGAGAGAGGGAAGCTTGCACTTCCTGGCTTACGGTTTAAAACAGTACAATATCATTGAACAGAAACTGCTTCCAAAATCTTCTACATGATAAGTTACTACATCATTCCTGCACTGTTAGCTATGTGTAACAAACTGCTAAAATGCTGTCGTGGGGCAGAAGAAAAAAAAATCTACAACACTGTCAGTATTCTGATTAAATGTTTTTTTCAGTAGAGATTTTATGCTAGTGTTCTAATGCCTTCAAATCTTAAAGATTAAATACTAGGGGATAGCAAAATCAGCCTTTCTACTCCCTCACTCTTCAAAGTGCAGAAAGTCAAAATTACTAGAAACCTCAATTGCATATGAGACACTTGTCATGAATATTTGCCATTTTTCTTTCACTGTAGAGACTATCACATATCCTTTTATCAGCAAGCTTAGCCGGGATAAAGAGTTATCAAACAGCTCCCAAATTACCAGGGATCCTCAAAATCATTACAAATGTCCCTTATCTGAAGCAGAAAACAGAAGGTCCAAAGGACAGTGTCAGTTTGAGCTTTAACACCTTATTTCTTAGATCTTTCTGCCTTTCCAGACCACTAGTATTAACATAGTAAGCTGTGTGTATGTCTGACTCTCAGTTTGCAAGGTAGATCTCAGCAGTGTGGCTTTGTGATGATTCCCCCTTGAAAGACCGAATGTGAGTAAAACCAGAAATGTATGAAGTCTGGATCAGCATCAGGCACTGGTGAGCACTGTCTGTATCTACTGCTCCTGTTCAAAGCTGGGATAAGGGCGGATTGTTATCTTTGAGTTTATCATTCTGCAGATCCACAAACTCTGGTAAATATAAGTCACAAATGAAGCTTTAGGAGACATAGTTCTGGCTGTACTGAACTTTGTAAGTCACAAGGGCAGCCACGCTTCAGGCTAGCTTCTTTGGCTGTTCTCATTTTCATTTCAATCATGCTTAAGGATGCTTACATATTTAGTTTCTTTTTCTGGTTTTAAATAAGGAAGAAATAAAAAAAAATAAAAAAAATAAAAAATAAATAATAAAAAAAAAAAGAATGGTTTTGCACTCACATTTAAAGAAAAACATGCCTTTTATATATTAACTACTATTAGAACTCCCTACTCCAGCAGTGGCATAGTGGCAGTCGGTGTTCTTACTTGAGCATCAAGTACTTTCCGTTTCATGTAGCAACAAACTCTTGATCTTTGGAAACAGCCTCCTGCTGGACGTGGGATGTCACTGGCAACACGCTACAGGAATCCTGCAGCAACAATGCAAATTTAATGTTTACCACTTTGATTTTCACATTTTACACACCTTTTTTCATGGAGGCTTGTGGGCTGGTGAAATACAGCAGCTGTGAGGACTGCTGCTGTCTTTTCTCAGATGCGCTGCTTCTGCAGGATCCCAACAGCACTCCAGAGAGTACCAAGACCTTACTGTGCAATCTTAGGGATTATTTCTGTTTGCGTACCTGATCCCAGACAGGAGGAAATGAAACACATCCATCCCGTGGTCTGCAGAAGGGAAGAGCAGCTAGCACTCCAGGAACGGCCGGGTCCAACTGTGAGAGATAAACTTCATGCCACAGATTGCAGAGCCGCAGCTCCTGCCTTTAGTTTTCCTCCAGGTGAAAGGAAGATTACATCAGCTGGAAGCCCCTCTGAGACGAAAAAACCCCTAAGCCTATGCCAATATCGCTGGTGTAATATTAACGTCTCACTCCAAACGAGCGTTGTTCTGAGAAGGGCAAAGCATTGTTTTTCTCTGCCCTTCTTCAGAATAAGCCAGGAATCCTGACAACAGTTTCAGAGGTTAATGTGACAGCTTCACACGTTCACCGTAGAAAATCCAGACACATCTTTGTTAAGCAACTAAGAAAGGATTTCTTTCAAGGCCGTGTGGCTTTTGAGCCTTGAAAAATCTTATTAGTCAGACAGGGAGAAAAACATATATGTAAGCAACCCACCCCAGGAACTGTAAGGAGAAAGCACAATTACTCTGAGCTGCATGGCCAAAAGTTTAACAGATCAGACCTGTGTGCCCTAACGCAGTTAGTCTCACTCTGGCTTGCTGAGCTGCTTTAAGCTCTCTGTCAAAACTGCATGAGCCCCAGCAATTCATTTCACTAGCACGAGATGCGGGTTTAAGGCAAAGCTGATACAAGGTAGGAGTTGTGGGATCAGCAAGACATGACTCTCATGTCTGAACAGGGCTTTGGGCTGAGCAGAGCTGGCTTAGAGCAACTTTGTCATCACAGAACAGTACAGGTAAAGGCAGCAATTAAAGTACGCTCTGTAACCCTCCAGTCCTTAGTGTGGGGGAACCAATGCACTCCATGGCTGCTGCAAGGCCCTTGTCCTATGCCTCTTTTTAAACAAAAAATCCCTTTCTTAAGTAGTCACAATTTAAAACTGAATGTGTTTGACTCAGGAGCAGTCATACAAATAAAAACAAACATTGTGCAATACTGCAATCTCGTCTCCAGTTTTGTTACAACACTTATGTGAATGTCTTCAGTGCAACAGTTAGAGCTGCTTCTAACTGGCCCTCAGGGTAGAAATCTGCCTGCTCTTTCCCCATGAGATGTGCAATCACACAGTGGCTGGAAAGCTGCTGCAAGTTTAAGAAGCATGAGAGAGATTCAGAGAACTGATGTAGGCTTCGTATCACAGACCTGAGGGACTCTGGAAACCATTGTGTCTCAGTTACCCATCTACAACATGGAGAGAACTCTTCTCTACATTATGCAGGGGCTGTGAAGATACATTTCTTTGTTACCTTCAGGAAGGCCTCATGATCTCTACTGTAAAAGCATAAGAGCAATACAAAATGTCATGAGCGACCGCGCTGTATGCAAGCAAAGCCAGCCATGGGATATCTGGATACTTTTCTGAAAAGATTCTGTGCCAAAGTCACAAATTTACAGCCTCCAGGACACCAGGAATGATTACCAAAATAATCTTCTCGGCCACAATCTTATTGGACCAGCGATAGCTTCTTGCTATTTTAGAAGTGTAACAACAAAGAGGAGGGAGATGTCTGCATGTAAGAGTTGTGCAGGTGCATGAACTCCTCAGTCTGTGCAGACTGCAAGAATGTGTGCAGAAATGAGAGGTTTAATGCCCAAGAACAGGCAACACCATTTAATATGCTCACAGACAGAGGTGTGCATTTAAGCACACCTCTCAGGCAGAAAAAAGTAGTGCTCAGGTATGTGCTTTGTACGCTAGTCATCAGTAGTGCAAAATGTAATTCAAGTATTTGCTTCTTCAGCTATGTACTACTCCATAAACAACCAAACAGCATCAACTTGTTCTAGCATATGTTCCCTGAGGGGGAAAATAAACAATTCAGTCTCAGGGCCAACTGTTTCCTTCAACATACATGCACAACTGACTTGGATTTCCACAGCATCTTGTTCTGAATAATTGCATTTGCTTTTGAACAGCTTTGTTTATTTGTGTATTTTGTTAATGTGTTCTGCACCTCAGGCATGTACTTTACAAATGCAAATTCCTTGGCTTACTGTGGTAATTAAGGGCTTTAAAAGGCTAATTTTGGACGATTTTGCAATGGTAAAAAGCACATTCTTTGATATCCTTTGCAAAGGGGATGTTCCATTTCAAAATTTCAAAAAGGTGCAGGGCATTCCCACCTCCCACTGAATCAGCAGCACTCAGACAGCCAGAAGGAAGACTCCCAAAGCCCTGAGCCTGGCAGAGAGGAGAAAAACCAATCACCCTTCTCCAAAAAACAGGTATTGCAAGAATCATAGAATCGCTCAGGTTGGAAAAGAGCTTAAAGATCATTGAGTCCAAGAACGACCTAACCAAACTACCCTAACAACCCTCTGTTAAATCATGTCAAAAAAAAAAGAGTAAGCAGGAGCCAGGGCAGAGAGCAACTGGTGTCACCTATCTGAACTTCAGTAAGGCCTTTGACTCAGTACCTCACAACATACTTCTCTCCAAATGTGAAGGATAAGGATTTGATGTGAGGACTGTTTGATGGATGAAGAACTGGCTGCAGGATAGAATCCAGAGAGTGGTGGTCAGTGGCTCCGTGTCTGGATGCAAATCAGTGATGAGTGGTGTTACTCTAATATCTCAATATTGCTAACATCAATTACATCTATATGGGGTTGAATGCAGCCTCGGCAAATTTGCAGATGACACCAAGCTGCAGTGTGTGGTCAACAAACCACAGGGACAGGATGCCATCCAGAGGGAACAAGACAGGCTTGAGTGGTAGGCCCAGGAGAACCTCTTGAAGTTCAATGAATCCAAGTGCAATCTCTTTCACCTGGGTCAAGGCACCCACTAATACTGATAAAAGCTGGGGATGAAAGGATTGAGCACAGTCATGCTGAAAAGGACCTGGGGATACTGGTGGATGGGAAACTGGACGTGAGCCAGCATTGTGCCCTTGTAGCCCAGAAAGACAACTGTATCCTGGGCTGTATCAAAAGAAGTGTGGCAAGCAGGTCAAGGGAGGTGATTCTGCCCCTCTACTCTGCACTGGTGAGACCTCACCTGGAGTACTGCAACCGGATCTGGAGTCCTCAGTGGAGACAAAGACCTGTTGAAGCACATCCAGAGGAGGGCCACAAAAATGACCTAAGGGATGGAACACCTCTCCTATAAGGACAGGCTGAAAAAGCTGGGGCTCTTTAGCCTGAAGAAGAGAAAGTTCCGAGGTGATCTGAGCCGTTCAGTACCTAAAGGGGAGCTACAGGAAAGTAGACAGACTCTTTAGCAGTCTCTGTGGTGACAGGACAAGGGGAAATGGTTTCAAACTTAAGAAGAGTAGATTTAGATTGGATATATGGAAAAAGTATTTGGCAGTGAGGGAGGTGAGGCACTGGAACAGACTGCTCAGCGATGTGGTGGATGCCCTGTCCCTGAAGACTTTCAAGACCAGGCTGGACCAGGCTCTGAGGAGCCTGATCTGCCTGTGGATGTCCCTGTTCATTGCAGGTGAAGTGGACGAGATGAACTTTAAAGGTCCCTTCCAACTCTACAGATTCTATGATTCTATGATCCTGTACATCATCCTAACAGAGAGAGGGAGAGTATGGTTGCACAAGGGGGACAACAAGATAGCGATCTATTTAGAAGAGCTGGGAAAGCTTGGGGAGGGTTTTCAACCAGGAGTTAGCTCTCATTTTCTGTTGGATGGACAGAAAAGCACATAGGGGCCACAGCTTTGGTGCACACAGCCATCCTGGAGCTCCCAATGCACTGACCTGCCAGCTCTCTCCAGTGAATCTCACCGCCTTTAGCTTCTGTCATTCGGCGTCAGCACCAAGGTCTGACTTTCATATATCTAACCTAGCACCTGGAGTCATTTGGTGCTCAGTAATTTTTAAGACGTGCTTTTGCAAGACTCACAGAGGATGGCATCCACTCCTGTGGACACCACCTGGGGAAATCCAAAAGGTAATTCAGGCTGCATCTGCTGAGTCTCCTGAATCTCCTTGCTCATTCATAAGCCTGTCTTCTATCTGCACAGGCACCAGGTTTCTCCACCCAGGGAATCTCTGAATGAACCCATGGCTGCAGATATGTACAAAGCATAGATGAGCTGGAGAACATCTGCATGAAATATATTTTTTCGGGAAGCCAGCCACTGTCACTAGACTCAGTGTCCTACACAGGGGCCCACACATACATCGGAAACCTTCTGTAGATCCATAAGTCAAAAATAACTGGAGGGAAGTATTTGGAGAGGGATTGTGGAACACCCCCCAGGCAAGTGTTTGTAAGAGTCACACAGCCATAAGATGTTTCCAAGTAGGAGTTCTATGAAAATTTGTTCAACTCTTGATAAGGACTACTGGACTTTTTTGAAGAAAGAAATCAGTCTGTTCTAAGTTTAAGCCACTGTGTGGGACTTGCCTGTGCTTCAAACATGTCTCGGTTTTTTTACGACTTCTACAAATAACACAACACTGAGAAGGTGAGTTAGGCTAACTGAAAACCAATGGAAAGAAGCTTGAAATTGTTTTCCTGGCTGGATCGCAAGATGGTACTAACTCTAGAGAGCTTTTTTGGTCTTATTTTGGGAGTTGTTTCGGAGGAAGCAGTAAATATGCAGAATTCATTCAAAAGACAGACAAATAAAAAGGGGTATTGACAAATGCAAGAATGTCCTTGACTCATGGTATCAACCTCAAGTACCAATCCTGTTTTGACCACCCAGCTACAGAAATCCTTGCATTTCATCATAACAATGCCCTATTTATCACAAAATCACAGAATGGGTTGGAAGGGACCTCAAGAGATCATCGAGATCAGCTCCCCTGCTAAAGCAGGTTCCCTACAATAGGTTACAGAGGCAGGCATCTAGCTGGATGTGCCTGGTCTCCTTCAGTCACCTCCCACCTCCCTTTAGATATTTGTAAACATTAATCAGATCCCCTCTCACTCTTCTTTTCCTCGGGCTGAACAAGCCCCATTATTCAGCCTTTCCTCATCCTCATACATCCTCACACAAAGGCCTCCTGGCCCTTACTCATCCTTGTGGTCCTCTGCTGGACTCTTTCTAGGAGATCCCTGTCTTTTTTGAACTGGGGAGGCCAGAATGGGATGCAGTATTCTAAAGGTGGGCTCACCAGCGCAGAGCAGAGGCGGAAGATTACCTCCCTAGATCTGCTGGCTGTGCACTTTTTAATGCACCCCGCTGGTTATGGATTGGCTTGGTTACAGGTCAGCTGAAGCTTTGTTCCTTTTTTTTGCTGGTGTATAATTCATTCTACTCCAGATGCTTGTAGTAAGAATGCTTTTGCTCCTAGAACAGGATCTAACTCTGTGCCCTCTGTAAGACACACCAAATCCAAGCCTCTGTGGCTACTGGCCTAGTTTGACTGCAGCCATAATGTCACCCAGTCATTACTCTAAAAATAAAAATATAGTTTTAAAAAAAAAAAAAAATTATCACTTCCAGGTGACAATCTGATCAAGCTTCAAGCACCCCTACAGCTCCCTCTGTTTTGCTTCTTCTTGGCAACTGTGAGCTTTGTCTTGAGAAAGAATCTCCTCTGTATCATGCTGAGTTCTCCTGTGGATTTGAGAGTCACTCCTCTGATCAAACTGCAATCATGGGCTGAACGGCAGTCTGTAAGGCCCGTGACTCTCTTCTAAGTCCTCTCAAATATTTCAAAAAGGATGGCTTGCAGTAGACTAATTCTCCTCATGTCAGCTTTCTTCAGAAAACTTTTACCAATGATCTTAAAAAAATACAGGTCAATAATCCAAGCAAAATGCGTGGCCTGACCCCAAACACAACAAAATGGCAGAAGTCTTTGCTGTTTTTGTCATTCTGGAATCAAAATACATGGGATGGGGACCTCGTGCATTATCTGGGCTTTGTTAGGCGGCTAAACAGAGGTTCTCGTCGAAACACAATGTCCAGTTCTGGGTGTTGAGAACATGATAGCTTCACGGAGTTGTGATGAAAATTGAGTTTGGTGAGGTTTCAGTTGGGCAGTAAACATGGAGAGAGCCAAAATTCATCAGTTCTTTTGAACTAAGTGACACTGCCAAGATCAAGTGAGTCACTAGCTAAGCTGTAAAAATATATGTTGCTGAGTTATATATTTTGATTTCTACCTCAAATGTCTTTTAAAATTTTAGTTCTAAAATGTCTAGCTAGCCTATTTCTCATTTCTAGTCAATTCCTTTCCTAGAGAGATGGAAAAAAGAAAATGAGACATGAGAGATCCCGTTATGCTTATGTAAAAGAAGTACTGCAATTGATTAGTAAAACCCCAGTTCTGGAATTTTCCAGTGCAAACTTAAGGCTTTGGGAGGTACAGACAACAAGTAGACTCATATTTGTTAATGGGAATTGCAAGTTGTAAAATTTGCTTATCAGCATCAAAAAGGGCAGAATTTGGCCTTACTCTGCATGAAAATAACAGAAAAAGACAACAAAACCCTTGATATGCAGCTTAGATTAGATGGGAACTGCAAGCTGCATAGCTCAGGTCAAGAATCCTAAACCTTCCAGAACAGAGAGGACCTCACTTCAAGGGTGTATGTTCAATCTCTCCTGTATCAAACAATTCAGGGTTATTCGGTCCTGGCACTTTGCATCAAGGCCACAGAAATGGTAATGTAGAGAGGATGCAACTTCTTGGTGGAACATAAGCAAACATTCATTATCTAATGAAGCACAGATACATAGATTGCTCAAAAAAAATAACATTTCCATGGAAACTACAACAGATACAAAGAGCATAATAACACTATTTGATCGAGTACATTCTCAGCTACAAAACACTTATTTTTCAGCACAGTCACCACCATTAGCTGTGTATTTTCACTAGCAATGGACAAGAGCCTGCATGCCATGCTGCTAAAAATCTGCCCCTGTGGAGGTGACCCATTGCTGCAATCGCCACCGCTGAAATGCACACTCATCGACTCGCTGTGCTCATGCCCAGTGTTTGGTCTCCATAAACATTCAGCAGGTGTTGATGAACATCCATGGGCGCAGTTTTTTTCCACGTGGAGGAATTCAGTGACACACCTTTGCTTCATACACCCTTCCACATCAGATATCGTTTTGTCAGACTGCCCCTCTGCTGCCATGTGTTGCACAGTAACAACGTGTAACAGAATATTAGTGGAAGGTTCAATCTCTACTGCCATGCCACCAACACCTACCTCTGATATCATGTGCCAACACAATAAACCAGGAGGCAGTGCTTTCAGAACAGTCCTCAAACTATGCTGTTTTTTTTTTAATTTTTCACAACATAGGAAGGATTTAACAAACACGACAGCTCTCTTCCTTTCGGGGACAGTGCATTAATATTCCTTTGAATTCTGTTCTATGCATTATATAATGTATATATGCACTGTACCTTTTCAGGCTGTTGTGATATTTTTATTCTGGATTGGATAAGGAATTAGATGACATGGATTTGTAAGGGGTGAATAATCAACTGAGTGATTACACCACTCTATGTCCATTCTGTGATCACCTTCAGCACGCTGCAGAATGAATCCCTATGGAGCTAACATTTGTGAAAACACTTTGTAGTTCTCAGATGCAAGACGCTACAGGAGTGCAAGACATTATTATCATTATTCAAACTGCAAGACTGAAATAAAGCATGAAACTACTGCCAGAGTGACTGTGGGGAGGTGGGATCAAGGCAGGGGTGCGAGGGAAGGTGAAAGTGCAGCTGGCATTCTCATTTGCTGCCATTAGTGTGGATCACATAACTCTACATGGAGAATCATTTTCTAATTCTACCTTGGGAGGGGAAGGAGGAAATGAGAAGCATTCATTCCATGTCATTCAGAAAGGACCTTAAAGACCTATTTATTATGCTGCTTCCTTCTGGGAGTTTGCTGTAGGGTTTTGATTTCAACTATGATATACCAACTGCTGGAAGAGAAAAAAAAACCTCAACAGTGCCATCCCTTCCTCCTTGCTACACCGAGTATCACATCAAATTACATTATTCTGTTTCCTTTTCCTATTAGTAACAATGAAACACATATGCCCATATGCATATACACAGCATGAAGATCTCTAAGAGATGTGAATATTTTTGTCTGAAGAGCCAAGACAGTACAAGATGGCCTTGATTCTGTCTAGAAAGGTCTGAGAGGAATTTGTTTTACTCTCTTAGCTGGGATTCTCATTTATTTAGATCAAAATTCAGTTTGATTTGTTCAGTCCTCTAAAGATGAACAGGAGAGCTAAAATGGGACATGATTTTGATTTAATAACAGAGTCATTGCAGTTCCTGCTCTCCAACATGCAGGTCCTTCTCCTAAATGCAGATATCCCCCTTTACAGTGGAGCAACAGTTTTAAATGTCAACTAATTGTGTCTACAGCTCCTATCCAATCAGGCTTTCAGTAACAAATAAGCATTATTTCATATTTCAAAAAGGCAGAGCCAGCAGTAGTTACCAGGTTTTGGAGCATCCTCATCGAAGACACCAACAGCAGAGATGCTTTGGTATAACCCACATGAGAAATCATCAAAATGAGAAAATCTGTGAGTATGTGAGAAGTTGTACCCATCTTTTTTAGGCTTCTTGCAACAGAAGGATGTGCAAGAACAACTCAAGACAAAAACAAGCTGTATCTGTTTGGTTGAAAATATTTGAAGAAACTGATAGGCACTGACAAACTGATTTTCCTGAACTTCTCAATGCAAAAGTCTTGGCTGCTTAATCTGTAGCAGACAAAGGTGAAAATGCTACCATACATTACCAGTGAAAACACTATTAGAATAAATTCATTTTACAACGGTGGCAAATACACTCCAGTTAGATAAAATATTTGCATTGCACCACATGTCAGAATCCCTTTGTGAGCCTAGGTAAAAGACAGTGAGCGAGGTAATTGTGAATTTCAGCTTTTGCCATCCCTTTCAATCCAGTTGGTCCTGCTGACTTGTTGGCTGCATGTTGTTTGGCTGCCTCACATTTAGTGGGTTTTCACAGGTCCAGCAAACACAGAATAGGTTAGCTGTAGCTTTTAGCTAATAGCTAGTAGCTATTTCAGGAGTTTGTGACACTAGAATTTTAATCCTGTATCTGTATAAGAAAGAAGGAAAGAGCAAAGAAAAGACTGGGAGATTGCAGTTCCATTCTTTCAGTCTTCCTCCTTCACTACCTTACTTAAAAAGGTGGTTGCAAATAGAGAATGATGTGCTCAGTTGAGGAGATCACACTCCCAGCAAAATGGCAGCCAAAATCTCCTCTTCCTACATTGACTCCACCGCCCTGCACCTCTACGCATGTATGAAACAAGGAGAGCTGCATTTGAAACACAGGCTGCAAGGGGAGATACAACAGCAGTAACTAGAAAAAGAGAAGCATTTAAAGTAATAATTCACAAGACAGTTCTACAGAATTTCCACCTCAAAGTCCATTATAACATGTTAATTGTGATTTTATACACTAAGTGGCAGGGTATACTCCTCCTCTGTATTGAATTTAGGAATAAAAGAAATTACCAGCCTGTGTTAAGCTCCGGCAAAGGCATTTCACTGCTGCCTTTGGCTACAGAATTCCATCTCTTCAGCTCTATTCACATTCAAATATTCACGCTGATAACTCACTTCTGCTCATCTGGAGGAATAAAGAGGGCTCTGGTGCCTGATTCCACTTTCAATTATGCTGCTGCTACTCCAGAGTAACTCCAAGGAAGACAACTTTCACCAGTATGGTAATCAGCACATGAGCAGATGTGGTCCAGTGGCTGCTCTGACAACTTGTCAGTCCAAGGTTTTTCCATCAAACTGCACTAGTCTGAGAGATGACATAAAAAGCAGCGCTTGGATGGCCCTGTATGCTCCCAACACAGAGAGCAATAGGTCTGACCCAACTCTTGAGAAAATCCACGAGCTCCCCATCCCCTAAAGGCCTCTTGGTGACTCAGGCAGTGACGTGGGTGAGGAGGGGAGAGGATGGGGACCAGAGCAGGGCTCAGACCAAGAGCTCAGAGAGTTGAGGCTGAGGCAGCACTCAGTATCGCCCACAGCCCAGCCCCGGCAAGCCAACCCTGGAAGTCTTGGTGAAACGTGGCCTCGACTCATCGAGACTTCTCGAGGACATCAACCACGAAACATGGCCTCAGGTCTGTCTGCAGCCTCACAGCCAGGGGCCAGAGGACTGCCTGGGGTTTGTAGCCAGATGTGAGCGTTCCAAGAATTGAAAATACTTCCAGTCAAGGCCGTTTTCTCGTACGCAGGCCCATATCCAATATGTGTGTAACCCAAATACCTCTAAGAGTCTATCTTATAATTTATCGTCTGTTTGCAAAAATTTAGGATACATTACCAATGAAAACCTTCAAGATACTGTATTAATTGTGACATATCTGAACAAATTTGATTACTATAAGGTTTTTCTCTTTCCGGGCTTGGCGTGAGAATTCACGCAGTCTTCAAGAAAAGCTAACAAAAAGTGACTTTCTAAACCAGAAACCTAAAATCTGGATCCATAATGAGACATTTTGAAAAAGCAGCCATGTATTAAATGTTTTGATCATTAAAGAACTTTTTGCAATAACAAACAGCTCACCCTTTACAGAAAAATCTTTATTGGTTCAGGCCAAAGAAAGGTCAAGTCCCAAATCTGTACTCACATCTACTCACTAAACTTGATTCCAAATGAGCCAGTCATGTTTAGTATAAATTATGAAGAATGTTAGTAACCCCAAAACGAGAAACAGAGTCAGAGAATAAAGGCTAAAACAAGGAAGTGATTCTCTAGGTGGGTCTTTATCCAAGTGTTTGAATACAGGATGGTGTTCCTACAGATAAAGTTTGTTTTCTTAAGATTGTCCCAGAAAATTGCCCTAAGCCCTCAAATTCCAAGCAACGCTATTAATTTAACGTGTAATTAAAGTGGAAATTATTAATTTGGAACATGTTTTTCGCCCTGCCAGCTATATTCATATATCACAGGCTATAAATGCAGCATGATGCATAGCTGTGCCAAAGAAGCAAAATTCCATATTTAAATCTATCCCAAATACCTGTGTTTTAGCAGGAATTTCTAGCTAACATAAGGTTTGTTCATTTTCCTCTTGTGTAATTAGCTACCAAACTACTTTCATTTAAAGCAATTAATGCAATTCTATTTGCAGTTATCATGCAGTCAGATAAAAAGAGACTGTATATGTAACAGTAATATATTGAAAGGGACTGAACACATAATAAATATTAATCTATTGCTGTAACAAACACAAGAAAAAAATGAAATGGGTCACTGCATGAACTGTGCTAGTGGCCTTGCCCTGCACCAGCCAGGAAAACAAGAGCTTTCCGGTTGACTTCAGGGGACTTAAGAGTTTCACTGATCATTTCTAGGGAAAGCCTGTGTAGGAGTTATTGTGACAAACAGCTCAAACAGAAAAGATTTGTGGGTTTTACGCGTCTCTGCAGCAGGAGCACATATCAAAGCTGAATATTTTTTAGTATTACAAGGCTAAACTTTCAGCCTTCTTGTACTGCAGGTCTAAGACAGAAAGTGGGACAGAGAACCCTACATTTCCACTGACACTTACACCTTTCTCTGTGTTTTTCTGTGCCTGCATGGCCCTGGCACACACTGGTGAGCTTCAGCCTTGCCTTTGGCGCTGCTGAGCAAAGCAGCCCTGTCCCTCTCCTCTCCCTTCCATCTCCTCTCTCTCCTTTCTCCCTCCTCTTTTCTCTCCTTCTCCCTCCCCCTTCCCTCCCCCCGTGAGAAACCAGAAAGCTCATTTCATTTAACATACTGCAAATACGAGAAGAGCATTATCAAAACCAAAAGACTTTTCTAAATTCCAACTGCTTTTGTTCTCTATGTTTTTAATTCTCTCTAGGAACCCACCATAAATAAAGTACAGTAACTACTGTAGCAATGGTTATTCCACTGAGTCCAAAACCAATAAAAATATGTATTTACAAGGTAAACGATACAGTACATAGCAAGGGGGCAAGGAGGTAGTATGTAGAGACAAAGCTGAGATTCTAAACAGGTATCAATGTACAAGCCCTGAAGAAGAGTAAACAGGAATTGAATTGAACCAAGAATTGGGCATATCATAGAAGATAAGGAAGAGAAAGGAAGCAGCTGACTGTCCCCTAACTGAAAACAAAAAAGACACCAGTGAGACATTGCTGTCATAAGCCAGATGTGAAAGCCCTGTGGCAAGCTGGGGCAAGGCTCTCACAGCTGGTGGAATGAGGCCATACAGACAGTGGTATTCTTCCATCCTCTTCCTACCAACATTCTTCTTCTCCATCAAGAAAGCAAGAAGGGAAAATACACTTCTATCATAGAATGAGAATAATGGTATCCATAGATAGAGTTGCATTCCCTTGTGAAAAGGATGGTTTTCTGTGAAACATGAAATTCAAGTGTCCCATGGAGGCTCCTGAGGTATACAGTACAGATGTACAGTAATACTTCCAGCCAGGAAGGACAGCTGAAAGAAACAGGAAATAACCAAACCAACTAACAATCTAAGGACAACGTGCTACTGCAGTGAAGAGGAAAGAAAAAAGAAAGAGAAAAGAAGACTTACCATATAACTGCATAGTTTAAAAAAAAAGTCATAATAGTATAGGGTGTAGGCAAATAATGATTTCATGCCAGCTTTATCTTTGCTAGCCACAGAAACGGGATCAGGCAGTGGAATGGGCTGCCCAGGGAGGTGGTGGAGTCACCGACCCTGGAGGTGTTCAAGGAACATTTGGATTTTGTGTTGAGGGACGTGGTTTAGTGAGAACCATTGGTGACAGGTGGACGGTTGGACTGGGTGATCCTGTGGGTCTTTTCCAACCTTGGTGATTCTGTGATTCTATGACTCTATAAACATGCTTAGCAACAACAGGGAAAACACACTGAAAGGTCAGTGGGCAAATTGTGACTGTGGTGAGAAGCCCACCAAACAGGAGATGTTATCACTTGAGGTTTACCGAAGGAGACATATACAGAACATGGCAAGTCTTGGACCGGACTGTACTTTGATGCCAGATATTCTCATCATGAAAGGGAAGGGAGAACAGTCCCTTTGAACTGTATGTACAAAAGCATGTCAAGGACATACACCTTGAATAAACTAAGTTTAAAATGAGATTCCTGTTGGCAACCTGAGCCTGCTGAAATGCAGAGCTCTAAGAAGTAAGGAGTCTCTAAGGAAGAGCTGGCAAAGCTACATCTTTATTCCCACTCTAACTCCCACACTAGCAGTGACAAGGAAGAATTCAGGTACACTGGAATCTCATTATTACATAGTTTGAAATCAAATGTCATTATAAATGTACTCCACAGGTCTCTGTGGCAAAAGCATTCCTTGCTAGCAATGATAGAGAGTGAACCCACACGAACCGTGCTAGTGGATTTCTCCTGACAACCTCTGCTGTACCTTTTGGCAAGTATACAAGAACCTTTGGCTGGTCACAAATACCTCTGGCATCAACCCAGCCTGCTGAGTAAACTGAACCATTCATTAGAAGTACTCCCAGGCACCAAGGCTGTAACTAATAACATTGCTAATACAGAAGGAGCTGACAACAGAGAAGCAATTCAGGATTATGATATCAAAACATCCTGAGAAACCGGAAAACATTAGGGAAATCGTCATGGGTTGTGAAAGAAACCCTGAGATACAGAAACAGGCAGCCATCTTTCCAGAGGCTGCACAGCACACAAAAAACACAGTACGGTCAGTCAATGAAAACCTCATCATAAGGGAAATGTAAGAGAAATGGTAAACAAGGACTGCCGTGATGTCAGCAGAATGAAGAACTACTGCATGTGGTTTCAGATTAAAACCTCAAAGCCATGTGTGTGTCTGCAGCGTCCGTGACTGAGAGCTCAGCATTACCACCTCAGGAGTCAACACCCCCCAGAACATCCTCCTGGCTCTGGTCTCCCAGAAATCTTTCTGAGCACAGCATTGAGGCAACTCTCCCTTGGAGGCAAAACTGCTGCCCACCATAGTATGAAGACGCTGCAACATCTTTGCTTCTCTGCTAAGAGACCTCAGGGGACACAAAGGAGGCAAATCTCAGGCTGATCAAATCATATGAAGCAACTCACAGAAGAGGTAACTCCACACTTTCAGTTGAACTAGGAAAAGTAGCATTGCCTCAGGGGGACAGGCAATCATCCCAGAAGACTGGGAATTATCTCATGAGACTGGTACGTGTTTCACACCTGGAAGCCCACATACTGCTCATAAAAACAGAATTTGGAGTGTAAAGGCATAATTTCTCTTTTTCAGACGATAGCTTTAAAAAAAAAAAAACAAAAAACAAAACCTGGGAAGTGCTAAAATGTGCATTTTCACTGCCAGTAATTCAGGCTATATGTTCACAGCAGACTGCTGTTCCAAACCCTGGGAAGAAGACCATCTGCTAGGGCACAAGGACAAGGGACAAGTTCAGGGAGCTAATGCTGTACACCAGAAGAGGGAGGAGACACAATCCAACGCCCTCAGCTCAGCCAAGCATCCACCATGCCTTGCAGCAGCAAGTAATTCAGTGCCAAAAGGGAATTCAAGTGCAACACATCCTCTCCTGGATGCCTGCAAAAATAAATATATCAGCAGTATAGACAGCCCAGAGATTGATGTCAAAGACACAGAAGACAGAAGCATGCTGCTTATCAAGCGCCATGGACCATCACATGCCAACAAGGCACATTCCCAAGGTCTAGATAGTTACTCAACATTGAATGAAGGGATAGGGAAACAAGACTGCTTCCTCAATAGAGTTCAGAGAAGGAACAGTGCAGGGAAAGGGAACAGAGTGAAAGCCAGCAGCCTGCTTGCCATAAAAATGTGAAAGACCTGGGATCAGAGTGCAAACAGATTTTTACCCTGCTGTCAAATAGCTACATAATATAAGGGCAAAAGGCAATGCCTAAGTTGCACTGGAACACTTGTAGCAACAAATCCAGGATGGCAAGACAAAAGGTAAACTACAGACAGAAGACATCCAGAGCAATAGAATAAAATAAAACCAAGGCCAAGGGGACATGTAATGAGCCTCTCAGCCTACAGCACAATTCAGAAAAGTAGGATTATGCCACAACATGTCAGGCTGTCAAGCTGTGACTAAAGAGAAACAGGCTGTGAACTTAAGAGAACAGTGTCCCCTGCCAGCAGTGCTGGTATGAAACTGCTTCAGACAACCCAGCACCCATAGACTGCAGAGGCATGTGACATAGGCAGGGCTCATTGTGCTTGGTCCCAACAGACAACACTTGCACATAAAGAAAATAAACAGCCAAACACAGCTGGAAGAAAGAAGGTTCCATGGAGCTGGCAAAGGTCACTGCTAAAGTTGTCTTCCAGGCCTAATTTTTGTATTGTAGATACCTTCATGGAGGTGGCAGAGAGGGACATGGAGCTCATGAGGAGCACCTGGAAGCCACTCTGTCTGCACCCGCAGTACCTCCTGGGTAATGGTTTCAAACCTGTTTGATACTCTGAGCTTGGAGCATTCTCATTCTCACACAGAATGCAAAATAAGGTGAGCTCTAAGACCTCACTGTTTGAGCCAGGGGAGAAGGAGACAGGGCACAGATGTATGATGAAGTTGCAGCTCACTGCTTGTTGTGGGACAGCTGAGCACCACACATTGCTCCAGGCAGGTTGTAGAATTATAGGCCAGTGCCTATAAGGGTGTTAAGGAGTGCTGTGATCCAAGAGGCTATTTTTGAAGAGCACATTAAAACAATTTCTTGAACACTTACTCATTAAAAACTATACTGCTGTTTCAACAAACTTGAATACTTGAATACAGGCAATGCAAGCCTGGCTTGCTAAAGCATGCTAAACATTCCCGGCCAAAGCCCCCTACCAAGCCTAAAGATCAGCTCCTCTGATTTGTCAGAAGATCCTGGACTTAACTTTTAAAATTGTGCTGCCAGTTCCGACCAGTTGTGTAAATGATTTTCATTTGTTTCTCATCTTACCGTGCCTCTGCAGACAAAAATACTCCCCCGAATGCAATTTATAATTCCATTTACCCTTCACTTCCCAGCCCTACCTAATTTCCTACCCAACTAGTTTTGCTTCTGCTGAATTTTCTGGTTCTTTGCTTTATCCCCTCCCTAGTCGGTTTGCCCCTTTCAGATCCCCTTTGTGAAAGCCTGCAAGCAAGTATGAAGACATTTTCACCTACGGTCTGAAACCACTGATGTTGCCATGCCGTGCTCCCGCTGTGACAGTGCGCAATATGCCACTGCAGAGGCAGCAAAACAAGGGGCTGCCTCAGGCTTTCAGCTGACCAGCAGCTGGGCTTTGAGGGTACTGGAGAAACAGAAGGCGTGCTTGGCCATACAGACATGCTGCAAGAATGGAAAAGATAGTCAGCAAGGCTCCTGGGAAACCCCAGTGTTTTATTGAGATCAGGACAGATCCCAGTTGCAGCAAGTCAGCTGGGACCCCAAGAATGCCTTACACAGCTAAGGCAGTCCCAGTAACACTGCACATCTGGTAACCCTATGGACAGAGTTAAAAAGAAATAAAACTTCCCAGGGAAAAGGTCAGAACTTTGATTAATATCTCCTAGAAAAGCAAAGTGCTCGATGCCGATCTCACAACAGTTTTACATTACTGCAACTCCATTAATTTTACTGGAGTCACCACAGATTTTCACCACTGCTGAAGCAGCACTTCCCAGTGGGTTAACTCTGATTCTCTTTTCCTTGCTCCCCAAATTTCAAGACATTCGCACTCTACAGGTCTGGGAATTTCTCTGGCATAGCTGTCAGGGGGCTTGATAAGTGTATCTCAGCCTGTGTATTCCCAGCTGCTCCATCTTTCATGCTCTTCCCTCTCTAACTCTGTCAGGCATCAACCCAGCAGATGGCTATACACGGATAGCTCAATACACAAGCTCATATTAAATGCCCTACTTATTTATAGATATATAAATACCTATAAATCCAGACATTAAAAGCATTACTAGTCCTAGGCATCCTAGCAGATTAGTCACATTATCAAGCTTAGATGTGAACAGAAACAGCAAGCCAAAGTCTCTCCTCATTACAGTACAGCAGTCTAGGTATTCATCACCCCAAGCCTAGTCATCCCCAGAATTCCTACAGGGAGCTGATTCTTCCAGATAAACTATTCAGGAGCAAAGGTTCTTAGTGTGGGCCTCTTAGTGTGCCCACCAGGAGAGAGATACTTTCCCTTACATGGTTCAGCATCACCATTTGGGCTATGGCGAGTGAACTAAAAAGAATAAATATAAAAACGGTGTGGCCCTCTGACCTCCTGGCCACTCATGGGTGCTGCAAAAGCAGGCTGCAGGCTTTTGATAGCTGTCCCCAAGCCTGATCAGATATTCCGCAGTAGACACAGGCAGAGGCCCCACAGCCAAACTGTAGCCGTGCTCTTGCTCTGGAGAGAGGAGTGATCCCAAGGCCATGAGCAGAGGTCAGGACCCCAATCCCTGACACACATAGCTCTAGAGCTCCCTGCCTGACCTGCACAGAGTGTGCAGCAACTGGGGAAGGCTTAGCTTCCTACAGGCAGCCTTTTACACCCATTACATGGGATGAATGCTGCAGTCTAGGAAGAAGAAGAAAATACTGTCCAGTTCACAAATAGTGTGTTTGTTTTGTTTGCTGAACTTTACATTCCCTACATTCTGTATGCTGAGCAGAGCGACTGCAGTGCCACACATACCCATAGAACAGGAAACAGACTGCCAACGACCTTCACAGGGTAGCAGCAAAATAAGCAAACATACCATGCACATCAGGTGGTCTCAGTGCCAGTGCTGGGATAAACTGAATTTGAAGCAAAAGCATTGTCAGAATTTCCCTTTAAACTGCACCAGGCTGTAAAGCCAGTTGGGTGAAGGCAGCAGTTAAAATCAGATCAGTGTGTGAATGTTTGAAAAAGAGCAGATTAATTCCTGGGATCCAGGCGGCTCAGCTGGAGCTGCTGCTCAAATGCTTTCGGCTGCCCACCTCCTGCCAGCCTGCTTTGGCCTCACCCCAAGGTTCTTCCCTGGCAGCAACTCAAGTGTCCTCATATGTAATGCCAAGCCAAACTCATGCTGACGGAGACAGACACAGGCTTCATCCCAACAGAAGCAGAGAAGGGTGGCCCAATCAGGCTGGTTTTGACCCAGAAAATGAGTGCAGAACGTTATCCCCAGGGCTAGGTGCTCACAAGGCTCTCTCTTCAGGGAGAACCAAGCCTGACCCTGAGTGAGGGACTCCGGGGGAGCAATGCACGTGCCTAACATGTATACACCCATAATGTGTACATATGGCCAGCGGCTTGAAGTGATTGACTTCTGGGAAGGATGAAAAATGTAACTGAACCCTTGTGAAAAAGCCCAAAAGAATTTAATAGAGAATTACAGCCTTTCTCAAGAATTTAATATAGAATTATATAGGACAGTTAAAAACAACAATAGAAAGGATATTACTCTCTATTAAACTCTACAGGTTTCAGAGCAGTTTAAATAGGGCCTCTTAATGTTTCTGCAAAGATTCCTATTACATCCTAAAGGGCTTTTCCACACAGATCCTAGCAGCCACTGGGGAAAGCCTGGTGCCAGTGAGCTCCTAAGCAAATAAGTCAAGCAGTGCTGATAATCTACATCAGACTAAGTTCTGCAGCTCTGCTGCAGTTCCATGAGCCACTATGAGATCAGAAGTCGTTCAGGAAAATTGAGGGTTTGGAAAAGACCTTCAGCTCTGGGGCCCCAGCAGCACATGGTCAGCATCAGGTAAAACAGGACTTCCCTTAGATGGAACACTGAAACACAAAGCATTACCTTCAGTTTGGACTGAGCGATGACAATTAACCTTGCTGCATGAAGTAGGATAATATATCTGGGGATACCCATGGCTAGAGCACCCCTCAGAAAGCAGTGCCCGAGGCACGCGGGCACTGATGCCTGCCTTCTGCCAAAAGCTACCTACGGCCAAAGCTTTTATTTCAGATTTGGTTTTCTCACTGAGTAACACTAATGTACCGGCATTCGCAATAGCACACACATAAATGTGTTGAATTAGATACTTTACGAAAGGTACCCATGTTTACAGCCTTCATTCATTACATGAACAGTTGACAAACTGTTTGGGGCTATAATATCCCCATTAAGCATCAATACACAGCAAACTACACATGCAGTAAAGTGGGTGATTGATTTACCTCTTTTTGCTACGGGAAGACCCACTCAGTGTTTCCATTGCTTTCAACGCAGTAGTGTTTAAAGTTAGTAAATGCATATTGCATATTTTCCCCTCAACAGAGGGATCCAAAATACCCTAATATCACCTCTAGTCACTCAGAGGAACATAACAAACTCGCTGTTGTGTCACGCTGCTGCCCACCTTCTCCAGTCCTACAGTCTGACAGTACCCAACAGCCTACACAACTACACAGAGAACCCAGCAGGGCTTAAGCCAACATCCGAGCACAGAGAAACTTTGCACCAAACCTCCCCAACCCAGGCAGCGGTGTATGTCTGTGACAAAGTGTTGTGCCATACAGAATGCTATTGGTTTTAACCAGTAGGGATGGCAAGGGTGGGAAGCAAATTAGAGAGTTTGCTTAATGCGTAATGTTGCAGTTTCATGGTCTAGACAAATGTTCATACTCTGATTCCTGCTGGACTCTGCACTAAAACAAACCTCAGTATTTCATGACTATTTCATATGTTAAGATGAGATTTTGCTTCATTGGATGTCTTATGTTTGTAATGTTTAAAATGATCAGAATATAAAAATGCCCTAACACTGTATTTCACTGTAAAGTTTTTTACAATGTTTTGATGTATCTGTCTTCCCTATCAGACACAAAATAGCTCACCACAAAGTGTTTTTCTTTTAGATTGTATGACTTCTTGCTAAACAATAACTTCATTTTCAAATCATACTCACCCCTTCAACATTGAAATCCAGTTATTTTTAACAGCAAAAATCATTTGTTTATGAAACCTCTACAGGCAAACAACAGAAAGAATGAGTGCATGAGTGCCAAATGTTATGCATACCTCACCCAACAAAACATATACCTGACATGAGAAATACTTAACAGAGGAAGAGGAAGCAAACTATGAACCTGAGCCGTTCCTGCACACCATCTAGAGCCAAAGACAAAACTCCTGTTAGTTTCTGTGGCAAAGGTTCAAGATGCTTCAAGGATTTACACTGTGATAGAAGATTATGCATGTGAAGATCTTTATTTGCATAAATGTGCCTGCAAGATGAGGTTCCAAAAGCCAGGGGAGAGAGAAGAGGGAATGATGAAGGATTCCATTAAACAGAGTTCTTTCTGAAACCACATTGTCTAGATTTGTTTGTGGAAGTGCTCTCAGTGTGACTTGTTGGCAGGGACTTGGCCTCTCCCCTCCGCACATGACTGGGTCACTTTTATCACATTAACAAGAGAAGCAAAAGCATCCTCACCCGCTGGGTTTTGCTGGGACAGCAGGGCAGCACAGGGCCTTGAACGCCTCCATCTGAGATGTTAGTTGTGCCTGAATCTAATTTTTCTCTGATTATCACGCTCTAAAGTCCTTCCTAATTCAAAAGTTCACTGGAAGCTCAGCTGCAAAGAAGGGAAATTCTTTTTGCCTGGTCGGAGAACCAAAAGCAAGAATCCTCCCAGGGAAAGTCTTATCAGCAAATCCACAGAGACTTATCTAAAGGTACTCACCCAGAGGTTTGCAAACTGCCTTTTTATGCCTCTCCTTAGGCCTGAAGTTTTATGCCATTGTGAGACATTTCCAAGGCAGCAACTGCTGCCTAATCTTTTCATGAGATGTAAATCAGTTTCAGTAATTATCATAATAGATGGTTTGCTTGTGTTTTCTAGCTGGGAAAAAATACCATGTCTTATAAATTCCTCAGTACTGTAACATCAAAGCAGCAGGGCCAGCATGCACGTTCAGAAGGGAAGGGAAAGTGATTTGATGAGGATGTATATGCAGAGAGATTTCTTTTAAGAGATCATCTTGAATGAGTTGAAACCCTCTAAGTGGGAACAAAGAACGTGTAGACAAGAGGTGCTTGTCCTTGAAGTACTGGAGAGATACCTCATCACCATCTAAGTCAGAAACAGTGCCAACAACTTGAAACGGCACATTAGGAAATTAGAGAGGAACTGGGGGAATCCCATCTCACTGGCAGCACATGGAGGTAGTACAGGCTGTCTGAAACTGGGCTCCTGAGGGTGTAGCAGTCATCAGAAGTCTCCTTTGGAAGTGATGGGGGCACAGCAATGCTGAATCTCTCTTTCTTGGGCTGGCACCATGCAGCCAGAATCAGCAAGTCAGTTCAAAACGCCGCAGGTCTCCCCATCTCAAGGGACTTCCTGGCAAATTTCTGCAGCTGGATGTAAATCCCAATAGCAAAAAAGAGGTCACTAGCCTGCTTCCCATGAATATTAAAGTGGTGCTAAGCGAATCTGGCAGCCCAGACCCCACTCCTTCTGTACCTCTGTGCAGTAATGGCTTACAGGTGTAACACCCATGCAGCTTCACACCACTCTGTCTGGTACCTTCAGGTTTACTCCTCTTGACTGAAGTTGAGGGAATCCAGGAGAACTGCATCAATCAAGACAGAGATTCTGCCTTCCAAAAAGATGAGTGGCCTTTCCAAAAGAAATGAACTACATTACTTCTTTTTTCAAGAAAAATAGCTCTGCGTGCTATAGCCCACTGAACAATAAGCTGACAGCATGGAGAAATGGCAGGAGCAAAGTAAATTAAATTTAACACAAAAGAGGAAAACAAGTAAACACTATGTATTTTTTTCAAGGGAGTCCATGTGCAAGTGATTAACTTTTGCTATCAAGGGAGGAGAAGGAGAAAGCCAAGATCTCTGTAATGACTAGACAGGCTGAACACAGCAGCAAATACGGAAAATGTCATCATATTGGCTAAAGCCGTAAAATATTTTTAGCTCAAACACCTTATGTTCACAGTCCTAACACTGGCCCCAGCCTAGTAATCTGTAATCTCAGGAAACACAGTGTTAGCTTTCACAGAATTTCACTTGTGACCAATCCTTGCAAAGGTGCACCTTGAAAGGAGAATGCACAACCCCAGGACCTGGATATGCACCTCAGTGCACTGACAAACACTAGCCTGCTCATCTGCAAAGGCAGAGTGTTCCCATCCTCAGCATCCTTGGGAGTGAGGGAGATGGGCTGTTGTTGCCGTGCAGCTAAGGAATGCACGCTGCTCAAAGCTCAAGAATGTGGAAATCGCAGAGCTTTTTTATAAGGCCATTAAAAACGACATCTTAACAACAAGTGCAATTAAAACTCCTCGGTGTTGGAAGAGGTCTTCCAATAAATACTTGGAGCACAGAACTCATTCCATTCTTGTGACTCAAAAAATCGAGAGCATAATCCTAGAAAAAATGAGAGAAATGCTGCTTTCTTGTCTGTTGTTTAAGCAGCTTCCTCCATCCCAAACAGCAGTGACAAATGACTGTGCACTGATCCTGGGGTTGTCCTCCAACTGCGTCCCACTCCACTGCTACAGACGAGGCTTCACTTGCTGTATGCCACATTTCTATGCGTCACGAATACATTGCATACTCCGTGTATCCAAATATACCTAAATCTTAAGAATATTGCAAAGAAGCTTTAAAGGAGACTAGGTAACCCAAGGGTTTGGAAGAGCTGTCACGTTTCATTTTTGTGTCATTTTTATTATGTCCACTGATCGAAAAATAGCAGGCCCCTGTGAAATGAGATCCTGGTTCTTCTGGCCTGGATCTCAACAGAGCAAGGGACACTTTTTGAGATCTGCCATGTTTTCTGCACTGACAAGGCACTCTTGTTGGTTACCTAGGCCATTAGGACAAAAACAAAAGGCAGCTTAAGCCGTCCTGACTCCATCTGATGGGGTGGGATCTCCTACCACTACAGGCTATGATTTATATGCCCTCTGAATGGCTATCTTCTTATGCCAAGGCTAGCAGGATGTCACGCTTGCAATGAGCTCAAATTCATGGTAAAACCACAACAAAAAATATGGAAAAAGATAGAGGAAAAGGGAGTCTTTGCTAGGCTTTCTGGGATCTAGTTGGCAAGCAGGGTAAAATGGCAATTCTAAAAGGAACATCTGAATTATAGAAACATTGGGATAGGGTTAATGCAAGTTTGCTAATTACCTGGTAAGGACCTGATCAAATGTACTGTCTCTGCATGTGCACACACAAACACTTGCCTCACTGCCTTGCTTGAATAATAAGGCACAACAGGGCAATCATTGTTGTACCATAATTGCACTCCTCGGGTGTACGCCAACCTGAAGGAGGAGTGCTATCATCAGCCTGAGAAGCATGATTATGGCCCAACAAGGCATGCCCTGTTGTGACTTATTACAATTAGAAAAGCTATCTGCAGTGTTGCAAACATCGAGGTGAGGGTGAGGAGAAATGCTTTTTAAGAGCCTGTGCTCTGGCAGTGTGTATTTAAAATGTTGTACCTGCTGCTAGGACTCCCCATTAGCCAATCATATTGCTCAAGTGTCCTTTGAATGACATACTTCATGCCCCATCTCAGCTCGGTACTGAAAGATTAGAGGAATTAGCAACATTTTTTTTCAACCCTCTTTGAGCTCTCAAGAGACTTGCAAAGCACTAAGTGGTATACAGTGACTGAAAGTACATGCCCCTTGCCAACATCAAAAAGCCTTGTCAAATATCTGGGGACAGTTAACTACTTTCCTCCCAGACAAATACATGTTTAGCAAACAGCTTGCAAGAACAGTTAAGAAACACAAGCTGAAAGGACGAGCCGGCTTTTTTGGTCTTGTGCTTTCACGGGCATATATCAATCCCTAGTTTTCAAATGAGGACCAAATGGGGGTAATGAGACCTGCCTAATTTACGAAGCAGTTCTGAAGATCGATTAGTACCTGGAATGGTCTGGGAGATGTTCAACTGGCAGGCATTACAGGCATGCAAAATAAAGTAGAGGGGAAAGCACAGAAAGGTTGTGGTATAAGCTGTGAAAAAAAAGCAAAACAAGTGGAAGAAATCGTTTGCTATAATGTTAAAACAGAGGATCTTCCCTGTGTGAGGTCCCAAGCAGAAGATTTGCAGGCAGTGTCTGTTTGGTAATGCCAAAACTAAGGACCATGGCAAGGATGCAGGACTGAAAGCAGGACTGAAAGGACAAAGAGCCTTGAGTCGAAGCAGAACACATCCCTCATGTTCAGAAGGATCTTGGATGTGAAAGATAGCTGCTAACGAAGGGACTGTGCACAGGTTTTGATGAAATCTGAGCTCCTTCCAAACCACACTGGAGTAATAGGTGCCTCAAAACAGCCCTTGTAAGAAAACAGAGCTAACACAGACATTGCAGCTTCAACCAGTTGGGGAAAAAAATAATAATAAAAAAAGGGAGGGATTGCATGCGATATTAAATTCAGAGAGCTTTACAGCCAACATCTGGTCATTGGGACAGCTGGAGCAGTGTTGTGTAATTACTGTGAAGTGCAGAATAAAAAACCCTAAGAAACTGCCCCGTGATACCTAATCATCAGCCAGTCAAAACACGTTGGAGCTGATGTATATTAATCACTGGAAACCTTAGATAAATTCAGCAAACATTGCCTATTACAATATGTTTTTGTTTTTTTTTTTTTTTAAAAAAAAAAAGCTTTGAAATGGCAGTGTGCTTAGCAGCCTGATCCAAAGCTCACTGAAATATGTTGGAAAGTTTCCATTCACCTCGGTGAGCTTTGTGCATTGAGCTTTTTCAAGCTCAGGCAGCAGTTCAAAAATAACTTTACTGCATTATCCCAATTGTTTATTTGTGTACGAACAGCAGTGAAAGAGTACACATGGCCAAGCAGAATAAGAGCACTCAGGAATAGTTTTAAATTGCCGTCATCGAAACCACTGACAATATAAAAATGCAACTATTTATGATGTTGTAACACTGCCTTTAAGAGGGATGGTGGTGGAGAAACTATGTGTAATGTAATCAACAAACTAACAAACTCCAGGGCACTCCAGACAACTTTAATATGCAGAATGTTTAAAATATTAACCAAACAATAATCAGGAATATCAGGCTATGATTAAACAGTTTTTAAAATCAATCCTGAAGGTTTCTTTCCAAAATTTATTCAGACTGTTCCGTAGCCAGCTCAAAAGCTGCGGAAAACAGTGTATATTTTAACATGGCCTACTAGGATAAAAATTAATTGGTGATTGTCCACTGTTGCCTGACTAGCCTCAGTGAGTTAGACCAAGTACATTTGAAATGAATCAAGATGTTCAACATCTGCCTCCTGTTATTAGGCTATTCTTTTCCTATTTATAAACAAACTCTTTGTTGGGGTTAGGCTGCAGATGCCGTTACTCTGCGGATTCGTGTTTCCTTAGCAATCTGAACTTTGGGCCACGGGTAAAGGGCATGTTATAAATCTTGTGATATCTGTCAATGAATGCAGGGAGAAAATAATTAATTAGCAGACAGCACAGTCCGTTTGCATGGTATTGCACAGCCAGCATCTGACCATGTGCACAGCATTAATGCAATAACAGATTTTGGTTAACATTGGCTTTTAAGAAGTATTTATCTCCGTTTTAGTTAATGCAAACAATCCTGTCCTTGTGTGCATGGTCATCACATCTTGTCAAGTCTCCCATTTTGTTAAGGCTCACACAGCTCTCTGGCTACTGATATTTGTTCTTGGAAATCCCAGCCCTTGCATGACCATGGTATACATAAACATCTTTATTCTCTCTTTACTTCCTTTCCATTGCAACTTCTGTTAATCTTCTCAGCCTACTTCCAGTCTTTGTGTTAGCTTGGATTCCTCCCTTCTTCCTTACACTGGGCTTCTTGCTCTGCCTGTCAGTTTCCATTCTGCATATCAGACTCCTATCCTTCACTCTCCCTCTTAGCTGGGTTTGTCTCTGCTCTCACTCACCTTGATGTAACACCTTCCTCCTTGCCTTTCCTGGCTGCATTTCTTGTGCTCTCCTTGTTACTATGCATTCTGCAAGAAATTCATCGTCCTTACTTCCTCACAGAAAATATTAGCACCATTTCTCTCCTCCCAGACCTTCTTTCTGGACTTCTTCTGAGCCTTCCACCCCTGTCCTATTTACTGATTCTATCTTTGCCTGCTGTGACCAGTAATTATCAGTACCTGAAAGTCAATGATTAATATAGCCTTACATCTCACAGTTTTTCTCTGTGTCCGCAGCATGGTCATGGCAAAAAAAAACTTTACAATAGGAAGTACGTGCATGAGATCACAGCGTTTTACCACACAGCATGCAGGTAAGGATTCACGTGGGTACATTCATCTCTTCCTTCGCTATCAGGATTTTTAAAAGTAAGGTTAAAAAAGCAGAATGTTTTTTAAGAACTGGGTTAAAGAGGTCATCAGTCCAACAAAAAAAGCAGGATTTTTAACAGGAAAAGGAATCCCTCTATAACCCCTAGCATTTCTCTAACCTGTTCCTAAAACATGTAATCCCACTGCCTCCATCCCAGGGCTTCAGCACCCTAGCACTGGCACTTCTCCAAATCCATGAAAGAACAAAATGCTTCCCTTGCCTCAGTGCAAGCCACTTCTTGCACTTTCCGGAGGGGACATGGAGATCTGTTTAATCCCATCTCTTCTGGAGCAACTTTTAACATACTTGAAGGCTGTTACCATCTATCTCTCCGAGTCCTCTCCTCTTTAGACTGATCAAACTCAAACCTTTCCATCTTTCACATTCTCCATCTTTCCTCAGGAGGTGATGTTTCTGGGCCTCTGAATATTCATGATTTTTCTTCTTTCAGCTGTAACTAATTGGCCCCCTTCCTTCTTGAAGCCAACAGCATCATATAGGAAATTATCTATGAGCAGATTAACTCTTCTGCAGTAAAAGAAAGACACTTCCTCCATTTAATTACTTGGCCTAAGCACCCGCGTTAAGTTGAAGTGAGCACCTTAATACTGAAGGTAATATTAGCAAACATGATAATGCAGGTGGAGTAACAAAGCAATAACTGACAACAAATATTTTGAACTTTTTTCTCTTTTTCCTTTTTCTCAGATTCCTCATGTTATGCTTTTTTCAGAATTATTCGGTACCTGCAGCTATCCACCATTAAAATTCCACATGCAAAGAGATTTTGGCTTACAGATTTGAGTGGGAGGAGTTTGATGTGTTTGTTTGACACAAGAAATTAAACGGAATCAATTCACTGATTTTTTGCATAACTGTCTTCTCATATCTTCAGTTCAATTGCAGAGCTTATTCCTCAGCCCCAGTAAGAAATGTTACTGCAAATATATAAAATCAAGATGTGCTCTGATGGTTATTTAAATGAATCAAACAATGGAAAACTTACAGATCTGACATTGATTACTTCATATCCTATGAAAAAAATATGTAACATATTCAACCTAATAAATGACTATAAAACTGATTAATGCATTTTCAGAATGCCCCACACAAGAAATACATCGAGAAGATGACATTTTGATGACATTCCACATGGTGAAAATCTCTCTTGTCTCCTTAAATATCCTGATGTAAGCACATACATGCATGTATTCTCTCACTGAATTAATTTGCACAGCTAGGAGAGTGATGTCTGGACCTACTTTCAAAAATATTTCAAAAAAATAAACAGGAGGGGGAACAACTGTTTACATGGTTGGATAGTGACAGGGCAAGGGGGAATGGTTTTAAAGTGAGACAGGGGAGGTTTAGGTTGGATATGAGGAGGAAGTTTTTCATCAGAGGGTGGTGAGGCACTGGAACAGGTTGCCCAAGGAGGCTGTGGATGCCCCAACCCTGCAGGCATTCAAGGCCAGGCTGGATGTGGCTCTGGGCAGCCTGGGCTGCCGGTTGGCGACCTGCACACAGCAGGGGGTTGGAACTGGGTGAGCGTTGTGCTCCTTTGCAACCCAGGCCATTCTATGATTCTATGATACTTTCATGGGCAAGAAGCTCAGCTGCCCTTCTGAATTGCTGCACAGCTTTGGTACTAACTGAATGATCCCGTGCGGTAACCCATGCTTCTCTTCATGTTTCCAGAATGCTTTGCTTTTGTCCCTCCTCATCACAAAAGAAAGAATTTAGTTATCAACCTGCTTGTGCTGCACAATTGCCTCAGGATTGTAGTCCCTGTATTTCTGACCTAGCTTAAGCTCACATCAAGATCTGAACAAGGTTCTTGGGCTGGCTTCATTTCTCTCTGGGTAATTTAATACTGCTGATGTGCTCAACACGTTTATAAAAGCAGCAGTGCTGAGCTGCTTTACATGCCATAGTGGGATAAACGCTGCTGAACATCATTTAACCTGCACTCACTCCATCTTTACCTCTGCCAGAATGATGACTCCTGTGGCAGCAAAGAGTGATGCCATGATGCAGCTGGAGAAATACAAAGGCAACATAGCAAAACAAGGATTGCCATTCCATTACACTGTTTGGCCTGGTAAGGCTGCATCCCAGTCAGACTCTGAGGATGGGTTTGCCTCACAGAAATCACACTGGAAACTCACTGGCTTGGTATTATTTTATGTTTGTTTGTTTGTTTGTTTTTCCCTGCAAGGCAGTGACCTCAGCTGGCTGATACCCCAGGAGGCCGTGTCTCATCACTGGATCGCTGTGCTGGTATGAAAGGTCAAAACTGTGCGCTGGTCTCCCACTGCTCCACTCTCTGAGGAAACAAATTCAAGTGATTCTTGGGATGGGGAGGCCAACAGCCAAGTCCTGCCAACAGGCTGAGTGAGTGGGTTTTGGCATTTGCAGCCCCCTTCTAAAAGTTGGAGCTCCTCTCAAACAGTGGGAAGGATCCCTATCTCAGGAAGAAATGTGGGGAGTAGGGCCGCAGGGTGGGAGTGCTTCCTGCCTGGGGGAGGCAGGGGGCAGGCAGTGCCATGCCAGAGGCTGGGGAGATAGGGGGAGCCAAGTTGGACTCCACAGTGAGATTTATACCACCGAGCCCACTTCTGTATGCAAAAGAAAGAGGAAGGTGAGCTTCACTTTACTAGAAAACTGCCTAGTTCAGCCAGTGGCATACACCACTTAATCTTTTTGTTGTCAAAGTTTACTTGCTCAAGAATTTAGTTATCAACCAGCCAAACAGAATATGGTTCTTCTACACCTTAGGTAATGAAGGAGAGTATTTTTGTCCTAAGAAAATTCTGAACCATTATGAGACACAAATAATCTTTTGCCAAAGCTTCCAAATCTGTTTATGACACAAACATGTAAATGCAGGTGAGAGAATAACCAAAATCCACCGCTATCTGAATGTGCCACGTAAAATCTCCATAGAAAGAAAAAAAATGAAAAATCATGTACGTATCACAGGTGCATATCACACCTGCAGTGGAATAATATTTAGCACTGTTCACTTCTAGCCCCAGGTGGGCCAGAAATGCACAGCAGAGATGAGGGTGAGGAGGTACCAGCTCTCAAAGTATAAAGAGTACCTAATCCTTGGAAACCCCACAGCTCATGCTGTGGAGCAGAGAAGATCCTGGGTGTGACTGATAAAGGGAGGGCAACTGAACACTCGAAGAGGCTGGCCAGAAAAGCTGCGGAGTCTCCATCCTTGGGGATTCTCAAATCCCGACCTAATTCTGGGCAGTCTGCTATAGGTGACCGTGCAATTTGTTTTCAGTGCCTGATATTAAGGACAATTTGCAGAGGTGGTGAAAACACAGGCCTTGCAAAGCTTACACAAGACTTCACCTGTTGATGCTGTGAAGGGTAAAAAGATGAAGGAAGGCTGGCCCAAAACAACTACTGGCTCTGCAGAGATGCCAGATAAAAGTGTAGGTGGGACAGTCTGCACAACTGGTGTCCCCCATGTACACAGCTTTTCTCTTGCCAAGCTGTAAATCACTGCCCAGGGGCTGGCCCAGCCCAGAGCTGGCTGTGGAAGAAATCCCTCCTGGCAGGGATAAAGGAGCAGCCTTCCTGGAAAGAGCGAGCAGCCAACAAACATTGTGGCTCCAGACAAACTTCAGCCCTCGTCAATCTGCTCACTGCTGTCAGCCTTCCTGCCACCCCTTCCCCACTTTCTCCTGCCCTTCAGCCACCAGGAGCTGCAGCTTTTTTTTCCCCTGGAGTCTTCCCCAGCCCTGGCAGCAGCATGCTGTCTGGCCTGGCAGGGTGGCTTCACTGCCAGGCTCATTACCCAGTAGGGCAACAAGCTCACTCACTAGCACAGGGTTCACAAGGGACCCCAGGCACATCACTCAGCCCCGTTCCCTGCCACTGCCTCCATTATCTTCCCCAGCCCTGCACAGCCCCGCTGCACAGACAACTGCCCATTACTACTGAGTAGTTGCCTGAATCCCACTAAAAGCTTGTCAAAGTGCCCAGAGAGCTGAAAGTGAGCTCTTTAAATTACATTTGTTGAAAGATCCCTGGTGCCTGTTCCTGCTTTTCGTTTTCAGCAACTCTCTGAAATCATAGTTTGTTTTACAGTGATGTTTTGTTTTTCTTTTCCTGCATCCAACCTATAAGTCATGGATGGTGCATATTGAACACATTAAATGGATTTCAGCAGGGCTGCACACCATGTGTGCACAGGGCTGAGGCCTGGGAGAACGGCATTTTTGTGTTTGCTTTCTGTGCCAGGAAGCCATGCAGTGTGCTGCTCCCTTATGCATGGCCCTGCATTGATTTCTGCAAATGTGAAAACCAAGAAAGAAGCAGCAAGGACAGCGGAAACACTAAGGACACTACCGAAGAGGAAGAATCCAGAGTCTATCCGATGGGTTAAAGCAGTGCCTGGAAATCGGGACTGCTTGGATCAATGCCTGACCACAGCTGACAACAGCCTTCACTGCTGTGCCTCTGCCTCCCCATCTGCAAACGGAGGAGAGTAAACAAATTCAGTGCCCTGTCCTCAGGAAAGGTATATGCAGTTTGGGAAGTGTTTTGAGCTTCCCACACAGAACTGTTTATGTGCAAAGAACTGTGATACATTCTTTAGAGATTTCTTTTAATTAGAAGAAAAATATCTCCCGCCCTTTTAGAAAAATTAGGAGTTATGTTCTTATTATATATTTATGACTACGCACCAGATTTTTTAAAAGTCCTGTGCCTTTCCAATTTTGCTATTAATATGTCATAAGAAAATCAGGGATTGTGTCCAAATTCCAATTCATGAGAATGGAATTAATATCTCCATTAAAATGAAAAAGGGGGAGTAGTGGGGGAAATCTCGGAAGCCCTGGCGGGTGGTAATAGCTGGACTCAGCTCTTCCATCCTGGTGACTCATTCTGGGAATGGATAGTGCCTCTGTCGTCTTCAGACATTTAACACCTCCCTAACAAGATTTAGCATCAGCTGGGATGTGTGAACAAATAATATTAAGCAACTTGAGACTTCCTACAACATCTGTGTCTAAAACATGTTAGGGCCTGATCCTGTCAGAGGCGGGTGGGAGCTGGAGAGGCGATGCATCAGGCTTTTTGTTATTAATACCAGCAGTGGAGACCTTCAGCTCCAAGCCATCCCTCCCAGATTACGCTTCTGAAGATGTAAAGAAGAAAACAAAGTTCAGGAGACAGCACCTTGCCAAAATGAAAGACATTTTAGGAAGGTATTTTTGACTCCATACAGATTATGCGTAAACTTAAGTTACTGAGAGAAAATGGGAACCATTTGTTTAAAGCTCAAATCCTGCCTGCCCTTAACTAGCCTATGTTTCAAGCTTCTTGTTTTGCCTAATCTCTATGTCTCGCTTGATCACTTTAATCCAACTTCCCCAGGAGTACTCTCCATAGCTCTACCCAACAGCTGGACTTGGGACCAAAAACATCAGTCCTGGAGATCTGTCCTGGCAAGTGAAGAGTTGAGCACAAGTAGAGTACGAGATACCTCTGTGCTGTGTGGTTTCAAGTATCTGAGGCTGAGCAGGCGTCAGAAAACTGAGTTCAAACCAAACCCTTCTCTCGAATCTTTGACATCTGAAGGAGCCCCATAGGCTGGGTTTGGGCTGTAGGTTCCAAAAATCTAATTCCAAAGTCTCAGCTTGTTCTTGTGACTGAGCTATCATGGCCCTATGATAGCCAAATTGACAGCAGTTCCACCTCAACTGTGTCAACACAGAAATCCCAGATTCAAAAGTGGGTGGGACAGGGTGGAGAAAAGTACTGACTATTTTTAATCAAAAGTTTCAACAGCCTTTCCCTAGATATGATGAGTTTCCAGATTCGAAGTGCATAGAAGCAATCCAGAATTTATATGTAGGTAATATAATGGTTCTGATGATTAGCTGTTGATTGAGAAAACTTGAGGATTCTATAACAAAAACATAATGTAAGCAGTGTGGTTTCCTGACATTTCCAGTGCACTATAATTCTTTCCATGTAATTTATAAGCCCTCCATTTACTTTTCAGAGTTTTGAAAGCTCAACATTTCACTGATATATTCTCCATGAAACTCGCCTCAACATATCTTTTTTGATGGGGAGACCTAAAAGGTTGGCCAAACTAGAGGCACTGAAACAAAGTCCATGCTTCTAACCATTCTTACTTTGCTTTCTGGGGAAAGCCTTTCCTGACCTTTTACTTCTTGGCTGTCAGCCTAAATGCTCACTCTGTCCTTTCTATGGACCTCCTGCGGGAGCTTTCAGCAAGGAACTGGATGTACCAACTCCCTCACCAAATCACAAGGAGCAGAACACATTCCCTTTTTATCAACAGCTGTGGAAGTAACTTTGGTTGGGTGTCCACCATGCAGCCACATAAAGATCAAGCGGGTATTTTCTGGGGTCACCACAGCCTTTGTCAGTTACCTACCAGTTCAGGCAATAAATGTACTCATGAATATGTTTGCCAATGTTATTATTCATTTCTTTCACAATAAGTAACCCCTTTCACTTCACAAATATGATATCAAGCCTATCTCACTTAAGAAAATCTTTGCTGCAAAAATATTAGATGGTACTCATGCTGTCAGTCCACTGATGACACTTACAGGCTTATAGCATGGGGCCAATAAAAGGCTTTGCAAGGATGGAGAGGACTTTGGGGTTCTGAGTGCTCCTCAGCACTGTTGATTCCCACTGAGCCATTACTGAGACATGTGAGGTTTTCCAGAAAGCCTTGACTCACAAAGTCATCTTGTTACACAAGGATCTGTTTTCATTTCAGAAGAACCTCCCAGCACTGCTAACTGCAGAAAAGTCCTGAAAATGTGGTGTCTCAGGGTTCCAAAGACAGTATCCAATACAGAATATATATATATATTCTTCTTAAAATGCCTCTGCGTTAAAATCAATCTTATAATCCATTTCTGAAACTCCTGATCTTGGATGCTTAGGAGTGGAAGTATACGCTCCCTGACCTCAACAAAGGCTTGTAATAATGACAAGTTATTTCATTAAGATATAGCAGCTGTTGTACTACAACAGCCACCCCTAAAATTTTTTCAGTTGCCTGAGGCAACTAAATAATGACACTTCATTTGCAGGTTGTATTCTTTATATTAAAGGGAAGTTTAGATAACATCTAATTGCAAAGTGAAGAACTGGAAAGTTTTTGAGGGTGGCAACAGCATACCTAAATGACATTTATTTATTTAGAAGCGCTTAACACATGCCTTTCACTTATCCCAGGCAGACTCTGAGCCGTGAAATCAAAACTCACGCAATATCATTTGGCCCCATGCCTGTACTTGGAAGATGTTTCTCAGCACACCCAAAACAAGATACCGCTTTCCCAGTTTCTACCACTTAATCATTCTCCTGCAGACACCACCCAGAGTTAAAAAACTGGGATAAGCAGAGAAATGCTTACTTAAATAGACTGCAGATGACTGTACTGAGCATTAGAAGTACCTAAATCATTAGAAATAAAAATTTATTCCGAGTTTTGTCTGCCATTTTAATCTTAGCTGGGTTTTTTTCCTGCTTTATAAAGCTCTGAATTTGCAGATTCTTGACTGAAACACTGATGCAACCACAGCAATGACAGTCATGCTCTGTTGTAGCAGCATTAGGAGCAAGGCAATGGGACAGTCTACATCTTACTGCTAAGAAGCCTTAGCAAAACTTTGTGGTCACAAGACATAGTAGCTGATAATGCTCACAGAACAGGAAAGCATGCTATGGTCATTGATCTGGGTTGACCCACAAAATACAAGCCACAGAATCAGTGATTCCTGAGCCTTTTGTCACATGCATCATGCTGAGATGGATTTTTCAGTGGTTAACATGCCAACAAAGGCAAGGCCATGCAGCACTGCAATATTCACAAAGTTGTCCGTCACCCCACTTCCGTTACACAAACAGATTTGGCCTCTTTAAACAGTGCCTTCAACAAAGCATTTTAAAAATGTCTTTCCTGTCCCTTCCTCTCCAGTCCAGCACATATCAAGGGATGTTTTTCAATACTGCAACCCTAACCCTATCCCAGGTACGCCGCTTTTCAGATGAGCTGGACCTTATCTGGCATTACTCCAGTGCCATTTGGAATATGCACAGTTAGCAGCAATTTTCTAAGTGCATACACCTTTATTCATTGCTCATCTGAGAAAGGATGTTTTCCAAGGAAAGGGAATTTGCATTTCTCCCTGTCCATTTACAAGGAGTCAGGGAGCTTGGAGGCATATAAAACACAGCCATTTCTTCCAGGCAGGCACACACACATGATTCCAATCTCCTTGCTCTGAATCTGGAAGCCCCTGCTGCTACTTCAGACCACAGAATCTGAAAACATGCCATAGAGGAAGCAAGCAGGAGGCAGGGATCCTATAAGTGCAGCCATGACTGCAGTGTGGCTCAGAGCCCCACTGTGAGTAGCAGCCATTGGTGCAGCACATCAGTGTGTCGCTGGCTGAGCAATCTCAGGCAATGAACAAAGAAAGAAAATGAAGCGAGCCTGGTTCTCGTCAAAAGAGAGCAGTGAGGAGAAGGCAGCAGGGCAGAGGGTTGCTCTTGTGAAATGATTCACTCTGGACAGGAAACTGATGCTTGGCAGTGAGGGCAGCAGTGCACATCCCTGCTGCTGCTGAGCTATGCCCTCAAATCCAGAACAAGATATGTGACTAGTCTCTGGGTCAGGCTCTTAACAAGTGAAGATGAATATGTGCAATACCAGAGCATCCTTTCCTACTTTAGCACCTCTCCTCCCAACCGCACTGGCTTTGCTCCGTTCAGCTGGTGTCTTTCCTACAGCACCCAGCGATACTGCAGGGAGAAGAAAGTTACATCAGCAGGCTGTGTTCAGGCAAGCCCAAAGTAGGCTTGTTTGGCCTCATTTCTTGTAAAATGCTAGGTTTAGTACAAGTCCTTCAAAATAGTTGCGCACTTCACTCTTCTCCAAAACCAAATGGATTTAATAAATTAACTGTGCTTATTTAATGCTGTGGGTCTGAGAATTCTCCGTGATTTGTGATATAATATAAGGGATGTACCCACGGTTCATCAGTTCCCCACTGGAAATTGCTTTCTTATCAACAAGAATATCGGTTTTGGTGGGGGTGAGGACAGAAGAAATTTGAAAGAATTCTGAATTTGAAATACAGTTTGAATCTAAATGCAATACAGGTTCAATTCGCCTTTTGTTCTGTTTCAGTTTCATTTCTTCATCACTCATATTTTTGGAAATGTTCATTATTTTTCAACTGCCTGCTCTATTAATCAGTATCTAGTGCAATGTTTTAGTTATCCAAAATAAATGTCTAAGCAATCTTCTCAAAATGCTTTCAGAATCTGGTATTTTATAACCTTCGCTCTACTGCTTCTATGTCTTTTAGGACCTACTTGAGAAAAGCACAAATGCTTTAAATACCGAATTTCTACTTCTTGATCCACTCACAAGTTCCCCACTTAGCCACGAGGACCCCAGCAAGTTGCCTCTACCTTCCTTTTCCTGACAAAGTTGGATGACAGTGGAAATCCTGAGTCTTGAGTACCTGGTTCTCCTACTTCCCACTGGAACTACAGCCCAGACACATCTATGCTGTGTGACAGAGCAGATTTCCAAGAAGGTGCTTTCTATCCAGACTGTCTTATCTGTGTGATGCACAGAGGCATTCTCAGACACAATACCTTGGATCTAACAGCACCACCAAATAATGCAGGCTAATAACAGATTTCTTCTCAGGGCCACACAGATAAGGCAGTGCTTCAGCCAGCTGCAGAGTCAACTTTGACAGCAGCTCTTCAAACTTGCAGCACACTGGTGGTTAGCAAGTGGTGCTCACCTGTAAGGACCATGGAAACTTACCAGGCCCTATGAGCTATTCCAATGTAACAGTGAATAACAGGTTTTGGTATTTCTCTTGTTTGTGTTCTCTGTCTCACCTGATCATTGAAAAAGGCGAAAAAAAACCCCACCCTAAATAATCCCCACACAACTGTGTCTCTTTACAGAAGCAGATGTCTTCCCCAACTATTAGTAGTGTTTTACTCAACAGAACTTCACATGTGAATATGTCAGATGATAAAGAGATCTGCCATACCACTTCTGACAAAAGTGTTGTATCCTTTTACCCTGTATGTGGCTGGAACAGCTTTCACCTCTGTACAAACCTGCCCACCTGTGAACAGCTTCTCCAGAACCCTAAATCAACAAACCATTCTGGTATGATTGCTGAATTCAAGTGCCGTTAGATGTTTTTGGTGAAAGGCTTTTTAGCTACTTTATTAAAACATTGGCTTTAAATATTCGGGCTGGGTGTTTTTTTTTAAGTACCCACAGATCCTCAAGGACTGCATTCCAATACATTAAGATGTATTATATTATTGCAATATTTGTAGTAGCACTTATTAAAACTGTGTTAGGGGAGTTGGGATCATAACTCCTCCTGGTCTGCATCCGTACCACGCTGAAGTATGTGTGTGTGTTTGATAGATGGGCTGTAAAATGAGGGCACATTCTCACGTGTGAAGTGTGAATAGTTTCTCCACTTATTTATTGCAGTTGGTGTTACATGGGGTCTGGGACAGAGCACCGTGTTCCAGACAGAACTGACAAGAAGGGGGAAATGACAGTGAAAAAAAGATCACGGTCAGAGTACCTGAACAAACATCGATTGTACCTTCCAATTGATCCCCTTAAACTTTGAATCAAACACTGTTAAAAGACACTCCAAATCTCAGTGCATTCAGCTACTGTAATGCACAGACTGTTTCAGCACCAGAAGATTCCCAGGGTTAGACTCCGATCTGAAGGGCTGGAAGATATACGAAGAAGTGCTAAGTTAAGCCCAACCACATGCTCAGAAAACAGAAGCAAAGAACTAGGAAAACATTGGGCTTGAACAATTGGGCTAAATATACCACTTTCTATGCTAGCAGTTCACACTCTACAGGCCTCAGCTGGAGAACAGCACATATGATGCCAAGAGGAGGCTTTTAATTTTAAGCTGCTGCCTTTCTGTGGCAGTGGGCTTTCATTCTTGCTTGAAGGCTCTTCAAGGACCATGTTTGGTTCACATCTTCAGCAAACCAGCACCTTCAATAAACACTGAAATCCTTCACTCTTACAGAGCAAAGGAAAACAAGGCAGTAAGGCTAGATGATGGTGTCTTAATCTGAAAGTGCTGCAGGGAGATCACATTGCTGCTCACAAAATACTGTTCAACCTTATCAAAAGCAAGCGTATTGAATTTTGGCCGAAGTAAGCAAGTAGGAAGTAGGATGAAACAAAACTCTTTATCAAAGCAAATCACAGTAAGAGAAATGTTTTACCTCCTTCAAATTAAGATACAGAAAACACACCACAATGTAAGAACATTCCCTGCCTTTCAGCAGCAAAGATGCAGTAAGCAAGGGCCAAACTTCTCAGCTACAGCTCTCCTCCCTCTGCTAAATTTCAAGGGATGGACTTTAAACTGGCTGCCACAAGGGCACATGGCAGAAAAGGCTCAGTGAAGTACTGGGAAGTGATACTACGACCAGTTGCAATGCAGGATGAGTACATAAGGCATGACAGGTACCATGGGTGGGGAGGACAACTTGATAGAGTGTGGCAGTAGAAGACAAAGTGATGTTATAGTGTTGCAATATATAAAATCTAAAGCAACCTGGTGTCCCTTTCACAGCTCCGTCTGCATGGCCCTGCTCGTGCGCTCACAAAAAGGAACAGGGAAACTGTGGCTGTGTTAAACTTACAAATCTGACTCATGTTCCACTGAACACATGTCCAAACACTGCAGAATCATAAACCTATTAAATTATGTGCCAGAGAACAAATCTGCCCAGCAAAGCTGCTTGACACCCTGGTCAAGGACTACGACAGAGAACACATTGAGACAGCGGTCTGTAGCTATCAACTTTGAATGATTACGCTTCCAAATCCTTTGAGAAAATGGTTTTCAGCTGAGGAAATGCCAATGATGACTAGGGAGGAGGCCAAAACTTGTGAAAGCAGACCTTGGCAGTGTCTGCTTCAGCATGGGTTGCTGCCTACAGCACTTCCAGTCCGGCAAGACAAAAACAGGAGGCAGAAAAGCAAGGGGGTTTCGTCTGGCTTCATAAACTTCACACTCACCGAGAAGGAAGATGGAACCACGTGCTTTCCAGAGCCAGGAATTTCCCACATCCTATGTGGGGGCTTCAATATGAGTGCAGTGGTTGTGGTTAACAGTCTTTCTGGCTATATCAGCACTCCCAAAACAAGTAGCATTCTCACCATTAGGAAAGGAGTATGCCCACATCCTCAGAAGACACCTAAAGATAGCAGCTGGAGCTTCAGCAGCTCTAAGACTGGTCTTGGAGTGCAAAGAGCATAGAAAAATGCACAGAGAAGCCCTCTGTCCTATTCAGATATGCCATATAGAATGAGTGCTAGAAATACTACATCTTCATGGTCCCAACAGGCCTGGAGGGGCAACAGATCTCCTATCAGACCTGTTTCATCAGGCCAGTTGTATCCAAAAAAGGTAACTGTGCTAGCCTGTGACAAGTTTGTGACTGCAAAATGTTTCCTGCAAATGGAAGGATGACTTGCACCTTGCTACTGCAACAGGTTTGTTACTGCTGTATGCAAGCCATGTTACTGTCCAGCTTGGGCCACTACAAAAGTGAGTCTGAGCTGAAGATGCCTCTTTTCCTTCCCTTTCTTGAAGCTGGAGAGCAGCAAGGGCTGACCTTTAAGAAATTCTAAAGTGTCTAGTAACAGCAAGGAAACAGCAAGGGATGTTTCTAGTGTCTAGTAACAGCAAGCAAAGCGAAACAAGCCCAAACTTATTTGAATCTTGTGGATGGAAATCTGCCAGGTATGCACACATGGCTTGGGTTTGCGGAGGGGGAAGGGAGGATGTATACACAGGTGAAGATAAAAAACCCTGGAATTCAAGTGATTACACAGAACGTGAAGTCAGCATTAATTGAACTTTTGATTCAGATTCCAAAATCTAACACTGTGATAGCCCGCTCCGATCAGAGATAACAGCAGTGAAAGTAAAGACAGACACAGATGGTTTGGGTTATGTTCAGATTAAACTTGCTTCCTTCAAAATCGCTTCTCACACTTCACATGTAGACCTCAAGTTCTGTATTTTGCCTCATGCTCTCATTTGATCTATTTACTCAGACCCGGCTATTTCCTCTTGTTGGTAATTTCCTGAAGTAAGACATAATAAACCAGTGGCTACATCAAATCATCTCAAGTTTCATCTATTTCAACAACCACAAAATGTTCAAGTAAGTTTCCTCATCTTCCACAGCCATTGAGCTTTCCTGTTCTTGTCATCTCATCATCAACCCAAGGTTTAGTAAGACCAAGAACAAAGCCCCATATAAGTCCTAGAAAGGCTTCCTTCCAACTCCCTCCTTTTTCACCTGCTGTTCTCCAGTTAAATCAGGCCAGTACATGTTTCCTGCTCCCCAAATCTTTCCATTATTCCTCCCATAAGACTACAATCTAGTTTCTTCCTGTCCTAGACTCTTGCCCTGCCTAGGCTGTCAGCAGTTTCTCTCCTGACAGTCACAACTTCAACTTCTCTTGTCTGCTTGATGCCCATGCAACAGAGTTGGAAACAGTTTCTTCTTCTCCAGTTACCCTAAATATAATCCATCCCTTTAACTACCTTCCCTCACTACCCTATTTTCACTGCATCTGATTCAACCTTTCAGCCATGATCTTCAAAGTGGTTCACCACTCTTTCAGTTACCCACTCTAGTTTGCTATCATCTTTGTAATCCCTTCCATCCCCAGTTATGGATCTTAAACTTCTGTATTTTCTTGTATGGAAGTATGTGTGTGTGCAGTGTGTACGTATGTGTGTGTGCAGTCCTAGATACACACAGCTTATGCTAGCGGTTGAAGACAGGTATTTCTGAATGTATTTCTACAGTTCTAAATTGAAAGGATGAAAATGCCTCAAGATTCTTTCATGTTTCTTATATTCAAGTGCTGTTTTAACTCCTACATTAACACAGATCACATTTTCTTCTAAAATACACCCAAGAGAACCTTAGCTCTTTCCTGACATGAGGAAATTTCCTAGTATAGGGCAGTTAGAGCTCAACACATCTTGCAGGGGTGACTGCTTGTGTATTCAGCTTTCTTCAGCAATGGGACCTGATGTAACCAGGGGACGCTGGTGAACTTCACTTACTGGGATCTATTTCACCTTGCTGCTTCTGTAACCAAAGCCTTGGAATAACTCCTGAAATAAACTGACTTTAGGATTGTCTGCTGTGTATGAGTCTCGCGTTACCCCATGGTCAGATTTGACTTTCAGCTGCGTTAAGATGTGTCAACTAATCAACGTTTCTCCACCATCTGCCTCTCCCCATCAGCTGTCTTTCTCCTGCCTCCTTCCCCCAGTTCTTAATCAATCTCTCATGTACTTTGGCCTATTCAGAGCAAGCCTTCCTTCCTGCCATCAAACCAGAGAACAGACACTGGCTTCACCACACCAAGGAAAAATGTATTACTATATAATACTACTTAGCTTTTTTAAGTGTTTAATGTTCAAAACTGCCCAGACATGAACTGGTTCATATGATATGTGGCAGGATACAATCTATAAACGGAGAAACAGAGGCAGGAAGAGTTCCATAAGGTCTTACATAGAAACTGTAGCAGGATCAGAAGTCTCCTGACTACTGCTCTGTCCTTTTACCCTCAAAATCCTTTTACAGACAGAACAGTGTTACAAAAACTCCCAAAATCTCAACTCTGCATCATTCATATAGGTTTGTCTTTTGTTTTTGATACTTCCTACTAATTTATACATAGAAGCATACTGTAACAATAAACCCACTTGGAAAAATCAATTTTCCAGATTTGAAAGCAGACACAGGTGCAATCTCCCAGAGCTCACATATTTATAAATACAAATACCTACACAAATATATGTATACTCACACATGCATACGAATCCAGACTAGGGCAAAAACAGCTGCCTACCCACTGCTTCTAACCAGACCTGAATCACAGTGTAAACACACATATCCCCTCTGCATGCAGTATGTCTGATTAAATATTATGTTAGCCAACATGTTTTGCTGGGCTCTCAGAATGATTTTCAGAACATTGATTTCTCTTGCTAAAGGTTTGCTAGATTTAGATGTTTCCTACATTATTCTGTTCTGCTAGATTTACCAAAAGGGCTCTAGAAATTTATCAGAGTAATTCTGGAGAAAGAGGCTAAAAATACAAGTGCTGGAAATCACAGAATTTATCTACTTTTAGGCAGAAAATATTTACTTTTGGGGAATATTGGCATCACCATGCTCACTCACACAGCATCCCGTGCTTTTCTTATTGCTGGTTTCAGTAGTCATTTAAAGAAATTTACAGTAATCCCTCATTTGTAATAGCATGTGGAAATAACTACAATAATAACAGCAATGGGCTACTGCTCCCAGGCTGATATCAGACTGATTTTCCTCTTACTTCCCAGGGCTCCCAGTGATCTTTTCCCCCTCCTTAAAGCTCAGAGGAAGGAGGGACCCTGCCCCATCTGAGCATGGAAGTGGCATCCCCCACTCTCTTCTCATGGCTGGAACACCAATAAGAGAGAGCAGCAGAAAGCTACCTCAGTGAAAAGTAGAAAGTCAGTAATACAAGAGCAAGATAAGCGCAGTGACTTGACATATATCCTGAGACAGTGAATTTGAATCCCTTCCTTGATCTGAAGTGCCAGACACTTTCAGGTTTTTGATATGCATATGCTGCAGTAGCCTTTATTGAAACAAAGAAGAGAAGGAGAATAAAGGAACAGGAGACAAGAGAGAGCATCTCAAACCAGCTGAAGTGTTGCAGTCAGAAGATTTAGCTTGGGTCCACAAGGCTAAATGCTTAGGATGCAGCGATAAGCCCTGCCTCAGACTGGCTGCAACACTGACTTTGTCTACAAACATCACGACGGTTTAGGAAACATTTTACATACACTAGAAGAGAATGTTTGTCTTACAGAGGGAACTGAGATTGGATAGAATATTTTTAGACTGACTGATTTGGCATATCTTTATCTCCCTGTCCTCAGCCACTGGTAACCTTCAGCTCTGGCACCTCTGCCTTCCCAACTTTTCCCTATTCTATAAACTGCACCAAAATATCATAAGCATACTGATGACAACTTTGCTAGCACCACTGAAAGCATCATGAACCCGGACCAAGAGTTGAATAATGTCTATTGCCCCCATTAGCTGAGAACAACTGAATGCTAATCATCTAACTCCTATTTCAGAAGATGTTTGCACGTCTCCTCTTTAACTTCTGTTCTCCACACTGAATTCTCTAATATCTGCTTTGTGTCCCATGAAAAGGCCTGTGCTGCTCCAAGATCACTACTGGAGAACAGAAAGCTCCAAGGTGATCTGATAGTGGCCTTTCAGTACCTACAGGAAAGGAAGGGACAGACTCTTGAGCAAGGTGATAAAACAAGGGGAAATGGTTTCAAGCTCAAAAAGGGTAGATTTTGGTTAAATATAAGGAAAAAATATTTTACAATGCTGGTGGTAAAGCACTGAAACAAGTTGCCCAGTGATGTGGTTGATGCCCTGTCCACAAAGACTTTCAAGGCAAGGCTGGATCAGGCCCTAGACAATCTGATCTAGCTGTGGTATCCCTGTTCAGTGCAGAGGAGTTGGACTAGGCGGCTTTCAGAGGTCCCCTCCAACTCTAAGGATTCTATGATTCTAAGATTCTACTAGTAATTATTGCAGACTAGGACAACAGAAGACTATAGTACAAACAGTAGTCCCACTAATACAAGGCAATGCATGCAACCATGGCTTTGTTGAGATTTCTTATTAGTTTCATCACGTTCTGAATGTATAACTCAAACCCGCCATTTTAGGATTGTTCCATCTCTATCAAGTAATTCCTTTCAAAAAATTCAACAGGACAACTTTGCTGTCTTTGCCACAATATCAGTATCGAAAGGCTGTCTAAGTACTTCTCTCTTTCAGTAGTTAGAAATCTCCACAAAACATGGAGTGCTGAGACCATTTCATTTTTAGCTTGAAAAATTTATCGTAGCTTTCTTTTTGCTTAAATCTTAGTATTTGTGCCATTTCCTGAGGGCGCTAAATTCATCGTACCTTACTGAGTACACTGCTTTGCATGCAGCACCAGCAGCTGTTCAGTACCTGTCTCACAAATGCTATCAGCAAATCAGAGCACCTTTTTGCAGCTTCTGTGGGCTGAGGATGTTTTATCCTGCTATTTTTCCTGTTGCGGACCATGGATTTTACAACTCACAAAGCTGCTATGCGCAGACAACACTCCAGGAAAATAATGTGGGAGATGTTTGGTGGGGATTTGGGGCTGCACCATCTGCTGGCCCCGATCTACCCCATGACCACAAAGCCTAGGGACCAGGAGAGCAAAAAACTTCTGCACAACACTGTACACTAAAAATCATAAACAATAAGAGCTCATATTGGCTACAACATGTATGCTACAGAGTGCACATCCATCACTGCCTGAGAGCAGTGAGATACAAAAATTGGCAAGGGAAGAAGTGGTTTTATTGTTGCCTGACTTGCTGCCCCTCCTGCTGCCCCCATCTCCAAAGTATGTAATGGTAGCCATGCACAAAGAGAAGCCCTGCCACCAGGTTGACCACAGATGCTTTAATAAACTGAAGAAAGGAAGCACGTTCTGTTCTCACAAAATATCACAAAATATCTCTAGTAACTTTTTTTTTTTTCTCAGCTGAAGTACATCCAGCACTTCTGAAAAATCTGATTATTCAATTCAGTCTAATTATTTAATTTGTCTGACAAGGACAGGAGCTTAACTTCATACACTTGTTTATGAAAGTCTTGGGCTTCAAGTAATGGTGGGCAAAAGATGCATGATTAATATAACAAGAAACTAGGAAATGAATACGTTGAAGTTTCTACTGCAGCTCTAACTTTGTCACAACACATACAAGTCTTTTGTTGGCTTTCTCCATAGAGGTGTATTTCCTGTTTTTCCTGGTTAAATGTAAATACCAGAAATTACTCACTGTGTCATTAAATGTCAGGAAATGCAATTCAACTGGGTAAAGCACGTTGCTGGAAAAAATCTGGATGGAGCAAATTATTTGGTGTCACTTTTAAATAAGATATTACTCCCTTCTCTATTTATGAATTGTTCATGAACAGAATTGTTTCTTAACAAGGGTTTTTCTCCCTCTCAAAAGCAACTAGTAAACGATATAAGTGATCATATTGACTGAGAAAGTGAAGCATTCAGAAGAGATTCTTCACTCCAGCTTTGGATAGTCACTCCACTCTACCTGATCCCTGTGCACGGGTCTGACATAGGGCTCTTGCATCAGGTTAAGTCTTGCTTAGCTGTTCAAAATGCAAAATTAAAACGTGCATCACCCGTCTTTATCTTTGTGAGCCTGGACACAGCATTCACATGCTCCTGAATGCGTGCATTTTAGAACTCACACAAACCTTAGCAAAGGCTACTATGCATGCTCACATGCATTTCTGTATTTTTGCAAACAGACAGCAAAGCCCAGTAGTTTCCCCCAGGCAACATTGTCTAGGCAGCAGATTTAAAAACAAAACTCAAGATCCACTATGCTTAATTCACAACCATATGCCTCTGGTAAGGTCCCCCTTTTTCTTCTTTTGCCTTATCAGTGAATTATTTGGACGATCTTATCTTTGACCTAAGCAGAACTGTTTGCAAATTGCAAAGCTAGTGCACCCTTCAGGAAGTTGAACAGTTGCACACTGCAACAGAATCTGAAATTCTGAAGGGCTTTTTAGTATACAAGGTTACATAGTAAAAATAACTGTAGGTGCAAGGAATGTTTCCTACAAAACTATGAGTTCTTTTAATAAAGAACATTTCTGCAAACAGTGAGCAATAACGTCGGGAAAATTTGGTTTACAGGAGATATATTACTAAATATCCCACCAATACAATTTAGGCATGTGGGAATACAGGCAGAGATGGGAAAAAAAAGAAAACCAACACAAATCCCAGCTTGCAGAAATACATATGCAGTCACAGATACTATGCTATACGAACTGTTTATTGGAACTGTGTCCCATGTCAGTACTGAGGAAAATAAAGAATGGAAAATAACTGTGGAATTGAATAGAGACCTTGTCACAGTTAAATTTGATACTTGGAGTCCAAGCCAACATACTGCCAGGCCAAAATAAAAAAACAACAAAGTTTACAAGGAATGAATACAAGATGGAAAAAATAAAAGTTAAATGAACATCATACAGTAGAGAGAAATATCAGTAATTAGGCAAATGCATAATAGCCCTATGAAGTCAATTGCTTTTATGACAGTGGGACTGGAAACATAAGCAGTTTTAGGCTGAACATTTGCAAAGAATTAAGACTGGCTAGAACATACAATGGGTGCTGTGTACGATCTACACAGACAATAAGAAACCAGAAGAATTCAAAGATATTGTTGATACAGAAGGATGTATTAAGAAGGAATACTGTACTTTTTTTTCAACCTGCTGCAACCCTTCCTTCCCCAGTCACTGAAGCACCAAACACTCTCCAGATGTGGAGACAGACAGCCTCCAGAGGTATTCATATGTGAAAAGATTCAAGAGAAGACTCCACAAGATCAGCCAAAGGAAAGCAAATGCTACAAGTGGTTGCTTCTGCAATAGGCCACATGAGTTCACATAAACACGTGCATATTCTGTAGATGCTGCAGCCAACACCACAACTCCAAAAGCAGGGAGTATTCTTACTGTACCTTCATGGATTTCATGCATTTTGATTAAGCTCAGGGCAACTATTTCCTTACCATTAGTAAAAACAGGCTACCAACCAAGATTTGGAATGGATTTTTAATTATAATCTGTATGTTAGATACTCGCTATGACTACAGCACTTTCAGTTGGAAAGATATTAGAGTGCAGTTATTTCCATGAGCTCCGCCAAAGCTCATGCAAGACCACAAACATCTTTACATTAACTTAATGAAGACCTGGCTTAAACCACATTCATCTTTATGTTGCACATAAGTTTCCAGTTCTTACAGGTACAAAGCAGAGGCACACTCAAGTTAATGCCTCTCCTGTGGATCCAAGCCTTCTCTTAGCTGGTAATACACCCAGGTTGCCCTACCTACAGCAGCCCACAGCAAGGTCCTGAGGCTGATACCTGCAAGGTGGGAGACGTTCATGCTGGGAGCTGTTTGATGAGAGATCCAATCATTAGTGGCTTATATGAAGGATGAAAGGGTGAAAGCGGCTCAAGTTCCCACTGTATTTAAAACAAATACTTAAAAGAAAAGAAGACTTTGCTACCCTTTCAAGAAAGAACAGCACGGGTGCTGAACTCCAGGAAACCAACCTGACACAGGTCTTTCCATGTCAGACTGTGCTCAGTGCAGAAAGCAGGCAAGTCTAAGACGCTTCACTTTCCATTGGCATCTGCTGCACAGAGTGGTGCACAGAATTGGACCCTACAGCTCCAGACTTTCTCCCACACTCCTGAAAGTCCAGCCATAAGTGGTTAAACAAACAAATCCTGAGCTCTTAAATTCTAAAAATCGGCGGCAGTTTTCTGACAAAAATCAGTGAGCCTTGAGCACCATCCCTGCCTTCCTAGCTTTTAGTCCTACACCCTAATCAGCAATCAACCCGCTAAATACAGTTATCGTGTATTCAATAGTGATTTATTACCAAGTAACAGCATTGCATAAAGAAATAAAAGATAGCTTTGTAAGGTTTTGTTTTATTGCCACCTAAATTCCTGTCTGATATAATACACTGGCAATATCCCCTGGCAAGATGAAAATTTCCCACCTGTAGTAACACCCAACTCAAGAAAACCACTTATGAGAAATGAAAATCTCGTTTAGCAAAGTGACCTGACTTCATTACTGCTTGACTTGCAGTTCATCTTTACAAAAGTAGACGGATTTCCTAGCTTCTAACAGCTGAATTTCTTAGTTCAGTAAGAAATGAAGATTCAGTAAGAAATAAAGATCCATCAAAAACAGAATTATTCCATCAATAGCCAGAACAGACACTGCACTCCCTGTATTTAATTTTATTCTAGTGCTTTTGGTACCAACTAACAGAAGACACACCAGCTTTAAAATGCTAACATTAAAAACACAGACATACACGCGCACAAATATTTTTACAAATTAGGAGCCTGCAAGGTCAGAGCCTCTTCCAATACAGCTATGAATTTTATTATATTTTTACTATTATTATTATGGCTATTATTACTGAAAAGAGAAGAAAGATCAAATGGCCTGGTTTGAGTGAATTTATTTAATTTAAGTCTGCTGTTGCAAGTTTATCTAGCCCCACATTTATCTTTTCTACCTATCAATATAACCAGATCCTCACATCCTCAGTGTGTCCCAGTTTCCAAAGTAAATTCCAACAAGGCTCAGCTCAGGATTTTTGTGAGTTTCAGTTTAAGAAGTTACATGTAGCCTTGATAAAACTGTGTGATTATCCACTTAGCTCTACAGGACCACTTGAAAATGTCCTAATGAAAAGAACACCATCAACTTCAGTGAAGAGACGTTTCTCTAAAAGCCAAATACATCATGGAAGAGTTACACATAAGACTTTTCCCTACAGATAGATAAATACGCATGAAAAACCAACTTCTTGGTAGTATATATAAATACAGGACATTTATGAATGTAACCAATATATGTATTATTGTATACACGAATTATTATATATATATATACACTATATATGTATTATATAATATATAATTATATATATATAATAAAATATATTGTATGTATGTATTATACATATATGTGAATAAAAACACAGAGTTTACAGCGGCTAACAACAAATCCCACAACAGATCAGTTATTTGGATACTGTTCTAACTAATCATAAGCAAAACTAGAAGGAAATTCATTGCAAACTCCCTTGCAAGAACTGATTATTCTGGTCAATTAAACAAAGTTGACCAATGTTGTTTACCAGCAACCAATGTCATTTTCCTGGACTTAAGCACAACCTTTGACATGGTCCCCCCTACAATCCCTACCTCAAAATTGGAGGGATGTGGATTTGATGGCTGGACCACCTGATGGATAAGGAATTGGATAAAAGGCCGCAGACAGAGGGTGGTCATCAATGGCTCTGTGTCCGGGTGGAGGCCGGTAACGAGCGGCGTCCCCCAGGGCTCTGTCTTGGGACCGGTGCTCTTCAACTTCTTCATCAGTGACAGCGATGGTGGAATTGAGTGCACCCTCACCATTTGCTGATGACACCAACCTGAGTGGAAAGAAGGGATGCCATTCAGAGGGATCTCCACAAGCTATAAAGGTGGGCAGGGTGAACCTGATGAGGTTCAGCACAGCAAAGTGCCACGTTTTGCACTTGGGCCGGAGGAATCCCAGGCATCCATACAGACTGGAAGGAGCGGTCCTTGAGAGCAGCCCTGCAGAGAAGGACCTGGGGGTCCTGATGGATGAAAAGCTGAACATGAGCCAGCAGTGTGCATTGCAGCTCAGAAAGCAAATGGGATCCTGGGCTCCATCAGAAGAGGAGTGGCAGCAGGCACAGGGAGGTGATCGTCCCCCTCTGCTCTGCCTTGTGAGGCCCCATCTGCAGTGCTGTGTCCAGGCCTGGAGCCCCCAGAACAAGAAAGACAGGGAGCTGTTGGAGAGGGTCCAGAGGAGAGCCACAGAGATGATCAGGGTGCTGGAGCACCTCCCCTGCGAGGACAGGCTGAGGGAGCTGGGCTTGTTCAGCTTGAAGAAGAGAAGGGGTGACCTCATTGCAGCCTTCAGTACCTAAAGGGAGCCTACAAACAGGAGTGGAGTCAACTCTTGGAAAGGGTAGATAACAGCAGGACAAGGGGAAATGGTTTTAAGTTGAGGGAGGGACAATTGAGGTTGGATGTCAGGGGGAAATTCTTCACAGAGAGTGTTGAGGTGCTGGAACAGCTGCCCAGAGAGGCTGTGGATGCCCCGTCCATCCCTGGAGGTGTTCAAGGCCAAGCTGGATGGGGCCCTGGGCAGCCTGGGCTGGTATTAAATGGTTGGTGGCCCTGCATGTGGCAGGGGGTTGGAGATCCGTGATCCCTGAGGTCCCTTCTGACCCTGGCCATTCTGTGATTCTATGAAAGTCTTTGCACCATTTCTGAAAATGGCACATAAAGACACCATTGAATCAGAAGTGAGCAGGGTCAGCTGGAGGAGAGAATGACTTTTTTAAACCACTTTTCTTCCTCTGTCTCAGCAAAGGAACATTTTTTTTTCCCTAAAGGAATATCATCATGATTTTCCTGCCCATCTTCTATTCCTAGGGCAGCTGACTGTCAAAAAGGAAGTAAAAATATTTAAAATTACTTGTCTGTTAAAAAATCTGGGAGAGAAAATTACAGAAACAACTTTGGGGAATATCTTTAATTTGTTTGTTTGTTTGTTTGTTTTCTTAGAAAGGCTACCAATGAGAAAATAAGATATAAAGAATTTCAGGTAGCTTTCTCAATCTCTAATAAATGTCAGTCCAACAATGGTGTCTGTTCCCACATCCAGGAGAACTGGAGTTGTCTGATAATAGCCTTGGGGTGTGTGCAGTGAGGATTCTTGGTTCATATCCCCTGAGTACCCACTTATTTACCCTGGGCAGATCTCAATCTTTCTGTACCAACTATTCCCAATAAGGATGTGGAAGCTTAATTAAGCACTGGAAAGTTATTTTAGTATCCGAAGCGAATGCTGTCATAGAAGGAAAACGTAACTTTCCATTGAGAGAATACTAGATAACTCATGCCAGCTTGTTTCAGTCCTCTACAAGAGGCAGCTGCAGTCCCGCTAACTGGCTGTCAGAAGGGAAGGCTTTGATTTTGGAAAGGGCACCAGCAGGACAGCTGCAGTCTGTGTGGAAATCCAAAGGATGGTAACTTGGACCTAGTTGGTGGTCATGTTTTCTTTGATTCTGAGAGATTTCATCTGCTGCCATCTCACGCAGCCCCATGCAAAGACAAAGGCTTTTCATCATCTGAACGTTGGTCCCTCCAGGAAGAAATTAAATTACCTGACACAAAAAGTGACAGCTTGGAACAGAGGCTGTATCTGTGCTTTTCAAGACTATTGAATATGTGAATGGAAGTGCTCGAACAGCAGTTAACTGGGTGACTGGGTTCCCTGCATCCATGCTACGTGCAGACCAGTCCCCACACACAGCACTCCTCTACCAGTGTCCTGCAGGCTCTGGAGCCAGGACCACCATCCGAAAGACCCATGACTGGAATATCCTTGCCCAAGAGCAGAGATAAGGAAGAAAGTCTCGTTATCAAAGCCAAACACTGCAACCTGTGTTTACCAGTAAGACAGAAGCACAGGCTATGCTCCCGACTTCCACCCTACACCAAAAGGCAAAGGTGCCCATCTGTATTTCTCTCTGTGGAACTAGGGAAAGAATGAAAATCAGTAATCTAATGCCTTCTCACACCTATTACGTAAGCACAAGAAAGTATAATGTCCCTTGCATGGTCTCCAGCAGTTTCCCTCCAGAAAAACAAACAGAATGAGCAGAGAGGTGTGAATGGGCCACTGTGGGTGAGAGAGAGTAGCAAGAATCAGCCTATGGCAGTCCCCTGGGCTCTAGGCATGGACTATTTTTCCCCTTGCAAGCAACAAATACAAAGGTACAAACAACAGCAACCAGGCCTTATAGGTTTTGAACCAAAATAAGCCAAACATGAGAGTGGTATTACAGCATTCTCTATTCCCCCAGTGCCAAACTCTCACATAAACGTACTTTCATTCAAGGTAATTAGCTATTCTATTTCCTTTCTGCAGGTACATAGGTCTGAAGAGATAGGCCAAAGAGAGCATACCTCCCCTACTAAATAAGAAAGGAGTACTGGCTCAGTGAGTTGTTTGCCTCAGTCTTCACTGGCAGCCAGGATTCTTACATCCTTGAATGTGAACATCTAGTCGTGAACAGGTGGAGCAAAATCCAACCCCCAACACTCCCCCCACCCCCTCCCCCCACTGTAAGGGCAGAGCAAGTGCAAGACTGATTGATGAGACTGAATGTATACAAGTCCATGGGGCATGGGACACGCACTCAGGGTCTTAAGGGAGCTGGCTGAGCCTCTCCCCATCATATAGATGGAGAGATATTGCAAGTCCTGGCTGTCAGGTTAAGTCCCCAGTGACTGGAAAAAGGGAAACATCACTGCCATTTACAAGAAAAGGAGGGAGGAGGACCCAGGGAGCTACAGGCTGGTGAGCCTTACCTCTGTGCCTGAGAAGATCATGGAACAGATCCTCCTGGACAACATGTTAAGATACATGAGGGACAAGTGGGTAATGCAAGCCAGTCAACATGGCTTCACCAAGGGAAGGTCATGCCTGGCCAATCTGATGGCTTTCTATGATGGAGTGATGGCATTGGTGGACAAAGGGAAGGTAACTAATGTCATCTACCCAGACTTTTGCAAGGCCTTTGATGTGGACCCCCACCACACTCTTATCTCTAAATTGGAGAGATATGGGTTGTAGTCAATGGCCCTGTGTCCAGGTGGAAGGCTGGTAACGAGTGGTATCACCCAGGTGTCTGTCTTGATTCTGGTATTCTTTAACATCTTTATCAATTACAGAGATGATGAGTTTGAGCGTGCCCTCAGCGAGCTTGCTGATGATACCAAGCTGAGTGGCAAGGTTGATACAGCAGAAGGAAGGGATGCCATTCAGAGGGACCCTGATAAAAGCTGGGCTCTTGTGAACCTAATGAGGTTCAATAAATCAAAGTGCAAGGTTTTGCACTTGGGTCAAGGTAATCCCAGATATGTATACAAACTGTGAAAAGAACTCCTTGAGAGTAGCCCTGTTGAAAAGGTCTTGTGGTCCTGGTTGATGAACAACATAACATGAGCCAACAGTGTGCACCTGCACCCCGGAAGGCCAATGGTATCCTGGATTCCACCAGAAGAGGCCAGCAAAGCAAGGGAGGTGATTATCCCTCTCTATTCTGCCCTGGTGAGGCCCCAGCTGGAGAACTGTGTCCACGTCTGCAGCCCCCAGAATAGGGAAGATACCCAGCTTTTGGAAATGGTCTAGAGAAGGGCCACGAAGACGATCGAAGGGCTGTAGTACCTCTCCTATGAAGATGGGATGAAGGAATTGGGCTTGTTCAGCCTGGAAAAGAGAAGGCTGTGGGCAGACCTCATTGTGGCCTTCCAATATTTAAAGAGAGCTTATAAACATGAGGGAAGTCAACTTTTTACAAAAGTGATAGAACAAGGGGGAATGGTTTTAAACTAAAGGAAGGGAGATTTAGATGGGACGTCAAGGGAAAGTTTGTATGGAGAGAATGGTGAAGTGCTTGAACAGGTTGTACAACAAAGTTGTGGTTGCCCCATCCCTGGAGGCCACGTTGGATGGGGCTGCGGGCAGTTGGATCCAGTACTTGATCTAGTGGGTGGCAACCCTGCTTATGGCAGGGAGGTTGGAACTTCGTGATCCTTGACATCCCTTCCAACCCAAGCCACCTTATAAGTTTATCATCTTAAGACTGATAACACAGATTTATTTTGGAAGGCTAGTTGATTTCTTCATACTGCCCTTGAGGAGCAGTGATGCTACTTATCTCTGCAGCACCAAACAAAATCCCTGGGTAAAACACCAACGGCAACTCTGCATACAAACCACCAAATGGCTGAACAAAATAAGGAATGGCAGGATGGATGCCCTCCTTCCACTACCAAATCAGGTATGGAAAGCCTGGTCTCATCATACACCTCCACTCAAATCTCTGCCTCTCCCTTCCTCGTGCTCCCAAGCTCCAAATGTAGGTATCTTCCCAGTCTCGCTTCCTGCTTGCACTCAGCTCTTAAAATTTTCCTTGGTAAATACAGCTATATGGTTAATTCACATGTGCTCTAATTCATCTACAAAATTTTTAGATCTTGAGGATGTCCATAGTGACCTGAAAAAGTAGAACTGTTACGCATGTTCTCTTTTCCAAGTTTTAGCCATTTATTAATATCAAATAAAGTCTAGAAAATACAGGACAAAAGTACAAAAATAATTCACTCGCTTGTAAGCCACTTCAAATCTCTATCCTTATTTGCAAATTTCTTTTATGCTTTGCTTGTCATCCATATGTTTCTGTTCTTCATTGTTACTCAGCGCAGCAGAGAGAAAATACTAACTTACAGATAAAGTAATCTATAAAAATGAGCAATTTGCCATTTCATTCTGTGTTCCTAATCACTCAGAGTTGTTGGTCAGTGCAAATTATCTTCCTTTTGCCCTCGCTACTTCCTCTGGTCACTGGAAAATCTGAGTCTGTAGAGATTGCTCTTGGTCAAGAACCAAACGTGTTTCTAATTTTACACCGCAGTCACTTTCTCCCTGGGATTTTATAAAGCTCTTGAAGAAGCACTGGGACTATGTCAAATATGAAAATACAACGTCAGATTTGGAAGATTTCAGAATAATCATAACAAATGGCAGGTGTGGTAGCCTCCCGTGATAGTTACCAGCATGCTGATGGTCTCAGAGATGCTACGGCGTACAGCAGATTTCTCCTGCTTTCAAAAAACCCACAATGATCTCCTCTCTCAATGGTGTTGCACTCTTCAACATGATTTGTATTTAAAATGCTATTGCCCAGGGAAGAAATACCATCTAACTCCTTAGACAATAAATTTCTTAAAAAGGCCAACATGGCAACACACACAGTTACTCCCTTAACACCTTTAGCAAAGTCTGGATTGTATGTGGCTTTCTGTGATAAGCAAAGTACTTAACAGATTCCCTATGTTCCCTCACAAAAACACCTGATTCTGTAGCAAAAATTCCATTTTCCACAGCACATCATTCTCCTATCTGACTGAACCAGCGTCACTCATCGTGGAAGGTGCCCTGTAGAATGGGAAGAATCACTCACAGAGAGGCAAGGGCATACAATGCTGCAGTCAGTAGACTCTGTCACCCAGTATACAAGGGCCCTCCTTGCCCTTCCTGCTACTGTCCACAAGGAAGAGAAATACTTTGAATACTCTAAATATCCAAGTTCATCTGAGCTGCATTCAAGAACATTTCTATGACAGTCAGTACTTGTTTTCTCATAATGACACTGGAGACACCCATGTAGCTTCTGACTTGAGGCTTACAGAGAACCACTGGACCTCACCCCGCTTGATAAAACTGCAAGAGCTTGCATATCTCATAGGCCAAGCAGAGAGGTACAGCATAGTGGATGCCTTATTAATAGTTCTACAAATCTACTAGACCTGGAACTCAGAAAGGGGCCCATTTCTACACACTGTATATGTCTCACTCCACAAACTATGCAACCCTAGAATAAGCCTTGTTGTGATGACCAAACGCTCAAGTTGCATATTTCAGCTCGGGAACTTGCACAGAAAAGCCTGACATTCCCACAGATCTGTTCAACTGCACCTCTTCTGGAGTGCTGCACCAGACTGCTAAGTGCAAGGGCTTAGAACTCCAGCTTTAGGGAAGAGAGGACACACCAGAAGTTATCACTTAGCATCGTTCTATTATTATTCTTCAGCCTCTTGGGAGGTAATACTTTTAAAGCAAGATTTTTGAAAATAATTGCAAGTACATCTGTGGAGAGAAGCTCGGTGACAGCTGATCAAACTGGTTAATTAGGCATTTAGAGAAGTGTAGTTACTGTGTCCTATGCTCAGTCCCACTTGAAACAGGACTAACTAAAGACGGAAAGCAGACTAGATCAGAAAGCCCCCTGAAACACTATTGCTTTTGTTAAAACAAAATGTGAGCTCTGCCAAACGTACTTTCCATTAGAAAGTTTTGGTTTTGTCAGAAGTTTTTGATTTCCCATCACAAAAGAAGTAAAATTTTTAGCTCCAACCCAAATAAGAAAAAAAACGGTCATGACAGAAAATCACAACATCTCTTTTCAGCCACGTTTTCCAGTCATCTTAGCCTGTTGTCTCTTGGGAGTGCTAATTCAAGTGCTGTGAGCCCCCCTCCTCCTTCCTCTTTGGCTGTTGAGTTCAAGCACATTTTCCACAGTGTACGACAGTATTCTTTTTGTTTGGACTCCTGCAGCTCACAATGGAAAGAGCCATCTGAATGGGAGCACCAGCCCCAGCGGAGAGCGGATCATGAGAACCACAGCTTCCATGAGTCACTGTGGTAGATGCATGGGACACAGAAGATCAGGCCAGCAACTTTCAACATCTTCTATTTAAAAACTGCTTTTTGTCTTTGAACAGGAAGACAACACTGGAAGGGTTTTTTTTTCTTTTAATATACAAATTCTGTTTTTTAACCGGCTGTAATTATATTAAAAAACAGGCTTGCTGCACAGCCTGTATCACGGCCTCTTTGAAGCCCTCGATTCCACAGCCTGTCTCCACCAGCTCCGTACCATATGCATCTGTGACAAAATTACTGCTTTCTTTGTTTTATGATATACTAGCAGCGTAGCATCTGGAAATGTGGTTTGGGTTTTTTGTTGTGTTTTGACGGGAAATAAACCTCCCAGATACTCCAGTCAAATCCAAAGAAAGACCTTAAATCAGCACTTTTTTAACTTGGGTGTAGAGGACCGGAGAGGATTTCCAGACTCATCAGGGGAAGGGCAGCATGCGGGCGGCTGTCACACAGGGCTCCCACACCAGTAAGAAGTGGGTGCTCCCATCCCATCACACCACACACAGCAGCCGGCGGGACAAAGCAGCTAGACACAAGACCTGGCCACATTCTGGGGCAGTCCGACAGGAGACAGAGCTGCAGGCCTTCTGGGGCACGCAGAGCTCCTTTCTGTGCTGAGAAGAAAGCTTGCCAGCTTCCCATGTGTGCAGGATATGTGTCCTCCTCCTTTTTATCATTCCTCGCTGCAAATGCCCTGTCAGTGCAATGCGCATTTCAGCAGTGAGTCTCTCATAGCAATCCTTATCTTTAATTTCCTTCCGCTATAGTCTATTTTATGGAGCTTTTCCTTTGCTGGCATTTTTTTTTTTTCCCCTTCTCATTTCAGTTGCGATGGCCAGATCAGGATCAAAATTTCTCACACATTGAAGGGAGTGTCTGGAGGCAGAAAATGTCATGCAGATCAAAGTAGAGGTGCAGGTCAGGGCAATATGTGCATTTGCCCTTCACACTTTAGCCAGATGCCTTTTCAGTTTTGTGCTCTATGATAAAATCAGCTTCTTTTCTTAATCATCCATTTTAAACACACCCTAATAGCAAAGGGCTTGATCCAAAACCCAAGATAGGATTCTTCCCTTCACGTTTAGCATGACCAAAGGGAGCAACAGCACCCATTTCATCATCAGTTTCCTCAGAAAGTGCCTCCTGAGGCAGAAGGAAAAACCTCAAATCCGGCAAGAAACGCATCCTCAAAGGCACGGGCTTCCTCCCTTTTGGGCTTGCATGCTGCCCTTTTTCTTGTGTGGCCAGCAGTTCCAGAGGGATCATGTAGTGGATTTTCAGTTTCAAGATGACTCCCTCCATGTTCTCCAGGAAATGTGCAGCAGAGGTGAGGATTAATGGGCAACAGGAGAAGGAAGGGCAAGACTGGGCTTACAGGAATGGCATGGTAACAGCTCAGGAGCAGGGAGACACTGAGAGGGAAGAGGCTGAAAGTCAGACTTGCTCCTCAGATCGACTGCTGCATGTCTTGCAGCATCCCTTGCCAATGTCTCCAGAGCACTTTTTTTTGTTCAGTTTGTAGGAAAAAAGAAAAAAAAAGAAAAAGAAAAAGAAAAAAATTTCAGGCCAATTGGACGCATGTCAAATGTCTAAAAAATAAAAAGTCTTCACAAACTGGAAATCCCACTTTTCAGCCAGCTCTGAAAAACCCCAATCAAACAGTTTGAACAACCCATCAACTGTATATAATTTACTTTAGCAGTATATATACTTTTCCTACTGGAAATACTTACAAACAGCAGAAACCAAGATGTGTTTGTGCATAATTTAGTAAGAAAGGTGAGGTGAGAGAAAAGTCAGGGGGAGAATATTCAAGGAATATTAGTTGGTAAAAAGCCTGATGATCTTTCCTACTCCTGTGAGTGAGAAATGTTCTTAGGAACGTGCACGCATTCACAAACGTCATACAAGGTTTGTCATGCAAGCCTTTGCTTTTTACTGTTCATGGCAGGCTATCCTCAGATGGCAGTGTATCTCCGATTTCAGGCCGCAGGGAGGGTCGCCTTGTAATAGCACAGTGTGTAATGGGTTTCAGTGTGCTTGGGAACCAAAGAATGTGACCTTTGAGCAAAATAACATGAAGCAAAAAAATTCATTCAGATCGCAGCTAGGTTGAGTTAACAGTTCAGGTGGCTGGGGAGTGCTCTGAATGCTGTCCGTGTGACCTCACTCCAGCTCCACAACAATCCGTCCTTCCCCTCTGAACAAGACTTGCCGGTGTTTTAAACCTAGGGAGAAGATTTGTTCAGGGTTGTCCTATCCCTAAATATTCAAAAATCATGAAACAGATGTGTGAGGAACTATCCGAAAAACATGAGAAAGAAAAAGTTGGTCTTTACTTTTCCTGGATTTTGTGGCTGTCTTTACGATGCCCTTGGGTCTTATTTTCAAGCTTCTTCATAGTCTGAGGAGTAGAAACTTACTTCTGTAAAAATGAAAACTGAGATTCTCACCTAATTATATGTCTCCGAGAATGGGAAGTTATAGAAAAAACATCAAGTATCATGAGACTTGTGATAAAAATCACAGGGTTTGGCAATATGGAGTTAATCATGAGTTAGGAAGTGATAGCACTTGTTCTAGCTGAATCACAAAAAACAAACAGGCATAAACCTTACACAAAAATATTTTGCAGGCATGACTGCCAAACTCCAGTTGGCTGTGAGTAATACTATTCATTATTTCAGAATATTCATATAGCCAGTAGGTATTTCTGGAAATCCTTGAGAATCCTGCATTTTCCATAATGCCAAGATGATTAATTCGTATTGAAAGTTTGTTACTTGCCAATTACCCATCTACTGTTTAAAAATCTGAGTCACACAACCATCAGCCAGAAACAATACCAGGCTGTATGTTCAGATGTCCAAGGCACATAATGAATATTCAAAGGAGAAACTTAGCAATCAAACCACAGGCTGAAAGTTATGCACTGAAACTATTTAGCTAAGTAGGAAAAAATAATAACTTCTCAAAAAGGCAGACCACTTGCAAGAGAGTGTTTATCACAGAAAGGGGATTACATTCATAACAAAAGATGTAAAACGAATGTTTGGATGACTACAGGATATTAGTTCTGATTGCAAACAAACAGGGATGCTTTTCTTGCCAGAAAACTAAAAGATCCCTTGTATCCATTGTAGATTTAAGTCTGTCAGCTTAGCCTTGCTTACACAAATGGACGAGCAGACGTATTCTCAGCCAGCCTCCTTCGGTCCGTCTGCACAAACTTCCCAGCAGGGTGAGATTTGCAATCCAGCGTAAATGCGAGGTAACCACTACTCTGCATGATTTATATATGGGTTATCGTTCAGCCAAAGCCTGGCACTTTGTTGACATGCCTGTTATTTAGATGCATTCGGAAGCCTTCCAATGCATAGTTTTTCCCTTGCAATGATTGCATTTTCAAAAGAGATGCACGAGCCAGATCTTTTCTACTCCCCAAGGTTAAGGGAAAAAGTGAGATGTCCTCTGCTTTTTGAACTCCTTACCCATACAGAATAATTCATCTGCTGATATTAAGGTGACTTCTACCAGTAAATGTAAAGATGTCAGAAGGAGAATTTTTAAGCACACATGTAATTGTTTATGATTGGTATCTGCTTTTATTTAACATACTTGCTAGCGCTCTCTTTCTGCTGCTAGTTTGTAAGAATCTTTTCTTGACCAAGAAATCTGATCTTTAGGGAACTATATTTCATGTTCTTTCACTCTTTGCAAGCTCTGCCATAACAGAATCAATGTATCAAATCAGTCCTTCAAAGCAGCCAGTCTAATGGTAAAGAGAGGAGACAGAGGCTTTTTTTTCTAGCAGAAATTTTGGCAGGAAGGGATTCATGTGTGCGTCCATTTCCTGCGCTGCCCCTTCCCTTCACGCACAGCGTGGGAGAAAGAAGGCGCAGCGTTCCATAGGTTTTTACCCTCGATAAGAAAACCCTTCACGATTTCTGAAACCACGCTTTCACCGGGAAGTCCCACAGAACTATAAACTATCCAAACACGTTCACTGTGGCCCCGCACACCGTGCGTTCTCTTGCAAGGCAGAGCACTGCATCATTATGGGGTGCCTGAGACGCTTCCCTCTCCTGTCCGGTTCCCCTTCGCCCCGTCTCAGCGCAGCTTGCGGCCGGGCAGAGCGGCCTGTGCCCGGACACACCGAGGCGCTTGGATAAGGGTGCCGGTAGCAGGCCTGTTGCAGGAGGCGCTCGGAGTTACGGGGCAAAGACAGGGAAGGGAACAGCCCCGCATCCCGGGCCGAGCTGCACGAGGCCTGTGGCCGTGCTGCCAGCACCCCCTAGCGGCCAGCTGGGACGCTGCACACAGCGGTGGAGCTCGGAGTTGGTGCCACACGCTGGGCGCTTCCCCACCTGCTTCTCGCAACACAACTTCTATTCCTTTTCATAGCGGCCCTCAGCAAAAAAAAAAAAAAAAAAAAAAAAAAAAAAAAAAAAGGCTTTCACTTGGCGCTTTCCTCTCTCTTCTTTGTTATTTACTGGTTATCGTTTTCTTCTTTAAAAAAATTCAGCGATCTGCATAACTTTGAAGAGCAAAAAAAAAAAATCATAATTGTGTATAGATTCATCCCTGCTAAGAACAAGACTTCATGCAATTTAGGCCACAAACTACTCATCACAAACACCAAACAACTAACAGATGGAACCAGTAGTCTGCAAACAAAGCAGAGGTTGAAATCACATTCCCCCCCATCTGGCAAAGATCTGCAGGAAACAGGATGTCTCTCTGAATGCTTTGCAAAGAGAAGAGCAGCTTGAATTAGGGAACAAATATTGTAACGCCTTTACAAGATCTACACACTAGATATAGTGGTCCTTGCTTTCCTTCAGGTTGCAAGACTGGACAGGCAATCTCAATTCTAGACTCAGGCAAACAGTACTCTGAAGAAAATCCTCCCCTTCCCTTCTCAACGAAGCTATTTCACATAGGCATGAGAGAAAGCAATAGATAATGTCTCATGAGTAATCTGTACCTCTTACATTTCCTGATACATAACCGGGTGAATCCTGCCTTGTGAGCAGCTAGTTCAAGCTAGTTCATCTATGCAGCAGAGTGCACAGCATTCCTGATCTTTCATTCCTTCACTCCATAACCCTGTACTGATTAGAGAGAGGAGCCTGTGGTCAATCAGTGACTTCAGTACCAATTACATAGCTCAGTTAGGGATTTAAACAGTTGTACTCTGTTCCCTGGCCAAACAGCCACCCAAATATAAAATGGGGAGAGATGCTGCTGGCAAAGAAGCCATGTTCCAGATGCGATTGTAGTCAGCTGCAGCAGCAGGAAAAAATTCACCCCACTTCTGCCCTCCTTTCTGCAGCAAAATTTACCAGAGGATGACTGTGAGAAAGTATTGCTGTTGAAGGAGACCCCATGGCAATTAAGAAATAATCTACTGTATACAACAAATATGTAGATGGAGAGCTGTGTTGCTCCTTTGTATCCTGCAAGGAACAGCTCTATCTGCACTTTGGAAATGAGCGTTGGCTCTACCTGAGATGCACATTAATCCACTTGGCCAGAAACAGTTCAGGTACTGAGCTACATTCACAACAAAGGTGACAAACAGTTTGAGGACAAAATACACAGAGAGAGAGACTTTGAGATATATCTTTGATGCTGTATGACATTTAGATTATATCGTGGCTTTGATGGGGGATTTCTTCGGTTCACTGGATGTTTTTCAGGGATACACGTGAAACACACAGTCTGCAGCCATACAGCATGCTTTTAGCTTAGTGAATTGATCAACAGTCGATCACCACAACAGATCTTGGATGAGGACCTCTGACCGCTGTGATATTTTGAGACAAAATCCGTATGTCCTAAAATCTACACATGACCTTGACTCTCTGGGCACTAGAGATCCCTTTTCAATAGCAAGTAGTAGGCTAAGCAGTTTTGGCTTAACACAGCTCTCCCAAATAAAACCAGAGTCATCAATGTAGGAACTGAGACATTTCTGATTCCCTTATCCGAGCTCACAATTTATCCCATATTGCCTTCCTTGGTAGAATAATCAAGCACATCATCACTGTGGTTAATAATAACAGTAGAAGAGGTGGAAAGTCATAACAAGAAAATTGTAGCAAACACTTTATTCTCCCTGGGATATAGAAATAAGATTTGACATAGAGAATAACTGCAATGAGCATATGATTTATTGTTTATGCCTCGTCATACGACAAAGCTCTTAGATATTTGTGGCCTAATAAAGTGATATAATGCTTTCTATGTGTTTATCCATGTGGTAAATAGACAGTACAACTGACACCTAGAGCAACAGCTAGAAAATCAGAACTCTGAGGAGTAGTGACAGAATTTAACACCAGTTCCATCTCTCAGGAAATAAGCAAGCACACTCCTGGTGAATTAAAAGATTAGTTGTGACAATATTACAGTGCTGCTTTCCTTTCTTTCTGCTCTTCACAGAAGAGGATATGAATTAGCGCTCCGCCTGACAATAAGCACCTGCAGCATCTTCACACGAAAGAGACTCAAAACCAAAAAATCAACTTTAAAAGAGACTGAGGCTGTGACATGGTTTCTGACTCAAAGTCAAAACTCTTAAATAGAAAACAAAAAAAAAACCAAAACATGAAGTCCAAGGCAGACAACCCTAACCCAGTTACCACCCTCCGAGGTATTTTATGTGCCAGCAGCCTGAGCAATGTCAGGAGCTGGTTACTGGAACAACAGAGTGATCATCTACTTCTGAAGAAGCCACCACAGAAACAGGGCCATTAAGAGACAGAGGTATCTGTCACCACGTTGAATACCTGCAGTAGGAATACCTTCTGGACAGAGGTATTTGAAGCTTTCTGGCAAAAGTGAACATCACAAAAATTCCCCGCTTTAGCAGCTATCGCCAGTGACAAACCAAGCCTTCCATGCAACAGCCAGGTAATAACAAAAGACTTTTCAAACTCAAAACTCAGCTGTAAATCTCAGACCACAGACACTCAGACTCACTGTGGTCTGAAGTCATCTGCCTGTCTTTAGTGAGCGAACATCCAATGTAGCACCCTCCCCACTCCTTACTTTTGGGTAAATAATTTGAAATTAAAGTATATTCTGATCCTTTACAAAGGGTAATACAAACATGAGACTACACAGGGATAAAGCTACAGTCAGTGAGCAAGTATGGCGAAACTGGGAAGCAGGCGTATCACAGCTGAATGGTATTTTGCTTGGCATGTTGCTCGCTTTTAGCAAAGAGGAAATCCAATCAGTATGCTCAAATTTTCCACAGTTTGGCCATGAAACAGTTGCGGGCCAGCCTGCAGAAGTCTTCTTCCTTTATGGATCATCTACTTACGCAAGAAGTTCCTTTGACACTGAAGGTACCCCAGTTTAGCTCCGTTCTTCTTTATATCCACAAAGCCCTATAACTCAAGTGGTCAATCTGCAGACTTTGACTTGCCTAAAGTAACATTTCTTCATGTCATGGGCAGACAGTAGTATCTCTTCTCAGCAAGTGCCAATTAGGAAGAGTCTCTATTACTGCAAGACACAATCTTGTTCTTTTATTAAAATGTTTGCGTCTGTCTCTGTTACTGTTCCTTCAGCTAGGAGCAAATCTCTAGTTAGGCAAAGCACTGAGAGACTGCCACATGCTCCTGCAATTATATGTTGCACATAAAATAATTCAAACGCACTATTAGAGTGTGTAATTTAGTTCATATGTAGTTAGAATGTGCAGAGTTTGCCAAGTGACTGCATCCAGCTGGAAAATCAATTTATATATGCCAGTTTAATAAAACCTGAAAGTCTTCCGCAATACATGAAGAAATGTTAGACAAAGTTTAAATTGTACATTATGTAAAACCAAATGTAGCTGTAAATTACAGGCTGAGTGTGAAGGATCATTCGTCCTCTGCCAAAATTCACATAAGCGGTCACCAATTTTGGGATGGAGGGGGAAACATACCGTAATAAAATGAAACTTTGTACAACTCCAAGTAAAAGCTTTGAGGGCCAAATTTTGGCAGAAGAAACTGTAAAACAGAACTGACTTCGTCCTTGAGCTATTTCTCGTTGGTTTAAATCCTAACAGCAAGGAGCTACAAACCACTGCAAAAGAAAACAAATCATAAGTGATGTGATAGTGCAAAGGGTGGTGATTCAGATGCTTCTTGACATGTCCTATAGGTGTGCAGAGCTCCCAGCCTGAACTAAACTCAGTTCTGGTCTCCTGAATTTCCCAATCATTATTACAGCAGAAAGCACAGTTTTGTCATTCATAGTCTACATACTCTACTGTGCGTGCCTAAGACCAGAGCAGGTACTAAAAAGACTGGTGACAACCCAGGCAGCCTGTTGGAAGAGTAAAACACTGCCTTGTGATTGCAGTGGTGGGGTACAGGTGCAACCTGTGTATGTTTCTGGAGGGGCAGACGCTAGAGAACTACACCACAGAGATGCTGCTGATAACATTGCTCACCCCTGCTCTCATAAGAGGGGTGAACAGCTGAGAGACACAAAGGGGCTCCTGGAATAGCACTTCTTCCTTCTTCCTCCTTTTTCTTTTCTGCTTGAAGCACTTTGGGGTGAGTAAGGAATGCTCCCAGTTCTGAGCCGTCTTTCAACACTAACAGCAGTTTGCAAACTCTCATTAGTACTAGGGAAGACACAACATTACAAAGTGAACCAGGCTTTCATTGCACTTAGTTTGTCACTGTACTTACTGGACAAACTACATAAGGCAAGAAAAGCAACACTTATCTGCAAAGCAACACTCTCCCCTATCCAAGAAGAGTTACTCCTCTTTTGCACGTCATCTGCAGAGGCACGATGAGAACAGCAGTTGTTGGGTGCGTGCTGCTTGCATACTGCCTACACCTTCCTGACCAGGGCCTTTCAGAGTGCCTCTGCAGTGTGAGGTTACCCAGAGCACCTGGTCAGAAAGCCACTGCAGGGCAGTTAAACTGTCCTGAGAATCACCCAAGACAGACCCAGACTCCATATTTGATTTTTAGTATCTGAGGGGTCAGATCTGTTCATTGTAGCACTAAAAAAACTCCAAGGAAACTCCACTTAGGTCAACAACTATATCATCCTGGGTAATGAATCTGGCCCAGTTTCTAACATCAGTACCTTAAAAGCATTTCCAGCTTGCAGAAGCTAGACAGAGAAGTTTGCAGATATTATGGTTATCAAGGGAATTCCTCAAGTCTTTCAAATGAATCAAATGCACCTACGTAGATTATTTCCTTCAGGACTGTAGAAATACATCCCTACTCCCATAAGTGAGCTCTTACTCTTGCACCCTAACCTGCTAATCTCCTCTCCAACCTCCTAATTTGCCCTCACTCAGGGTATGCTGTTTGCTGGCACTGAGCACTGGCATGCACCTTTGTTTTCACACGATATACAGTTTCAGCTTGCCTTAGCACTTGACAACCTCAGTATCAACACAACCACTCACAGAAGTAAAGGTTGTTGATTCACACAAGTACCAAAGATTATTTTTTACTATTGCCAGTGTCCAACACACAATTAGGCTTTCATGCACAGAACCCATGTCAAGAGCTGCCAGTATTTTTCATTCCATATACAGTAGTTTTTATGCCAATACATATGCTTTATATCTAATGGCAAGGACACCTGAAAGAGTAGAAGGTCAGTCTTTTATAGACAATCCAAAAAAATAAAATAAAATCAATGAAAAAAAATTGAAATATGCACACTCAGCAAGAAACCCAGCAGGAAAAACTTTCTACATGATTAAACACAAAAATGAATGCTGTCCCAGAAGCACAATTATCATGGCGCATTTGCACACACTGGTCACAACAGTGCCTGGAACACAGAGCCACTCAGGCTCAGCTTTTAACAAGGCACTTCTGGGCCTGGACAGAGGCCAGATATAAAAGCCCTGAGCCCAGCACAGGCTAATTTGCCCTGCTCTTGTAATGGTGATCTAATCTACCCAGCTTTATTAGCTTTGAAACAAAGTAGGAACACTTAGGCAGCTGGTAACAGTCCCTCAGGTTGGGGGACAGCTGTGAAGAGCCAAGCACAAGTATACTGCTTAGCTGTGCAAGCTTTTCCCCCCAAATCATACCTGATTATGCCCTTACACACACCCACACATGCATGCAGAGAAACAAAAAAAGCCAAAGGAGCATGAAATAGAGGTAAGGCACCTGGTACAGCTGTTTTTCTAGATGCAGCAGTGCCAGCTTAAAGAGGATTCACAGACACACAACTTGGTATGCTTTCTCCACTGCAATAAAACCACTGATGAAATACATAAATCACCATTACACTATGACCTGAGATAACTATATACTGACACAGTAGAAAGATTAGGAGTTATTCTATCACTTCAGCTATATCAGTTCAAATAAAGCAACAGAAGTTATGCTTACAGATAAATTTCAGTTCATGGTGCAGGGTACAAATGGCAGCCATTGCTGAATGCTAAGACCTGATTTCATTATCTCTGCAAGGACAGTTTTTAACCATACAACATTCCAGTTTTCTGATGGATGCAAACTACATTAATATCACTGGAAGGGCTCAAGTTTACCTCAGGATGTAATCAATCCAGCACAATTAAGCTCAGTCCCTCCTCACCTTTAGAGAAGGTCAGAAATTTCCATTTCCTTTTACAGCATACTGGAAGCAGGAAAAACTTTCAAAAAACGTCTTCATTTCTTAATAAAGACCTTTCTGCCTATTACATCAATTTCCTGCTCGACTCACATCAGCAAAAAAAAAAAAAAGTATGCTGTTTTGTTTGGCTTGACTTTATTGACTTTGACTTTCATTTGCTAAATGTATATTTAATAAAGAGGAAAATATCTATTACTGATAACAAGGCAAACACTTGTTTTTTTTTAACTAGAAAGTGATTATGATTTTGAGATTTAGTCATTTAGTACTTCATACTCACTACACACATGAATATGTGCCAAGACAACAATCTCTGTGAAACAGGCCACAAACTAGTATTCAGTAACTAAGCAGACCCCTGGCATTTAATCCTGGGTGTTAAAGAAGCTTGCTTGCTCTCTAGTTTGCCACAGCTTACTGCTGCTAATAGCACATGTGTGCTTAGCTTTCCACTCCTTTCTCAGATAACTAAGAAGTGAAGTTTCTCAGATGGTAAGAAAAGTATTTTTATCCTCTGGAGGACTACAACACCATTGCCCATTAATAGAGGCATTGCTTAAAAGTGTTTTGGGAAAGTAGTACCCAGCAATTAGTTCCAGTCGGGCCAAATTTATCTTCAGCCTTATGTAGACCCAAAGACCTCCTCTGTCACCAGTTAAATGCCACAATGAGAGCCACACGTATGAGAGGATGAGTTTCAAGTGAGGTTGAGAATCTGTTCCAGGTCATTTTGTTTGGTTTGGAAAAATTTGAGTCAAAAAGAGGCACCAGCCATGATCCTCCAGTGTGCAGCAGAAGGAGGTGATCCAAGAATTTATAGAAAAAGAGGAGGAAATGCAACATTTTTGAATTATTAATGGGGGAAATATAATGGTTTTCCAGACCTAAAGTAGCTCCCCAAAAGAAAGGAAGCCTTGAGCCAAGAGAAGGCATGGAAGAAGTAGTATTCAATCCCACCACAAGTGAATATTATGCATGTATGTATGAATATTATGTGCTAATTGAGTTGAAACAAAATAGGGTAAGGTATCTACATCATGTATGTTTTTCTGATGAATCCTAGAGCATATGCACTTCAGTCATCATATGGTAATTTCAGTGAAAGTATCTCATGCTGAAAGCACTATTTCAGATCCATTTTTACTGTAATTTCATTTCTAAACAGCAAATTACAAGCATTTCAAGAGTTGAAAATTCAGTCATGTAGGTTACCTATGTATACATGGCAGAAGAGATGATGGGAGAATTTTCTGGAGCTTACTTTTATTGAATCCATGTTATTAAATAAAAAGAAAAAAAAAAAAAGAGGAAAGAAAAGTTGAAAGCCTTTTTGGATTGTGAAGATATTGACACTTTTGAAATGAAAAGGTCATAAAGGTTTCTACCCCCAGGTCCACTGGCTAAGAAATTTTGTTGGGCTGCTATAATCAAACTTGTAAGATTTAAAGAGAAGAAGGTAATTCTGAAAAAGGCAATACAATACTCTAAAGAAAGAAAGTGGAGGATATGGAAAGGTGACAGAGTTCGTATTTTCTCCTGCTCCATCAAAAAGAAAAGATGACAGAAGAAAGAAACGGTTGAATTTGAGTCTTTAATGCCATGACAGAAAAAAAAAATGGAGATGTGAAATTTTGCAACCTGCTACTTCCGTAATAACAGCAGGAACCATCACCATCTAGCAGAGGAGTTGAAGAGTTTATCTTGGAGATTTTTCCTTCTGCTAATGACTTCATTTCTGTAGCTGTGCATTTGTGTTACTTGGCCCTACTCCACAGTTTTCATTGAAGATTCAAGCTTTAAAGGGAAGAGAAAGCAAACAGTAAACAAGCATAAGCTCAACATCTTGATAAAATTGATACTACAGGTCTGTCTTGTCACTTTAAACACAATCGTTTTAGCTCCAGGCATTACATTTTCAAACAAAGGTTAGTTTAAAGGCTTACTGAATGTGATTTTATAGAGTATTTAAGTATTTTAATTTTTATGCTTGTTTCATGCTATCACATAGCATCCTTGAAAGGAAGAAAAGCTCAAAACATTTTCATGTTTCCTATCATGAGAAATCATTTCCAGTAAAATATGTGAGTGATGGATTTAAATGGGAAGAGGTAGGCTGTCCTTTGGTCAGGTCAAGTAGTGGAGGCATCAGTTTGTACATATTTAATTTTTTACCACTGGAAAACTGGAACTGATGAAGGTCTGCTTTTCAGAGATGCTGCATTTCCCAAGCTCTCATTTATCATGTCTAGTTCACAGGTGCTCAGCCCCTCCTAAAAGACAGGCAGTAAGTTATGAGCTCTTTTTGTTGTGGTTTACAAATGTAAACCAGCACACCAAGGCTGCTCCCAGGCTGCCCACGCACACCCTGTCCCCAGTGTATTCCTGAAATGTAAACACCAAAACCCTCTGGGTCTGTCGCTGCTCACTTCTGCACTCCTGAATCTTGAGGCAGTCGTGCTGCTCCTCACCTCCTTTAAACCGCTCATCCCGACAGGCCCTTCGCTTTGCTGGCGTTGGTAAGGGAGCATCCGCAGAAGAGTGGTGAGCCTAAGGAGACAGAGGTGGGAGCCCAGCTGCAGCCTGAAGGAGCAGCAGGTGACCAAAGCAGTTTGAGGCCCTTCCCCTCCGGCCCTTGACATGTTTTAACTGCTGGGCATGCAGCACGAAGAGGCGGAAGCAGGACCCAAGTCCCCTGTGAATCCAGCCCTCTGTTTTATTACGTGCATGTACAGCAGACCTCTAGTCTGGTTTTGTGTCTTCAGGCTGCAGTTTAATTATGAATAATTAGGTTCTGGACAGCTCTTGGCAAAGCCTGCCACTGAATACTTCATGCTGCAATGGATGTTAACCTGAAAATTGTGTTTGCAGCTGTGTTTGATCATCCTTAATGAAAGTGGTCGAATTCTAATTTAGTCTTACTGAAATATATATATTTCTTTTCACATCAAGATCCAAATCTTCTACTTGAAACAATTCGGTGAAAACAAGCAAGAATTCCACCACATCCAAGGATCTCACAAGGCCACCAGAAACAAAAAATACATTCAGATAAACAGTTGGATGGTATTATGGTTCAACTGCAGCATCCAACTGGAGGAAATGGACAGAGAAGTTTTGCTTTGTTAGACAACTTGTGCTCAGAATCAGTCATTACAACATAGGATGCTGTGGCAAATATGAAAGGTAGGCTTTATTTGATATTTGAAAACAATGAATCTTCCAAGGTGTCCAGGTTTGCATTTAACTGCCCTAGGATTATTACTGAAAATTTTGCTCAGAAATGAAAACAAAGATGTACGAGGCTGTCAAAGCACAAACAGTGCATGCATGTCAAACACTGCTTCTACATCCTGTGACTGATGTAACAGGACACTTGCAGCATTTACTATGAAACATGGAAACAAATTACTCATAAGTGACTGAGACTGAGTAAAACACATAAGCAAGTTATTTCATCTTCTTATGATTCAGAGAACCACTGAAAAAAAAAAAAAAGAAAAAAAAAAAAGAAATTCAGAACACTCCCTGAAAACAGGAGATAAACACGGAGGAGAAAGAAAACATGATCACAAGCAAGTGATGCGAAATGGCCAGTGTCACTCAGTAAGTCAGTGCCAAAAACACAGCTTACAAAACACCCAGAAACCATTTAAAAATATATGTATGTTCATGTAATAGCTGGACATAGCGACAGAAGCTGCTAGAACAGGAACAACATTGCTGTGGGAGCTCACAAAATAGGGCAGACATACTCCCCAGACTGCTGCATGGCTCATGCAGCCATTACATCTCTGTGACAGCATTATGATGGAAATCTGAGCAAGCTTGCTTGCACAGCTGAGACAAGGCAGACTGCATCCCACCATCTTTATAGAGACAAATTCCCACTGATTTCAATGAATCAGAGACAAGTTAAAGCTGATGGGATTTTAGTCTGGGTAAGGACAGAGACACAAATGAATAACGATTTCAGCATTTGGCTTTCCCTTCGTAAAGAAATAATAAAAGTATATTTCACTTGTTGCATATCTGTCAGCTAAATTCATTTTATCTGCAGCACTTTATTGGTCTCACGCAGCTCTAGAGAACAATTCAAATCTCAAATTACAAAACCACCTAGTTTAAAGACCCCATCAGTACTGAAGCCTTCAAACCCTGAAATAGTCTCCAAGTCCCATTCAAATTGTCATCAAAGCCATACTCCAACATTAAGTCCATGTCAGCCTTAGTGGAAGCAGATGAGGGCTCCAGCCGCATCTGGTTTAACTTCCCTGTAATGACTACAGTCAATTGAGCCATATCAAAGAAAAGCTAGGTATTTCCTTGAAAAGTAACTGTCAGTTTTCTTCGAGGAAAATAATTGCAAAAACACTGATTTAATGTCTTATTTTAAATTACAAGATCAAAATATCTACTGGATGAGAACAGGCTAAAAATATTAAGGAGTAAGTTACAACGTTCTCCCTTTAGACAAATTTGTCTCTGTGTAGGCAGAAAAATATTTGAAGGACTCAGCTCCTGTGACAAAAGATAAATTTAAACTCAAACCTGAGTTCCTCAAAGGCTTCCTTAATCTCCAGACTCCTGTTCATCCCCCCCCAAAGAAAGGGCCACGCAGCACCTGCACAAGCATAACCTCTCATCCTTTATACCTGGCACAATACTGCTTCTGGTGTGCCTTCACCTACTGGTGAATTTTATAAATGCAGAAATGTGTTATGAAAAAATAAATTTCAGGTAGATTCTGTTTTCAGAATGTCTTCTTGAGTAGAAGTTATCAGATTTCTGAAAGTGGTTGTTTCTTCTCTAAAGAGTCCCTCATTAGATACCCATATATTAAAAAGAAATCAAGTTCTTATTTCAGAGGAAGATTTCTCATTTCCTATACTGACAAGCCCTAAAACAGCCAGGCATGGTCGGACAGCACAGACCTGCCTCCTGCACTGAACTTCTGGTACAGGTATTATTTATGCTTTGCGTGTCTTGCTTCTTTCAGCCCTCTGTGAGCTATGGCTCACAGTCAGGCACTCAGCTGGGAGGACAGACATAAATTAAAATTCTATGCTGCTCATGGAGAATAAATACATTTAAATCTGAAGGATATCTGCTTATAGCAGCTCATGCTGTTGGAGTTCTTTTGCCCAATGTGACAATACATTAAAGTATTTGAGACAGAAAGAAAGGCTGCCAAGCACCATTTTCCTTTACAAACATGGTTAAGGAAACTATACAGCATAAGCTGTGTATCACCTGCAGTTGAGCACTCTCCTTAATGCACAAGTTTGTCTCCCCCATCACAGGTGTGGACTTCTGAAGTCAGCACAGGTTTTGGAACTGACCCCAGCAGCACAGCAATAGGTAGGATAATGGGCTTTCCTCACTACACATATTTAGTATCCTTGTCACTGTAATATCTGAAAATGTTTCAAGAGAATAAAAGGGAGAAAAGAGCCATCTTCTTAAAGTGAGATGTTTCATTTAAAATAAATAGATAAAATGAATATTTACCACCCAAGCATTAATGTGTTGTGCTGTTATTTTTAAACGGACTCCCCAAAAAAAAAGGAAAATGTTCTGAATTTATATAACTGCTTTCAGTTTTGTTTAAGAAAGAAAGAGGAAAAACAACTCACTTTTTAAAGCCAACATCTTAGAAAGAAATTTTCATACAGAGTTCTTTTTTCAATAAAAAAAAGCCTTAAAACTAATGAAAATATTCTGCCCAAACCCCTCTTTTCACTCCATAGGGCCATTTTAAATAAAAATATAAATTCAGCAATAAAAACTCTGCAAGTTTTCCACCAGTATTCACAGACTGCAAACTGTGAGTAGAGCACAAATGTAACGTGTACTGGACAAGTTTTCAGGTCTGGACAATTCAGATACTTTCCTCTGCGTGTCATATTACTGCTTCCTAAAAATGTTACTGTTTACTAGCTTTTAAGGTCTAGAAACAGTTTTCCAGACATTTGTATCAATCATTCTGTAGTAACGGGTGCTAATGGTGCCTGAATTTATCTGAGTAGAGCTGGTACTGACTTGAAATTATCCTCAGGACATTTTAGTTGTTTGTAAACCACCTAGATTACTGCTTCCCAGCACAAGTGATGGAGACAAATACCATTTTCCATTAGCATCAGAAAACTGGCCTAAGCACGAAGCAGTCTTGACTTCAGGAATGATGGCAGTTAAGAGTGGTTCAAATGCTTGCAGACTGTACTTTCTGCTCTGTGAGGATCTTAAAGTAAAACAACAAGTGAGAGTCTCAGTGAGCTGGCAAAATCCTTCCACGATTTTCATGACATCAAGAGCCAACTTTTCTTCCTTCACCTCTAACTTTTGCATGCATGCCTGCAGCATCACCAGCACACAGCCACCATCACAAGTGCCAGTGCTTCAGCACCACGAAACCGGTTGACAGAGCAGATTTGCTGGATGAATTTGGAAGATAGAAAAAAAAGAAAAGCACATCCCGACTCAAAGCATCCATATCAAGCTCAGGTGGGAGACCTTTCAACAAAGTGGAGTCACAAGGGTGAAATGACAGCACGTCAGTGGCACGTAACGTTGCTCATTTTGGCTCATTTTGGTCAAAATTAGTCATTTGTTTATTAATGCCAGGAGCATTTCAGGCCCGCACAGCCTGGATGAGCATTTAGGGCAGATCTGGTAATTCAAGTGGGTTACAAAGAGTAAATTCCTGACAGGAGTTATTTAAAAATGACATGCCCACCAGAATCAAGTACTGCATGCTGCATTCACAGTGCTTTTCACAATACTCCAAACTGGCAGCAAGATATCAGGTTCTCGTGCCCATTATGTGTCAGCAATCACAAAGTTTTACCTGAATGTGTGTTCACCTCCTTCCCAGAGCTCCCACAGCCAAATCCAGGCTGCTCTCACTCAGGAGGCCATCCCAGCTACCCTGCAGGTTGCAGCCACATACACAGAAATCAAATGGATCTCCACTTTTACTGCCATATTCAGAGTTGTCAAAATGTTCAAGCAAAAAAAAAAAAAAAAAAAAAAAAGAAGGAAAAAAAAAAAAAAAAAGCACTGAAATAGTTTATAAATCCTAGAAAGGAGAATAAGTACACAAGACTTGTAGGTCGAGGAACATTCCTTACAGTAGTTATTTTGTCCTGTGATTTATACTGGTCTCCTCCACGTGTTATATGGATACAGTGTTCAGCTCTCCCTTGTAGGAATTCTCTTCTGGCTTCAGACAACACTCTCCCTGCCAGAGTGACACTTTCCTTAGCTTGGCACGAGTCTTCTTTATCTGTTTTCTGCACGACTACGTCAACAAATAGTGTTAAATTCAGTACATGCATTTGTTCTGTGGCTCCTGGTGACATGACAAGGCTTAATGTTAATTCAGTAAGAAACTGAAAGAATCCCCTAATAGTCTGCTCACTCTAATTCAGGGGTTGCTGGTATAACTAAACACAGAGTTCGACTTTCTCCCCCCTTCACCTTCAACCACTGCAATGAAAACAGCCACAAGAGTAGAAGTATCCACACCTTGGGCCTGGGAATCTACCTTTGGCAGGTTCTAGCCCTGGGTATGATAATCCCTGAGCTCCAAGGATGTTCATAATTTAAATACAGACCAGTCTTTTAGAAATGATCTACCAAAACATTCAGAGAATTGAATTCCTGGTTATTAAATTCTTTGGCACACTTGACAGCTAGATCCTATTTTCTTTTATTTAAGCTGTTCCAAAATTTGGTTTATTTGACTTTAAATGCCAGCCTGAAATCTTGATACCAACACAGCTCCTCGCACCTTCCTCCCTCCTTGGCCAGAGTCAACATTAGGTCTTCAAGTACATTTTCCACGTCAAGCAGAAGGGTGAGCCAAGCCACTGCCTTACTGTATAGGCAGGTGGGAAGGATCAGTTGCACATTCCTTTCTGTGAAAGAAATACGCAGATTTTCCCCAGAACATTGTCACAACAGGCCACTCAGTTTTATACTGTTGCTTCACCATTACAATGGCCTTATTTAATTCCCAATAAATAAATAGTTAAGCAGCAATTATTACTTTTGATTCTGTATACCTTCATAAACAGTGCTTTTACATTTCCATGACAGCATTTCCAAATTTCAGTGCATGCTCACTACCTATTAAGCACAGAAGCAGAGATCAGTGCAGACCAGAGATCTGGATCTTCAGAGTCACCCAGAAGGTCTCCAGCGCCATAGAATCATACAATTACTAAGGTTGGAAAAGGCCTCTAACATAATCTAATCCAACCATCAACCCATCACCACCATGACCAATAAACCACATCTATGCTTCTTCAACATCTACATTTCTTGAACATCTCCAGGGATGGTGACTCCACCATTTCCCAGTGCTACAGAAAGCTTGATGTAAGCACTCTTGGCCAATCTTTGGCCTCTTGGTGGTGAATGGCTCTTTTTTATCCCCCGGATAAGTCTGATCAGCTCAGCTTTCTTCACAATTAAATCAGAACGTGACACCTCAGAGGACTGATTTCTCCAATGGCTGTAAGAATAAAAATCTGACAGCAGCCTCCCCTTCACCCAAAGGCAACAAAACCCACACTAATTGTTTCCATTGCAGGAAGATCCTTAGGGGAGAAAAAGTCATACAGGATTCAGATAATTTCCTGGATTTGTCTCCATTTATCAAACAACACTTGGTAGCAAATCAGCAGCACCCTAGCCCTGCTTCCAAGCACAAGCCAAGAGAAAGGAATAATTCAGAGCTAAGGGATTTGTACTGCCTCCTCCATTATTCACAGGGTGAGAAACTATTTGATATGTAGGCCACCAAAAGGTCCCCTTTCCTTTGTCTAGAAAGACCCATCCTGCTAAGTCGAACAAAGGATGAGACAGAAGTTGCAATGCATATTGAAAGTAAGAGACAGAAAGAGAGACAGACACAGCAGGTAGGGAGCTGATAATGCAGACAAGGAAAAAAAAGGAAAAAGGAAAAAAAAAGAAAGAACTTCTTAAGATTCTTTCCAATAAAAACGAATCTTCACTGCACTTGGTGCTTTCATAAGAATGTCTCATGCTTTCTTCTTGCTCTCTCCCTCTGACACAGAAAGCTATGCTCAGCCAGCTGTGGCACTCTGTCAGGGCACTGCGTTGTTTGCCTCTTCGCCAGCTCCCTCCCAGCCCCAGGTGCTCCAGCAGTGAGTGCCACAGCATCTCCAAGGCTATGATGCTCACAGTCCCACTAGTGAGCAGGAACCATCACCTGCAACAGGATGTGGCAAGAATGCCTTTCAAAATCAAGGGGCAGGATACAAAGTGAGGCTGATGTAGAATGATATGGGGCAGGGAAAGTGCCAAACCTTTTCACAAGAAAGCTCTTCTCCCTTCTCACAGCAGTATTATCAGAAGCAGAGCAGGTGCCTCTTTTTGACACCTTAAAGGTTGTACTTTCTCGGAGTGTGCCAAAATTCAACCATGTAAGTCAAGAGGTTGGCTTTTAATTTTTTTTTCTTTTTTTAGCATCACTTTTCCAGGTAATCGTTGTCACTCTGCATGACCTACATTCATACAGAAGTGACCAGAAACCCTGCAGTGGCCTAATTCACAGACAGAACCTAATCCTGAGGTATCTGCAGTCACAGAAAAGACAGACAGAATGCAGAAGACAGGAACAGTTCACTCTGCAGGAGATAAAGGAAGACAGACTGCAGACTTGATCTAAGCATCCCCAAAGCAGAGCTGAGCACAGGTCTTGATGCTGCATCTCCCCAAGGGAGCAGGCATTCCCCTTGTGAAGCCATCAAGGTGATGCCTCTGCAAAGCTGTTTGTGGCTGATGACTCCAATAAATTACCTTCCTGTCTGGAAGAAGCACTGCAATTCATACACCCTGGCAAATAATACCCACCAGATCTGCCTGCCAAGTGGATACCTGGAGATTTTGCTATGGCTTTGCTCAGAATTATATAATTTTCTCATTCTTCTTCCTTTGACTTTCATCAGCTATTATGGTTAGCTAAAAAGCCAAAGTAATTCTATGGAAAAAGCAGTTTCAAAGGACAAAGTAAAACTTGCTCTTTACCTTATTAAAGGCTTTCTGATTCATGTTGAAAAACATTAGTTAGCCCCTCTTTATTTTTAGTTTACTCTGCAAACAGAGCCTGCATGAAGCATAGAATGCATCTAGCACTTTCATTCTTAACACAAAAAGTAGCATTACTTATCCTATTCTCATGATATGGAACAGGCAATTACAGGAGACCGAACTTAACGCTCTGGAGCAAACTACATGACAAGTGCAAAATGACAAGCTACAGCTCCCCACTGAAAAAGGATTTCAATCTGTTCTAGCAAACTCCAGAAACCTCTAGAAACACAGCGTAAGCCCAAGGTTTTGCACAACTTTGAATCTAGTTTAATGTTTCCCATCCAAGATGGGGTTACTAAAATCATGAGTTCTTTCAAAAATCTGAATCTCAGTTGCAAACATAAAATAATAGTTTTTCATGCACTCATAAGAACATCTTAGCCAACAGAAACAGTGCACAGTGCCATGCATATGGAGAAAAAGACACATACACTTTGGTACTTAGAGGATATTTGCATCCTGGTGATTCTGAAAGTGATGTTTGGGCTCAGGAGGAAAATCTCATTCACTAGCTAGCCAAACTCCATGCAGAGATAGCAGCTATCCTTAGCCTCAGCAGTGGGGGTAATTTTGCCTACAGAATGAGAATTCTCTCTACACATGTCTACATACTCAGACATTTTTACCATAGGAATATTTTATGTAGGGACCGATAAGTTTCACTCCAGCAGAGATGGCTGAGGCTGCCCTGCTTTCTCACATGCCAGTAGCACAGCAAGTCCTTGTGCTCCCAAGTGCTGCCCCTAACATCACATCTGAATAACCACAAGCTGAAGAAACAGAAAGATTCTCACAGATCATTCACCAGGGTATTCAACAGCACATCCTACGGGGTGTTCCCACATTCTTAGAAATGAATTACTTTTTGCCATTAACTTTTTGTTAGGTGCTAGTTCTAACATTAGTGACCAAATCAGTACCATTAACTGAAACAGATTAATAACGTAGTGCTAAATGGCTGTAGCTGTGCAGATCTGTCCACATACCTGGGATTGCCCTAAGCCAAGTGCAGGACCTTGCACTTGGCCTTGTTGAACTCCAGGATATTTGCACAGACCCACACTTTTCAAGCCTGCCCAGATCCCTCTGCCTGTCAACTGCACCACGGTTTGGTGCCATTCGCAAACATGCTGACAGCACGCTTAATCCAACTGTCCATGTCACCTACAAATATATTAAATAGTAGCAGTCCCAACGAGAACTCCTGAGGAATGCTACTTGTCATCAGCCTACTCTTGGATATCAAGCCACTGACAGCAACTCTGAGTGACCATCCAGCCAATTCCTTATCTATTAAGTGGTCATGAGAGGTGAAGGCAAAGACATCGCAGCTTCCCAGATGGAGGTGTTGCTCCAATTCATCCAGAGTGGGATTGGGTATTGTGGTTGTTTCTCAGGAAACTTTCACAGAGCATCTGTGCCTCTTGCTCATTATCTTGCTCCTTCTGTGCATAAAGGTATATCAAGCCTGTATGCGTTTCACAGCAACACAGCTGAGGTAAAGTTTCACAAGGTTTAACTTGCTTTAACATCCACTAAAGAACCACACTGGAAAATCCTGAGAGCCATAAAACACTTGCCATTTGAAAGAAGCCACGGGATAAATCTTTAAGCAAAATTGATTTTTTTGATAGAGGTTAGGTCCCTTGGCCAAATGTGGCAGAATTTCAATTGATGTAACTTTGGAAGCCTTAAGTGATTTCTAGAAACTATTCCAGTCACTCACATTTAAAAAAAAAAATAAAAAAATCAAGAAATTCATCAAGTTGTGCATAATTTGTCTTTACTTGCCCAAGAGCTATGTCAAGTCAAAGCTTAAAAGGAAATTAACTATGGATATTTTTAGCACTTGTTTCCTAACCAGTCATTTCAGTATTCTGTTTGCCTGAGAAATGGAAGGTAAGAGGTTTATGTGCAGATGTTGTGCTCCATTGAGATTATCTGCCATGAGACAGTTTCAGAAGTCAGAAAAAATACACTCATTTGAGAAGGTCTGCCTGCAGCAGAACCCTCTTTTTTCCTATGCCAGCCACCACCTCCCCTAGGCAGAACAAGTAAGGAGTGCTAAAACACTGGCACCGAAACATGCAACTGCAAACATTCAAAGACTTATAATTAAGTTTTATAATAAAAGTGAAAAGCTATGCCAAGCTGGGAAGAATTACCATTGCTAGCTATACCTTGTAGGAAGAAAATCTTTGCAGAACATCCAGTTTTCACTGAAACAGATTGCAGTTCTGCTCACAGATCTGAATGAGATGTAACCTCACGAGTAACATCCAGCCATAGACAGTAATCCTTTCCAGCAGCACAAACACATCCAAAGACAAAGCAGCGCTCAGCCTATGTCAGATGCCTGAAGTTAGATAATATAAATAGTCCTCCTTCTGCAAATGGTCAGGAGAGAATCCAAGAAGACTCTATTAGGTATCCTGAGCTTCATTTTCAGCATGCAGCAGAGCATAGCTGAATAAGAACTTCCAATCAAATGCAGGAATCCACCAGCACTTTTGCTATTGTTGGGGGATTTCTGCCCAGGAAAAGGGATACGGTCGTGTCTCAGTAATGGTTCTGATCATTGCCTCCTCTGGAAATTAAACTCATAAGAAGAAGTTTGATGATGAATTTGTCTGTGTAACATGGAGAGGATAGGATCTTTCAAGCAAGAGGCAGGGTCTATCTAGAGTTACAGACCAGGGCTCTCACAGCTCTGTTGGAACACAGACATTACACTGCAAATAGCTGAAAGAACTTAAGTGGTGCAGTAAACCCAGGGACTACAAGTGCCCACTCAGTTACATCAGACAAGACTTACGGTTTTCCACCAATAATTGGATCAACATCTCTTAATAGTGAAAGGTTTGAGCTAAATCCTATAGAAATTTGAGCTTGTAACTTCAAGAAGTCAAAACTTCACACATTTCTTATTCTAGCATGGTAAACTGCTCTTGAGAACATGCACATTCAGAGATTAGGAAGACTCTGAGGGAGAAGAGCTAGCAACACAGGAGGGAACCCCCCCTTTCTTGGGGGTTTCAATTCCTTATGAAACACGAAAGGGCAAAGTGTAAAGGCAGCACCTCTTTTGTGGATGATAAATGCTAACCAGGCATGGTTAGAGCTTGCTGATACATTCAGATCACATTAGAGGAGTTCTGATAGTCTCTAAGTCACTGTTCCCACCCCAAATATGTACAGTCTGCATTAATATATTTCTTGCATTTTCTTTGGCTTGTTTAATGGAAACAAAGGCCTTCAGTGAAAAAGCTGACTGAGCCAAAACTCACGGATACCCAGCTACACTGCCTATTCACTCTCTCATTTCCTTGTCTTCCCCCACCCAAAAGAGAGCATTCAAGTGATGTTTTTTTCCACTTGGCTCACATGGAAGGTGAGCTGATCTGTACTGGGAAGATCTATATTAGTTAGTCTTTTATTTTTTTTCAGAGACCAAAAAGGGAAGGGATAGAAAACAGCCTCTTCACGTGAAACATGCCCTTGTCAAAACAATTTAACAAATGGAAAAGGCATGCCAATTATACTAGTTTTCCAGAAGTTCATCAACCTCATGGTTACATGTTAGCACATAAGAAAAATTACTCTATTTGTTCTTTATGGTTTGTTCCTGAGATCAAAGTGCTGTGGGCTGGAGTGTGTTTGACATCCAAGAAACACTGGTTGCTGCAATATTGTCTGTAGCGTCTTTTGTTAGTTTTGCTTCTTTATAAGGCTTTAAAGAACAGCAGTCAACACTTGCAGCACACTGGGATCCCCTCAAATGCCAAACTTGTCCTTTTGGAGCACATAGGGAGAGAATATTTTTATGACTCTTATTATGGTTTTCTCCCTTCACTAGGTCCTCTGATAGAAGTAACTGGAAATTGCACTGCATCCCAATCTCCTTTAAATTGCAAAGATTAATCCAACAGTGAAGTCAACAATATTCATCCTTTCTTTAAGAGGAGTTAAAGCCTTATATAGATAAACTCAGCAGTTTGTTAGACAAATCTATAAATCATAGGAACGACTGTTTGTTGTTCGACACAGATTTTTTCAGTAGTTTTTATTTAGCTCCTATTAAATGGTGGATGATGTTCAAAGGACTGAAAATGTCAGTAATAAAAAACTGCTTTATTTAACCAAATCAGTTCAAATGACTGAATTAGCTTACACAGAGTAGAAACGCTTCAACATATATGGCTCAAATTCTAGGAAAGAGAAGCTTCAGTCAGGCAGTTGAGCTGAACTAATGGGATTTTAAATGCAGTTGTTCCAAAACCCACATCAAGATAATGACCGACAATGTGTTTGCTGTTGGAAGATAACCAGTTACAAACACATTCTGCTACCTGCAAGTGGCTCCTGTACTTGAAACAAAGATTCAAATGCAAATAGCCTCTCTGCAAAATATCTTGAGAGAAAAAAAAAAATGGTTCTCCAAAAGATGGCCTTTTTTCCAAAGCAATGAAGTAAATCAGAGCTGATATCCCAGTTTTCACTAGATATGACCCTGCTTTCCTGTTAAGCAAAGAACACCCACAGAATTCTACTTTAAGTGACATTAAACACTGAAGAATAGCTATGCTTGAATTCTGAGATATACTTCTCACAGTATTTTGAAAAATGTGTTCAAATAAGATTATTAAAAACAAAAAACAAAACAAAACAAACAACCATATGTAAGCCCTAAGGGCCATAAACCTCAGTTGATCGCCCCACCCTCAGTAGCAGCCTTGCTATAGACAATCTCTTTTATGAACTTACTGAGTGTCATCCTCACTTCTTGCACCCTCACAGCTCCCACAGGGTGCCTGCTTAGGGTTTGAGTGCTTTCACAGTCAGAAGCTTGTTTCTTAACTCCAACCCAAACGTATTCCTAACCAGTTTACAATGGTCTGTTCTGCAGCTTAAAAAGTTATTTTTTGACATGATGTATTCATAGAAAAAATAATAATACACAAACACACATGTATATACTCTCAGGCCTTCCTTTGCTAAATTAAGCAAACCAACCTTTTCCAGGCTCTGCACATGAAACAGGTTCTCCATTCCCCAGATCATCCCCAATAGCCCTGTCTTTGCAAGCTTTAGTTTCATGCCATCCTTCTCAAATACCATTAATAAAAACCGTAAGCAGTGTCTTAAGCAAGGCCTCATTAATGATCATTGTATGAGGCCAGTAATATTTTCCTGTCTGGAAATACTTTTTCTGAGGCATCCTAAGACTGCATTTACCTCCTTTGTATCTTTACAACTTAGAGTAAGCTTATAAATGAGTACTTCTCATGCTTCTCAGTGGTTTCCACCTGATAACTTCCCAGCTTAAAGCAGCAGGTTTCAGCAAAAGCTCCCAAATGCATAACAACACCTTCTGCACTCATGCAGAATCCCATTTGTAGTCCTCAGCATCATCTGGCTCACTCTTCCTGTGCACAGTCCCAGACCCCTTCATGCTGATAACTAGTCCCAGCTCTCTGTCATCAGTATGTGTCCTTGATTACAGAATTGGGCAGAAGCACTTCCCCAGGGTGAACTCCTTAGAACATAATTAACAAATTAATACTTATTCTGAACATCAGGCACAACCTGCCCTAAGCAATTTTCAATCCAGAAGAAAGCCATGTCTCTGCTCCAAAGAGTGAAAAAGACAGATGTGTAAAGTCAAGCTGGGAGGAGACACAGAGCATACAATCAACATAATCAGAGCATACAACCAGCATAATCACATCACTCCTTGAACAGAAAACCAACAGCAGTTTTCCCCAAAAGCAACATGGTGGAGGTAGACATGGTCAGACAAGGCATGAGTTGTCCATAAATTCCAGAAGGGTACCATACCACATGTTTAGGAAGCAGCATGAATGGTAATATGGCCATGTCTGTGCAAAAAGATAACAAAACAACAAACCAATTTGATTGTTTGAACAAAACCACCAAAGAGAGTAAAGGAAATAGACAAAGGCAAGAAAACAGGGAAGGAAAATAGAGAGGGGTGAAGATATTAAACAAGATGCGAGAGTTTGAACTAAACACTCATGAAATACACAAGAAACTGAAAGAGAGTTGGAAGGGAGTGCTGACCTGCTGGAGGAGAGAAAGGCACTGCAGAGGAACCTGGATAGACTGCATCGATGGGCCGAGGTTATTGTATGGGTTTCAATAGGGCCAAGTGTCGGGTCCTGCAGTTTGGTCACAACAACCCCAGGCAACCCTACAGGCTGGGGGAGGAGTGGCTGGAAAGCTGCCTGATGGAAAGGGACCTTGGTGTAGTGATGGACAGTGGGCTGAACATGAGCCAGCAGTGTGCCCAGGTGGCCAAGAAGGCCAATGGCATCCTGGCTTGGATCAGGAGTGCTGTGGTGAGCAGGACCAGGGAAGTCATCCTGCCCTGCACTCGGCACTGGTGAGGCCTCACCTCGAGTGCTGTGTTCAGTTTTGGGCACCTCAGTGCAGAAAGGACATGGAGGTGCTGGAGCAGGTCCAAAGAAGGGCAAAAGGGCAACAAGGCTGGGGAAGGGCTTGGAGAAGATGCCCTATGAGGAGAGACTGAAGGAACTGGGGCTGTTTAGTCTGGGGAAGAGGAGGCTGAGGGGAGACCTTATTGCTCTCTTCAAATGTCTGAAAGGTGATTGCAGCAGAGCGGGGCTGGTCTCTTCTCACTGGTGACAGGATGAGGGGAAATGGCCTCAAGTTGCACCAGGGGAGGTTTAGGTTGGATATCAGGAAAAACTTCTTTACAAAAGGGCTGTTAAGCACTGGAATAGGCTCCCCAGGGAGGTGGTTGAGTCACCATCCCTGGATGTGTTTAAAAACCACTTGGATGTGGTGCTCAGGAACATGATTTAGGGAAGGGTTGTTAGAGTTAGGGTAGTATGGTTGGGTTGTGGTTGGACTTGATGATCTTGAAGGTCTTTTCCAACTTTTTTATGATTCTACAATTTTCTTTCAAATAGAATCTGCAAAACACACTTGCATTTAATAACTGCTTACTACACCTACAATAAAGACTATTGCATGAAAGCCAGCAGCACTATAGGCCTACCACACTTTCTTGAACAAGTAACAGATGACCCCTGACTGCTGTGGGAACCCAGTCACCCCTCTGAATGCTAACAAGCTCAGAAATGCATCCAAGCTCTTGGCATGGCAGAGGCTGCTGTGATGTACTCACACCGATGCAAAGAGACAGTCCTCTCCTCTTCCCAAAGAACAACCCATCTCCCTTCAAAGAAACTTTGATACTAGGACTGGAAATAAACAGAAGCAGATCACGTTTGAGTAATCAGCCCAGTGATTACAAACTTGTAAACTGTTTTCCAAGTGTAGCATCCTAGAATCAAATAAAGAAAATCACAACAACCTTCCTTTTCCCATATTAAATGCTAAACTCACTCATCTGGCTGGAACACTAGCTGTACTTGCAAGTGATGAAGCACACACACACACACACACACACACATATATATATATATATATCAGAAAATTACATACAGTGTGCATCTATTTTAGGACAATAACATACATTTTAATTCTACACAGAAATATTCTTTGGTTTAATGAAATTTTCTTTATAACAAAATGTGTAATGGATCATAATATATAAATGTTATTAAATTTAATCTTTTTTACAGGTGCACACATTCTATACATAGAAACGTACATTTCAGGAAAAATTTGTACTACATTCAGACTGCTGTGCATTTTTACAATGTCATTATGAATGAACGATGAGCTGCTGAAAGACCAAATGAAAAAGTTCATACTGCAGCTCCCCAAGGTGTTAAGAACAGCAGTCACAAAGTGAGCTAACAGAAGTCCACTTCAGCATTTAAACGCTGGTAAGAGCAGCACATGATATTAAAAACTCAAAGTACAAAGAAATATGATAACCTAAGTAATAACTCATTTACAAAAAATATATGAAACAACATGAACAGTTTTAGAACATGTGTTTCATGAAATATCACTACGTGCAGTGTGAAACTCACTACCTTCTGGTTTTCAAATCGCTGAGGAAAAACTCTCAACCATTTCTCAGAAGGCAGCATTTCATCTAGAATGCACAGTCATCTAAGCAAAATCTTAATTTCACCTTATGAGGGAGAATATTGTTCATTAGCAGGTTGCTGTATGCTACTTGAAGTCCTGCTCTGCCTCCATTTTGCAGGTCAATAGCATGAATCCCCTTCTCACTCAGCATGCAGCTCCACAGAACTGGCTGAAATCCATGGAAATCCCACCTCTGCCCACGTAGCACAGCCTGGACTGCCTCATCCTCTGCTGCCCAGCTGCAGCCACAGAACACACTGCTTCTGTTTCTTCCATATCTGCTGCAGTCTACTGCAAAACTTTTGCTAAATAACACCAGTTAAGGTCAAAGAATGGAACACTCCTACGCACTGCTATGGTAGCCCAGAGTTCAACTTCACTCTTCCAAACACTGCCATGTCCAGTCTATCTCACATACCTGCATTTTCTGATTGGATTGTGTTCAATCTGTGCCATCCTCTTCTCTAAGGAAGAGGATTCCATTCCTCGTCACCCCAAATGGAGGAACAAGTCATAGGTATGTAGAAGACTAACAGCTATTTAAACATAAAAAGGAAATTCAAAGAGAATTCTCTCCAAAACACCAAGTAAAAGTGTATGAGAAATATAAAAGGTCCAATAATAGATTAAGGTCAAATGGAAGAAATTCTGTATAAGCTTGCATTTGTACAACATTGTGCTCACAAAAAGACATTCCAATACCTAATTCTTCCACATATCCTTTCTCCTGTAAAGTTCAAAGTGCTTAAGAACAACAGTTGTAAACAAAATAGGGGGAAAAAAAATCAAAATATCCAGAATTTAATCAGTATCTTTAAAGGACACCAGAACAGTCTTACAGCCTGGAAGGTCTAGGCAACACATCAAACAAAGCCATTAGGTTTTCCTGACTGTAATTACAACCAACACCAGCAAATCTGTGCAGCAACCAGACACTTTTAATGAAAAAAAGAAATGCAAAGCTAATGATCAGAATCCCGTTCACTGGCACATGACTTGCGGTTTCATTCAGAACTTAAAGACTGATAAACAGTCACAAGTTACAAATTTCACATCTTTTGGTGAATGCCTACCTTTATTCTTTTTTCTTCTCCTTTTTTTCTGCCTTTTCATGAATCCTTATTCAAAAGTGACACATTTGTTCAGTTCAGGGAGATTCTTCTCCTTGGAGGGGAAATAATTTTTATCCGTAAGACTCCCTGGTGATCAGGTAGACTTGGAACTGCTGTTAATCAGCCTTTTTGACATGGTAGCTTGAATAGCACTTCCCATGATGCTTTGTGTGTCTACCTTAATTCTTTCTTTTTGAACTCACCATGACTTATAGGTGTCTTTTTTGCCTTTTGTGTGTCTGAAGTTATCCCTCTATTAGCTTTAATTGGAAAGGTACCTTTTGTTCCCCTAGAGTAGTCATATACTAACCACTGAACTCCCTAGGCTCAAATTTCTGGGGTAGCAAGAGTTCAGTTTTCTGATCCTAGTGAAAGATTCCATGCTTTTATTATCGCTAATAAAATAAGTGATATTTACTCTGAAGATGAGCTGTTGCAGCCATTTTTTATAGAAAATAGAAAGACTTCTGGTGCAAGTTCAAAAGAATTACAGATACACAAGAGCACCACAGAACTACAACTCCTGCCATCCACAAACTGCAGCACAATGGGCGCTGTTAAAAATTTTAAAAAGCCATTTCCTGAGTTGCTAAGGGAAACGTAAGCTGTTTCACAACAAGACACAACGCTTTGTTCCCTACAGAGTTGTACCTTCTCCCGAACTTCACTCATCTGCCCTCCTGGTATCACTGCCAGTAAGAGGGAGCACGTGTTTCAGTCACTGCACCCCAATTAGCCAGTGGGACACGTGCAAGGTGCGGCCAGGCAGTTACCAACCTTAACAAGCAGCAGCTGAGCACCCTTCCTCACCTCAGCCTCACCTGAGGCTCCCCCCATACTCCTGCTATTAGAATGTTTGTCAGAGCTTCAACAGGAAACTGCACAGGAGCCCCAGAAGTTTCTGTGAAGGGACTGGCAGACACGTGCTTTATGTACAACATGTTTCTCTAAAAACAGCTAAAAGTGCATCATCCATATGCATTTTGCTGCACCGTGAACAAAAAATGCTACCTGGTTTTCTTTACAGTAGAAGAGGAATTTGGACTAGCAAATACCCTTGGCAGTAGTGTGGCCATTTCCCCTGCCTCAGAGCTCACAGCACTTATCTCTGCCACTGCACTCTCAGTATTTCCTGATTAAATACCAATAGTTTATCAAGGATTAGCAGCCCATCTCTAGAGGCACGCGCAATTTTATCAGCCATTTTAGGGTTGTTTTTTTTTTTGTTGTTGTTTGTTTCTTTGGTGTTTTTTGGTTTGTTTGTTTTTGTTTTAATATATATAGGCTATCTGGAGCCCATTTTGTTTTTTAAGCAGTCATCTTAGGGCAGCAGCGGATAGCATTAACACTTCAATTAAGGTTGAAAAGCTTGGAGTCTTACTGGAGGCTACCAGCCCCAACTCACTGTAGTTTACATGCACATGTATACATGAGGCAACCAAATTCACTGAGTTCAGCACAAGGACTCTCTTGATACCTTTCACTAGTGACAGAGAAATTAATATACACCATACAGGTGCATATTATTATCTCAGCTACACCGAAATATATTATTTCTCCTGATCTCCTCATCAACAACTAGCTGAAGTGAAAGCAGATGTGACCAAGGTTCCTAAGTCATATGTAAAACTGTACCTTTAACGCTCAAGTGTTGTTCTCTTCTCCTCAACTCTCAGCTGACCACTCTCTGAAGCGCAGGTAAAATTTAATTCAGTTTTTGAATAGCCTAATTCGGTGTATTAAATTACCTACACTCTTAATTCCTGTGTTACTGCACTCTTCTCCCCTTTTAGCACTGACCATACATTACATACCAGGGCTTTGTACCCTCCTAAGAATTCCCTGGTGAAATTCACTGGGACAAAGCTGCTGGACAATGGGATAGAGTTAGAAAGTCACACCCCACCAGCTTTGCCACAGCTGTGTGAGTTTACAGCAAACCCTGGTTGCCTCGGGTGGATGCATCAGGTGTGTGGCATCTCCAGTTAGGCAACCCTAATGCCTGCCATTCCCCTTCTTACAGGCAATGCAGCAGCTGCAGCAATGAGTCGCACCCTCAGGCCCACATCATCTCCCATCTGCTGCCGAGGCAGCCCACAAACAGGCTGGGCACTGTAGGGGAAGGTGGGGCTGGGAGCATCTCCACCAGCCCCAAGAGCAGCTGTATGAGCAAAAGCAAGGCCGTGCCATGTGGAAAAAGTCTTTCTTATGTGCTCCTCATGAGCTCTGGAGGAAATGAACTTTTTCTGATAGGAAGTATGCATCTAGCAGAGGCCTTCATGGTAGAGCCAGTGCTATGAGGGCCTGCTCACACAGCTGCTGTAGAGAGCTCTGCCTGGAGCCAGCCAGCCCCTCCAGCACCACAGGTCAGCATGGCACCACTGGCAAGCAAGTGCAGAAGGTGACTGCCATAAGGAGACCTTCTAGGAGGGAACCAGTGATCTCCCAGGTGCAAGAAGCCCAGAGCTCTGCAGGCTGCTCTGCAGCATCCAGCCCCTCAGCCTCTGTCTTTGAAACAGTCTGATGACTGATTACAGGAATCTTCCCTATGCAAAACCTCCGAAATGTGACATCTCAATCCTACCTCCATTTCTTTTACAAAGTAAAAAACGCTTTTCCCGGCCTAGTGTGTTTATCAGTTAGAGTCTGAGCCAGCTATCTGCACGAGTTTGCGGTATGGAGCCTAGAACAGTTAGATTATTATCACGTATTATGAAAATCAGACACAGCTTACTCTTGTATATAACAAGGCAAATGTGTACAGAGAGATTGGTTCTCCTTAGATTGCTATCTCTGAATTGATGCTGTATGAGGCACAACTGCTTAAAAGGTTATAACTGATGTAATTTTTGCCATTACAGGTAATTTATGGCTCCTGTGTGTCTGACTTGTCAAATCTTCTTAGAGAGATCAAACAAGGTCTGTTTGTCATATGCATTTATCTAACACTTGTTCCTCTGCAAGCTTCAAAACGCAATAGTTATTCTTTGCTTAGGTGTCAGTTTTCTCCTGTGCATCTTGCCTCTTGGTCCTTGTAAATGTCCTCCTAATGCAATATGCAGAGGTGCTTCAGCAGCAAGTGTGAGCAACACCTACCTCTCTACTGGTATTTTTAAGAGATAATTTTTTTCCTACGGAAGGCTCCAGTCATACAGAGGCCTGACTGCAGAGGAAGCTGTGCACACAGCTGTTTTGAAGCTTTCACCATACCTCAAACCACATTGCACTGTTTATTCTCCCATCAGCTTTGCCTAACTCTGAACTGATCTCTTGGGGGGACAGTGCCTGCTCTGCACTCACACCCTGCTGCTCAGCTCTGTGCTCACTTTCATGCACAGCACGCTGCGTGGGAGTACTGTAAGGAAGGTAAGGAGCTCAGCAGCATGCAGACACTCTTGTGTTTCACCTTTATGGACTTTTTACCCATTCGGCTGTCAAAAAGCTGCATTTCTCAATGGCTATGAAGTGTGAAGTGTCTGGAAACACACAGAGGGCTCTGGCAAAGTAAAAATTTTATAGAAGCGCTTGCCCAGTTTAACTCTACATTAGGTTTTGCCTTCCTAACATGTATGAATGGACATCTTTAGGCAGGCAGTATGAGTGGAACCCCAGAGAGAAATAAATAAAAATGAATTGAATGAGAAGAACAACACTTTGCTGAAAGATAAGTCTTCTGAAGTAAGTTAATTGAATCAGGCATCTTCACTTCTTAACAAAGTCTGGTGTGTGCAGTAAACAGGAAATATTCTGAAGAAGTACAAGCAATCCTTCAAGGCTTCTATGCAAAACAGAATTTCAACTGCAGGCACACCCAAAATTCGAGGTTCTTAAGATCCAAGAATGTGGCACAACAAAGTGTGAAAATAACATTATTTGTGAAATGCCACTCTTTGATTCCGGAACATTTAATACCCAGAAAAACTGTCCGACTAGCAGAGAAATATTAGTGTTGCTGATTGTCTGAAATGGCTTTAATGAAAGATGGAATTAAAGGCTGACAATAAAGCATAGCAATAAACTATAAATTGCATCCATGTGTTATACGTTATTTTACGTATCTGACTTCAGGAACTGCAGACGTCTGTCAGTTGCAGAACATCACTAACCCTCTTAAGTGATATCACTGATATCACCCTGCTGAAATAGTACCCAACTTTGTGGACATTTTGCATCCACATCTTTGCGTCTTCTAAAATTGCTTGAAAAAAATCAAGTGTACTTATTCAAAATTCATGAAATGCCTAGTAAGTGTTCTGATAAATAATTTGCTTCTTCACAGATTAATTTCAACACTGACTTATTTTTACCACACTGATAAAATCTGTCTCTATCTCAAACATTATTCAAGCTGCCTCAGGAGCAGCCACTTTTTTCTAAGTTTCTTTTTTGCCCTTCTTCCTCCTTTCCTTCCTCACTCTTTCTCCCACTCTCACTTTTGCTGCTTCCTTCTTTCTCCCGCAGTGTCTCAGTGGAGGAATTCTCCTTCTCTCTGCCCTATGGCTCCATGCTATAGCAATCCAGAATGGCATATCCGAATCTGGAACAATATCTCTGACAATTTGTATTAGCATTCTGCCACTTTCCTCTAGATGAAATTTATACATGCTTCAGACTATAGAAAATATTGGGAAACTTGGACAGACACGGAACAGGGAGAAAGTTAGTCTTATCTACTTGGAAGCCATTTCTGTACTGCTTGCAGAAGAAGGCAGAAACACCAAGAGTCAGCTACAAACTACATAGAAAAGAGCCACAAGGTTTAGGATTTTATGAAACAGGAAGAATATTATCTGTCCTTTTGGCAGATTAGCCCATAAACGAAAGGCAGAACTAGCAGAAAAGAGTGGGTGAAAAAACAATGTTTTTGAGACTTATTAGTTAATACATTAAATACAGAAAGGGACTTGAATGATTTTACTGCCTGTATCTGCATGATGCCAACCTGTAGAGTAAAGCAGGGGGGAAAAAATGGAGAGGAGAGGAGAGGAGAGGAGAGGAGAGGAGAGGAGAGGAGAGGAGAGGAGAGGAGAGGAGAGGAGAGGAGAGGAGAGGAGAGGAGAGGAGAGAGGGAAGGGAAGGGAAGGGAAGGGAAGGGAAGGGAAGGGAAGGGAAGGGAAGGGAAGGGAAGGGAAGGGAAGGGAAGGGAAGGGAAGGGAAGGGAAGGGAAGGGAAGGGAAGGGAAGGGAAGGGAAGGGAAGGGAAGGGAAGGGAAGGGAAGGGAAGGGAAGGGAAGGGAAGGGAAGGGAAGGGAAGGGAAGGGAAGGGAACAGACAAAGTACGATTTGCTCGTTTATGAGTGTCAGTACAACCTTACTGATAACTATCAACTCCTGCTGGAAACAATCTCCTAGTGGGAAAGTGAAAATATGTGGTTTATAAAAACATACTGAGGAAAGAGCCTGGTGCTGTCATTCAGATAGCACTGATTAAAGTAAATCCATGTGTTATGCCGGACAGATTCAACCACTGTGATAGTTGTTCATGACAGTCCTGGGTAATGCACACAGAGAGACAACAGAAATACCAAGTAGATATGATACAGCTGATAGTGCTGACATTAATTGTCAGCGTTAAGTTTCAGGAAAACAAAACAAAACAAAACAAAACAAAACATTTCATTGACAAGCTTTGACTCCAGAGAATTGAGGATCGTGGGATACCTGCAATCCTATGACTGAATTCGGTGCTGTTTTGTAAACCAGATATCACCACCACCATCTCTGTTATGTTTTGCAGATATCAGCCACAGAAAATACTGACAGAGAGTCTTAGTAGCATATGGCATTCATACGATGTTTTCCTGATAGCAACAACCTTACAAGCAGAAAACAGATGCCTTTTTCCAAATACTTTTTTTGTTGCTGTTTTTTACCACTGATATATTTAGAACTTCTTCACAGACTGGCATTTCCAGACAGTTTGTTCTCTTCTATCTCTCACAATTTTCAGAAATACTTTGCACATTATAACTGCCATAATATCTTGAGAAGCTGAACATTAATGTAGGCAGTAGATATATAGGAATTTCAGCTGCCTTATTCATTAGTAATAGCAAGAGCTCATTCTCACTAAAAACATGTTAACAATTAAATCTACTGGAAAATGTACTTATCTTCCTGTAAAATATTACTTTAAAAATACATATTCCATGAATTAATCTACTCTGTGAGGGTTAGAAACCTTATTCTGAAGGCACTTTTGTTTTAAATTGGGAGCTTTCAGACTGTGCTGATGGACTCTGAGCTCAGAGATAGTTGACAAAAGGAAGTTATTTCACATGTGCTGGACGGCAATCTATGCATGAACAACTTTACAGTAGGAAATCTGTAAATCAAGTAGTGAAACCTACTGATTTATGGCATCAACTGAAAGAGTACAACTTACAAATGAGTGTGATCACATTGGCCCCTGCCACATCAGCAATAGTTCGTTGGTAAAACAGGCAGGGCAGCCTCTGCTAAGCCATTCCAGAGTAGGTTCTTGTAGGTTAATGCTGTGTGAGAACAGAATAAAAGGCAGTGGGGAAGAAAAAAGTAAGAGAGAGAGAGAGAAAATGGCAAAGAAATGGCAGTGTCCTGGGGAAGCGCATCATCCTCTGCAAGCAGTGCTAAGCCACAGAACTGGGGTGGAAGGTGTAAAAGGCAAAAAGCAGCAGCAGATGCCACAGCATGCATGCTTCAAGGGAGAAACATCCCCATTTCCTTAATTAAGTAAATAGTAAGCTGACAAGTTCATCTTACTAAACTGCAACTACGACAGTTGGACTGAGGGCACCCTTTGCATGTTTGCAGACTGCACCAAGCTATTAAAGCCTTTAAGCTGAAAGTGGATATATTTGGATTAGATGTGAACAAGAAAGTCTTTTCTCAAAGAGTGGTCAGACACAGGAGTTGTGGACGCCCCATCCCTGGAAGTGCTCAAGGCAAGGTTGGATGGAACCCTGAACATCCTAATCAAAGGTTAAGTGTCCCTTCCCGTGGCAGGGCTTTGGAACTGGATCATCTTTAAGGTCCATTCCAGCCCAAACCATTCTGTGATTCTATGATTTTGTTACTTTGAGCTCCTGTTCATTCTGAAGCTCCAAGCTTTTGCTGGCTTTGTTCCACATGTCATAGGGGTTACACCTGGCACAGTGACTCTCCTCTTTACTCACTGAGATCTGTACTGTGGACCTGCCTATATTGAAAGGGATCTACAGATATGACCCTAAGAAGAGCATAACACTTTCCTTGCTGTAATACTATTTTTCAAAGATACTCAGCTGAATAACTTAAGTATTGACACAGCCCTAATGCTGGGAGAAAGAATACCTATTTTTAGCAGCCTTGCTTGTTATTTGTACATACACATCAGAGGGACACAGTGCAGTCCCTAGCACAAGCTAGTCTTCACTCACAGCTGCTTGCAGAAGTCATGGCCTTGTCACCCCAAGATCCTACAGAGGCTGTTGCACTCACCTTGATGCAGGGATGACACAGACCTCACAGCACCTCCTGTGACTGCACTGTGTTACACAGTGCAAGCATACCCTCGGAGGGCAAATCCTGCTCACAGACTTGGGCTGCTATATTCCAGTGTATATTCCAAAAATTGGGAGAAAATGAACCCATCCAATACAATTGCTACCATACAGGTAAGTATCCTGAGGGAACTGTGAACTAAATATCACTGTCTGTCATCTTTAGTGTCTGGCTAACCACAGATATCCAAGCATTAGGAGTTAAAACACAATATGTCATAAAAGTAGCTTAAAAAGCACCTAATTCCCCAAATTCTAAGTACAGTAAAAGTAAGTGGGATTGTCTGATATTTTTCCTTTGAACTCTTGGTCTTTTGACCTCCGGAGTTCTTTTAAGTTGTTCTCTGTAAGGCATTTCTTTAGTAGACCACGATATCTAAAAGGCAGGCTTCTTATCAATCAGTTAAGCTGTGTAAAAATATTTCTGTTTTCAGGGTTGTCCATTTTTACATCACCGAGGCCTGTGATCCTGAACAGATTTATTACAATCCTCTGCTTCACTTTAAGCACTCTAAAAGATTTGACTGAACTTCTCATTGGGATTTCCCACAAGGCATAAATTCTGTTGCTGAGGGAGCAGCACAGGCAGTTCAGTGCCTCATGCAAGGAGGAGCCAGGAGCCCTGGGTGACCCAGCACCAGCTGTGCCTTCACCCACAGTGTCTGAACACAGGGCCAAATTGAGTGGCAATAGCAGTAAGTCCCATCAGCATCCCCAGAGAAGGCAAAGTCACTCCCAAGATCAGGACCATTGGATGTCTGTCTTTTGGACAGCCTGTGACTTTCACCTCAAACACCCTTGGGCTGCATATTGAAAAACAGATAAAAGTGATAAAAGTAAACCAAAGCTATGCAATTCCCAAAGCACTGCAGATAGCCACAGCTACGAAGGATATTAGCACTGCATCAACCAATCACAAAATAAAAACTGTTGTTGTGTTTCTAGCCAGCACTTGAAGCTTTTGAAGCTTTTGCCTAAGGCCAGCTACCAACGATGCCCTGAGAACACCATCACACTCCCATTTTATTTCAAGGCTCAAATTGAAATATAGTAAAAATCTGCATTTATAGAGAGCTGTGAAGGCCAAAGAAAGGATTACTCTTGCTTTTGGCAGGTTCTGGATCAAAAAGCGTATGCATCATTTCTCATGTGTGAGAGTGATGTTGCCCTCTGGTGGGTAAGCCGCAGCCACAGCGAAGAACCTGCTCTTCAAAGGCTCGGCAGATGCAAACAGAAGCTCACGTTTTGACACAATATTTGCAAATAGCAGGTGATTTAGCTCTGCTGCACCCCAAGGAGGTGCACTGTTTGCCTCTTTTTATAAGTGAAGAGATAGGAAGGATGCAGTTTTAGTCCTCCTCTCTTTGAAGAATGCAGCCCATTGACTACCAGGGCAGAATCATCCTCATTCGACTTCCCAAGGTCATATAGAATATCTGCAGGGGAAAAGAAAGAAAAAAAAAAGAAAAAAAAAACAGTCTGAGAGAGACTCCATGGTTCATGACTCTCAATTTTTAACACAAGATGCAAAGAAAAAACAATCCTTCAAACACTTACATTAGACCTTAAAACCTTTAGACACTGACTATATTCTCCAGGATGTGTCTACATTAATTCTCACCTATATTCATTTATTTGGTTTGCTTCCTTTCACAGAATCTGATTTAATTTTTCTTAAGTAACAGATAAATTACCAGTGTCTGTATTATCAGCACCCTATTAAGAGCAGGAATCCAGCTCGATGCCACTGGGACATTGTAACATTCCTATCTCATCAGCCATCAGACTGAGGTCCAGGGAGTGAAATTTATCAAATCCCATTGTACAGTGTATCTGGAAGGATGATAAACATGATTAAAATTCATTTCACCAACACAGTTCCTCAAATGTATCGGTTGTCCTTTTTCCTTGGAATGGTTAGACAAATGGCACAGTTCCCCGGAATGAAATTCAGTCATGGATTTTATACAGCGTGTCCTGATAATACAAATCAATATTTTGACAAAACACATTTTTGCCCGAAGATGAAGTACTGTGTGCAATGAAACACATTTAAGTACTTTATAATTTATCCTGGGAGCACAATGCATTTGACCAAATGTCATACATCATTCCATAGAAAACAAGGTGGAATACATATAATCTATACTCCTTCAAGAGGCAACTGCATTGAGGGTGAGCACTATTAAAGACTTAATATTCAGAAACTATTTCACATTAAGGATCTCTGCGTAACCTCTGAAAGATATGCATTATTCTACATGTTTTTTCTTTAATTACTTTCATTTTTAAGATAGAGTAAATTACCTTCTGTGTCAGCTTGATTTTGCCACAGACCTCACGATGTTTGTTTACACATATAGCGTAAGGATTGGAAAAAGACTTTCTGTGGACCTTTGACATCTAGTCTAAGTCTTGCCCATAAATATCTATAAAAAATGGTTTCCTTGGAAATTTCCATGGCTGTATCTCCTCCAAAAGCTCTCCCCTCATGGAGCACGGGGCAAAAATTTCCCAGGCAGCTGCAGTGCAGAAGGAAACATAAGAGTTGGTAACTTACTTAACTTGTGCCAGTTCCAAAATTCAGTGATTCCCAAATGCAGCAGCAAGAACATTTAGGAACCTGAATCTTCTTCTCAGGGAGATACGACAACTTTTATATCTTACTGGGTCTTGGCACAAGGTATGACCTGCAAGGTGAGTTAAGAACACAAATAGGAATTTGGCCATTGAGTGAAACATGGGCTAGATGAGGTTGTCTTCAGTGGGAGACTTCAGCAACCCACTAGACAAGATACACAAAATAGAGAAAAGAAAGCATTTTGCATTTTAAGGTTTCACACAAAACATGTCTCATTAAGGTCTCACTGCTCTCTGGGTCAAAACAGCTTGTCCTGAAGTCTTTCCAAGGAGCCTGTCAAAATTCGAGACCTAAGTGCCCAGACCACAGCCATTATACAGGAGTTGTTTTCACTGAGGCCGAGACATAAGCTTGTTCAGGTAGTACACACCGATCTGTCACTGAAACATTTCCCACTTGAAATGTAATTGTTCTCCAGTTAGGAAGTGATCACTGAAAAGTAAAACCCTGTAGACGACACACCAAGTTCATGTTCACAGAAGGTTAATACATTTTCCATCCGTGGTGGAACTGTTTGCAATTTACAGGCAAATATTCAGCCCCAGTGTAAGCAAGTGCAATTCTTATTGATCTCAATAGGAAATGCACTCATTTGTAGCAGGGCTGTTTTCGGCTTCGTGTCTGTTTAGCACTAGAATGAATACTATTACAAGAGAGGGCAGAGGTTCAGTACACGTTGAAAGCTTTTGCATGCGAATATTAAAATAGGCTGTCTCCACAATAGCAACTATTTGGGACTGGAGAACACAACATGTGCCAATCTGAGATGCATAACAATGCTCTGCATATCTCGGGGTTCGGTACTATGAATAGTTCCACACTGAATGGCTTCTTAATCTCTCCAGTGCAGTTACTGTATAGATCCTCTATCTAGCACGATGCAGCACTTTGCTCAATAGACATGCCCTGTATTCTCTCTCAAAAGCACGATACAGCCTGTGGGAGAGACTGAGGCAGATCTTCACTTGAAGAGCTCAGTGGCTTATGCTATTTTAGCATGAGAATTTAAAGAAAAAGCTCACATTTTTTATACATTTGGTTTTCATTTGTTGAAACAGTTTTGCAGCCTAATAAAAAGACCTACAGTTTCATAAAAAGGAAGTTAACTGGTTGTCTTTGTGCAATAGGAGAATTTTCTTTTATTACTGTATTATTTTAAGGGCATTAACTGCAGTCATCCTGTGAGCTCTGTTATAGAACTGATTTGATTTAATGTGTTTTTTAATTACACTGTGCTTTATTTAAAAGAAGAAGAAGAAGAAGAAAATAGTGTGAAAGTACAGGAACTGTAGTCTTTCTTATTATGCTGCTCTGTCCTGGAAGGCAAAACATGGCTTACAAGCTGTGGCATCACCCACTGTCCATCCACCTCCTGGCTGGCAGCAAGCTTACCCACCAAGAGCACAAGCTCAGGCTGCTGGTATTCCCATTCAAACCCTCTTTCTAGCAGCAGGAAGGTATCTAATTTACCAATACAATTTCACTTTCCAACAGAAAGCAATCTGACAGCTGATCTCACCTTCCAGCACTCTGACCCAAGGGGAAGGCAATTTGCCTGTCTAACCTTGTGTTTTGGCAGTGGGACAAGAAGAGAAGTAATTTGTCCAGCACCGCCCTCCCACGGATAACATACAGACCTCAGGACAGCCATAACTTATCCAAGTAGCAGCCACAGCGCCTGCATCCTTGAAATATACACAGAAAACTTCTTCACAATCATAGAATCATCAGATGTAAGTTCCTGCACCTGTGTGGGGCAACCTCAAGCACAGACACAGGTTGGACAGAGAATGGCTTGAGAGCAGCCCTGAGGAGAAGGATTTGGGAGTGTTGGTTGACAAGAGATTCAACGTGAGCCAGCAGTGCATGCCTGCAGCCCAGAAGACCAACTATATCCCGGGTTGCATCAAGAGATGCAGGACCAGCAGGTCGAGGGAGGTGATTTGGCCCCTCTGCTCTCGTGAGACCCCAACTGGAGACAGGCTGACAGATCTGGGACTTTTCAGCCTAGAGAAGAGAAGGCTCTGAGGAAACCTCATATCAGCTTTCCAGTACCCTGAAGAGGGCATACAGAAAAGCTGGAAAGGGACTTTTTATACGGGCATTAAGTGACAGGATGAGGGGAAATGGTTTTAAACTGAGAGAGGGTAGACTTAGATCAGGTGTTAGAAAGAAATTCTGTACTGTAAGACTCTTGAACAGGTTGCCCAGCAAGGTTGTGGATGCCCCCTCCCTGGAAGTATTCAAGGCCAGGCTGGATGGGGCTGTGAGCAACCTGCTCTAGAGGGAAGTGACCCTGCCTGTAGCAGGAGGGCTGGAAGTAAATGATCTTAAAGGTCCCTTTGATGTTCACAGCACACAGCTCTGAAATGAAACAAATGTGTTTTTCAGAAACAAGCAGATCACTTAGTGTTCTTTAAATATGCTTGCTCTAGCGTCTTCAATACAACACAAACAAACCACTGTATTAGCACAGGACACTGGCAGCTAGCATTCACCAATGCTATCATACAGGATAACAAATATGTTGGAAGCTTAATTCCCAAGAACCCAGCCAATTCCGTCATTTTAATTAGATGTTTCCATGCAGTATGTACTTCATTGATATATTTCACTTTATTGTTATGAGTAGAGTGGCTACTCAGTGCTGAGCAATATTAATTCAAATGTACATCAAGGGACAAATTAAAACATAGTCCAGATAACTAGGGTAGCAGCCCTGGGAAGGTATATGAAAAGCTGAATGCTTTGCTACTCATGATGGGGAGGAAAAAAACAAAGCAAAACAAACAAAAAGGAAAAGGGAAGGCATGGAAAGTTACCTAGTACCCCTGTAAAGACAGAATCTACAGCCATGAATCTTTTTGTGCCAGCATAATCACCTTCTACTGCTTCCTCAAATCCTGTCCTGTCAAGGGATGCCACTGTTATTTCTTCTCTCACTAGCACACAGGAGAAAGGTGACAGGATTTACTTCCTGAGCAAAATTCATGCCTTTGTGTCATACTTGTCAAGTCTGGAGGAGTGCTGTAGTAATGTGGGAGAATTACACAAATCCATTCTCATCTACACCTAAGTGTTTACAAAAAAAGTCCCAAAGGGATTTTGATATCTAGATTTCACCCTGAACTATGGGAGGCAGTGGAGAAGCACAGAAGGAACAGAAGACATATTTGAGATGAGAAATCGAAGGCCTGTTTGCCATAGTTTTTGACTGAGGATTTTTTTTTTTTTAATTAAAAGCAGAAGGCACGTAAAACTCTTACCCTAAATATGAGACCATCATTGAGAGAACAAGCAATAGTAAGGCAGATTATGCTTGTTATTTGTGTAGGGAAAAGAAAACGTAGAAACACCAGCAAAATAGAAGTGGTGTTGGTGACCAGAAGGGTAGACCCAAAACCTTCTCTAATGTGTCCATTACACCCAGGGTAACGGTACAAGCAGGAAAATCTAAAGATAGCCAGATGAATATCAGCTGACTGACAGAATCTTAGCAGCTAGAAATGAAAGTGATCAGTACTTCTGGTCATTTGGGTAGGTTAAATAAGCACACATTACAAACAACACACAATATCCAGAAAGGTCATTCGGTTGCAGAACTTTATGGATGAGTCTCGCTCAGAGCTGATACTCATTCTGTGAATCTGAGGGAGATTCCTACATAAATTTCATCTGTTACACTAAAGAGTCTGCTCCTTCTTCCATCAAATTTCCCTGGCTTCAGCCAAGCAGGAACAAGGCTGATGACTGCAGATTTCCTTAAAGCAAAGGAAAGCCTTGCACCGAGTCAATATCAGGACCTGCTTTACGATAAACAGCATGAACAAAAAGATGTTTTGCCTTTTGGGATAATGGATGCCCTACTTTTATAGGTATTGAGTTCCAGATCTGATACGTACAGTCAGAGCTTTGAAACAATCTCACACATGCATGTTAGCTATTGAATGATATTGTTTAAAGCTAGAACTGTGAGCTGTTAGTCTTTAAAGAATAGGCAGACAGGCTAGAAATTCCACTGAGTGATTTACAAGCAGGTGGAAGAGAGACTGGAAACTTCTGTGAATCTTGGTCGTGATCCAGTTCAGAGCCTTACTTTGATGGAGGGCTCCCTCTTCTGGATTTTGATTGAAGTATGTTTCCCCAAGTCCAAAATGCTTTATTATTATTTTTTTTTTCCCAGTGCAGTTGGAAGGTGTTCTCAAAGAGAAAAACTGAGAAGGGCCAGAGCCTCTATGTGCTCTGACAGTCTGCTGGTCCTGCTGCCAGACGCAACATGTGGAGCTGGGCTTCAGGCAGTGTGTCCCACAGCATCTGCCCAGCGGACACGTATCTTTTTTCTTTCTGTGTCCAAGTTAACGGATGTCCTAAGCACAGAGATGAGGGTTTTCGCTAGCTTTTGATTCTTCATTTTTTTCTGACTATCTAAAAGCTGGGGAGTTACATCATTAAGAAATAGTCTTAGAGGTGACAATTCCTGGAAACACTTCTTCTGTACAAGAAACCTTCTGAGTTAAGCAGCCCAAAAAGAAAAATATCTGTTTGGCTGGAATTTCTTCAGTGACATGAAAAATATCCCTTTAGACCCTTATACAAATCAAAACAGTCTTCTACAAAAAAATCCTCCCTAATCTGTGGGGAATTTCCTCCCTCCTAGGAATTTCTTCTGAAAACAGACACTTCCTGGACGGCAGGTGGGACTGCTAGAAGCTGAAACTTTGTCTTTCAATAATTTACATTTCTTCAGGAGAACAGCCTTTTCAGGCGGAAGCCTGCTTCAGTGAAGATTTTCCTTTAATACATCTGGAGTTTAATACCACAGTGCAAATACATCTGTAAGACCATGGCTATAGATTGTTATCATAGCCAGAGAGGAATTCATTATTTCAGAGTGTGGCCAGGAATGCAAGTAAAACTGAGTTCTGCTGGAAAAAAAAATAAATAGTAATTGTAATCCATATTGCTTTTTGGACTGAAAAGCAGCCAGAGCTTTCTTAAGGCCTGTTTCTGGAGAATGAAAGCGATTATGCATTTTATTTAAATGGCAAATAATACAATTTGTAGTAAGTAGTCTACATTTAGCAACTACAGACACACTGTAATGAACGATCTGACAAAGTTACACATCCCCAGCCAGAGAAGCATACTCTGTTCTTTTGATCGTGATGTGGCAAGCCTTTGCCTCCTAATGTTATTACTGCCCACAGGACAGCATCCACCTAAACCAGCTCGGCGTTCATCCAGCCAATTAGCAAATAGTAATCAGCCCTATCAACATTTGAGGATTTGACATAAAGCCAGGGTGACCTTCAGGCCATGCACAGTGAGCTTCCTGCCCTCAGCCCTCAGTTTGGGAACCAGGGACCTGAAAAGCCCCAGCTGATGCCTGATGTCTCCTTGCCCTTGGCACTCTGCATTACATCACAAGAAAAGTCCCAATAAGACTGTCATATATAGAGATGGATGCATCAGGGGTATGAGGAAAAACTGAGGAAAAGTGAGCTGCTTGATGCCAAGCACTGAAGTAGACAGAAAGCCAGAAAGAGAGGATAGACTTCTTGGGAGAAAGATCACAGCCCTCCGATTGTGGCCACAAGCACAGAAGGGATCATAAAAAGCATTCAGTGGAATACAGCTAATCCAGGCTTATGCAGAAATCATTGTTTAGGGTAAGAGTTCTCCATAACATCCAGCACTAGACATAAGCAAGAAGCTCTACGCCAAGTTCCTAAATAATGTTATCACTATTGATAAAAATTCATCCAGCTCATTTTTTCCCATCTGCTGAAACGTAAACTCTGGAAGGAACTGAATGGTCCTGCAGGCTTTGTGTTGGCTTTTTTTTGTTTTGTTTTGGGTCCTTTTTTTTTCTAATTGCTATTATCGTAATAATCGGGTAGAAGGAGAAAAGCCATGCTGTATGCAAAAAACACACCAAATTTGACCAGTATTATAAGCAGATGGCTCTCGATTCTAAGGGAGTAATTAAACAGTTAAAAAGCCCTATCGTTTCTCTTACTGCAAAGTTTGTAATACACTTTAAAAAAAGCTCATTTACAGATTAATGTAAGTTAAAGAAAATAAGAAAAATAAAATACGTGTCAATCAACTACTTAACTGTCCTACATGTAATATCTGAGGTGACTGTCTGCAGTGGCTCTCTCTCAGGATGTTGGCCTCTATCTGTGTCCCAGGTCCTCCTGTTTGCTTACAGTGCCCAAAACTTACATCTTATGACAGGAATCAAGGCAATCCTTAATACTCAGTTGTCCTCTCTGCTGGTAGCTCCTACTTCCATACCAAGTCTGTGATAAGAACACACAGTTTTCTCAAGTGTTAGCAAACTCACATCACCTCTCTGGGAAGCTCATATGCTTAGTGTCCTGCAGGGCCCTTACTTGCAAATGCAGGGTTCTGACAGGGGAAAGTCCCGTCCCATATTCATTCAATTGCTTTCACTGAGGGCTTTTATCACCATTGCTCGTGAGATCTACACAGGTGCTCTGGAAACACACAACTCAAGAGTAAAGCTTGAGGTTTTGCTGGCAAAAATCTTTAGGCTGGCTTTCTCTTTTAGAGTCCCTTATTCCTTGCATGGTCCCCACTAGCTATGAGAGCACAGGTTAGGGGATAGAATCAGAGAGTCATAGGGGTTACAGTGACCTTTGGAAATCATCTAGTCCAACCCCCTGCTAAAACAGGTTCTCTACAGTAGATTACACAGGATAGCATGCAGGCAAGTTTTGAATATCTCCAGATATAAATTATTTCTTCCTAATTTCTTCATATCCACCTATTTCCCTATGGCTCTTAATGGTGATGTCTGTTCCCACATCTGCCCTGGGTGGGCTCTCACTTCTCCTCCTGTCCTTGTCACACTCAAATTTTTCAGTTTCTTCTGCTATACTCTCTTAGGACACCCTTACCAAGAGTTGCTAAATTCTCATGCTTATCTTCTCTTATCCTGGTCCTCATGAGCCTGTGGCTACAATCTCCATTGCCTAGAAAATCCTTTCTCCTTGTTTGTCATTGGGTTTGAGCAAGGAATCTGGACAACAGAAAGCTGGAGATCTGTTGATAGATGCAAAAGACATTATCAGTGTATCTCTGACTTGACAACAGAGTAAAGTTCAACTGGCTAACAGTGCATAATTTTGCCAAAATATCCCCATGATGATCTTTCAAAAGGAGAGTAACAGCTAGAGTGAAGAGTAGGATTTTGGGCGCCTTCTGGAGAATCAAACAGGGAGTGAACTGGATGCTGAAAGAGCATAGAAAAAAACAGTTTCCAATTGACTTGAAATGGGAAAGGCAGAAATTCTTAACTTCTTTGGATAAATCCCTAGCTTATAAATATCAAATAAAAACTACAAGTGCCACAGGGTATTACCAGGGCATTTTCCATTTATGTAGATATTAATTACAGAATTTGTCTCCACAATTTCCCTTCCCAAAAATGTGTTTTCTAGATGTAAGGCCTCTGATCCACAAAGGACTAGGGCAGCTGTAACGGGCAGCTTTAAAGGCACTGAAAGCAAACGAACAAACAAGAAAATCATCTTAATGAAGCCTACCCCTTGCTCATATTTGCTTGATGGAGTAAGCAATTTGACAGTAGAGCTGCAACATATTCATGGCTGGCTGCTGCCCCTTTTGGGGAAATAGCATCCATGTCTGACCTATGTGCTTCCATCACTTCGCTGGAGGAGAGGAGTGCTTTGCATTAGGGAAGGAGTACAAATATGCCATGATGATGGGAATCAGGGGAAGCGAGACTGCCTGTTTCAGGAGCACTTTCTTGTTGTATCTGCTTACAAATATACTGTCAGACCAAGTCCTGAGTTTCAGTAGCATCTGTGTTTGAGATACTTTATGAAACCAGTGATGTGGGATTATTTCAAACTACACTTTATGGAGATTTAAGTTGGACTTTTAGGGCTCAACTAGAATTGCCATTGTGATACCAAAGAAATCCTACGTCCAAACCTTCAGTTCCACTTCAGAAATGGTGACCATGTTTGGTATCTCAAGAGGTCAGCGCAGCATCAGAAATCAGAAAAAAAGAAATCCTTGTTGTATTGTTACGTGCATATGGTAGGTTTCATTGAGAAATACCAAAACAATGTTATGGCTGGTAAATTTTCACAGAAAAAAAAAAATCCATAGCTTTTTTTTTTTTCCCTTTAAGCATAATATGAAGAAGACTGAAGGACTGGTGTCAAAATTCCTACTTTCTGATACTGTAAAACATTTGTAATGCACCTGATGGTAGATAAGAACTAATAGTGTCTATTCTGTCCTGTTTGTCCAAGTTCTATTTCTGTTGAAATACTGGTGTCATTAACACATAACCATGACCTGCTGAGAAGTGAGATGCTGAAGCTCTTATTACCTTTTGGTTTGGTCCTATTTGAGGGATATTTCCCAATGAATTTTTAAAGTTCCAAGAACTTTGATCACAATTATTTAATAAATTCCTCTCAAGTCATGTGAAGAATAAATCCAGTAAACCTAAACTGGTATCCATGTTTTTGGCCCAAAAGGAGTAGGTCCAAGTATAGACAAGAAAGTCTTTCTGTAGAGATGCAAGAGAAAACAAAATAAAAGGAAGAAGAAGAAAAAAGAATTTAGCAGATTAAACATCTGCATGACAAACCTGACTTCACAGGGACTCCAGTATTTCCCTGACATCCATGAACCAGCAAGGCTGCTTGGCTGGAGCCCTTCAGAAGCCAATGCTGCAAGTAGTTTTTCTTCAGATTCACATGTTGAACGAAGTTGCTGAAAATGTCTAGAATTTTATCTTTAATTCCGGGGAAAAAAGAAAAGGGATTCATAATTTTTCATCATGAACAGGATTAACAAAATTTTAAGCATGCTTAGCAATTTGTATTATCCAAAAAAACTGTAGAAATGGGGAAGAATACAGAAAACTGAACTCTACCTCCAAACCTCCATTATAGCTAGCTCTGGTGCTTAGCTCTTTGTCAAGAGGTTGCTGACAAATCATAACAGAAATAGCTAGGACTGCTGAGTTTGAATGTATGTGTTCAGGGCTGAGCCACGACATGTCAACCCATCGTGTTATCTATCATTCTAATCATAGAATCATAGAATCACAAAGTTGGAAAGGACCTACAAGATCATCTTCTTCACCAACCACCCTCCTACCACCATTACTACCCACTAGGCAACTAAACCATTAGCATTATCCACACCTCTCCCCCTCTACAAATGCTTTTCCAAAATGTTTTTCCTAATAAGCAGCGTTAGGCCATCTTTTATGTATGTGTGGCCAAGCTGAACAGCGTGCCAGTAATGGCAAATGCAAATAATAGTCTTCCGTTAGACCAGCCACATATCCAGATGCAAAACCCAGGAACTGGAGACCTCATGCTAATCTGAGAGTCCCTGGAGAGTTGGGGTCTGCTGAGAAACGCATATAACTATTATAATCTGTGAAAGATATAATCCTGCTACAATATTTTCTACTTTCTTTAAAGAAAAGTACTTATTTTGTCCAGCCCCACCGTCTGGAACTCCCAAAGATAAAAGGACCTCTCAGCATGAGAAAACTGTAAAATGCATTTGAAAATAAACTCATAATGACTACTGGCACTAAAGAATTTATTTTCAAATATATTTCGCAGCCTGTTCATGCTGAGGGGTGCTTTTATCTTTGAGACTAGGTGCTGCCAGGCTGTGCAAAGATTAAGAGAGTTTTCTCTTAACTCTTTATGGACCACACAAACATCCATAAGGATTTTCTTACAAAGCACTTATATACATGCTAGACAAATGCCTCGGTAAGGGGTGTCAGAACCCTTCTTTTTTTGTGTTCTGGCTCAAAGCTTGCTCCCTGAGGTATTTCTTGTGATAAGACACTAACTGATTTATTGAGGAGGTGAGTGATGGGTGCCACCATTTGACAATCAATATCACCTTGTGGACATTTGAAAGCACCTTCCTGCAGATTTGTTCACCTCTGGAAGAGAGCGCTCAGGAGTGTTTACTGCCAGAAGATGTGGCCTGTGACCAAATAACTCCAGCTTGGTATGGGCAAACTGGGGATTGACACATCGTGTCCTGTGAAAGAAAGGATGCAGGTGGGCATCTTCCTGCTCCCTTTTATGTGCTGGCAAGGCCCAGAAGATGGGAAAAAAAGGAGTTCCTGCTGAAATCCCAAAGCCAGAATCTGTCATTACAAAGAGAGCAGACTTGATGACTGAACTTATAAATAAGTTTGTAATACCATTGGAAAGTCACCAACCGAACAATACTTGACGACCCACCACTACTGAAGATCAAAGACTGAACTAGGAACAATGCTGGACACATGGTGGTGACCATCTCCCTCTTGCTTTCTACAAAGACTCCTTGCTTTTATTTCCTACCTCTCTTCTATCACCTGCCTTCCCTTCCCCATCTCTCTAAATGACAAGGATTTGTAATAAACTGGTTGGGCTAACATTTGACCCGTTGTGTCTTAATCTCACAGTTGGGGTATACATACATTAAAAGAACCTCCTCTCCTTCCCATAAATTGGAGTGAGACACAGGGGCTTAGTTTCAAGTCTGAAGAAAAGGAGCAGATAATCACAGCTCTCCTGTCCAATTAACTGACAACTACTTTTAAGTCATAGAGTATTTCTTCCTCAGTGCTTCTGGTTCCTAATGCTTTTTTCCAACAGAAACCTCAGCTGTTGGGCTAATGGTGCCTCACTGGTTAGCCACATATCACAACTGCATAGCCACACCACTGTCAGAAAGACAAAAGCTGCAGGACGGGAACAAGCAGTCAAAGCACAGGGATGAGTGGGATTGCTATCCCAGCATTGTGGAATTACGTTGGATGTTAGCAGCACAATCACTGCCTACAATGTAGGTGTAAGAGAAGCCTCTATAGAGCCCCTGGGAAAGAAAGCTGGGGTCTGGAGGAATTCACATTAACCACCTAGAGAGGGTTTGTGCTACAGTGCAAATCTGAACGTTATTTCTATTCCTGATTCAACGTTGCTAAGTAGAAAATCTGGACATAACCAACAGAGAATAGGAAGGGCCTGGGAGAAACAAACCCTTCTTGTTGTGATTGGAGTTTGGATCAGACTGTAAAACTTATCCTGCCCCTGTTCCCTGTGAGTACACTGAGGACAAAGGAAAAATAAAGCAGATCTTGTACTTGAAAATGTTTTGGCTTTTTTGGTGGACCGACTGTGGCAGACAACCAAACTGCCACCCAGCTGCTCAGTCAGTCTCCACACCTTGCTGAGACAGAGAAAAATAAAACTGGGAATTATAAAATCTTTAGACTGAGAAAAAGACGGAGGTTGCTTACAACTATTGTGAGTGAAACAGGTTTAGCTTGGGGAAAATTTATTGTCAATTCATATGGATTTGGATAGCAAAAAACAAAAATAATACTGTTTGCAAGTGGAGTAGTGTCATTTACACTGTGTTAAAGCAGTTTTAACTTTCCGTGGCCAACAACCCAGTCTGTCTTCTGATCTACTGGGAGGGAATAAACCTCTGCACTGCATCTTCAGGAGCTCTAGGTGTAAAAACAGTGCCTTCAATCTAAATATTGCGTGATCTTTTATTTATTTATGAATAGAAATAAAATACAAACAAAATCTGAAGACAGGACAAGTGGTAAAAATTGAAAGAAGAAATCCTGAAATATTAATTTTTCCCCAGCTTGCCCTGCCTCCAGGGTGAAATAAAAAATAATCCCAGGAAATATATCTGGAAGAGATTTTTCTGAATGCAGCCTCCAGCTATCCCAATCAGATCATACAATCCCTTACAGATCATACAATCCCTTACATACACCTATCACATCCCATCCGAAAAACCATTTGTTCTCTTGGTTCACTACTCCTCCCTGAAGGCTCTTACAAAATGGTGTGCCTTTTCTCTTTTCCACTTTAAATGTACTCGGTTATTTGTTGCTGTGTCCTTGGTATCTATCAAATGTTTTTTGACAGAACAGAACAGCAGCACTGAATGTTTCACTGCTGGCAAATGAATATTTCCAAGGGGAAAGTGTTTCACCTGAAAACTCAACTGGCTCCACTAAGAATTAAAAACACATCTGACTACTCTAAGGGAAGACAGCAAAATTTATGAGCTGTGCAATCCACCTCTCTACTGACTGTAGGCAAACAGTAACAAAAGCATTTAAAGAATCAGGACTGACATAACCAATATCTACATTCAAGGCAGGAGCAAGTAATGGCATTCCCATTGACTTATTTATGCTGATCTACATCAAAGACAACATTAAATAGGTAAAGCCCAGCTCTGTACAGAACCTGTTACAGCCTTAGCATGGCCGTTTTGGTAAACTTCCCAAAAGAGATGATAATTGATGCCTTTATTGAAATGTCCTTTCTTCTCCCAAAATATAGGTCTTTCTACAGTACAAGTCAGAGCACTGACTTGAAGATGAACATCTTACAAAGCATCCTGATGAGAAAGTGAGTCTCTCACCCACATGCTGGTAGTTTCAAGAGTTTAAAGTATCCCTGCTCTTCTTATAGGTTCGCCATGAATTAACCAGGTTTTCATAAAACAGTTGTTAAATGTGTGCAAAACAGACCAGCCACGACTGGCAATATGCTCCGTGATCTTCAAACTGGGGTGGGGCCTGGCGTGGGAAAGGTTGCACATTACATGAGAAAAGTTGTCTTCTTCTCTGTCCTGACTCTGAAGTTTGGGCCTTTAGTCAGCATTGCAATGTAGGAGTTAGAGTTGAAGGTTCGTCTGGATTCCAGGAAATCCAGAAGGATCACCCCTTTCCTATTCCAAAGGACAGTGCACATCTCTTTACCTACTGAGTGCCACTTTGTGAACTTCATGGCAAATTCACATATTGCTACTCCATGAACTGCCATTTTGTCTGCAGGATGTAGTGGTGACTCTACGTTTCACCACCAGTAATAATGTGATCCAGTAAACTGTGACCTTCAGCCTCAGTCTGTTTCAATAGGTCTTGACAAACTTGCATATGATGTTCACGGAATCACACAAAATGACCGAATTGAAGGGGTTGGAAGAGACCTCAAGAGGTCATTGAGTCCAACCTCCCTCCTATTGTAGGTACCCTACAATAGGTCACACAGGTAGGTGTCCAGCTGGGTCTTTAATATCTCTATAGAAAGAGACTCCACAGTCTCTCTGGGCAACATGCTCCAATGCTCCATCACCCTTACAGTAAAGAAGTTTGTTGCATATTAGTACAGAATCAGGCCATTACTCCTTGTCCTGTCTCTACACACCACTGAGAAGAGCCTGGCCTCATCCATTTGTCTCCCATCCCTGACCTCCGTTTAGATATTTATAAACATTAATCAGATCCCCTCTCATGTCTTCTTTATTCCAGGCTGAACAGACCCATGTTACTCAGCCTTTCCTCATAGGGGAGCTGCTCCAGGCCCTTACTCATCTTTGTGTCCCTTTGTTGCACTCCTTCTAGGGGATCCCTGTCTTTTTTGAACTGGGGAGCCCCAGAACTGGACTCAGCATTCTAAATGTGGGCTCATGAGGGCAGAGTAAAGGGGGAGGATCGCTTCCCCAGTCTGCTGGCCATACTTTTTATTATGCATTGCAGGATACCACTAGCCTTCTTGGCCACAAGAGCACACTGGTGTCTCAAGGTCATCAGTTGTTCACTGTTATGTTCTTTCAGTTCCTGTGTAAGCACCTGTGGGACTCACCTGGCACAGACTTTGCAGTATTCCAATGTTGCTGGTGTTGTTTCCAACACATTCAAGCCAGTATTCAGCTCTGTACACAGTTCCCTGGTTGCAGTCTGCCAATTTGTGCGGATGAGCTGATTGAGATCTCTTCATTCAGTGGCATGATGGCTGTGCATGTCATCCAGAACATGTCTTGTCTTTCATGTCACTGTCATTGCTGCTGAAATGCAACACCCACCAACTCACTGTGCTCACACCCACTGTCTCCAGAACTGGTCTCCAGAAACATTCAGCAAGCGTCAATGGGTGACATTTTTCCTCATGGAGGATTTCAGTGGCACACCTTTGCTTCATATGCACTTCCATGTCAAATGCCTATTTGTCAGACTACGTCTCTGCTGCCATCTGTCACACGTCAACAAAACGTAATGGAATACTGGCAGGAAGGCTCAAACCCTACTGACATACTACCAACATCAGCCTCTGATGTTGGGGGCAAAGATAACAAAATAGGAGGCATTACTTTAAGAGCAGCCCTGATAATACTGAATCCTATCACAGAAGGGAAAGCACTTTACAATAAGGCACAACTTGTCTTGTACAAGAAACACTGTCCTGTGCATGAATCTGTGACTTCATTGTGCTATTCGCAAGCCATTTTTAAAGCATACTGTAGATTCCTGTTTGCTTCCCTTCCTATAAATGGAAATGTTATACTTGCAAGTGACGTTGTGCTGCATTAGTATTTCTGCCACTTCACTTGCCATGCAAAATTATAGAGGTGATCAATAGTTACAAGACTTAAAGCATGCTGAGAAAGCATTTGCTGAAGTGGGGTGTGTTCTCCTTAGCTCTGAAGAAGATACAAAGTGTTCCCCCACTTCCTCAGAACCTGCTGAGATTAAGATATTACGTAAATACCCTTTCAGAGCAGAAAAGCTGTGGTATCTGTGCTGCTATAGCACCTGCTTCTCCACTGATCCATTCCTACACCGTGCACTTCATTCCAGAAAGGTTACAGCAGTGGTGGGAAGCCACATAATTACGGGGTGAAATATGCTTTTTGGTAAGCAGAAGATCTCAGAGGTCAAGGAGGGGCCTTTTATCTCTAAGTGAGCATTTTTGCCCACTGGCAGAAAGATGAAAGCCTGAAGCTTTATGGATAAAATACCTCTATCCACTCCATCCTGCAAAGTTTACGTGAGCTTCCTTCCTCACTTCTTTCACACAGCTCTCAGTGGAAAGCATATTAGGGCTGTCCCGTGAAACAGTAGTAAATACACATTTAGAGAGCAGTGATGGGGGAAATGAACACAAAAAGAGTGAGCAGATAGGATGTGCTGCTGTTGGAATACGAATACAAAGATAAGCTTGAGAATTATGTTGATAAATGCAGGAATAATACCCCCATCTCCTACTAAGCACACTGTTGAATCAATGCATCGGCTAATTCTCTTTGTCTGTCTTTCCCCTGTGGAATACCACTGCAAACTGCCGTTTGGACTAATTACTGCCAATTTGTCTTAATGCAGACAAAAAAAAAAGAGAGTATATATGCAACCTTCAGCTTCAACGTCCAGTAAGCAATGGAGCAGGCAGATGAGACCAGCAGAGGTGCTGAGCAGCTCGCTGCCTCTGAAATAACTGCACAAGACCATGCTCTCCATTCTCTCTGGTTCCCTGCATCATCCCCATTGCCCATCTGACTTCAAATGAGATTTAATTATTTGATTTAGCAGGAAATAATTTTTTTCAGTGAGCTGAATCAGGTATAGCAGAGTCAGGTGAGCACCACTGTTAACACAAAAGAAAACATGGGAACACAGAATAGGAAAAGGAGTCAGAGCTGTCTTTCTGGGTGGCATCAAGCTGGGCAGCTCTTCTATTTTTTTAGTTAAGCTGCCTGCATGATCTTTTATTATTTGTACACAGGATCATTACAAGGAACTCTCAGTGCAATTCCATTTAAGCCATATCAAATTGCATTTCTCAAAATGGAACGTGAGCATCTGTAAGGACTTTTATATCAGTTCAGTTCTAAGAATTCAAATATATATCCTAAATATGATAAATATAGATATATAGATGAGTTTGCTTAAATAGCCAAAACTGGAGTACCTCCAAATAAATGGTAGAAAAAGTGAAGAATCAGGAACTTCTGCTCTTTCAGTCTGTGTTGCAATAAAGAGGAAATCAAAAGCACAGTAAGTAAAGAAGTGGAGGCTTTTGATTGTTTCTACAGAGCAGTCGAAGCCTACACAGCTTCATTCTGCTTCTAGTTTACCATGTTCTTATTTCTACGTGTATCTTTCTTCCTCCATGTGATTTCTGACCAACTTAGTTTTGCTTCTATATTTTCTATGATTTCCTTCTGTTTCTTGAGTCCTTAAAGTGTCTCTTTGCTCCTTCATAGGAGTGTTATTTGCTTTTATTGTGCTCCTCTCCAATAACTGCAGTCTTTCTGAATATCCCTCAGGCTGTCTTTCCACTAAGTTTCTAACAGTTTGCTACAGCATTTTATTTTTTTTTTTAATGAAATTTGTTGTTCTGAAATCATAAGTATTTTCTTATAGGTAAATCCCAGAGCATCATCTCAGGATTTACTTTAGGATGGCGTTTGGTTTCTGGGTTTCCAGACATTTTCCTACTGAACCATGCATTAAAGGTGTGAAGTAGCAGAATATCAACTAACTGATGACATGAGCCAGCAGCACATGTTCCAGCAAAAGTGGGCAATAGGTATCTTAGGTGCATGAGGAGGAGGGTTGTCATCACGGCGAGGGAGGTGATCCCTTCCCTCTCTTCAGTAATGGTGAGACCACATCTGGAGCTGTGGGTCCAGTTATGGACACATCAGTACGAGAGACATGGACATACTGGAGAGAGTCCAGCAAGGGGCCATGAGAAAGATGAAGGGAATGGAGCATCTCATGGCTCAGCCTGGAGAAGAAAAGGCTCAAAGAAAATGTTATCAACATGTACAAATCCCTGAAGGAAGGGTGAAAAGTAGAGAGAGCCAGGCTCTTTTCAGTGATGTCTGCTGCCAGAACAAGAGGGAAAGAAAAAAGTGGCCGAGACCCAAATTGTGCTGAAACGCTGGCATGAAGCACAGCACACAAAACATCATTCTAAGGTATACTTTGAGCTTCAGATATGTTGCTCAGTCTATCTTTATTTAAACACAAAACATCCCGACTTTGTATTTTTTCCAGATTTGCAGGAAAAGGCCAAGATCTGCCCTACTGAAAAACTGAAACAAAACAAGAAGGTTGCAAAATATTTCTCTTCCTCTGGAATTAAGCTCTGAAGAAACAGAATCTTTGATTCTCCTTTTATGTCAAGCTAAATCCCATGAAAAAGAAAACCTCTTTGCAAAATACAAATGAAGTACCCAGAGGGAAACTACCATAAATCCTTTTCCCAAAACACAAAATAGTTCTATCTGTCAGAAGATGCCCTAGGCCATTTACAACAACAGCTCACAAGAAAAGAACAAAAGTCTTAGCATCCTTCACCTTTCCAGAAAATCTGGTTCTTCCTGCTAACAAAGAAACTGCTTGCTCTCACAACAGCTTGTTTCTATCTTATGTTATCCAACCTCACAGGACTTTAGCACCAAGTCTACTCCTGAAAATTAAACAGTCTTCCAAATGGTCCCTTTTGGTAAGATACCAAAACCTAAAAAGTAGGTTTTATGCCTAAAGTGCTCTGTGATGCTTTAAAAATAAAAGTGAGAATTTGCTTAGTCACATAGTAATGAAAATACCAGCTACATTTGTTCTAAGTATTCAGCAGCTGTTCCAGACATCCAAATTTGGATCCACATCTTTTCCCTGTTGAGCTAGTCCACCAAAGGATGCTAGTGAATAAGTTCCATCTAGTCAGACCAATGATCCATCTAGCCTAGAGTCCTTTTTACAAAGGTGGCCATAAATTGATGCCCAGGGAAACATAAGAATAAGCATCCAGGTAATATGTAAATAAACACATGTAAGTTATCAGCCTCCCAGCCTTTTTAAGGTAATCAAAACAGCCAGGCTTGACAGTGGTAACTAGTGGGAGAATAAGAGATAACAGGCATGAGCTGAAACATGGGAGACTGAATATAGGGAAGCACTTTTACACCATGACAGACTAGCATTGGAGCAAAATGTCCAGAGAGGCTCTGTACTGAGAGGCTTTCAAGACCAGACTGACTAAAGGCCTGAGTAAGTTGGTATGAGCTAGGAGACCTGCTCTGAGCAGGAGATTGGACTGAAGATCTCCTGAGCTTCCTCCCAATCTTAACTATCCTACGATACCATTTTTTTCAGCTAAAGATCTCTTAGAGCAGACAAAGATCTCTAGAAAAAAGATCTCTAAAAGATCTCTAAAGATCTCCAGAGCAGACAATGTGAACAGAGCAGACATAAGTGAACAGTGTCTGAACTGTTCATGCAAATGGCCGTGTATGCTGTAACCTTCAGCATTTTAACAATGAAACCAAATATCTCTCATCAACCCATAGTGGAAGATGTGGATCCATCTCCACAATATTAAATCATATTTACTTATTTCTAAGAGATAAATAACAACACATAATCTGGACAATTGCGACTCAAGAGACTACAAGGTACCACTGGATAACCAAACTTTATTTTTTATTTTTTAACTTATCAGGTTCTTAGGCATAACTCATTTCCCACTTAGTAAGCCAAGTGACAGGTGCCTAAATCATTAACTTCTGGATTGGCATCAAGCCACAGTCTCTGGTTATGTTTTTATCCATGGCATTCGTCACTCATTTAGAACCCAGCATGTTTTTGCCTCATGGAAATCCAAACAGTAAGTGAAACCTGTGTCTTTCTTTTTGATACAGTAAATAGGCTGGGCTTCTGAAAGTTTTCTTCCTTCATAGGGAAGGATTTTATCCCTGAAATTAACATTTATGATTTACTTATTTAAGTGACTACGTTGTATTTTACAATAGATATCACATTTGGACTAAGGACTGAACTCTGATAGTTGAAGAGAGAAAAAGTTGGAGAAGGACTTTTCCAGGATGTAGCCTCCCTGCACATGTAACTTGCCTTATTGAATGAGGCTTTTTGGTTAAAAAAAGGCAGTAAAATGCAAAAAGCCTATACGTTCTGTCCTCAGTGTTATTTATTCTGCAGGAATCTCATCTAATTTGTAGATTTGTTCAGCAATGCTACTTTCAGGTAACTGAAGATGCTGAATGGTGACAGGCCTCCACACTAGCAAAAGCTCCTCCTCATAATGCAAGCCTTGGCTACCTCTGCTTGTGGAGTTGTAACAACTCAACTGACAGTGGTGAGCAGCTAGTGAAACTAACAGTGAATTGCAACTCTGCCTAAAAACGCTTACATTCACATCCTTCAGTTTGTTAGAAACTGTAACAGTGAAGCAAGCAGTAGAGATATGAGAAGATAAAGATGGGAAACTGCTCAGTGAACCTTGGAAAGGTCTCTTGCCTTTTAACTTCAGTATTTCATTTTGCTCACCGTAAGAGCAATGGTTTAAAAACTTTGAGATCCACTGCGGGAGTAATGGGACAATTCCTCTTTCCTTGCACAGTGATAATTCAGTAGGAATAAAAGAATCTGCAACATGTTTGCTTTGCCTCCACAAATATCATGCCCACCAACTCATAAAGACAGCTGTGTTAGAAAAAGCATTCAGTGGGGCAGCTGGGGGAAGGGTTCTTAGCCCTATACTGAAGATTCCTGCTACTTACAATTATCCGGAGACTTCTGACCTCTGCATCATGCTATTTATTACCTCTTTCAGATGAGTCTTTGACAGATTCTTCCATTCACATTTAGTAAAAATAAAAAGTTACGCATGAACTGAAACTAGCAACACAAGAGAAACCTGCGGCAGCCATCTGTCTGTAGATGTTCGTGGGCATCAGCTTTTCTTTTCCATGTCAAGAAAAAGAAGAAAAAAACCAACACCCTTCTGTTGCACCATTAGAAGCTTGATTAGAAGAAGAATGCCTGAGGCAAACCCCAGAGGTGGAAGCAACTTGAAAGAAACACAGTGCTGAAAAACTAAGTTGATGCAATATTAAACAAGTGAAATTATAGAAGTGGAAAAAAAAAAATCTTGAAGAGCCAGATTCTGAATTCCTTTACAGTCATTTGACGTGAACCTACTTCTGCTAATTACTGCAGAATTGCTAGTTACAGCAATTATACCACTCACTCTTATGAATGTAAGATGGAGAACCAGGCCCACAGTTGCAGATTAGTATCACAAGAAAACTGACCACACAGGCCTGAGGCTGCTGCTGCCTGAGCATTGCTGAAACACCTTGCTACACCTGCCACAGTTGCTGAGTGTCTTGCCACAACCAGGTAGTGGTGAGGAGAGATAAGGAAAGTCATGGGGATCTGTGTACACACAAACAGCATTTTTTTTTCTGTATCAGAAATGGCCTTTCTGTAAAATTGAAGCAAACCACGCAAAGAAGCTGGCTTCTCCCTGGGGATTGGTCTCCTACAGCCCAAACATTCAGAATGCATTACTTTGGGACTGAGTTAGCCCCTGAGACACCACAGGCTGGAAACACAAAGCAGAAACGCACAATGAAAGAAGAAGGTGTTCCAATGAGATGCTCACCCAGCCTTTTCCAAAACTTCACTGCTCTTTAGCACCACTGTTTCCTTACACACAGAAGCCGGCTGCGCATTTTTTAGTCACCCTCCACCTTTTACCTGTTAGCGTGAGGTGCATTTGATTTCTTAAGCATCACAATCAAAGGATTTTTGGAGGTCTTCGTTCTAAGCCACCAGGATGAATTGCCTTGAGAAACCAGCCCTGCCAGAAGCACACAGTGACACTTTTATCAGTGCCGCAGCCACCTGGGGCCCTGGCTACTGCCGCCCCACCTCTCAGCCCATAGCATCCTAAACCGCTTACGGAAAAGGTTATCTTTTCCTGTAGCAAGGGCCAGGGATTGACCGATAACAGTTCCTGACAAGCACTAAACTCATTTCAGGAATGCAATTTGGACTTTTGTTTTCCAACATGGTATTTTCAGGGAGATACCAAAGCACACGGTCATAAAGGCTCGCCTTTAAATAGCCAGGGCTTTCTCTTGGTGACGTACTCCAACTTTTGCTCCAAACACCTGTGCTTAGTGTGACATTTAGGTAATAACGCTGAAGAAGATGGCGATCTATTCAGCAGTGCTGGCTCTGATTCTGGTCAACCTGCTAAAGGCACAAGGTGAGTCAAACACTGGCAAAACAACCTTCATAAATTTGAATTGAGATTCACATTCTGGAGTGGATTTATTCCCAGATTTATCTCCCTTCTCCAATTCCTGCTCAGGATCTCTGATCCATAAAAGCAATTATCCACATGTTTAGACAACTCTAGAAGTACCAGGGGTTTTCTCATACCTTTCCTCATCCATGTAAACTCCTTTTATTTGCAGGCACACCTGTTACCCCTGTGCTTGAGGAAACGAGCGTGGAGCAAAGCAATGATCTCAACATGCAGTCAAGCAGCGAGTTCCCTGTGGAATACAGCAGAGACCCATACAAAGAAGAAGGCGTGGAGCAATCTGGGAACACTGGAGTACAGGAAGTGGAACAGGCCACTTGGGAGATAAGTGGAGAGCCAAGTACTGAATCCACCCCTAACTCAAGTGTGGAGTCGAACAAAGAACCAACTCAGAAGCCAACCACTGCACTATCTGGTAAGACCTATTTTGTCTTTGACTGTCCTCGTGTTATTGTTAGCTCACTTATTTTTGTTACTCCAGTGCTTTTATCTTTTCTGCACTAAAGAAAAGAGCACAAACAAACAAACATAAAACAACAGTGTAGTCTACTTGCCTTGGAGTCTGCTTCTGGCAGGGTCTCTGGCATGCCAGTGATCTAGCAGCTTCTGCTCTTTTTATTGCAAACCATTAATAAATTGCTAGTAATGGAAGAGGAAAGATAGAATTCCAAAGGCAACTGCTTTTACAGTGCATGAGTGTATTTTACAGCTGTACGTAAAGCAAAAGGTCTCACCTGCCCTCTCCATGAAAGAGATTACTCCTGTGGATTACGTCCTACTTGCTTATAACATGCATTTTAACATGGGAATATGTTGGGGGTTTATCATTAAAAGACCTGTGATTTGCCTGAGTGAGATCTCAACCTCAGCTCTGAAAAGATGAGCCAAACTATCCCCTACAGAAGAAAAAACTGCAGAACAGCTAACAAGCATAAGTTCTGTCATATTCTGTCAATCCATAGAGGACTCTCACTCACAAGGTGCCAAGTACACCAGCCAAAGAGCACTGTAAGACAGAGGCTCTACACTTGAGAGCCTTTGTCCATGAGAGATACTGGCAGCTTCTCCAATGCTCAGGATATGGGAGGGGGCATTCCAAAGAGCTACTCTTCCTAATTTCTGCTATGCTTTTAGCTTGGCTACGAAGATGATCTGACACTGACTTAGTTTTCCTAATTCCTTTACTCTTGTTCTCATCAGCTGCCCCATCTTGTTCAGACTGGAGAAGAGAAGGCTGTGGAAAGACTTCCAGTACTTAAAAGGAGCTTATAATCAGAAGGGAAATAATCTTTTTTCATGGTCTGATAGTGATAGGAAAAGGGGGAATAGTTTTAAGCTAAAGGAGGGGAGATTTAGATTAGATGTCAGGTGCAATTTTTCACTCAAACGGGTGGTGAGGTACTGGCACAGGCTGCCCTGAGATGCTGCAGATGCCCCATCCCCGGAGGTGTTCAAGGCCAGGTTGGATGGGGCTCTGAGCAAACTGATCTAGTGGGTGGCAGCTTTGCCCATGGCTGGGGGTTGGAACTTGTTGATCTTGCTAGTTGATCTTCCAACCCAAGAGATTCTATCTTTAGAACATATTTTCTCTTGGAAGCATTCCCTTTGAAATGCTTCTGCTTTGTTTCTTACCTCAGCAGCGTTTTGGAAGTACCTGTGTTAAGAAAATGTGGAAGTTATGAAAATCACATCCAGTGTGGTTTTAGAAAGTGGAAACCCCTGATATCAGCCAGTTCTACTACCACAAACATCATAAAGAAGCACTAGGATACAATTTCCTAATTTTCCACTAGGGTTGACAATTCCTGTAAACCATCACCCTCACCACCATTAAGTGCAGTGCACTGCTGAGACCTTAAACTCTTCACTAAATGAAAGGAAGGAACCTCAGCCAGAAATTACTGTCACACACTCTTGCTTGATAGTACTACCAAACATTACTGACTCCTTTAGGCCCTGCATTTCTGTATCTGCACTGTAAACTGCTGTGCCCTGCATCTCCATGCTTTCTCATTACCACAGTGAGCTGCTTTATCATGCAGTCAGCTTCATGAATGAATAAAGGAAGAGAGCTTCACTCCCATTATGGTTTTTTATTTGTTAAAAAAGAACAAAATTGAGCATGTAAAGCACTGAAAGTGAGCACCTTTTAAATAGACAGAAGGACCTTTTCAACAATGAATTCCTGAGAAAGCTGGTTTGTTCTTTATTAAATGCAGTAGTTGGCGTAGAAACAATCTTAATTCCCATGGCGTTCATAACAAACAATTTGCAAAGCCCCACAGTCACAGTTCTGAGCTGTTCTGTCACTCACTGTCTTTTTTTTTTACTCTAGAATAAACAGCAGCCTTACATCCTGATGGAAAAGCAACGGCCGCTCTTAGCTGCATAGCTGACATCAGCACTATCAGATGGTATCAGAGCGTACAAACAGTGCCTGCAACAAGCTGGATGGAAGGGCAGAATTCACTGCAGCTCACTGTGAAACTACAACTTGTAGGAAAATACCCTAGAAATGCTGTCTGATTATTGCTTCCTTAAAGAGTTAAACTAGATCACAGGTAACCTGTGCTCCTTTGCTTGCATAATAATGTGAAATAAAGAATGTCAGTGCAAATATATGCCTCGTCATTACTGGAAATCCTTTCCTAGATCCACTTAAGAATGAAAATACTAACAAAAAAAGTTATAGGGCACTGTTTCCTAGGTCTCCTAACTCATTTCAGAAGACTAGTCCTTGCTCTTTCTTGCTATGTTACTGTTGTGAACATGCCTAATTAGGAAAAGGAATGTGAAAGTTTTTTCAGACCAGCTCCATGAGGCTTCAGCAGACTTAAAGCAGTTAGCTGAAGACATCATCTGTCTCACTCAGTCCAAAAACAGGACATGCTTCAGCCCATTATCCTATCTTAGAATATAGAAAACACAAGGGTGTAAAATATTAGGACACAGTGGTGTCTGCAACATGCAGAACTTATCTGAGGGATTTCATGGTTGCAAGCAATGCCACTAGCAAGTCACTGATCTGTAAATTTTGAATGCACATAGATGTGCCAGAGAATAAGTTTACTTCTGATTAAACTGCAAGTGACAACACTCATTAGAAACAGGAACGTATTACCTACTCATTGCTCATATACATATAGTCCCTTTCCTGTTTATTCCTCATATAATACCCACACACTTCTTACTGGCTGGCATCAAGAGCAACCTTCCTTGCTTGGTATTGTCACTGTTCTAGCCAACAGAGCAGGCGAGGTGCTGAAGAAAACAGAGACTCTCCTCGGAGACTTTGGAGCCACACACAAATAATGTAAATTGAAGAGGAGGGGAAAAAATATCAGAAGGACAACGTTCACCAGAAGTTTTCACAGCAAACCAAATTAAGAATCAAAAGCATTCTAGCAAGTGATATCCTGATATTGGAAGATAAGATAATGGATATTGGAAGAAAAGATAAGCGGTCCTAGATTTTCCATTTTTTCAACCAAATTTCAAGCATAATTTGAGTCTTCTAATTATTCATATGTAAAGTTATAAACACAGTCCAAGCCCTAACGCTCTGTTTGTAAAATTAAATAGGAGCTCTTCAGATGCACCAAACTGAAACAAAGTTAACCTTTAATATATGTTGATCACTAGTATCTTAGAAAGCAATTGGGGGGGGAGGGGGAGGAACAAACCAAAAAACACAACAACAAAAAACCCAACACACTAAACATTAAATCAAAACATGTTTTATTCTTAAGCCAGCATTCAGTCTCAGGATTCACCCTGCAAAACAATTCTTACTGTCTGCCAGCATAGCACGTAAAAGTTCTATCCAGCCAATAAACACCTCTGAAGGCAGAAATGGCTTAAAAAATACAAGGCTCGTGGTGAGTTCTTCATGACAGCATACAGCATGGAGGCACAAAATAGCAATAAAGCAAAATACCTCAAGACATTTAGTGGTACACAGATAATTTCTAGATTCTTAAAATATTTCTGAAGTGATAAGCAGAAATTAGTAAGAAAATTGATTCAATAAAATATGCCATACTGAATAAGTGTGGAAAAATCAACGGCAGCAAAGGAAATCACCATATGGTGGTTTCAGGTACAGGGGCTTTTAAGCAGCCACACAGCACTGGTACAAAACAAGCCAGCTAGCTCTGCAACAGTAGGAAGGAAGACAACAAAATGAGCGGTGCAGCGGACACATTAAAAGAAAGTGAAGACATCCAGAGGGACCTTCACAAACTTCAAAGGTGGGCCCATGTGAACAAAAGAGGGTGTGCTCTTGCAGCTAGGATAGCCAGTGGTATCCTAGCTCGTGAAACACGGCACACAGGAAAGCACGAGCAAGCAGCCTGCTGTGCAGTGTGCAGTGCTGTAGAAAGGAACCCAGACGGAGGCACCGCCACGACTTGGTGCTGCTTGTGAACCAAAGGACCGGTTCAAAAAGAAGCCAAGTATCAGAAAGTATGAACTTGCGGAAGGAAGGGATGACATTCAGAGGGACCTCAACAGACTTGAAAGGTGAGCCCGGGAAAATCTAATGAGGTTCAACACAGCAAAGTGCCAGCTTTTGCACTAGGCGTATTTACAGATGGAGAGGAACAGTCCTTGAGAGCAGCCCAGCACAGAAAGACCTGGGGGTCTGGTGGAGGAAAAACTTAACATGAGCCACATGTTAAGCACATGGTATCCTGGGCTCCATCAGAAGAGGGGTGGCAGCAGGGACAGGGAGGTGATCGTCCCTCTCTACTGTGCCTTGTGAGGCTCCAGCTGGAGTACTGCGTCCAGTACAAGAAAGACAGGGAGCTGTTGGAGAGGGTCCAGAGGAGAGCCACAGAGATGAAGAAGGTTCTGGAGCACCTCCCCTGCGAGGACAGGCTGAGGGAGCTGGGCTTGTTCAGCCTGGAGAAGAGAAGGCTGCGGGGTGAACTCATTGCAGCCTTCAGTACCTACAGGGAGCCAACAAACAGGAGGGCAGTCAACTCTTGGAAAGGGTAGATAACAGCAGGACAAGGGGAAATGGTTTTAAGTTGAGGGAGGGACGATTGAGGTTGGATGTCAGGGGTAAGATCTTTACAGAGAGAGAGGTGAGGTGCTGGAACAGCTGCCCAGAGAGGCTGTGGATGCCCCGTCCTTGGAGGTGTCCAAGGCCAAGCTGGATGGGGAGCTGGGCAGCCTGGGCTGGTATCAAATGTGGAGGTTGGTGGCCCTGCCTGTGGCAGGGGGTTGGAGCTCGATGATCCTTGAGGCCCCTTCCAAGCCAAAGCCATTCAACGATTCTATGATTCTAAACAACTTGCAAAGGCGAGATTCACGTGGAGACAGCATACGTGAGGTTTGTATTGTCCCCGATCTATCACCAGCGCAACGGGCGGTCAGTGAACGACGAGGGGTGATAACGATGCAGGCCCAGCCCGGCGCCCGAATGCACGCGGCCCTGCGCTGTGAGGTCACCGGCCAAGGGGCTGTGACAGCAACGGAGATGGCTGTGAGCTCACGGAGCCTCCCTGCAGAGCCCGGGGCGCGGCAGAGCCCAGCATCACTCGTGTCCGGACTCCGGTTGAGCGCGGCAGCGAGACTCGGAGGCGCGAACGAGAGACTTCCTTTGGGCCGTGCTGCGGCGCTGCCGGCGGCAGTTCCCGGCGCTCGGCCCGCGGCATCGCCAGCGTTCCCCCGGCCCTGCCCGGCTCGGGCGGCCGGGGCCCCGCGGGGTGCGCTCGCGGCAGCGGAGGTGAGCGGTGCGGGGCCGGGGAGGTGACCGGGGCGGGCGGCGGGGAGCGGGGCCGGTGGCTCGTGCGAGGGACCGGGGACGGCGAGTGACCGCGGCCTCTTCTCTTTGCAGCTGCTGACGGCTCCAGCCCGCCGCGGCGCCGCCGAGGGGAGCGGCTTTCCCAGCTCGGCTCTCCCCGGCCCACCGCACGCCCGGGGCCATGGAGCTGCCCTCGGACTGGACCTGCCCCGTCTGTGGGCGGAACCGGGCCGAGGCGGCCTACGTGACGCCCTGCCGGCACCAGCTCTGCTTGGGCTGTGCGCTGCGCTGGGCGAAGCAGCATCGCACCTGTGCCGTGTGCGCGCAGAACATCGAGGCCACCCGGTACGCGGTGCAGTCCGAGGAGGATTTCCTCGAGTGCCCCGTCCCGCAGCCCGCAGAGAGCTCCGAGGACGAGCAGGAGGAGGAGCAGGGCTCCGCAGAGCCGCAGCTCGAGGCTCCCGAGCGCGGCTTCCCAACCGAGACCTGGGCGGACTTCTTCCGAGGAGATCCGGGGGACCTCGACCCGCTGCTCCGGTGGCTCCAGCGGGAGCTCGAGGACATCACCGGAGATGAGTGGTGGCGGGTGGTTGCGGCGCGGACTGATGTCATGCACCTCCTGTGCGTGTACGGGCTCGACGAGGACGCCCTGATCCTGACGCTGGAGTCATACCTGCAAGACCGCACGGAGGAGTTCGTGGTGCCGCTCATCAACACCGTGACGGCCCTGTACGGCCCAGAGCTCCGCCGGCGGCAGGACAGCCGGGCTGCCCGTGAAACGGGAGGGCAGGACGGCCCCGCGGCCACCCCCGGCCCCGCCACCTCCCGGCAGGAGCCTCCTGTCCCCGGCCCGGGCCGCTCCGCCAGCCCTGCGGGCCCCGGCGCCGAGCGGCTCCCCGGCGTCCCTCACGGGGGGCCCGAGCCCCCACCCACCGCCCCCGTGTCCCCGCAGGAACAGCCGGGGCAGGCGGCGGCAGCGGGCCCCTCCGCCCGGGGCACGGACCGCTCGCCTGGGGGCCCCCGACGCCCCCCGAGGAGGAGAGCCAGCAGCAGCCCCCCGGATTTGCCCCCGTCCCCCAAGAGGCGGCGCTAGGCCGGCACCCACCGCGGTTGGGAGACCAACAACAACCTCAGTCTGTTCTTCAAGACAGTAAATATTTGCAAAAAAAGCAAATGTCTCCATGTTGTTGATGATGAAGTTGGTTTGCTGTCCCTCCCCACGTCGCTTTCTCCCTCTCCTGATGCTGGGGGAGGACACAGAATCATAACTTTCACAGTCAGAAACCAGGAGAGAGTGCTCCTGTTTGCAGTTCACACTGAGGTAGGTGAATGGTCATTTTGGTCATTTACTGATATCGGACCGCAAACACCAACCTGCATCTCCTACTGAAAAAAAAAAGGAAAGAATCTCCACAGTCGCAGAATCACAGAAACGTAGGGGCAGGAAGGGACCTGAGGAAATCCCCCCGTCCAGACCCCTGCTAAGGCCAGCTCGTGAAACACGGCACACAGGAAAGCACGAGCAAGCAGCCTGCCGTGCAGTGTGCAGTGCTGTAGAAAGGAACCCAGACGGAGGCACCGCCACGACTTGGTGCTGCTTGTGAACCAAAGGACCGGTTCAAAAAGAAGCCAAGTATCAGAAAGTATGAACTTGCGGAAGGAAGGGATGACATTCAGAGGGACCTCAACAGACTTGAAAGGTGAGCCCGGGAAAATCTAATGAGGTTCAACACAGCAAAGTGCCAGCTTTTGCACTAGGCGTATTTACAGATGGAGAGGAACAGTCCTTGAGAGCAGCCCAGCACAGAAAGACCTGGGGGTCTGGTGGAGGAAAAACTTAACATGAGCCACATGTTAAGCACATGGTATCCCGGGCTCCATCAGAAGAGGGGTGGCAGCAGGGACAGGGAGGTGATCGTCCCTCTCTACTGTGCCTTGTGAGGCTCCAGCTGGAGTACTGCGTCCAGTACAAGAAAGACAGGGAGCTGCTGGAGAGGGTCCAGAGGAGAGCCACAGAGATGAAGAAGGTTCTGGAGCACCTCCCCTGCGAGGACAGGCTGAGGGAGCTGGGCTTGTTCAGCCTGGAGAAGAGAAGGCTGCGGGGTGACCTCATTGCAGCCTGCAGTACCACAGAATCGTAACTTTCACAATCAGAAACCAGGAGAGAGTTGCTCCTGTCTGCAGTTCACACTGGGCTGGATGAATGGGATTAATGGCAACCTTTTGGCCATTTACTGGTAGCGGACCCCAAACACCAACCTGCATCTCTTACTTGAAAGAACACTGAAATGAAATTATCTCCACAATCACAGAATCACAGAAACTTAGGGGCAGGAAGGGACCTGAGACAACAATTCTATGAACTACTGCAGGCAGTGCCACTGCTTCTAATCCAGACTATATAAAGGTTACTTCTTTTCCCCGCATTTGGGTCGCCTACCTGGCAATAACACAAGTCACCGTCCTCCCTCTTCATCGGCACATAAATCTGTTGTTTGGAGAAACCTCTTTATGGGGTGCCCAAGAGAATACTGATGTCATGTACTTAACTTAAGGCATTTCTTCAAGACCGTAAAACAGATCAATCCATGCAATGAATGACAGCAAACTGTCATTTGGACTTTAGCTGTAAAAGCTCTGAGCTGCAAGCAAAAACCAATTTATTGTTTATTTTCTTGTACCTTTTTTCAGGACTTCAATTACCAAATATAGCGCTTAAGAGACACGGTTCTTCCATATGCTCCAGATGGCCTCTCCCACCTTTATTCACAGGGTAGTGGGCCCCGTTGGCCCAAAGACCAACAGCATCCTGGGGTGCATTAAAAGGACTGTGGCCACCAGGTCAAGGGAGGTGATCCTCCCCCATCTACTCTGCCCTGGTCAGGCCTCACCTGGAGTACTGCATCCAGATCTGGACTCCCCGGTACAAAAAAAGACAGGGATCTGTGTGCTGTAACTGAATGTTTTAATAGGGATGCATACAGTTAATATACTGTAACAGTTAATGATTTTCAAGGAAATCATTACTTTAGTGAATAAATTAGCAGTTGAACAAAAAACAAAAACCGAATAAAGACAGTGTAAGTCTCCTGGGGAACCCTTCCATTGCTCCTGTTACCATTCTCACTGTTAAACAATCAGAAAATTTATTATATATTATAGTATTGCTATGACTCTCTTTTTTCTCCAGATGTTTCCACTGAAAGATCAGCAATATTCAGAGATTAATTTCTTTAACAAATTACAATCCATTATCACGTAGGCAGCTCTTTGGTAAAGGTGTGGCAACAGATTCTTTGCTTTCTGTCAGTGCTCTTGGCTGATGAACAAAAACACTGAACTTGACGCCTTGGTTAGCAGCTGCCCTCACAAAACCACTATTTGCAGTCATGGTGATGGCTTTTAAAGTGTCTCCTGTCCCAAAAATTGTTAGAGAACGGCTGTTGATTTTTGAACTCGCCACTAGTCGTAAGGCACGATCAGATGGCTGATCTGCGACCACATTAATTCTTTTAACAAGCAATGCAGCTCTCTCTTTCTCCCCAGGCCCTCCCAGCGTTTCCAAGATTGACTGAAAATCTCTGACAGCAGATTCACATGCAAAGAGCTCCTTCCCCTCCATGAACTCCTCCAGCTGAGGCAGGACTCTGTCCCTCCTTTCTTGAGCCGCTTGCTCTGTTAGCACTTTTTCTCTGAAGATGAAGTAGCAGCCACCGTAACTCAGAGCAGAGACGTAGGTTATTAATGTAGTGATGTCTAAGTTCACTCTATTGCACACATTTACTTTGATCTGTGTAGGAAAAGCAATGCTGGTCACTAAATTCTCCCGATCTACCCTGGTGACCTGCAGTTCAAGGTCTTCTTCATCTGATTCACTGGCACTTAGGTGCTGGTTTTCCACAGATGGTTCTACTAGAGAGTTCACTGCAACGACATCTCCTCGCACAGATATCCCCATCTCCTTAAGTCTCTCTGCCATAGGACTGGACACACTGTTGTAGAAGGCAAATATTATGTGGGGATTGCTGTACTCCACTGGCTGTTGACAGCTTGCCTGCAGGAAGTCTTCAGCCTGCTCAATGATACTTTTGTCACCATACTGGCCTCTTCCCAGCCAGATATTATGCAGGGCTTCAGCCTTCCGACCAATGGCCTTCACCCACGTGTGACCTCCATTTGCTACAACATCTACCACCAGTGTCTGTCTGTTTCCAAACCTGTCCTCATAAGAAAAGACTTGGAGGACACTGACAACATCCTCCAGGTTCTCTGCTGACTGGATAATGGCTTGGAGGTGGGTGAGGTTTGTACTCTGCAGATGGGATTCTTTAATGACCACCTTCCCTGACTCCACTTTGTGTAGGAAGTTTAACTCAGCCTTCAGTTTGCCACATAGTTTTGCCCCACCTTCTATTCTCCTTTTCTGGAACTTGGAAAGGGCTTCTGCTCTCTTGATCAGTTCTTCGGCAACAGCAATTCTTTCACAAAGCAGTGACTGCGCAGACATGTTGGAAACATTATTCCTATTAGATGAAAGAAAAGGAGAAGACTGTTAGGACACAGCTAAGAATAAGGACAGTCAAAAGGTCACTGCAACAGTATACACTGGAACTCTGTAGTAGATTTGGTGGAACAGCTACCTGTACAGTAAAGCACAAGCATAAGAAACCTCCACACGAGCCCCACCAAAGCCTTCACCTTTGATGACAGCCTAAAGCCTAAGATTTCAGTTCTCAGCAAGGAAGAACAGCAGCCCTCAAGTCTCCACAGACACCTTGCAAGGTTGTGCATCTTTTCACTCACATCCGAGTCCCTCGCAGAGCCAGTCATTTAAAGAGATCTCAGCTCCCAAAGTTCATTTCCAGATGTTGCCATTCAGAGCAAAATTAGAAATCCCCTTAACTCCATATGCAAATGTTTCCCCTCCCTCAGACCACACTATCGTTATAATATTAGTCATCTACCACGCTTACAGATATACATAAACGACTGTCTGCTTCCCAGCAGTTATTTAATACAGTGTAGAAAACGCCCATTATATCTTACAATTCTGAATAGCATACCTCTGTCCTCTCCAAATTACACTATATAATCCCCCAAATAAGCTACTAATACCCCTGTGGGTAAATTTCAACATTACACAGCACTGTGACAAATATAATTTATAATTCCAGGGCCAGGAAGATCTGGAAATCTCTATGTTCTCTAGCTTCACCACAAAAATCACAGAATCATAGGGGTTGGAAGGGACCTCTGGGATCATCAAATCCAATCCCGCTGTTAAAGCAGGTTCACCAGATTTATGGTGCAGCAGCATCAAACACATTCCTCCGCATCTACACTACGTAGTATGTCTCCCTGAACATAACAATAGGAACTGCTTAACTGAATGATTTGAAAAATGTACAATTAAGTATCACATCAAAAACAGAATTTTTAAAGACACTCAGTAAACTGCCACTATGGGGAGCGAAATTTATCCATTTTCACTCCCAACTATGAGTATAAACAGATGTTCCTGTGATTTTTATCTGAACTGCACTTGGAAGAAAACTAGGATCAAAAGGCAACACAAATATAGTTTCAGTCAAAAAATCAAAAACGTGAAAAGCGATACAGCCTCAGTCCTATAAAAGACTGTCGTTACTACTCTGGAGCCTGACTTCATTATGCACAATTCAAACACAGTTTGAATCCTACTTGCTCAGTAAATTAACATTACCAAAACCTTTCCTTTCTTGTCAACCTATGTCTAAAATCTTCCATCATGCCTTATTCACTCACTTCAGGGTCAAAAGACACCAACAAACTTTATCCTTCCTCTCAAAATCCCCACCAGGCAGGTTCAAGCACTAATCCCTCCACTGCCCAAAGTGAATCCTCCTCCTGTCAGTGCCAGGACAGCAGAACTCTGATTCACTTTTGGCTCTGTGCCACACAAATATAGCTCCTGCCTTCTGCAATTTTTTGCCTTGACCATCGCTTGCCCTCCACAGCCATTCCGTGCAGCCAGAGCTTGCGGGGGGCCACAAGGCACTTCTTTTCCTTTGGCACCTTCTTGAGGTAGCTCTCAGGTATCACTACAGAGTATTTCACCCCCTAGCATTCCAAAATTGCACCTTCAAGGATCCTTAGTCAGAACAAGAAACTCACACTTCCGCAGCAATGCTTCAGTGCCTCTGTGAAGGCACATCCACCTCCCACCACCTCCAGCCCCTCCTTGCCCTTTCATAGCCACGCGTGGTTCTGCAGAGTGTTTGCAAGCTGCTGCTCACCCAATTACTAAGGAGGAGGAAATCTTTTAAGACCTTTAGACAGCCACGACGCTGAGTGGAGGTCTGCCCCACGTGCAGAGCCTTCTCCGAGCTCAGCTTCCATGAACCACCCGCGAGGGCCGGCGCGGCGCTGGTCAGGCGGTGCCACATCACGTCCCACCGCGGCGGACGCTCGGCACTTCATTATATACTTCCACAGGAAGCCAAGGATTATTCTCACACGTAAAACTTTGCAGTTACTACCTCGGGACCGCTCCCCACAGCAGCTCCAACTTTTACACGAGCAGTAAGACTTCAGGATGAAGCCCAGTTCAAGCTCACACAGGAAAATAAGCCCACCAACCCAGCCCAGCTTTTCAGGGACACAACCGGGGGACCCCAGCGCTAACCACAAAACGCCCGCAGACGCAGCCCTTCCGTAAACTAGGACAAATCCCCCCTCAGCCCAGCCGCTGCCGCAGCCCCCAGGCCGCCCCGCCCCGCACGCCCCTCCAGGCCACTCGCACGCAGCCCCGAGCCCAGCTCCTCTCCCCTCCGCCGCCATCACGTGAGCGCGGCGCCATTTTGAGCGCGGGCAAGGCGCGCTCAGCGCCCGCTCCCGGCCCCTCCGTGTTTACCCCCGCCTCGCCCTCAGCGATCACGGCCCGGATGCCCTCGGGACGCCGCCCTTGCTCCCCCGCGCCCACGGCCGACGTGAAGACACTCCCAACCCCATCCCCACTCACCGCCCCGGGCTCTCGCCCCGCCGGCAGCGGTTTCCCCCGGGCGGTGCCGCGGCCGACTCGGCCCAACGCGCCTCCCCCGGGCCGCCGGGCGGGGACATCAGCGGCGCCCGCCTGCCGTGGCACGGCCTGCTGCTGTGCTCTGGGAGGGGGGTCCTCCAAAAGCATGTATTTTATCTTTTAAAAAAGGCTTTTTTTTTTTTTTTTTTTTTTTTTTTTCTTTTAAGATCTCTTTTTTAAGAGCTCTCCTTATGGAAGGCCAGAGCATAGTCAGCTCTGAGCTCTAATCAACAATCCAATAAGCAATCACGTATGCAGTAGTGAAGCTTCAGCATCACTAGCATTTGGTGTCCAATAGGAGCAGTGGCCCTCTGTGCTCAAGCACTTGGTGCCTTTATTTGTGCCAAGATGCTGCCTGCCTCAGCAGCAGCCCAACTACTCAGTAAATCTCGCAGTGGCCTCCGGCCTCTTTCTATGCTGCAGCATGATCAGCATGAAGGATACTCGCCTTCTCCCCAGCTGCTGCTGATGAAATTCATTGTGGGTTCACAGAATGGACAGGGGTGGAAGGGACCTTAAGGATCACAAATCTGCAACCCCTTGCCACAAGCAGGGCCTCCAACCTCCCCATTTAATACCAGCCCAGGCTCCCCAGGGCCCCATCCAACCTGGCCTTGAACACCTCCAGGGATGGCTGGGGCATCCACAGCCTCACTGGGCAGCTGCTCCACCACCTCACCACTGTCTGTAAAGAACACAGGTTCACATAGCAAACAATAGTAAGCTGAAATCATGCTGTAAGGGCTTACCACACCTGTAACTTCCACCACTTCTGCTTAATCTAACAGCCTTACTAAACTGGTGATGGCATACAGTGGTACCGTGCTGCTCTTAGCTCTTGATCCTCAGAGCTGGCCATCTTCCAAGACAAATCTAAATCAAAGCATGTTGTCTGCATTAAGTGATCAGTGTTTCTTCTTCAGATGACTGATCAGAAACAAGATAATGAATCTGTCATACATCACAGTCATTTTAAATCTTGAGCTTGTATTTTGCCATTTCTTATGAATGAATTTTGTCCACTCTGTACCCTTTGACATCTCTTTATGCATTAAATTAGGTTTTACAGAATATAAACCAAGCTAATATAATGCAATTTACAAAAATAAATACAACTGCTATATAATTTGCTGCTCTGTTGCACTCACTGATAACATCAGTTGATGTTATTTCCTGAGCAATACATATCCAAATTAAAATTACTATTTCTTAAATTCCAGGAATTTAGAATGGAAAAAGATGTAAATTAATTTCCTGCATTTTAAAGGGCCTCTTCAAAGACCAGATAAAATTCAGTGTACTATTCTAAAACAGCAGTAATCTGAGTATGACAATGATCTTACTCAGTGTCAAGGATTAAGCAATTAAAACAGCAGAAAAACCCCACGCTCCAAGTCACACCATCTTCCTCATTAGAACAGTGTAATACTGACATCTATACACCTACCACTAAAAGAAACAAACAAATAGCATAAATAAAACCTGAATTCAAAATATTATGCCTGTTCTTTCAACTTATCCCAAATCCAATGAATTCTGATTCCCTGATGGGAATATGGCTGTTAAAGAACTTCAAGAGTTCAGTTTGAGCCATCGTTCTCCACTACAAACGGTGGCTTATCAGAATGACCACTAGTAAACTGTTAAACCCACACTGCCCATTTCACATGAAGCAAGGAGAAATGATTGCCACAGAAGTGACTCAGGCCCCAGGATCATGCCTCAAAATAAAACTAAGGAAAACACTCTCACAGAAAACTCATCATTTTGAAGTTGTTTGCCATAAAAAGAGGCTATGTACTAACACGTGGGGTATGACAGCCTAGTGATAATGCTCTCCTCTTTTTCTGTGAGTACTTATATTTGTTCTCAAGAGAAAATAGTGCCATAATTAGATAGTAATCAAAGCATATATTGTCCTCCTAATGGAACAGGGGGAAGTGGGCAAAAGATATACATAACATCCATACCAATTACCAGAAAGTATTTTCCTTACTCTGCATGCAATACTTCCCATAACAGTGCACATTTGGTGTTACAAGTTACTAATATTTGGAAGAGCTGGTTATGAAGTTTATCCTGACTAAAACATTCAGCTAAAAATTAGCAGCTTGTGACTATCCTGACTCCCCACCTCTGAGCAAGGGTTATATGGGATACACTGCTCCTCCAGGCTCCACAAAAGCCACCTCTCCCTACTGGCACACGTTCAACGATTCTTTCTCAGAACTCTGAGTTAAGAAGCTACTTGGCTCCATCCGTCTCACAGTTAGGCACTTGGTCATATTAAAATAGGTACTATTATAAATGATTGTTTGCAGTCCATTCTGCTCAAGGCTGGACAGCTGGCTTTGCTAACACCAGAATGACTTTTTTTTTTTCCTTTCCTGAAACAGTATATAGGACCTGTCTTTGTAATCACTTGAACAAAGCCTTTCTCTGACCTGCCTTAAACTGTACTTGCTTTATTCGAAGTCCCCATGTTCTCTGACACAGAAGTTACTACATCATTAAACCACAAGAAAAACAGAAATCATGGGCTTTCATGTTTCTTCATCACCTATAAAATGAGCTATTGTCTACACAGAGGAAAGCAGTTCACTTAAAGCCACACACACACACACAAATCCCCACCCACCCAAAAAATTTTAAAACATTTTACATTTGCCCCACTATTACCATCTTGGGAGTGAAGTGCTTTGGTTTCAATTACCTTTAACAGGCTGCTCTTCACCAATCAATTCTTAGTAGAGGATGCAACTAACCTACTGTTGTTCATGCTAATCATTTCTGAAGTACCTACCTGCCTTTTTTTTTTTTTTTTTTTTTTTTCATACAAAACTCCTTTAAGTATTTATATAACATTAAAGGTAGACTGGATGCATGCAGATATTAAAGTAGAATCCCACTTTTTGGAATGATGATTCTGGAAGTGCAAATTAAAATCAGGTAATATGAAGTCTCTGGTTTCACATCCTAGTTGCTTAGTTGTTTCTAAGAAGAATCAGAATACGAATTGGTTTTCAGAGTAAAAAATACTCAAAAAGTAATCTGGAGAAGTCTTTAAGAACCATCTGAACATAATTTTTATTTTTGACATTATGAAATAAAACTTCATTTAGCATGCTTAAGAAATCCTCATTTGCCTAGTGATAACACAAAACATTAGATGACAGACACAGAGCAGATCAGTTAGTTTATATGTCCCTTTTTTTGGACTTCTTATTTTCTTCATTGGTTATGGCTAGGTAACTTTTAACCTGTCTGGCTGCTCCCATACAGCTGTATTAATGTACAGGCAGTCTGATCCAACCACCCAGTTTCCATTTCATTATCAGTAACTTTTCAATGGCTCCAGACCAGATTTCTGCTTTAAAAATGCTTTAAAAAAAAAAAAAAAAAGTCTATTTAGCATCTTTCTTTTGTGCAGCTTGTTTCTACATAACTTTACAGGCACTACACACGTAAAAAAGAACCACAACAAACTAACAGTACAAACACCCACACGCAGTATGTTCAAGTATCTAGTTCTGCACGTTTAAAAGTAGCAATGCATAAATCAAGTGTTCTTTTCATTGCTGTTCCGTTACAGTTATCTTGCAAGTTGAAAAATACTTCAGCACAGTGAATAAAGTGATTACATTACATGTTCTCATTTTGCTTTCTACATCCTATTGATTTTTAAAAGTACTGGTAAATGGGTTTAGGTTTTGGTCTATAGCAATTGTTTCCATTACACCTAATAGCATTTCAGGATAGAGGAATGTCAATTTCTAGGCTCACAAAGGTCAACTGACTAACAGAAAACAAACTCTTAAGACACAAAGACTAAGACAATTGCAGACACTCAGAAGCAGAGCTGTTCAAGTAAATCACAGTTCACCCCCCAGATGGAAGACTGTTCTACATCTCTATGGAAGTGTGTTTCGCACCAGAGCAACCCATTTTTGGAAGTTACTTAATAATTACACAGAGTTCCAAAGTGAAAAAATTCTCTTGAAAGCACAGAGTTCAGAAGTTCTTTAAAAGAAGGTCTAACAATCAATTCATGATGGCTAACGTGGAAAAACTGTTCCTCAGCAATGAAGATACCCAAACCTCAGCTTTGAACAGACAAGCTATGAATAAAAAGACACACACACTTTCCCGCAAAACAGAGGCCTTCCAACTTTATTATTTTGCCTTTGTCTGTGTTCATTATAACTTTACATTTTCTAACAGTGTTTTGTGTACAAACTTTCCACGTATCAAGGGAAAGAATTATCTGTATTAAGATTCAATTTATTACAATATTAGGACTGCTGCATTTGCACCCATGTTATTTAAAAAAATCTGTCAGACAAACCATGTAGAAATAAGTATGCAAAAACTGCAAAGAAAAACATTTAAGGAGCCAAAATTAAAAAGACCTTAGTGTGAAGTCACACAGTCTTACTTGGTTTCTACTAGGCTATTGCAGCCAAGTAGTCCTTAACCTCAGTCGGAGTTAGCCTCCTAAAACCAGCTTCATTACATATGCCAACTTCAATGTTGTCTTCTGTCATTTGCCCTTCAAAGCTCTCCTATTAAAGAAAATATACTTCAGTGAATCACTTCAATGATGTTGCAACAGTAAGATATGTATTCTTTAAACGTTTTCCTAACCTTTAATGTTAAGATAGCTGTATGAATGGCATCTTCAAGCTCCAAATCTTCATTGTATCTATAAAAAAAAAAAAAAAAATCACATCTCAGCACAGTACAATCTTTCTGAATCCTACTAAGTCTAGAACCTCTAAAAACCCAAACACTATTAAAACCTCCAACTATTTTTAATAACTGCTATACTAATATTCAGAACAGTTATTAAAAAAAATCCCTACTGCTGCTGATACTGTGGAGAACAACGTTTTTGCAAATATATTAAACACACTGCTTACTGCACTGGATTAATTAACCACACACACAAAAGTCAGCGCTGAGTAAAGCCGGTATCACATACATGTTACACAAAGCAATTGGAAACATCATCAGTATTTTAAATCTTTGTACCAATCACTCAAGAGTATACTTTGTTTTTTCCTGACTTTTTTGCCTGAAACCTGGAAAAAGAGACAGTATTCTTTTAGACATCATTAAAATACATTTACCTTTTCTCAAGGAATGTTTTCCCATTGACGTAGTTTTTTCCCATGGCTGTTGCTTTCCAAGCAAAATAAGCTCCCTGTAAAAACAACAATTTATTGTTATTGGTTTTTTTTTTTTTGTTATTTTTGTATTGTATAACAATACAAAATCTATTGTTTATCCTAATTCAGTCAAACATTACACATTCAATTATTTGATAACAGGTACAGAAGCCATTATAAAAATTCTGAATGTTATGACAATATGTGAGATTATTTTGGGCTACATTCTGACTAATTGGATGTGAAAACATTTGCTATGGAAATGTACACCTTTTTATTGGGCCTTGCTGATAAATTGGGCCTCCCACTACTTTGAAAAATGGATTTAGTGAGTTGTTAGCATAGTTTTGGTTTGGGATTCCTTGAGCAGAAATTCTGTGTTTACCCTTGAGAATGAGCACTCAGTTCCTCCACAAGGCTCATCTGACATATAAATACCATATATACTTATAGGTATGTTCATGTGTGTTTATGCACATGCACAGATAAATACATGTGTACCTATACATTTTCAAAGACTTGCTACAAAACAGCCAACCTGATTTATCTTAGCTACTACCAAGGTATTTGGCTTTTGGGCCTGTTCTTTCCCACAGGATAAAGACAATCACACCCAATCTGCACCTCAATCAAGATGCCTCACACGAGGCACTGTGTTCTGCTGTTTCATTTGACCACTGGGTAGTGACTCATATTTCTGAAGCTTATCAAAAATCATGAGAGTAACAGATCTTTTAATTTGGTGAAAATTCTTATAACTCACACAGGCATCAACAGGTAAATTTTAGTAAAAACCCTTTTCTAACACAGCAAATAAACTCCTGCAAATTAACCTCTGCCATTAAATATGAGAGCATTTGCACTGCATTTCACAATGGAACAGACTCTAGCCTAGTTTTGCTACAGCTTAGGGAATAACTATTTGAGCTGTACAAGCAGTCAAATATTTTTTCCTGGAACCTGCTGCAGCACACCACAATGACTCCTGTTACTACCAAGCAGGTGGGAAGAGATGAAAAAGGGTGGTGATGTCCTTCAAGAGCTGCTGCCATTCCTTGTGCATCCATAAATATGGAGGCACAGAATAAGCAAGCAGGTGCCACCCACTTCCCACATTTCCTTTGGCACAGCACTCCAGGCAAGCTCCCAGCATGGATCACTCTGACTTGTGAATTCTGGTAAAGGAATTTTTTCTTCTAGCTCCAGATCCTTCAAGCCACACAAAGTATTTCACGAGCACATATGAAATTTTAGATATTTTACAGAAACAGAAGAATTTACAAATATAAGATACTTACTGATGGATCTGACTGAAATAAATAGGGCCGCCCCTCATTCCAGCCACATATGAGCAGTGATACACCAAAGGGACGAACACCTCTGTACACAAAAACAACAAAACCACACAAAACAAACAAACAACTCAGAGCTGGCACGCAGAATTCATACATTTATTTGATGAACACCAAAGCTGCACTACTTTGGATGCACTGAATTCCCCTAAAGGCCTCCTACCAGCACAGAGCTGTTATCATGAATGTTGACTAGTCAGTCAACCTATTCAGGATACAATGACTATCTCACCCACGCCAGGTAGCTGTCCTCCCACTCACCCACCTCCTGTGAGCGTTTTCCAGTAAAAAAATCTCTGTGTTTTTGACATTAAAAATGAATCACCTGGTAGCTGTCATACTTTACCACTCTAACTGCCTCCAAACTTCAGAAAACCACATACCCAGACTGCGTATATTCCTGCATCACAGAAGCAATTCTTTGTACTAGTTGAGCTGTTGGAATGGGCTCATGGTAAACCAGGAAATATTGCTGGGCCAGCTTTCGTGCTCTGTGTACAAGTACTCTAAAAACAGAGACAAAATTATCCTATTAGAAATCCAACTATTTGTTACAATTTCAGCTGAAAATTCTTAAAAATTACTATTGGAAGGAATTACAATAGTCAATAGTTACAAAAGATTACACTGAGTTATATATATTATATTCAGTTATCAACTCGGCACACCCTGAAGTACTTCGAAAAACAGACACTAAGATTGAATTCATTGCTCTTCATCTCACACTCATTTTTGAGATGCAATATTATTTACCAAGGTAATTAATATATTATAAAAATCCTTATAGAGAAAGAAGATCTCATATACAGTGTAACCCAACATAGTATTACACAATACATATAGAAAAGTGTATCTAAATGATAACCAAGAAGAATTTTTTTTCAATACCTGTAATCTGGACCCATACCACTATACACTAAACCTATATGCTTGGTAATTGGCTCTACTTTATGGACACTCCTTTCATCATAAAGAATGGATTTCTGCTTCTTTTCCGTTGCCAACACCACTCCATTTGCAGCTAGAAAAAGAAAAAATGCTGTATTAAACTGCACTTATAGAAAGCAGTTGAAATACAGATGTGTAGGAATAAAGAAATTTGCTCCTCCATTCTTAAAAATCTCTTCAAGTTCACAATCACATTAAAGAGACACTTTGATGAATTCACCCAACATTTCTCCAATATTTAAAAAATAATCACGCAGCTCTCATAATCACATTCTGAATATGAAGTATATATTAATAATAGTTGAAATAACTATTTCTATACATGGAAACATATCTGGACTTATTTTCTTAAGTAACAATATTGCTTCAAACGAGAGGTGTTTGTTTCTACTGGTTGTGTTCCCAAAATTACACTAGCAACTTTCTTCTCAAATGGAGCTCCATGTTCCCCTTCTTCTTTAAGACACTCAGCCTTTCACTGGTGGAGTTATGATCTGAACGAACCTTTAATCCCGACCGATGGAGCTCCTGCAGCCACTGCAGCCAAAGCATACTCAATCTGAACAAGTTTCCCAGAAGGACTGAAAATGAAAAGGCAGAAGTAAGCCTGACGTAATTTTGTTATGCTCAAATATGCATCAATCTGATGTTAACTTCCTTTTTAATCTCTTTACAGCTACTATCTGCATACCCTAACCATAATTTAGAAAAAAAAAAAAAAAAAAAAGAAGAAGAATCTAAAGACTTTAAAAGAACCGGGCTGACAGACGGTTAGATAGCCTAGAACTGCTATACCTGCCTGTAACATCAATGAAAACTAATGCTTCTTGGACAGGACTCGATCTGATTGCAGTGCAGTACTCCAGATTTGTATTATTTAAACCAAGTTTCCCCGTCAGTGAGGGAATCTTCACAGAACATCATGAATTTCTACTAAAATAGCATTTATACATGTTTTGCAACAGATTTTGAAACAGTGAGGCTCACTGTCGAAAGACAAGCAAAACATTACTATTCTTTTTCACTGATAGGCCAATGACACAAGGTGTAAATCTCTCATTTCACCCTCAAGTATTCCCACATCTGGCTTCAACGACCATTAACAAATACAAACAAATAATTTCCTGTACAAGAATCAAAACATCAGAACATCAGCAAAATAAATTAAAAGCTAACACTCCCTCAAATCAATGATTCTCAGTGCGTGGGACAAGTGAATATGGAAAAGCACTAGTAGTTGTTATTTCTTTCTTGTGAACACAAACCCAAACAGTTTCACAAGTATTAGTGCTTTGCAAGGTACAAAAAGCTTGCTAACTCCCCCAGGAAAGAGCTAACGAACAATGCACTCCTTTTAGCAACGCGGGCACCTTCAGCTGAACACACACTAAGAAGATTCCTCTCCCATTGCCTCACTCGCTAACTGCAGCATCGCTTCAGTGACCTGCTTTGCAGTGACACAATTACAGAGCACTGCTCGGACATCAGGGAGACACCTCACCAAAACCAGCAGACTCTTGCTTTCAGTTTCTCTTTTTGCACCTTCATAACGTAATATAACGCAAAACAATGCAATATAATGCAATCCATCCCTTCTGCCCAGGCCCAGGTGCGCTCGCTCGCAGCTCAGTACCGCAATGACTCTGCACACTTATCGTGCCCCCCCACCCCGACGCCTCACGCACACCGTGCGCCGTCCCACCCTTCTCCCCCGAGCCCGTCCGCCGTAAACCAGGCGGACCCGCGGCCCCCCGCCCCCCCCGCTCGGCACCTGAAGGTGGTGAGGGAGAAGCTGTACCCCCGCTCCGCCATTTTAGCGCCTGCCCCCGGCTATTCTCGCCAGCTCTCTCTGCGCAGGCGCGGTCAGCCCGATCGCCCCGCCCGCTTCCGGCGCGGGGGCACGGCGAGCGCTGATTGGCGACGAGGGAAGCGCGCCCAGGAGCGCCGCCGTGCGCCGCGCACGCGAGGGGCGCGATTGGCCGGGAGACCCGCCGCGAGGCATGCCGGGACTCGGAGTCTTCGACCGCCCCGCCGCTCTGGCACGCCGGTAGCCGCAAGGGATGCTGGGAGTCGTAGTCCAGGTCTCCGTCGTCATTACGCTGTGACGCGTTCGAGGCACTCGCTTTCCCAGAATGCCGCCCGCGGGCGACCGCTCTCCTCCTGCCGTTCCTGCCGGCATGGCGGTCGTGGTGTTGCACTCGGTGCCGCCGATCCGCGTTCTCCTCCAGCGCTGCTGGCAGCGGCTGGAGCTCGGCCGCTGGCCGGCCGCGTGCGGGGCGCAGAGTCCGCTGTGGGGTAGGCCGAGGCGGGCGGGGCGGCGCTGGGGCCGCGTTTGCCCTCGGGCGGTCGATGGAGGTTGGCGGTAACGAGTTCCGTTTCCCTTCAGGACTGTCGCCGGCCTTCCAGAGCCCCGCTTGTCTGCCGGAGCCCGCAGCGGGCGGCGAGGGGCCGGGCTTCCTCGGCGGCGTCCTCTGGATGGCGGCGCCGAAGAAGAGGCGCAGCATCGAGGTGAACCGCTGCAGGAGGAGGGACCCCAGCAAGCTCATAGCGGTTAAGGTGATGGCGATGCGCGGCTCACCATAGGGAGCTGTGACGGTGGTCAGAGCCGCCTTGTTCTGAAAGGCAGATGAATTTCCCCGCTATTTCATTAATTGCTTCCTACTGCTTCGTCATTGCTCCTAGTTTTTTGTTTGTTTTTGCTTTTGCTCAGATTACTGAATTTCTATTTTTGACTGCCTTTCTTTTTCAGAGGAACATCGATGTTTGCCCAGAGTGCGGAAACTTGAAGCTGAAGCATGTTCTCTGTGGTTATTGTTATGCAAAAGTCAAAGCAGAGACTCAGCAGATACGGAAGGAAATAGGTAAAAAGGAAGGAGGGCCGTTTAATGCTCCTACTGTAGAGACTGTAGTGCTTTATGATGGAGAAAAGCCCACTGAAAAAGATGAAGGCAAGCGGATCATTGAGAGAGCCAGGAAGCGTCCATCTTGGTTTATTCGAAATTAACAGCGAGACAGAGCATGTTTCTCAGGAAGGTTTTCCTAGAATGTTTTCCAAGAATGTTCAGTCAACGCTGATACTGAATAAGTGTGAACCTTTGGGGTGCCTGATGAAGTCACATTTCATGTCGTGTATTGCTTCTGTAGCATACAGTGGACAGTGCTTCTTGGTGATGTATCTATCATAGCAGTCAGCAATTAAAGAGAAGTTGGAATCAGTCTTGTTGGACATCTACATACAGTACAGTGACTGCTTTGTATGTTAATGTTGTATGCTGTAAATAATTTTTTATTACTATGAACAATGGAAAAACAATCACAGGTATAAAATAAAGATTCCTAAAGAAATCTGCTTTCCAGTTTTGGCTGCTAGTTTTAGAAAAAAAATGTTTAAAATTATTGCTGCTTAGAAACAAATAATATTATTGAGGAAGGATATGGTTGTCTGATAATTTCCATTGCTCTTAATAGAATCTGCCTGGATATCTCCACAGTACTGCTGTTTGAAATCCTTGAAATCCTCAGTGATATTCCTGTTTGCGGGTGAAACAGAGGCTGCCAAGTGATGTTTGCTCTTTTTCAGTACTAGACTGAAGGTTATTCTTTCAGTTGTCAGTGTGGAAAATAATGCGCTCTGAGTGCGCTGTGATCAGTGGAGAAACAAACTGAGGTGCAGTGACTGGAACTCTGTAAGTATCAAAGCTCGTTATTTGCAGCCATTCCCATTCTGTAGTCTGGATGGTCAGTTTGTGCTTAGAAATCTGCAAAGAACAACATACCTTCCTGACTTGTGTTCTCTGCAGAGTGAGGGTGGCTTTTTGGTGCTGTAGTCACAGCAGCTAGCTGTGTTTTCAGGTTGGTTTTAGCCACCCAGAAGTACCACAAGCATTAGAGATTTAAACTAGCTTCAGTTAGCTGCCTGAGCCTATGCTGTCCTGGTTTGGAGAGCTGTGGTAGTGAAGAACTGTTCAGTGGCTTTCTACTGTTTTACTTTTTTGTTTGTTTTGTTTTTAATTGTCTGCCTCTCTGTAGAGGCTTCCCCCAGATTGGGCAGTTGACCTAGTGCCTGATTTAATGGTTGGCAACACTATCTGGAATATGGGATTTGGAAGCAGTTGGTCTTTGATGTCCCTTCCAACCCAAACTATGCTATATGATTCTATGAAAATAAAGTAGAAGTTTTGATTTCTTCCCATTTAAATAGCTTTGATTCTTTTTTTTTTTTTTTTTTTTCTATCAGTACTGATGAGAAATGAAGAAAGTATAAATATTCTTTTCAAAATATTCAACAAGTTAGAGGAGTAGAACCACTGGAAAAAAAAATAGGGGATGTTCTTATTTCTCTTTTGGAATAATAGAGTAGTTATTGTTATAGAAAAAATTATTAAAACCCGGAATGTCAGCGTGGTGTTCATTTTCCAGAAAGTAGAAGTCTCACATGATTAGATGATAATAAAAGCATGCAGTAAAGAGCATCAGAAGGACTTGTGTAACATTTCAATTTGGGAATATGTTTTATAGAGCAAGTGAGTAGTGCTAAGTCTTTTTTGTCTTTTTTTTTTTTAAACTTCAGAATTTCAGAGGAAAATGTCAGTGCTTGTTAACAGTTCAATCTATGTAGGTTGCCCCCAAAGTAATACCTCCTGTTTAATTCCATGAATATTACAGCAGATATAAAGATTGCAATAACTCTAGTTGATAGAGCAAATTATTAGCTACAAAGCACTTTCACCAGAGATGAACAGAAGAGTGCATGCCATGCTTGTAAAGTCTACACCAGTGGAGAAGACCCACTGTTTCACAGCTGCTGTGATGGCATCCTTTTTTGAAAGGAAGTATATAATACATAAAGTGGGTTGAGGAATGCCCTGTTTGTAAAAGAGAATATAACCAGTAGCTCAGTACAAGCTCTAATATAGAGTAGCAGCTTGTATGAAGGTGTGGAAATACACCTAAAGCCTTAGGTCATTTCTGAGGTTCATTCCTGACCTGGGCAGTAAAGCTGAAGGGAGCAGTAGGGTTCATCAGTTTTACAGTTTGATATTTCAGTCTATGGGCCCGTCCTGGGGCCTCAGGCTGGGGAGGGCCCAGGGCACAAGGCATCCTAGGGCAGTGTGAGGGAACTGAGAAGGCTCAGGGAGTATCTGAGCGTTGACTAAAGCTGCCTACTGGGAGCATGGAAGATGAAACCCGACTTTTCTTACACAGTGATGGGAGAACAAGAAGTAGCAGGCCCATATTGGAACGTGAACAACTTCCAGTCAGCAAAAGGAAAAAGTATCACCATGAGGGTGCTCAGACATGGAGCTAGCACCCTTCAGGCTAGAGGACTCCATCCTCCCCAGGGTATCCAGACTTTACTGAGCTTGACTGAATCAAATCCACAGAACAATCAATCCTCTAAACATGCCATCTGCACCAGGGGCCTTCACAAAGAAAGTATGAGTCAAAGGGAGAAAAGCTATGAATTAGCTACAAGGGAACATCTGTTCCCTTAGTCTGCTGGACAGCTTAGTATTTGCTGCTGCCTCCTGCATCTGTACAAGGCATGAAAGCAAAACACTGGAAACATGTAAGAAAAAGGGGCACATTGGGATCACTTGATACTGTGTTGGCGTAGGCAGGGCGAACTCACTAGAAACATGAATACAAGTGGCTTTAGTTCTTAGTGTAACAACAGTCTGTGCATTTTCTTGGCACATCATTTTTAATTTAGTTAAATAAACACCTGACTTTCCTCTTCACCTGATGTAGGATCTGAGCACTTTCACACTGCTTGAGGTACGTAGTACCCAACTGATGGGGACAGCCACAGACACACCTGTGTCCCTGCCCCTAAGCTTTTTTCTCAATACTCCAGAGATTGCAGAGATCAAATGTATCCAAATTTCTTATCTAGAGGCATGACTGATATCCAGCTACTCTTTGTGCACTGCCAGGGCACTGAAGGCTCCACCTTCAACCACTTGTGTAGCCAAGGAGAGTACAGGCTGAGGATAGCAACCCCTAATTGACCTTCTCAGCCTCAGAGTGGAAAACCCCACCACCAGATCCCAAGGACCACAAAGCCCTCCAGCAGACCCCCCCTGCTGTCCCAGTACAGCCACCCAGAGGACACCAGGCCCTCTCCTCCCCCCCCTCTCCTTTGGGGGTCAAGGCAGAAGGGATGACACTTTGTCATGCTCCAGGGGCAGGAGTGAGGGATGAAAAAGTGCGGCCATGAAACTCAACAGTTTTAAATGACTGCATCTCCTTTGGCAGTGAACATTTTCATGGTGCTTGAGGTACGTAGGGGTAAAGTGATGGGAGAACCACATATGTGGCTGTGCCCCTTTTCCCCTTGAGGATGACCTCCCGTAGGATCCAAGGGATCCTCTGGATATTAGGAAAAGGTTTCTGCCAGAATTCATGAAGTGTTTGGACGACAGTCTCCAGAACGTGATTTGAATTTTGATTGGTCCTATGTGGAGCCAGGTGTTGGACTCAGTGATCCCTATGGGTTCCTTCTAGTCAAGATATTCTACAGGCAGGGCATCCTGGCCTGCATCAGAAATAACGTGGTCAGCACGACCAGGGAAGAGATTGTCACCTTGTACATGGTACTTGTGAGGCTACATCTCAAGCATTATGTTCAGTTTTGGGCCTCTTGCTGTAAGAAGGATCCTGAGTTGCTCGAGTTGCTTGAGCATGTGCAGAAAAGAGCAGTGAAGCTGGTAAAGGAACAGGGAAACAAATACTACGAGGAGGAAATGTAGGAAATGGAATTGGGAAGAGGAGCATGAGAGAGACTCCTCATTCTCTTGATGTAGCTGAAAGGAGATTGCAGCAAGGAGACTGCTGGTCTGTTTTTTGAGGTTACAAGTAATAAGATGCTGAGGTTACAGTCTCAGACTGTGCAAGAGGAAGTTTAATTGGACTTTGGGAAGAATTTCTTATTGGTACGGTTGTCAAGCATTGGGATGAGCTGCTCAGGGCAGTGGTAGAGTCCTCATCGCTGGAGGTATTCAAGAGATGTGTGGATGAGGCACTAAAAGACATGGTTTGTAATAGAACTTGGCAGATCAGGTTGATGGTTGGGACTTGGTGATCTAGGACTTCCCCAACCTATGTGTTTCTATGATTCTAAGTCCACTTTTCTACCTGTACCTTTGCAATGTTAATATGTTCAGGAGGTGTTCATATTTGCATCGTGCCGTATGATCAGACATCATTCTGTTCAATTATTTGGAATCAGTAGGAAATCTGTACAGCTCATGCCATTTTCAACAGTCTTTTGAATATGTTTTTATGAGGGCTACCCAAAAGCAAGGCCTCCTGTTTTATTACATTAGCTCACGACACAAGAGGTGGTGGTACAGCAGTTGAGGGTGAATGTTCCCACCAACATTTCATTCCATTTTGCTGTCAGTGGCAGCAGAGGGGCAGTTTGACAGAATGGCATCTGGTGTCAAGTGTGTACGAAGCAATGGGGTGTAACTTTATGCCTCCAGGCAGAAAAAGTTGCACCCACTGACATTCGTTGATGCTTGCTAAAGATGGAGACCAAACAGTGGATGTTAGCACAGTGAAATACGAATTACGTGGTCAACATTTTTTTAGCAACAGTGCTGTCTTAGCAGCTGTAAAACTGGGTCGTCTCCATTGGTGCAGATTTTTATGAGGGTGGCATGCAGTCTTCTGTCCACTGATGGGGAAAATGCATAACTGCTGGTGGGGACTATGTTGAAAAATGACATTTTGTAGCTGATAATTTGCTATATGAAATAGTGTCTTTGTACCTGTTGTAGTTTCTGTGGAAATAAATAGGAGGCATTACTTTTGGAGCAACAGCTGCATTGTGAAGCTGTCAGCAGATGATAAAAGGTGTTTCTTTTTTTTTTTTTTTTTTTGTCTGAAAATATCATGATTATAAATAAATGTCATGATTAAATGTCATGATACATGTTATATGTATTTATGTGTTTTTGTTGGTTTTGGTCTTCTAAGTACTGTGTGTGATAAGGATGCTGTTGCAAGTGTTGGAAAGGAGGAGGAAGATCAAGTAATGCCAAAAAATACAAGGGTGCAAGTTGCTAAACAGTTTAGCATTGTACTAAGATCTACATGCATAACAGTGATTTGTGGCAGTGAAGAACTGCTTGATAAACCAAGTTTCTCTTTAATTTCCCATTTAGTACTGAAATTTAATAGAAGTTAACAGAAGTTCTGTAGAAGATGCTGTAGCAGCAAGAGGCAGAAGTAGGTACACCATATACTTTAAAGCACTAGGTGGCAGAGTAGCGTAGCTTTCTGGTAGGTGGAAAAGTGGCTGGTGTGATACGATGCGAAGTCAAGAGTCAAGAAATTTGCATCTGTATGAGTAAGTGATTTGCAAATAGACCAAATTTGCCAAGAAAAATGCGATAGTTTTCACGGGACACGGGCTAATCATTTATAATTCATTCATTTGAGTGAATTAAATGAGATCTATACTGAAAAATAATGCACTAGATTTTACGTATACCTATGAACTTCTACTCTTTTTTGGGTGATTTATTTAAAAATTGCAGTTGTACCCATCAGTTTCCCTAATAAGAAAGTGGGAAATTACAGCTGGCTTTGTAATTCTGTTCTTTCGTACTTCTTGCATATTCAGTTCTGTGACATTTTATAAAGTCACAGAAATAATAGGGCTGATGGCATTCCAATCAATTTCAAGGTATAACAGCTTTGAATTTGTAAAGTCATAAGGATCAACTTGTAAACAGCAGATACAAAGTGGAAAGAGAGGTAAAGCTCTCCCATCTTTTAATAAATAAAGGCATGCTCTTGCTTAATCAACACCTTGACTCTGTTCCAAGTCGTAATTCAGAGGGATTGCAACAGCTCGCAACATCATCGCTGATGGAAACGCATAGCAGGTGGTGGTGACTACGTAGGAAAGGAGTGCTTTGTAGTTGAGAATTTGCCCTATCAAATAGTGTTATTATGTCTTTGCATCTGTTGAAGTTTCCACAGATATAAATAGGAGGCATTACTTCTGGAGCAATCTACATACTTAAGCGTTTGTCTTTTTCAGTGCAGTTCTTGAAAGGGCACAGACTACAAAAAGTGGCTCTGAAAATGGCTACTCTTTGTAGGTATGCTTTTCACTACACGAGAATATAGAAATGTTCTGTTTATGCATCCTCAATGCAGGAAACAACTTATGCATCTGTAGCAGAATAGTATGCATTAAATACGGTGGGTAGGTCATGTCAGAGGAAGAACATCCCTATTTTTGGAGCAGATATAGATTTGCATCTATTCCCAGTGCATGCCAGCACTACTTCTATTTGCGGCCCCGTCACTCACACTCATCAGCTTGTCTAGCAATTTGGCTCTTTTTTTTGTTATACTCTAGAGTGTATTATGTGAAATATTTCCAGTAGAACCTCAGGATTTTGTGTATGCTCTTGGAGAGATTAATGTTTCATTTTATAATCTGAGATTGATTGTGAAATACAAAGAATAGTGGTTCTAAAGGAGATGAAGTGTGTTAAGGCTCAAAATGGACAGACCGGTCCTGTAGGAAAAGTTCATTCTAAATATACTGAGATTTGAAGTTCCCACTCATTCGTCCTTGTGGCCCACACCATATCATGATGTTAAAGAAGCCATGGATTTCAGCAGGATTTCTTCTGAGAGAAATCACAACTCCAAGTAACTGAGAGAGGCAGGCTCTAAAGCACCACCTGTTGTGTTATGAAGTAATTTACTGAGATCATGGAAGCATTTCTGTTGAAATCGAAGCAGTCAAAACTAAGCCTTTCATTGCCAATACCCATCTTCATGCTCTACTTGAGCCCATGAGTCCAGTTATTTATGCTGTAGTTCTTGGGATAATATTATTCATGAATAAAGAATGTAATCCTTTAGAATCTCAGGAGAATGCTGAGATGCTTTTGTACAACACATGATAGGTTGCCACAAAGATTCTACGAAAAAAAGAAGAATGGAGGAAGGAAAACAAGGGTCTACATTCAGAGTAAAGACCAAGAAGGTACAGTTACTGGTGAGTGTGCAGAAGTAAGAGGCATTCTCCTGATGTGTGTGTAATAGCAAGAGCATAACAGGAGTTGGTGTAGGAAACATGCCTCTGTTGTGCAGCTGAGTGACTACCTGCAAAGTACTCATGCATGTGACACTGTAGAAACAGATCACAGTGCTGCTGAAATGGATGGGATAGCAAACAGCAGTCCTTCACCGTGCATCACTTTCATGCTAGCATTTGATGTGAATTGCATTATTCCCATTGGTTGGTTGCAAGTTGAGGTGAAAGAGAAACTGACTTCCTCAAAATTGTCCCCTCGGTCAATGGCATAGGAAGAAACTGAAGCTACTTGCATCAGCCTGTTTTATGCTCTGCTTTGTTAACCAGTTAATTATTGTGTTAACCAATAAATAATCATTACCTGCAGTGGTGATTAGAATAGACAAGTTTGCATTTTGATAATGTAAACTGCTGGAAAGATGCTCTGTATCTAAACATTTCTTAGGATATAAGCCTATAAACTACTCTAGCCAGAACTTTTCAGATATGCTGAAAACTGGGTTTGTTTCCAAGCGTTTCTTCCAATTTTCTCCTTTCATTTGAGAAACTGATTGAAAACAGCACAATTTTTGCAGGAAGCATACAAAGACCAGAGTCAATCACTTCTGTAGTAGAGCATCTTACCTGACAAGAGGATCCATTCATTTCAGTGGGATTTTATAGCAGCAGAATTTGCCACCAAGAATTCAGTGTATGATCTCTAAAAGGTAAGTGTATTCCTAGAAGTAAAAGATTAATCTTCCATGGGTTTGACTCTCTTGGTTCAGGAATAAGATGCCTCATTTAGACAAGACATTCTATCTAATAGGAAAAAAAAATAAAAACAGCACAAGCAGTTAATTTGTTTGGGGGGGAGGAACATAAAAGATTATTTACCAGCAAAAACAGCAGTAGCAAAGTGCAAATAGTTGGTCTAGATCTTTTCTCAAAGACAACATTTTCCCTCTGAAGGAAGAGAATTTCTTCCTTCTTCTTTTCTTTGTGACGAAAGAGATGTACATTGCTTTCAGGCCACAAGTGTATCTGCCTCATCTTGCTGATTTGGCAGATGCTGAGATCCCTGAATCTGTTGCTTATCATTCAAGAGGCAATCAATTGAGAATACGTACTCTTGATCAACAGTAATTTAATTCTTTCCACTTTATTGATGTTGTAATGACCCTGATTGTAATGACTGTATCTTCCCAAGAGCATAGATATTAGCTTTGCTAATAAGATTTTCAGGAATTTTATCTGTATCAGCACCACATGAAGAAGGTACAAAGGACTCCATCACCATCTCTGGCTGTTCTTACAGCCACGTATGGACATGGATATGTATTTCCTTCCAAGATATTGGAAACGTGATGACAAGTGAAAGTATGTTTTTTGGGTATTCATGAAAGGTTGGAGTTGAAATATAAAAACATAGAAGCTTCTTGCTGAACTCAAAGATACAGAGAGCATTCTCAGGTGGGTTGCTTTTTGTGTACCCTATATCTGTGTCCCAACAGAAGAGCTGATGTTAATCACTAGTAGTTCCATTGATAGCACAAAGTGCAAGCAGCAGAAAAGCTGTAACGTACTGTGTGTGGTACAAGTGAAACCTACTTCCACAGTGAAATCCATAATTTCAAGTCACAGAAGCTAGCATTTCTCCACTGAGTGTCTTCCCTCAAGAGGTTACTGTTAGGTCCTTAGGGAGCATGTTGTCATTAACTGGAGAAAATTGCTTCCATTTATTTGTGCCTCTTTTTCCCCTACAGAATGGGGAAAATATCAGTGCCAAGGAACCCACACCCACACAAGGAGCTTTGTCAGGAACCTTTTTTCCCAAGCCATCTATATTGTGAAGGTCGCAAGAATGCAGATATAGACATCACAGACAGAAAAGCCAGGTGCACACAGAGGTCCTCCTTGTAGGGTAACTGGATATTGTTCACAAAGCCTGTTTTCAACATTTGACATTGGTGCCTACTTCAGTTTATGAGAAAGTCTAGAGGAATCTCCTATACAGAAATAAGCATGCTTAGCCTACTGCTGAGCTATGCCCATTACAGAAAGCACGTCTTCCCCTCTCTGGACTGCTCGACACAGAAACACTAGGAACTGCTCTGCATTCAGAGCATCAGAGGAATAGTCATGAAAAATAACGGTTCCCCCTGACTGCTGTGAATCGAGCATGCCTCATGTGAACAGCACCAACCACATCTTGGTTTGTCTGTGTGCAACCGGTGGCAGCGAATTTGTGCCTCTGTGTGGCCTGTGTGTTTTGCTGACTGTGCTGCTCACTGTGGCTCCTGAATGCTAAGGGTCAGCTTCTGGTGTACCCTGTGATCAGAGTGATCAGTCTGTTCAATCTAACCTCAGAACCCGTGGAGGTAGAAGGTGCAGAAGAAATCTCTTGCTAAGAGCAGCTGTAAATTGCAGCATCCCTTTTCCTCTTATAAACCACCACCATTGGTGGTTGGCTTGAATTACACACGGCATAAAAGATTCATGGATGTGTGCCAAGACAGGATGAAATGCAGCAGGAAGCAGCTCTCCCTTAAAACTTTGGTGCCCTTACAGGGGTGGGTGTGGAGCTGACATTTTTACATTTAAACTGCCTGAAGCACACCATAGTTCTTGCATCAGTGAAACATGACAGAAGTGTGGGGGGAATGCTTGGTGGGCTAGTTTTGTTCCTGCTGCAGGAACTACCGCCTACTGTTTTCCCCGGACCTCTTGGTATTCTGTTTTCCTGGACTCCATTCATGAGGCAATTATTTCTGCAGTGATGGAATGTTTAGAAATTTGCATAATAACTTGGTCATGTTATCTTCACTGTGCTCCTTACCCTGCTGCCAAAATGTGCAGATCTTCGGCATTCCTTGTGACTTCCAAATCGAATCACTACTTTTCCCCATCTGGAATTTTACAGATATGCAAACTGTCAAACACTTCTCTTAAAAAATAACTTTTTAATTTTATAAAGACAAATTTTCTTGATACCCTCCTTCAATTTTCTGCGTATGGCCTTGAGGCTAATTTCACATTTGGTAAGCTCATGGATATAAGCAACTTACAGCTGGATAAGCTTGATTCCCTGTTTACAGCTGTCCTACAGCTGGTCGAAATACCAAGGTTAATTGTTATTCCGGATTTAGCAATACAAAAACTCACGCAGGGCAGAGGTTAAACTGTATTCTCATATTTCTTCCATTTTAGGTTTGTAATCCTGGGCTGGTACAATTTCTGATCTCATTCTGTCTTCTTCCAGTAAAGCAACAAACTGAGCCAAAGCTCAAGAACTGGTGAACAGCTTGGTGTAAATTGTTTTTAGCATTCAGTCCCCAGGACAGTCAGTGGAAGTGAAGGGCTCTCTGTACCTTTTCAACAGAGTTGTGCTGACATAATGTGTATGAAGCCTTCTATCTGCAGCTGCCTCTGAAAATAGTGTCTGCCACCCTCTTACTCAGTTCCCCCACCAGAAACCTTCATAGACAAAAACCATTTTTATTTTTCCAGGATGCTGACATTGTGGAAGTCATTTAAGCAGAGATTTTTGTCAAGTGCTTTTGAGAACCCTTTTGATTTCTTCTTTCCCGTTTGTATTTTCCTTTAAAGAAAAGGACATTGTACTTCTGTGCAATTCATCTCCTCCAAAAGAATGCTTTGTGGCTGCACAGCTCCAGCGTGAACAATATCAGCACTATCAGCAGAGATGTGCTCACGCTAGGGCTAATCCTCCATTCACTTTCCAAACGATACGTGTATCAAAATTTTGCTGTTTCTGATCAGCTGGAAAAGACAGTGGCAGCACATAAATGTAGAGGTCTGACACATCACTCATTATGCTGAGACTAATATGGCTTTATATCTCATTTTAGCTACAGAGGAAGTCCCAAGACCACAGGGGATTATCAGAAAAGCAGCAGCGTGGAGATATGTATAGAGGGGGAAGGGAAATGAACAGCTGGAGAGTGCTCAGCACTGGTACTCTACAGGGACAGCAGAGATCTCATCGTAAGTGCAGAGATCTTGAGAGCACACTGATCTCACAGGGTTTGCAGGAGAACACACACTGCTGGTTGTGGACCAGCACCACCACCTGCACTGACTTTTATCCCATACTGATTTGCTTCCCTTGCTGTATACCTGGCTGCAATGCTTTTGCAATTAATTTGTGTGCTAGTTTTCTTCAAGACAGCAGAAAGCTGTATCTTGTAATTAATTAGCTTTTTAGCATTGTATCAGTAGATGAGATGTTCTTTAATTAGCACACTGCGTTCTTTGAGGGGTTAGATTTTTCTATTATGTATGCACACATATATTCTTCTAAGTAGGGAAAATAGTCTTAGAATATTAAGAACTGTATTTGTCTAAACAAGTTCTCAAACAGGGAAATTAATTACTTCATTGCCTTGTTCTAGAAGTTTTTGCAAGTGGATGACCCTGCCAAAGTCAATAACCAGAAACATGGATCAATAAGGGAAACATATAGGCACATTTTAGTAGCTGAAAGAAAGCTTCAACAAGGATAATTTTATCATTAAAAAATGCCATTTCATGTATAGTTCCAAATCCTGTTTTCCCTCTTGTTTTCCAAGTTTTATCAGTGAAGCTGTCAGCTTTGTTTTGCTGTTCCCACATCTCTGACCCATCTGTGAGATGTTCCATCTTCCTGTACTTTCTTCTAAGGAGCTTTCATTTCTTCTTTAGCTGTTGCATGAAACCCTTACCCTTGCTCCTACTGAAGATAGCTTGCCCTCTTTCCTAGCTCCTGAAAACATACCTTTCCTTGCTTTTCCAAGATCTTGCCTTGCAGTGTGTTTGTGACCTGACATTTACACTCAGCACATAGAAAGTCACTAAGCCACTGTAGTATAAAAGTGCCAGCACTGCTCCATAAAATTTATTGATCCCAAAGAAAGTACACAGAGGCAAGTTAATATTCATTGGTTTAATAGAGAGGTACTCATGCTACCAGGAGTGGCCAGACAGTCAGCCTCTGCCAAGTCCTCATTACCAGTGGCAGCTGGCTGGCAAGATGTCTGCACCACCCCTTAATACCATCCCCTGTGCCTTGTATAGACAGACACCAAACAGCAGGAGACAATGAAGCATCACGTATCAGAATCAGCAAGGTCATCCACAGAAAGCAAGGAGACTTAGTTACATCTATAGAGCAGTTTCTCAGAAACAAGTTCCTTCTAGCTGCTAAAGGCAGTTAGTTTTGTGTTCCCAAGCTAACACCAGCCCTTTCTCCCCAGTCACGTGTCTGTTCAGGCCATGATACGTATTTTTCCACACAGCCACCCAAATGTTCTGTTCAGGGAAGGTGATGGAAAGTATAAATAAGGGGTAAAGAGACAAGAGTGAGGAGATGACATAATGAATGAATTCATCATGGGAATGAAATCTTTTGTGTCCGGAGATGTGAGATTAGGCTAAGATGGAGAATTGCTCCTGTACTTGCTGTCCTTGATATGTGTGCCCAGTTCTTGTTTCATTCCTAGATCAATCCTCCTCACATTCTCACGTTCTGTTTTGTTTTTCACTTCTCTGCTTAATAATTTAGCTGGAAGATTAAGAACTGCTGACTGAATTACCAAAGTTGTAATCAGAGTGGCAGTAGTTAATGGGAGCCTGTGAATATTTTCATAGCAAAAAAAAAAAACAAACCAAAAACCAACAAAAACAAACTGATGAACAAACCAGGCAACTGACCAAAAAGAAAATATAAAGAAAAAATATTATGTTTTACTGTGAAATGAATGCCATAGCTAGATTAGGTTATTACCCCAAACATGCTCCCTTTCCTTTGCCAACCAGCTGATGCATCAGAACAGGAGTTGTGAATGCAGGTAGTAAGTCTTCATCAACACTACCCAGCTGCATGAAAGGTGACCAGCTTGTGACACTACAGAGAAGAAAAGCTCCTATCTGCCATTTCTTTGTCTTCAGCAGCAGCAGGGGTGAGTTCGTATTTGAACATTTGCCCTAGGCACAGCTCAGGCATATACTGACCTATTGTACCAGAAATTTCAGCAGGCTCTGTGCTGCAAAGATTAACACAGACAGTGAAACTACTTTCCAGGTTGCCTGAGGCTCATCTAAGGTGGAGATGAGATAATGTTTTTGTCCTGCGTATAGAACAGTTCTGGGCCATGACTTTAATTGTGACAAAGATAGAATTCGGCTTTGTAAGATCAGGCCTAATAGTGAAGAAAGGTCATCTTAGGTCGACTTTGTCTTTGAAAGAATTTGGCTAGTCTTGACTGCCTTGCTGTATCCTAAGAAGACAAAATCCAGCTGTGGAAATCAGGTTTCCCAGAGTTTTATCTAGTCTAGTAAATGCTTGCTTTAATTCTGGGATTTAATCATTCCAAAGTTGGGAGCAATGTTGTGATGAAGTTGTGATGGTGATCTCTATCCTTCAAATTATTTCTGAAATATTTATGTAGTTTAAGTTTTTTTATGTAGTATGTACATATATATATATATATACATATACTATATATATATATACATATACAATACACAAATGTATTATTATGTATTATGTATTAATAATAATAATTTGAAGGATAGAGATCACCATCACAACTACATAAATGTGTACATACTACATAAAAAACTTAAACTACATAAATGTGTATATTTCTGGCTTGCATCCTACATTTAATAGGAGATGACATTTCCCAGGGAATTTCCATTTTCTCCTGCATCATTTTTACCACTTATTTAGTTTTGGTTGACTCCTTCATTTTACATCCTTTCTTTTTCACTGGAGAGAAAGAAAGATTGTGTTAATGATGTACTGCTGGTACAGTCTTTCCTTCAGAAAACAGTGGCTCAGGGAAGAAGAACAAGGACCATTCATTCTGTCTGTGCTTGTTCCTGTGCAGCCTTCTTTTTTGCCCATGAGACGGCGTTCACCCAGCATTTTATCCTATATCCTCGTGTGATCCCAGCCACATTCTAGTTCCTAGTCTTGTTTAATATCCAAAAAAAACCAAACCTCCTGCACCTAGGAGAAGCCTTAGGGAAATCTATAAACACACGAGGCAGAGGTGAAAGTATGTGTAGTTGAGAGAGTCAGAATTTAAACCAGTAAAGAAACAAATTCAAAGTCCAATAGAATGGACAGGAAAGTGTATTCAAATGCATAGGTTGCACTGCAAATTTTGATTGTGATTTCCATTTGCTTGTTCAATTTTGCTGTCACCCTGTCTATTAAAACAGCTGTGTGCAGGGAGCTCTGGTCATGGCATCCACCTGGCAGAAATGTCACTTACCTGTACTCCTATGTCCTCTCCTGCTGTGGGACCTGACACAGCTACACAGGCAGAGCCATCAAGGGAATGCACAGCCATCCAGGCCTCAGGCTTCAGGGCACGCCTGAGCTTTCTGTCTAGGTCTGCTCCAGCTGGATGCATATAATCTATGGGGCCCAATGGGATTAATGCCAGGGTACTCAAAGAGCTATCTTATGTCACTGCAAGAAGTCTTTCAATTCGTTTTGAATGGTTGTGGGAATCTGGAGAGGAGCCAGTGAACTGGAAGCTGGCAAAGGTTGTCTCAGTTTTCAAGAAGGGCAAGAAAGAAGACCCCGATAATAACGCCTCACATCAATGTCTAGTTAAAATTATGGAGATCATTACAGCTTTTTCATACATAAAGGGAGCTTATAGGAAAGATGGAGAAATGCATTTCTTCAGGGCCTGTAGTGACACAGCAAGGGGGAAAGGTTTAAACTGAAGGACAAAGGTAGTGGAACAAGCTGCCCAGAAAGCTGTGGACGCCCCATAATTGCAAACGCTCAAGGCCAGCTTGGGTGAGGGAAGGGCAGATCGGATCGTTTATGCGGGTTTCTTCCAACACAAACCATTCTATGATTCAATTAATCTAACGCAAAAAAAAAAAAAAGACAAGCATTCCATTAAATGTGTATTCTGCTCAGTGGCCTTCCCAAAAGAGCAGAAGCAAAAGGGAGCAAAGATGCTATGAAGTAGATGAGAGGAGATGCCTGTTCCTGCTAGTCTAGGGAACAGTTTAATAGTCAGTATTGTCTCCTCCATCTATGTGAGCCATGAAAGTATAACACTGGAAGCACTCTGGAAAAGGGGTTGTGTTTGGACCTCCTCATACCATAGAACCACATGCACAGCAAGCTGTCACCAGAAACACCAACACAACCAACTCAATTGTCCTTAATTCCACAACAGCCTGTTCAATTTCTTGGCACACTGTTTGCAATTTAATCACAACCTCTCTTTCCTATTTATCTGATAGGCTGTGAACACTTGCATGCCTCTGGGAGATACGAATGGATCAACTGATTGGAAGTGTCCATCTTCATGTCTTTGCCCCTTCCCCCTATGGATGACTGACATGGAACTCAGGGGAACAGCTGGCCAAGAGGAAGATTTCCAGCCAGAATTCAGTAAGTGTTTGGGGTGCAAGGGTCCGTGTTTTGTGGGGACAAAGAGGACATGGCTTATGATGGGATTTGGCAAATCAGGTTGTTGGTTGGACTTGGTCAACTTCAAGGGGCTGCCCAACCTATGTGATTCTATGATTCCAAGTTTGCTCTTCTGGCTGCACCTCTGCAGTGTTAATATGCTCAGGAGGTGTCCGCATTTGCATCAGTGCTTGGTTTCTTAGTTGGGATGATGAGCTAGAGTTTAACAATATGCCAGTACTAGTCTAGAGGTGTGCAGAGACACCAAAACCAGTCTGCAAGTAGTCTTACTCATAGCAAACATCCCACACAGCTTGAGAGGCACGATGAGACAAATTCAGTGGACCTTCATTCATATCCACTTATTTTATATCATTCTTTAACCTCACATCCTGTGAACATTCTCAGTTTCACATCCTGCCGTTTACTCAATGATCACATGGTCAGGCATCATTCTGCTCAAATATTTGGAACCAGTAGGCAATCTGAAATGGCTCGTGTCACTTTCAACAGCCTCTTTAATACCTTTTCACATCTTGGTTCCTTATATTTCCATTTGTTGTGCAAAAATGATATTTCCTCCATTTTTCAAAACTCAGAATCCATAGTAGGTCTCTATCATTGATATTCACTATGGTCTTCAGGGACATGTCCTGAAAGATTTCAGAAAAAGTCTGCAAAAAATGCAGATTATTCCTAATTTCAACTAAATTAGAGCATTAGAAGACTTTTTAAAACTCATTTTGGAAAAAAGAAAAAAAGCACCTAGGTCGATACACAAAGTAGGTTGTATGTGGCTTGCAGGGAGCGTGCATAGGTATGTACTCATCTGTTAATGTGATTTTTATATGAATTATTAATTGGGGGATTTTTGAGCTACACAGGATAGGGATGTATCCAAAAGCATCTTTGGAAGTCGCAATATACACGTTGTCCACCTGTTTGAGTAATTTGTTTTGGTAGAAGAACAAGCTGGTTATGATCCCTCAGGGCTCTGGTTTTTCATCAGTCATTAGCCCCCGTCTCTTCAGTTATGAAATGTGCAGATCTGCCTGGCAACCATATGCATTTCAGTGTATTAACTGCTGCTGAGCCCTTCATATTGCTTTGCAACTGGTTCTGCTCCAGTGACAGCAGTGGCTCCACATTGAGGTGGCTTTACTTGCAGGCAGAAGGGCAGGGTAATGGAAACACTGCTAACCCTCTTGGGGTATTTTTTCCGTCTTTTCATTGAAGGGAAGCCACGCATGGGATGAAGAGGTGGCTGAGGACAACGAGCACCAGACCCACGCTGTAGCCCTTCTTGGCCACCTGGGCACACTGCTGACTTGCATTCAGCTGAGAACTGATCAGTGCCCCCACATCCTTTTCCTCCACAGAGCTTTCCAGCCACCCTGGCCCAAGCCTGTAGTGTTGCATGAGGTGATTGTGACCAGAGAGCAGGACTTGACGCTTGCTCTAGTCTTGTGACTGGTGTGTCCTTATGGATGGTTCTGGGCTCTTCAGGAGAGACAGGCAGGGCAGGCAAGGTGGGAGGAAGTGCTGCGTATGAGGAAGGGGCTGGGCTGTATGGGGCTTGCAATTAGGCACTACAATATAAGAAAGAAGTAAAACTATTAGGCTGAGAGCCTCTGGGCAAGGATTGACAAGCAAATAAACTGTATATTGTTGTGGGAGTTTACCACTGGCCAGTTGACCATGATGATGGCACTTATTGATGAATTATTCTTCAAGAAACTAGGAGATAGCTCTAGATGAGCCATCCTTGATGCTCCAGGCATTAAATAAAACACCACACAGATGATGAAAACAGATACATGAGCTTCCTACAACACCTTAATGACAGCTTCCTAATACAGGTACTAAGGGAGCTGACTAGGAAAGGTGTCCTGCAAAATTCTTTGTTTCCCTCGTGAGTGAAGCAACTGTTGGTGGAGAAGAGAACTTAGAAGGAAAAAGAAAGTGTATGGCCACTGCAGAGGTCAGGCAAAATGAGAAGACTGCAGAGATGCTGTTCACTTCTACAGGGAGAAGAATTGTGTGGCTGTAGCTCAATTAGAGTTGAAGTTGGCTGGTAATACAGTGGATAACAAAAAGTGCTTTTAAAGTTATGTTAGCAGCAAAAGGAAATCATCCAAAAGGAAAGATTTCCCTCTTAGCCTTTTCTTCTTGCCTTGCTCAATAAGTGAGAATACAGAAAAAATCCTTTTGTCTCTGCTTCCCACAGTCTTGCACTAATATTTTCAAGTCTTAGGTTTTCATTGAGATTTTGTTCTATTTTTAAAAAATAAAAAAAAAAAAAGGAAAAACAGCCAGCCCTTTTTCCACCAACATAGGTCTCTTTTCTCTTATCCTGATTCAGTGAACTTTTCCCACAGGTGCCAGAATCATGAAAACTCAGAAGTGCAAAATCAAAACAACTGAGCTGATTATATGGCTTGTATGAAAAACTGACCTTCTTTGGAAGGATGAAAGGAAGGATAGAAACTGAGGGACAAAAAAAAAAAAAAAAAAAAAAAGCATCTTTGCTCATAGGGAATTCTGCTGTCAGATTTTTAGATTTGCAAAGATATGGAAGTAATGTGGCTGCCTAAATCTCTGGTTTAATAATTTATTGTGTTGTGTTTTGAGTCGGAAAAGCAGAAATGTATTTTTCAAGGAAAAAAAAGCAGAATAATGTGTGTGTATCTGCTAATTATGGGATTCATATGAGGCTTTCCATACTGATATTGCTGGTGTATCCTAACAAAACACAGAGCAGAGGTGCAGAGTTCTGTCCATGGTCTTGGTAGCAATCCTCAACTTGAGACCAAAGCAGAACCTCAGGAGCTGAGAATCAGGTTTGTCCTAACAGCCAGGCAGGTCATGAGGTAAGTGACAGAATTGCCAGTTAGCATAATCTGAGTTATAAAATTGGAGAGGTACGGATTTGAAGGATAGGCTGCTCAATGGATTAAGAACCAGTTGGCTGGAGGCAGCCAAAGGTTGTGATCAACGGCTCTGTGTCAGAAATGATAGTTGTTATCTTTGGAAGGGTCTGCTCTTGGATACCCAGATGATATTTTGCACAGGTTCCTTGGCGCTAAAGGACATGTAAGCTCAGCGGGTTGCAGCTGCCTATGAGCTCTTCCAGCTGAGGGAAATTCTTGCTCTGAACATAATACAGCAGCTGTAGTGACTCCTGTGCCAGTGCTGTTCTGGTATGCTGGTCTATATATGTTCCAAATAATAGGAAAAAAATCAGGAAAAAAATCAGTGTGGGATAGAGACAGAGACTGCTACGTTCTCTGGATTTGGTGTGGGCACCTTGGGCTGTGCTGTGCACCTGGAGGGACCCAGGTTGGACATGATGTTCTCTGAGAATCATCAGCCTCCAGCTCTCTGGCAGTGTCAGAGAGGAGACCAACAGCATGTCAGCTGGTGTTTTTCGAGAAAGTTACTGCTCCTGCAGCATCCAAAAGACGATGAACTCTCCCATGTCCCAGGTGAAGCTTGGGAATGGCTGTGCTGAGGAGTGGCACGCGTATGATGTGCCGTGGGCATCAACATCAGGCACTGGTTTCCCCACTGTATGAAGCAAGTAGAAATTGTTGCTGTTTTGAAAGCTGTCCCACAGAAAAAAAATCACCCAGTCATACTTAACATCACCATCCTGGGAATCAATCTTTGCTGGAATGAAGAGAGAGGCATTTGTTTAATAAATTATGAGCAGCAGCCTGACTGAAAGCACAACTTCTTAACAGTACTTGGCAACAGTACTGCTTGTGATGATATCCTTAATGCATTTGCTACTGAATAAGTAATAGATTTTCTCGATGCGAATGCACATTCTGCTCAACTTATTTTTCTTGAATATTCAGGCGCTCACTTTCAGATAGGAGGGTTATTCTGTACAAATGACCAATTTTGTACCCTATATTTCTTTTTGTTTTATGTTGATTACAATAGTGTTATTTGTTTGCAAGAGTAAAATTAATCCCCGAGCTGGAGAAGCATTTGCTTAATGTTAAGCAGAAGCAAAGTCACATTGATTACCACAGATATTTGTATATGTTCAAGGACTATGCTGGTTCCTTGCACATTGTCCTTGCTAATTTACTAGGGGACCTTTCTTCACCTCTGCTCTTGTGAGGCCCCATCTGCAGCGCTGCGTCCAGGCCTGGGGCCCCCAGCACAGGAAGGACGTGGAGCTCTGGGAGCGGGTCCAGAGGAGGCACTGAGATGAGCAGAGGGCTGGAGCAGCTCTGCTGTGAGGAAAGGTTGAGGGAACTGGGCTTGTTCAGCTTGGAGAAGAGAAGGCTGCAGGGAGACCTCATGGTGGCCTTCAGTGCTTGAAGGGAGCGGATAAACAGGAGGGGGAACGGCTGTTTGTGAGGGTGGATGGTGATAAGGCAAGGGGAATGGTTTTAAACTGAGACAGGGCAGTATGTTGTAGGTCATTATGGGGCCCAGACATTGTTTTAGATATGTAGTGATTAAGAGCTGTGGGCATTCAACAATACAGAGGAGATCATCAAAGCGGTTAAGGCTGGAGGCAGTCTTGGCTGTAGCGACCATGCCCTGGTTGAGTTTGTGATCTTGGAGCCTGGCAAGGAGAAGAGTCAGGACCCTGAATTTCAGGAGAGTGAAATTCTGGCAGTTTAAGGAATTATTGGACAGGATCCCTTGGGAAATTCTCCTTAGGACAAAAGAACGGAGCAGAGCTGACAGCTTTTTAACAGTACCCTTCTGAGAACATGAGATCTCTCCATGCCCCAGCATATGAAATCAAGCAGATGAGGCTGGAAACCAGCATGGCTGAGCAAGGACACGCAAGTTAAATAGAGAAAATGTGAGAGCAGTGGAAACAAGGATGCATGACCTCAGAAGAATGCAGGGATGCAATCTGAAAGTGCAGAGATGGGGTCAGGAAGGCCAAGGTGTAGATCAAACTGAACTTGGCAAAGGATTTGAAAAACAGAGGGGGAAAAAAGGGATTTTACAAGTATATTGGACAGAAGAGACAGGCAAGGATAGGCCCTCTGATAAATGAAAAGGAAGAACTGGCTACAACAGGCATGGAAAGGCTGAGGTACTCAACAGTTCTTTGCCTCAGTCTTTACTGGCAGTCAAGCTTCCCAAGCCTCTTGTGCCCCTGAACCTCTAGTTGTCTAAAATCCCTCGCACAGTAAAAGAGTCAGTCTGAGGCCACCTCATGAGACTGAATGTAGACAAGGCTATGGGGCCAGACAACAATCATCCTTGGTCATCTGCAGGGTTAGCTGTCACGTGAAGAGTGGTTTTCTGCAAATTGTGCTATGCTTTCTCTGCTTCTCAACACATTTACCTAATTTCATGCATAGTTATATGGAACAGTTTCCTATATTATAACATTGATGAACACTGGACTCAGCCTATAAAACTATGAACACTTTGTTTCTTTCCAAATTAATCTGACTGTCACTTCAAGAAAATGTCTTGCACCCAGCACTTCTTTGAGAGTTTCCTATAAGTGAATAAATTTCTTATTTATTTTCTTGCTTTGAACATCTGAGATGTGAGATCATCGGTATCTTTAAACTTAACATAGGTGTCTGTTACTCACTGTAAGCTCTAGGCAGCCTTCACATCCCTCACTTCCATTTTACTTCCCACAGCAGCTGCAGATATCCCCAATATTTAATTTTAGTGCCTTGTTACTCTTAGCTGACTTTGTCTTACGTTCTGTGGATCTACAGCTATTTATCAAGATTTTTATTATAGCAGTAACTTGACTTATTGTGGGAGAAGTGGTCACTAACATTCAGACTAGCCAGATATTGTGGATTTATTGTTACATACTCTTGCACAGAATTTTAATGACCTTTTGTACTCTATTGCTTAATCTTCCACCTATTCATTTGCACTAGGAAGCCACAATGTCCAGTTCCATTTATTTCTTGGTACAGGCAATCTATTGCAGTGCACTCATTTTAGTTACTGCAGTATATTGGGTGCTAACAAACGATACTTCAGCTTTGAAATAATCTTCTATTCCTACCTGTGTTACTAATTAGTGTCCTGATGGGGGCCTGTTTACTTTCTTTAGGACAACTGAGATGGAATCAACCTAGCAGAAGCATTTAATGCATTGAAAGTGGTTGGTTGAATTCCTGTATGTAGATCGCAAACTTGCAATCAACTTTCTCAGTAATGTTTTTAATATACTTAACAATATGAAGTTGGTCTTTGGACTCTAGATTCCCAACTGTTAGCTATTTGAGTTGTTAAAAAGAGGTGTTGCTTTCAATTGGGTGAAAAGGACATGCAGGAAAAGAAAAAATCTCAAACAATATGCTCAAAAAGTAAGCGATTTTTATTTGTTTTGTTTGTTAGCCATGAGTAGCAGTAAATTTTCAGTCATGAAAAAAAGGACAGACATAAATCAATTCACACAGTTCTGAAGAGATATGATGGAAGTGTCAAGAAAATAGCTCATGAAACCTGATTGTGATCTTATAAAAAATCCCACGTAGAGGAAAACGGTAAGCAGAAATTTCAATGTATTTTAGTACAAAAAGATAAGCATTGGGTTAGCTGGCATTAGTTCATCAAGGAAGATCTCTTTTGGATTTGCCTCGAACAGGATTTTAAAATTTACCACTGAGTTACTAGCTCAGATCAGGGTTGTACCACTTGAATGTAGTCAAGACAAAACAGTTTTTAACTCCAGACTAGCTAATCTAAAACTAAAGAAAAGGGGAAATCACAGCTCATAGGCTAAAATTAAACTAAATTTGTTTGTGACCTGGATCTTGGCACTATGAAAGGAAATTAGCTTAGTCATGATGACTGGATTATTGTTAGAATGAGTTCCATCTTCTGTTTGTTGGGGCCCATGCTTATTTTGTTAGCATTGTTGTGAGGCTGGTCATGGAAATAAACTTATGATTCTATGGCCTCTTTCAGGACCAAAAGAGGGAGAAACCAGCATGGGTAGAGACAGCAGCACCAACTACCTTGTCAGTCATACAGAAAGTCTTTCTTTCTTTTATTTTTTGATTTTTCTCTCAGAAGCAGACCGAGAGGTTGATGTTCACCTCCCAGAGCATCTGAGCTGCGCTCTGGCTGGCAGTGGGGGACTGGCCTAGCTCCACAATGAGGGTCACCTCTTGCAGGACAGAGGGGAGTCCTTGGGGCTGCTGCTGGCTTTCCTTTTCAGGGGGCACCAGGGACCCTCAAACAAGCAGTCCCTGCTCTAGGCTGCGGGTCCCACTGCTTCCACCTGTCCCAGCTCCTGCTGTGGCTCCTCCTCTGAGGACACAATGGCAATGCTGGGGAGCCTAGGATCCCCACAAAGACATGGAGAGCTCCTCAGCACTGGGTCCTGCAGGGCTGGTGGTGTAGCCTGGACCAGAGGCAGGAGGCCCTGATAGCAGGGAGAAGGGCTAAGGGTGGCCATGGGGCCGTCCTGCCCTTCTGCAGCATGGGCGCCCCAGTGTTCCTGCTGACAGCAGATCTCTGGGCTGCAACAGGGCCTCCTCACAAAGGGCACCATGAGGTCTTCAACAAAGAGCCTCAGCACCCACAGTAAGGCCACTTTGTTGAGCTTTATACAAAGGAAACCCACAAGACAAAGTGGCGTTGCAAAAACCCTCCACCTCTCATTGCCAGAGATATTCTTGATCTTTTCTGGGAGCTATTGGAGCTGGGGTTCAAGGTATTCTAGATATTTTTGGAAAAAGGCAGCCCAGACCTCAGGTGAGAAGCTGTGCTCACGAGTGATGAGCACTGGCTCTGCAAACGCCTGCTCGTCCTGTAGGCTGTCATCTGAATGTTTTGCTGGCTGTGGGACAGGATACCCAAGATAATCATCTGTCCTCACTGAGTATCAGATGCTTGTTTTGTTGTGCCTGCGTATGGCACAACTCAGCTTCATTTCCCACCGGAACACACAGCCATATCAAAGCTGGTGGAGATGGGGTCACATAGGCAGCATCATCCTGACTCTGCCCACAGTCATGGCAGTTCTAGTCCGGTTCTGTGCTGTGTGGGGAGAACTGCGGTTGGGAAGATGCTCCCCTGCAGCGGGCAGAAGGCGTTGCAAACTCCAGAAGAGAGAAATCACAGTCTCTCACTGCCCCAGGGGCAGGCAGAGCAATGCCCTCGTCTCTCAGCAGAAGACCCTCCCGGCCCTTGCTCTCCATCAGGCTCCCCAGGGGTTGTGTCCCTGCATCACTTGCCTATGCTGCTACATGCACCCTGCACAGCCCCAGCTGCCCAAGCCACACAAGGTCAAGGAAAATGCTGGTGATGCTGTGGGATGGGCACAAAGAACTGCTGCCAGAAGCCCCTCAGCACACACCAACCAAGGCCTCATTCAGTGCTCCAAGTCTCGCAGGTGTGCTCAGCTGGAATCCAGGCATGAGTCCATGCTGGACATTGACATGTGCAAATTTATACAGTGAGAGTTAGCGAGGTCATGGTTACCTCTTGCTGTGTCACAAGCCCTTAGTCAGTGACCTCACAGTCCATCTCTGCATGTATTCTAGAACCAGTTTGGGCCTCTATCACCATCCATCGTTCCGTGCTTTTCCTTTGTAATGGTGATACATCTGGGAAAATAAAAATTTCTCAAAAATCCTTCTGTGAGCTGTTTACGCTTTCTGAAACTTAGAGAGATGCTTCTTTTACCTGTTCTACTTTGCATGCAATACAAATTGGTGGCAGCCTCTACATCAGGCTTGCCTTGTATACCAAGTGCTCACAGTACTCTACAGGCCTTCCTTTAGCAGGGGGTTCTACTAGGTGATCTCCAGAGGACCCTTCCAACCTCTATGATTCTGCGGTTGTGTGATTCATTCTTTCTGTATACAGGAGAGCTCTTAAAATGAGTAACACAGTTATCTGCATCGTGCAAACAAGAAGTTTAGTGAATGCCAAAGTCAGTTTTAAGAGTCAGGGAAGTTCTGGTCCCTCACGTAAAACTCCTGACAAAACTACTGCCTTTGATTTTGTGCTCTTGTGTTTATCTTTTATGTTGGAGCTGACTGATGCCTGCAATGAAATGCCTTCAACTAACTTGCTGTAAAAGCTAGCATGGGAGTTGCTCAGATTCTGTATAAATGTGCATATAATTTGCCTGCTGATGAATTATTTAAATCTCTGCTATTTATGGAAGCTGTCAGCATGCTTTCTCTGCTGTTTTGGCAGGAGAAGCAAAGAAATCTGAGTGAACTGACTGACTAAGAGTTAAAATTTATTAATATCCACAGTGCTCTGCATTATTTTCTACTCCGTATTCGTCAGTTTTCAAAGGTATTACCTGTTACTATAAATACAGCACATGCTTCCAGAGTAACGTCTCTTCATTTGTCTGGCAAAATGAGCCATTTTTTAGATTTCACTTTTCAAATCTATATTAAGGCTTGTATGTGTATTTGGGCTCTCAGCACAGACAGCTTTTACACTTGTCTCATGTTGCCATTCCTCCATGTGGTGTTTGTGCTCAGTGATGGATTTCACATAGTAATGCTGGAAGCTCCCACGCACCGTAGAGAAATGGGACTGGGCTGCTACAGAGTTGTCAGGCAGGCCTGGTACTGCTCAGAAGCTGGTTTGCAGCAGAGAGCTAGGAAATAGTTGGTATAATGTTTTATAGATTCCAGATTCCACATACAATGGGCCCTACTTCTCTCCTACTCCTGAAGCCACCATAGGAGACAGGGGTTGATGCAGAGTTGATGTGGTGCCATGACGACCATGGCAGGCTGCTGGCCTCCCACTGCTGCCCTGACCACACATTTCTGAAACCGTTTTGTGCCAGCCCAAGCACTGCTGCCTCCGTGTATCTACAGAAGGAGCAGAGAAGGAGCTGGGGAAGGGAAAAAGAAGAGTGAGATTTTAATGTGCACAAACGCTACTGCCAGCACATGGATACATGTAGGAAAACGTGGTTGGGGAGAGGATGACGTGCTGGGGACAGCATTCTGTAAGTCAGTTTAGAGTGGGAATGGAATCGACCCACTGGGAGATGACATAGTTGTCTTTTATACTATTCCTTGTAGCTTTTAAGTGGCCTTGCTGATAAAAGTAGGCTTAAGTATTTACTTATTTATCAATGAAAGCATACATGCTTTTAGAAAGCAACATAAATTATTTATCTGGAAATATTTCAGATAGAAGAATGCCTATATATAGCAGTATCTATTGATATATTGATATCTATATTCCTATATATATCACTTAGTGTGCGCAATAATCATCAAGTTGTCTTCCAAAAAGACTAGAAAAGTGTTTTGCAAAGGTTAATTGATTTCAGAATCTCCGTTTTACAAAGAGATCGGCTGAGTGTGCACACGGGGTGTTTAAATTTCTCATTCAAAGAAAATAAAGTCAAAGAAAATCCTTCTACCAACTTGCCTGGACTTTCCTGAGGCCAAACCATATGTCACTGTCAGAACAAAGGTCTGACTGAATTGTCCAGACTTCCTGCTCCTGTGTTCTGGTTACTAGACTTCTTTGCGTGCTGCTGGGAGAATGATGTTACAGCGACTTCTGATGAATGTCTTCTTAGCTTCTTAAAATAAGCCTTTTTTTTTTTTTCCAAAAGGCAAATAATAATTATAAACCTTCCCTGGGATGAAACTCAGTCTGAGGATGGTTACGACAACCTTGAATTAGTTTAGCCATTTCTTCCTTAATTAAAGAATGCCAAAAAAGCACTTCTGTGGTTTTGCATTATGTGCTTAGCACTTATCTCAAATAACATGAAGTGGCTTCGAAAATGTAATTGACAGCATGAACTCAGCTTTTCTAGTATTGAAGCAATATAATCTGCGAGTTAATTAGGGTGGAATAGTTTGTACCAGGACAATGGTCCCACATATGAAGCAAGGGCACCACAGGCAACTGCTGCAGCTCGTTGCAACTGTCACTGCTAAAACTTCCAGTCGTAGTTGTGGTATTTGCTGCGCTGGGAAGGGTGTTGGTAAGCAGCACTCAGTCCAACAGTTAACAGAAGTTAATGCTCATACACAGATAGAAAGCATGTGGGTGAGTGACAGTGCAGTCACAGCAGCGTGCAGGGCCAGGACGAAACATTGCTTTTCACAGTTACAAAGCCTAATGCAACGAACTCACCTCTGCACGTGTAACTATGTCTGCAGTCTGGGATGTTGTCTCTTTCATGGGACACCCACTCTTAGCCTAGGAAAAAGGATGTGCTTGCAGAATAAAGAAGTAACTTAAAGCCAAAGAGCACAGTGTAAAGCAGCCCAGACTGTTAAGCTTTCCTCTGGACTCTTCCAGATGCAATCTGTTCGACCTTTAGGAAACGCCTAATATTTCCAAACCTGATATTAGGTGCAACAGAAGCTGAGTTGGGGCTTACTGATACTAAAGGAAAGGTTGCTGTACATATTAGCAGGTGATAGAGCAGATCCTGAGTGAGCTGTCAAATTGTATTATTATTCCTAAAGTGGGCAGGGATTTGCACGCCTATTTGCAAACATTATCTGCATCTGAAAAAAGAAATCCAAGCAAATCTTTGATATTTTATATACTCTTTGGAAAAATATAGAGAAAATTTATCTGAAGTACTGGAGGAGATGAGGAATTTAATGGAAACTGGTATTGTCTTGCATTGTCATGGGAGTTTCTCCTGATTTCTACTGATAAAACAGAAAAATCAGACCTGTCAAAGATAAGAAAGGTCCTAATTTGGGGGTTTGGCTCACTCACTATGAATAAGGGTGGCAGAATGTGACATCTGGTAACTGATAACTTCATTTACACCGTACCATTTTTCAGTGCTATGGATGTTTTAAAATGTGTACACACTGAATTCATAGCATTCATACCCTCAATTTCAAGCTTTTATGTACTGACTCCCTAGCTGGTTCTGAAAAGCAGTTAAAAGTCCCTGAGATAGAAATGGGTTTGGTTTGATTTGTTTTTTTCACTGTGGCAGGAAATAACTGGTGTCAAAGAGAAGATTTTGGGTTTCTTACTGCTGTTTTGCACGTTCAGTAAGGAGCGGTCACCTCACATTTGGGCCTGATTTGTAACTGAACACATGGAGAAATAGAAACAAGGCTTCATCCTCCTACCTGCCAGCACAGCCTGCAGGTATAGCAATAGAGAATGGTGAAACCTGTAACAGTAAAGTGATGGCAGTGTGGGGACAGAACATATGTCAGATTGATAACAAAATAAGCTGATAGTATGGGAGAAGCAAGTGGCTTTATTTGGAAAAGAGGATGGAGCACTAAGCGGAGAGAGCGAGTGGGGCAAGAGTGGTTGAAGAGGGCATACCCATTCTTCTTCCTTCCTTGTCCCTGATCAGCCTGAATGGAGAGAAATGAAAATAAAGCTTTCCAGCTCCTTTCACAAGCACAGGATCTGTTAATCTATTGTGGAGCACTCTGGATAATGGGTGTTGAAGATTCTGTCAGCAACAGAGATTTGTGCAACCAATTACCTCTGTGCCGCACCAAGTGTTTGCCCACAGTGTCAGCGCCCCCAACCCATTCTCTAATTAAAACTCACGCTCTTTGTGTGTGTGCAGTTCTGTGAGTCTCATCCCTCCCACCAACCCTCTTGTCCACAAATTCTCTTTCATTGGTATGAAACAAGAGCTCAGGAAGTGCAGTGACACCAAGCACATTAAGTACGGACGTGTCATAGCTCTCCAGGGAGCACAGATGGGGGCTTCAGCTGCAGCAGGTGCTGAGAAGACAGATCTGAACTCAACCACGCAATGTTTGTGAATTATCTGTATGGGCCTATTGTTTAGATGCATCCAGCTTGGTCACACACTGTGCAGGGCAGCAGTGATGCTGGGGAGCGGGGGGAGGGGGTGGCACTAATACAAATTCTGCTTTTAATTTAGGAAATGAAAAGAATGGCACTCCCTTCCCTGAGTGCAGCACATGAGGATCGCACAACGGACTTCACATTCAAACTGTGTTTGCAGAACTTAGGGAAGAAGAGGGTAAATGAGCCAGTTATTATGCTTACAAATAGATTTTCTATCCTCTTTCTAAGGGAGCTCTGTTCATTTTGTTATAGCTAAAGAAAAGTTTCAGACATTAAGGTCAAAACTACTTCTCCGGTTTAATCCAAGACGCATTTTCAGTTGTGTTAATTAAACTCTGCACTGCATACAGTGCTGGCCAGCCACTGTGCAGTAGACACAGCAAATAGCAGAGAGAGGACTTTCCAGCTGCTTTTGATTTTATTCCTTGGATGAATTTTGAAAATATTCAGCAGCATGTGTGTCCTGCTGTCCTCAGGTGCAATTAAGAATGTCACGGTTATGCACTAAGAGAAAGAGCTCAGTTTAAAGTAGAGGCTCTCAGATCAGCTTGTATACTGTCTGTGCTGCAGTACAGTCATGATAAATTTATACACAAAGTCAGACCAGAAGAATCAAATCATCTGGCTGCACTCTGGAGAGTTATATGAGCTCCATGCTTCTGTAAAGTTTTGGAACAGCAGTGTTTCCAGTTCGCTTAGTGGCCAAATGCTGAGTTGATGTTAAAACACATGCTTTCTAGGCCAAGCTTCAGCTTCTAGGATACTCCTCCTACTAAACAGAAAAGAAAGCCTAATAGATTGTAGTATCTCATGTAGTAACCCTTTCAATGTGAGATGAAGGTTAAAAAATATCACACTTGAGAGAGAGTGTGGTGCTGTCAGCATGCAGGGAAAAGAGAGAAGGTAGCAGGGCAGGTGAACTGCATGTCTGCTAGGATAGGATGTCGCAGGAAGTCCAGGATGAACCCATAGAAAGGGGAAAATTCAGGTGAAGATGTAGTTATGAGAAGTCAGTACAGAGGTTCTATTCCAGAGGTCATAATATTAACACAGTAGTCAGTTATTTTCTTACATGCCTCTTTATATTTTATACTGTACTCCTTAAATATATTCTTTAATATAAGTGACCATATTTATTAAAAGCTGCGGGAAAGAACAGTGTCATTAAAATTGTTTTTTTTTTTTTTTACTCTGAAGCTAATTTTGTGAGTGTCTGCTTATTCACTTTTCATCTTCTGAGCCAATATCTCCAGTTCGACTGGCTCATGCTCTGCTGGCACAGTGGCCAGCAGTAGTTTATATGGCAAGGCTGTGCCAAAGGAGCAACAAGGATAAGCTCCCCAAGCATGAGGGCTGCTACAGAAGTAATGCCTTCTATTTTATGGGATTGACACACAATGTCAGAGGCAGCAGAGGTTAAACCTTTCCACCAGTATTTTATATTTCATTACTGTGTGACAGATGGCAGCAGAGGGACAATCTGACAAAATGGTGTCTGACATCAGAATCTGAAGCAAAGGTGAGCTGCTGAATTCCTCCATGTGGAAAAACTGTGCCTGTTGACATTCACTGACATGCAGACCATTTAGGGAGACCAAGCAGTAGCTGTGAGCACAGAGAGGCAGTGGGTGGTGTGTTCAGCAGTGGTGTCAGCAACAGTAATTTACCTCCACTGGTGCAGCTTGTTATGAGAATGGCACATGGGCTCTCTTGTTCATTGCTGGCAAAAATTCATAGTTAATGCTGGTGTCTATGGTGCAAGATTTTAAAAATTTTTTAATTTCCTATTTTTTTTTAATTTTTTTTTTTTTTTTTTAATCTGAGAATTTGTCCTATGAAAGAAAATTACTGTGCTCTTCGTATCTGTTGTAGTTTCCCTGGAAATAAATAGGAGGCATTACTTTTGGAGCAACCTAGTATCAGCCTGTTCTGTATAGTTTTTAGAGCAGCATCTCAGAGAGTTTACTTGATCTTGTGACACTTTTTTCCATCCTACTTTTTTCACTGCTATTCTTTTACGGGTTTGACTTCAAAGTAACAGCACAGACAATGTTAAGACTTAAGTTTTCCAATTCCCACTGGAACTGTCATAATTAATGCTGTTAAAACATTTGAAGAACAAAAGGGAGAGGAAGGAAACGGGAAGGAATAAAGTGATTTACCCAAATTCATGGAACAAGAACTCGTGGCTCTTCGTTTGTCACCTCAGCACCATCTCCAGGCTACGTAGGAGGAAGATGCTGACCTCAGGTAGGAAGGAAGCTTCAGTTTCATGATCTTTTTTAAGAGCAGCAGCCAGAAGAAGTTGGTCCCATGAAGCATCAGCTTTCAGGATCACACTAAAGCCAGCCGACAGCCATTTGCTTGCCCTGAGCCCAGAACAACCACAGCAATCACGTAGTTGCCTTCCTTTCTGCAGCAGCAAAGTGAATGTAATTGCTCACTTTCTGATGCCAAAGCAATGCTCTTCCCACCAATCCTTTTTGAGCAGAGATTTGAGCATTTCCTCAGGTATCAGAAAAAGACCACCTTCACCAGGCAGCAGAGAAATGGCATGCACACTGGGAGATTTTTGTATTTGTTTCTCCCAGTGATGTCCTCCTCATTACCAACATTAATACAGATAGGCAGTGGTAGTCTGGCATTCGTGTCCAAGCTCACGTAGTTAGCTTTATCCTACTCTGCTGTTCCCAGAAAGCATGCCTGCTTTTTGCTGCCTGTGGGAAGGACTTCTGATTCTGGCATGGTTGAACTTGTTCCCTTGGCTTTTTTAAGCAAAGGAATCTGGAGTATTTTCATGGAATCCTGGAGTAACAGAATATACTGAGGTAGAAGTGACCCACAAGGATCACTGAGTTCAACTCCTGCTTTCACACAGGACCATTCAAAATTCAAACTCTATGACAGAGAGCACTGTCCAAATGCTTCCTGAACTTCAGCGTCCCACTCCTCTGGGAAGCCTGTTCCAGGGCCTGACTACCCTCTGGTGAGCGTCAGAGGAGAGCAGATTGGGATAACACCTTCCCTCACCCAGCTGGCAGTGTGAGCCTGATTGCACCCCACAGTACACTTGGCCCTGTGAGATGCTAAGGCACACTGCTGGCTCACGTTCCACTTGCCATCAATCAGAATCCCCAGATCACTTTCCACTGGGGCTCTTCTCTCATCACACAGTCTGTACACAAAGCCAGGGTCACTCTGTTTCGTGTGCTCTTGTTAAACTTCATGTGGTCCAGCTCTCTAGTTTGTCAAGATCTCTGCAAGACCAACAATGCCTGCCATTTTAGTGTTATCCACCATCCTGATGAAAACACTGAAGAGGATTGGTCCCCAAATGGAGTACTGCAGAATGCCACTAATGACTAGCCATCAGCCTAAGGTAACTCCATTTATTCTATCCTTTTTAGCCTGATCTGTCAGCTGATTGTTCACCTGACTTCCAGAACCATACTTTGTGACTTAAATATTGTATACAAACAATGGTTAAATGTTCTCCCATTTAAACACAGTATGTCCATGAACAGTCAAGTTAGGGAAGTCACTCTCTGCAGTTGAAACATGATTAATACGCTGTATAAATGTTACATGATCATGTCTGGAGTAGGTGTAGATCAATTATAATAAATCTGTGCACTGTGGCATATTCCTAAATATCCAGAAGAAGGTAACTCACTGATTATTAGCCTACCAGCTCAGCTGGCTTCAGTTCACACAAGACAGTAAAACCATTAAACCAAGTTTGTAGGTAGCCTGTCCCTCATAACTGAAGGGATGGTACAAAATTCAGAGATTGTTCTACATTTACGTATCCTATATTTGCTAACACTGTAGGTCTGCATTGCACGTCAAGATTTGTCCAGAGATTTTTAAGAAGGTTGTATCTGGATAAAACGCTCTAAAAAATTGCAGGCGTTGCAAAATGGTTCACTTCCTTCCCTGCTGTGCCATAACTCATGCACTAGTGCCAAGATGGTCATTGCAGTGGGTGGTCTTTGCAGAGGAGGTGCTCTTTCTTCTGAATCTCTGACTTGAATTTGTCTCACCGTTGTAGAAACCAGATTTGAGTAAGGGTCTGCGAATTTCAAGGTCAGCTAAGAATTTTATATATGTGTATTGGTGATTTAAGGGTACTGATTGATGTACTTTCTGGGCTAGTGCCAATTGTGAAGTCATAGAAAATTTGGGGAAGGACTAGAACATTATAAAAAAGGAGTTGTATTTTGGTTTTCTGTTGTGTTTTTGTTGTTGTTGTTGCTTTTGTTTTTGTTTGGTTGGATTTTTTTTTCCCAAAGTAGAGATGAATTTCACAGTAATGATTACCTTCTGGTTTTAGTCCACAATGGATTGCAGTGATTCCATGCAGTCAGGGTAAAGAGGAAATAACAGGTGTCACCAGACATCCATACCTTGGTTTTGAACTGACATTAAGCAGGTAGCTGTATGAACTCAATCTTGGGAGTCCTGAATATTTCCCACTGGCTGGAATGGGAATGAGGCTTAACAGTTGGAACAGGAATGGGATTTTGCTTAACAGCTTTTATGTAGAAATAAATGACACCTGGCAGATGGAAGAAGGTGATCAGTGGGGTTAAATCTCCATCCATTAGCAGGAGTATCTCATGCTTAATCTTAATCCCATATAGGTACGGCTGATGGTTGATCCTCGCTGATGATCCTTGTTGACTGAGCAGCAGGGAAGGTTGTAAGGCAGAATGCTGGTTGTTTCAAACAGACCATTTAGCTCAGTGTTGTGAAAATACCATATGTGTCCCTAACATGGATGTACTGTTGTACAACGCCACAGTACTACAAAATATTTGGGTTTTGGGTAGCAGTTGTTAAGCAATATCCCTCTTGAAAGCCTAATGCCTGCTGACTGTGGAATAACGAATCTGGCAAACCGACACTCTGATCTACTCACAAACATTTATGACCAGAACTTCTAAGCAGTTTAATAAAATCCTAACAAAATCTTTGTCCTGAGAAGGGTACATTTCACCAGAGATTATTGTGATAAATAAGGCACTTGGCTAAGAAGAAAGAGAACTCAGTTAAGAAAGTGTTTTGTAACTGAGACTGACTGTCTGGTACACCTGTTCTTACAGTGTAAAAACTACTGAAGCAAAGACTGGCACCCAGCTGGGGACTTTGCGTAGTCTTCCCTAGGTAGTGAGTGAAGCTTATCATTATCTCACTTCAGAAATGACCTAAGAGGATCCAAAAATGTCACGTTTGATATATTTTTTTTCTTTGCATTATCATGCTGAAACAGCTAAAAATAAGTAAAAGGCAAAAATAAATTGGGACAGCAGTCAATAAGTAATGTACTGTTTTTATCCCTGAAAAAATAGTTTGTCTGCAGGGGAGACAAGCTAGGACAGTATTGAAGCTACTGGAAGACAAGTGTTCCTAAAGGAAGCACCGGTCTGATTTTACTAAATGACTTTGGCTATCTTGTGTAGTGTTCCTCCTCAAGACCTGAGTTCTTGGTTATGAATGTCACAAGAAGGATTTGAGAGGACAGAATTTTCTTACTTCAGATTAGTCTGAGATGTTTACAAAGGATTTAAATGAGCTACTCTTACTTTTAGTCAGATGTTCCTAAAGAGAGACAAATACAAATCCAGAGCAAATATTTTCTGATCCTCTGAGAGATTTCTAGCACATTTTGTCTCTGTAAGTCTTAAATTCATGTACAGTGCACATCCTTTCATGAATACCTCATTCCATGTTTTGGGTTTTTTTTTTTTTACTCTTGGAAAGCATGGAGATGAGTTTTACTAGCCTGTAGTTGAAAAATAAGCAGATCTGTTAGCCATCGAGGTCAAGCAGCCCAAATTCCTATGGATTTCAATCCTTTAGCTTCCTCTCAAAGCTCTTTCCTCTTTGCCCTTGCCAAGAATGCTGCTTTGTCCCCACGAGGATCCAGAGGCCATGTGCACACCCCATGTTCGCTCCGTGCCCTGCACTCATTTCCCTGGGCATGAAGGACACCCACATGCTGCACCTTCCCCAAGGTGGGTCACTGATTTCAGTCTCAGCTTTATGCTGATCATTTTTCATGTCTTTTTAAAGATTTCCATCACTTTGGAGATACACATTCCTCTGGTTCAATCATTCAGAAGCTGTTAACGAGAGATGGATACTGACAGCACAGCCTGAGTGCCTGCTGGCTGCTGACTGTCATCTCGTTGATAATCTCATCCCATGTAAATATGGAAGGAATTAAATTCAGCAGAGGATTATAACTATGACATCAAAAGACACAGGGGTGTTCATCCACATCTAGCTGCTTCTTTCTGCAGAATGGGACACGATCATATTTATTCTGCAGGAATAGAAAAATAGAAGAATAATCCGATGGCCCATTTTATTTTAAATTCCTAGAAGCTTGTGGCTGGGGAGAAACTTCTTCTTTAGGTTGAGAAATTGCCCAAAGATATCTGGGAACTGTGCTACTGAGCTCCATTTTCTGAAAATTTGAAACATTATTCCTTGTTTTAATATCTGCTTGTTCTGGAGTTCTGGCTTTTTGTTTTAATCTGTACCCTCAAACCTCGTTCTGATGCATTTTGTTGAAGTATATCTTTATTAAAACCTCAAATGGTCTGAAGGGAACAAACAATGACAGGAAGGTCACATTATGTAAAGTTGTCCAAAAAGAGTAAAAATAGTATCGAAAGCTGAAATAAATGACTTAGGGCAAGATAAGCTGCCAGGTTGTCTAAAGTGATGGTATGGCATCGGAAAGTAATGTAAGGTTTTTGCTTTTTTGTGTCCACGAAGTACAGTAATTTTTAGGGATGAAGAAAACGAATGCAATTAAAAATAAGCTTCAATAAAACACACTGCATTCCTGGCAGAAATCATCATATGCCAAATGCCAGATTTCAGATTCTGTGCATGACCACACATTTTGCCTATGAAAACTGTATTGCCTGGCTCTTTTTTTTAATCAATATTATCATGACTTGAAAGGAGATTCCCTTGCACTGCAGAAATTATAGGCCTGCTGTACCTGCTGTATGTGGGGTAAAACTATTAGATATAGATGAGACAGTGACAGGTCACACAGGTCAAAATTTTACTCATTTTCTTTCTCAGAAATGGAGTAACAAATGTGTAAATGAGATGGGCTTGATGATGCAATGCATCATTTGATCAGCCTTTGGGAAAACCATGCAGTAGCTTGAAGGTTTTCACAGAAATCACGTTTCTTCAGCACAAGATCAACAGCATTCAGTTGCTCTGATGCCATCATGTGATACTGAACCATTTGGCTGCTGAAGAAGTGCATATTTAAAAGGCTTATGGGAATGGAGTTACAGAGTGGTGGATATGGAGTGGGGAAAGTGGTTCACCAACATCTCCAGTGCAAATTGTATAGGTAGCTGTGCTGCTAAAGGGCAGGGGGAAGAAACTTCTTAAAAAGGCAAAGCAAACTAAAATACAATTGGTGCCTGGACTCTTGAAGTGGGCATATTATGCCTGAAAGTGGTGCTAGAAGATGGAAATAATTAATTTTACTTCAAATTTTCATGGTGATTGGAGTTCAAAATGGAAGCCTGTGCTTCTGTTCCTACACCGTTAGTTCAAAATTAGCAAGAAAAGTGTGTGAAATTAGTGTGGCAAGAAAAATGGGTGTAATGTAATGATACAATACAGCAGTATGTAAGAAACCAGAAATGGGACTTCTCATACTCTCAGTGCATGATTTAAGACAGTCTTTGCCTGTAATAGTTTTGATACAAATATAAATCAGCAAATGGTTGGTAGACATTGCAGACGGACAGAGAAATGTAGCTGGGGAGACTTTGAAAGCAGTATTTTTCAGGGGCACAATAAAACTACTGTCAGCATAGCAAAAACTAATCCAGACTATATGCCATGAAGATGCTGCAGCATTTTGGCCATCTGCTGCAGGTTTACTTTCTAGAGCAGGGAAGTGAGATTTGTGAGGAGGTGGCATATCCTTCCCAGTCCCATAGATCCAAACTCAGTGAAATTATGAACAACAGAGATCTAATGACTTGTTTGAGCCCTAATCTCTCGTCCTCTTTGCTATTAGCCACAGTCCCAACACATTTCCAGGTTCAGTCTCCTTCCCCTCCCTCTGCCAGATGCTTGCAGCTACCCAGACCTGCTGTGTCTTCTGGCCCAAGTCCATGTAGCCTTCCTGTCTAGTTTTACACATTATTTTAAACAACTGATTGTCTTCCCTAGCCTTCATTTCACTCCTTATTTTAGTACACCCCACCTGTCTTAGTTTGCTATTGGTAACTGAATCAGATGGCTCCCCTCTCTCAGCTCCTGGGATATGGCCACTGGCTCCTGGCGTGCCTGGGCTCTGCTCCACTGCTTGTCTCCATAACAGCTTGGACATACAGGAAAGACCAGTTCTGTTCCAGTAATCCTCCAACACAAGGCACTTGGTTGTATGTGGAGGCACTGCATGTTCAATCAGGAGTGTAATTTTCAGCAATTTGAACTACTGACATGGTAATTTTTTACATCTGAAACCTGGACAGGTTCTCTTCTTTGCCTGACTCAAAAGCTCTCTGTGCCAAACTTCAATTTTATGTTTCAAAATAGCAAGTCACAATAGGATTTCAAAGCAAAAAATATGCACTAATTGTACTCCTCTGATGAACAAGCCAGTATTTTTTTCAGTATTTTGTTAAGGAGCAGATGAATCGCTTTGACTGATTTTAGATTTTTTATCATTAAAAAGGCAAACCTTCAGTAGAGGCAGTATCACTCCAAACGGAGAATTTTTGGCAAGGCTAGGAGCAACTATGTTCTGTAATTCAGAATGTCAGTCAACTTGATCTGGGCAGTGCTGGAAGCTTTGTATAAAGGAAGAGGCCTGAAGAAACATAAATTTCCACATCATACAGTTCAGGATTTTAGGGGAATGTACAAAGAGGGAGAGCCAAACATTACTCTAGTTGAACTGAAAGTAAGAGAAAAAAATACAAGCTGCTAAAATGTTTCACTTTACATCCACTTTGTTCTTTTTTTCACCGGGCAGCTTGAAATTTCAAGGCTGTTTTACCTATGGCTCTTTAAAAGCTTTTTATATCCTGGGGCAGTTCAGCTACTGAAACTGAGCATGAGGTGCTGAGTGCTCATGAATTTAACGAAAGTAAAAAGTTGTCAAGTTCCAGGTTTTAATTAGGTAAATTACTTTGATCTCTTTGCTTAGACACCGGTGTGAAAGCCTGCATGTTTGGTTATGAGGTTAATAACACTTCCAGTGTTCACAGCAAGATCCTTGATGTAGCTTTAATTTCACTCTCGCCTCCCTCCAATTTATATGAAACCTTACAAGCGGGGAAGGCAATTAAAACCCCGTCCCTTTCAATTCATTAGGAAATTTTTCAAAATACAGCTATTTTTGAACCACTTTCCTAGCCTCAGATGGGAGAATTCATCTTTCCCTACCTGAAATACTCTTCTTGCCTGAATAGTCCTGATGCATGGCCCTTAGTAATTAAAAAATATGGAGGTCTTTCATAGAACACGCGTGAAAGTTTGATAATCTAATTAGAGGTAAAGCATTTTATTAGATTGATTCTATGCACAGTTACTAAACTCAATGCAAAGTCATTATTTGCTTCAACAGGGCTCCACAACGCAACATTTTCTTTCACAGAAGCTGTGTGCCCTCGTACTAAAAAAAAAAAAAGGAATTCCACCAATCCTCTGTCCTTCATTCGTGACTGCTGTTAGAGGAATGATTGGATCCTTGGTCATGTACATCAACAATTCTAACTGGCTGTCTAAGTTTTTGCTGTTGTGGCAGTAAAACTGTTGTCTGTATAACAGCCCTGACCTGCTGCAGGATTTTATAGCCCTGAGGACACTGATGGAGCGCCCTATGCTGTGGAATTCAGTGTTTGGAAGTGGGTTTGGTTTTTACTTCCACAACCTTGGGCTAGCAAAGGATATTACTTCCTTCTTCAAATCCCACCCCTTTTATACCTCTGGACTATCAGCTGTGCAATGATGTATGCTGCAACAACATCTGTGTTTTGATTGCTGGCTTTCCCTATGCCAAAGCTTGGGAAACTGCAGCAAAATATAACTGATATGGAGAACTCAGTCAAAAAATGTCTTGGCTGATCTTTGCTATCATAGTACTCTCAAAGCATCATCATAAATGGCTTTTCATCTTCATGTACTCCTCCCTAAAAGCAGTTCATTCTGGATCAGCACTGGCAGCTGAAATCGCAGATGGTGTTTTTGAACCACCTGTTTAACACAGTCTCATACATATGCCCTACAAGGAGCGAATGAAGGAACTGGGGCTGTTCAGTCTGGGGAAGAGGAGGCTGAGGGGAGACCTTATTGCTCTCTTCAAATACCTGAAAGGTGATTGCAGCAGAGCAGGGCTGGTCTCTTCTCACTGGTGACAGGACGAAGGGAAATGGCCTCAAGTTGCACCAGTTTATGCTGGATATCAGAAAGAACTTCTTTACAAAAAGGTTGTTAAGCACTGGAATAGGCTCCCCAGGGAGGTGGTTGAGTCACCATTCCTGGATGTGTTTAAAAACCACTTGGACGTGGTGCTCAGGGACGTGATTTAGCAGAGGGTTGTTAGAGTTAGGGCAGTATAGCTGGGCTGTGGTTGGACTTGATGATCTTGAAGGCCTTTTCCTACCTGAGCAATTCTATGATTCAAACCATGAAAAAGACACTCTAAAATTAGCAGCTTTTTTAGGATGAAATCCAGCAATCATTTGCTACCAAGTGCACAGCTTAATACCATGACAAGTCTCATTTCAGAGAACAAAAATGACTCAAAGTGGTACCCATCTCAGAGCACACAGTCACTAATAAGGGCACTGTTTTCCTTTTATAGAACCTGAAATGCACTATTGCTTCATTTCTTTTTGTAAGGTAGGCTGACAAGAACTTCTGTCACTTCTCATATTTTAGACCGCAAAACTAGTGAAATGTAACATAGTTGTTTTTTTTTTTTTAATGCACTTGTAGCAAAGGTACATGCATGGTATATTCATAAGGAGGGAATCAGAGCATCCCTGTATATGGATGTATGGATGTATATTCATGATGATTCAGCTCCTTTAAGCCTTTTATATCAGGCAAGGTGAAAGAATGTATTGCCAATATAAACTACTATAAATACAAGGCATATGACAGCAGCTGGTTTGGATCTGTCTGTATGGCATTTCTGCCTCTTGCTGACCAGCTTTATTGTATATGGATAGAAAGTGGTCAGGAAATTTATCTTCCCTTTGTACTCGCAGTGCTTTCTATGTAAAATACACTCTTACTTGTCATAATCTGAGCTTTCCTTTTCTGTTTCTAAGTTCTGTGTTGGCAGTTCCCCTGCTAGCTGGAATTCATGCTGATATGCTGATGTAGCACTAGTGGTTAAACACACTGATGTTGAGACACAACATCGACTCAGAATGTGAGCTGCATTTGAGAGGTTGGACTGAGCTGGCTGTAACTCCAGAGTATGTGAGATAGACCACATCTCAGCTGAGTACCAGCCCCACACAGACACAGCATTCCAAAGCATAAAGCGAGATTTCTCTTTGTATTTCTCTTTGTATTTTCTCAGACAAAACCTGTCTGTCAAACAACACCAAGGCTTGACAGCAGACACTCAACCCCTCAGGTCTCACTCTGGCACCTGGAGCAGTCCTTGAACAAACCAACTAAGCCAACCTTCCTGAGCAGACCCACTGACCTGTGCCAGGGCAGAATGTTTGCTCAGGACATAAGGATGTATCTCAGTAACTTGGCAGGTCATGGTCTTAGTGGATTCTTTAAATGCATACTGAAAAACAGTTTTATCTAGAACTTTTCTCTCAGAGACAGTTCATTATTTATCTACTTCTATTAAGTCCTTTTTTATAGTTCCTTTGACAGAAATTAATAGTCAAGTCAATTATGTATATTTAACAGTAATTCCAAGTGAAAGAAATTCCTTGTATTTCATCCCAGTTCAAGAAATGGGCGTGAGAACACTTCCACGCTCCTTATCTTATCCTGTTATATTTTCTTTCAATGATCTGTAATGCCATGCATTTACCACTGCTTTAAAACACAAATTTTTGAACCACAGTAGAGGCAACAAGGGAAAACATCTCCAAATTTCACTATTAAAAATACCTGAACCTACAAAATAGAAAAAAATGTACTAGAATTTTGACTTCATGAGCTCCAAATATGGTACTTATACATAAAATTTGGTCTTTGAGTCTACAGCTTTGAATGGAGTTCATCATTGTGTTAGTTAAACATTTTTAATACATAACCAGTCATGGAGAAACTGGGGAGCACCTTCATATTTTAAGTAGTGAAATGCTCCTTCTTCAAAACGTGCATTGCAAATTTTGCTGTGTAGCAATCTAGTTGGAAGGGGAATGAAGATAATTATTATATACAGGCCTAGGAACACCTGTGTTTGCAAAGTATGACAAATTGTGCTGTGCTTGATATGGGGCGTAATTGAGAGGCCTCCAGTCCCTAGGAATGACAATTCTTTTTATGGTTATTCTGATCATTCCCAGAAGAGACGGAAAAGAAATCAATGTTTTGATTAAAAAATAATCAGCAATATGAAAACCCTTGGCATACCTATTCAGATAACAGCAGGCTTTCATGCTGCACTGAGCTGTGAATAATCCTTGTTGGTGTGATCCTGCTCGAGATGCAGCCTCCAGTTTTTCCTTGGGCCAAATTGAGATGCTGAGGTGTTTGCTCTTCTCATTGTTGTTGCTTGCTGTGATGTACAAGCTGCTTCATGATGATGGAAGAAGGTGTGAGGACACTGCTGAATGAGCTTATCTATCACCTTATCACCCTTGCCCAGTTTAGGCTCTGTCTTTCTCAGAAGAGTGAAGGCTAAGAGCACTAGCCATGAACTCTGAAGTGCATCTAAGGAACATGCAGAGCTTTGTAAGTACATGAATGTCCCTTGGTGCATTGCTGCTGTCTGAAAGCACACTCACTCCAGCCTAGTGGGAATGGAAGACAGAAGAAATCCCTCCTGGCATTTACACAGGAAAAGAATGACAATATGCCTGCTGACTGTATTGATACAGAAAGGACCTTCCAGACTCAGAAGAACAGGCCCTTCTCTCACACCTCTCTGGTTTTCTTCCTGATAACCTCTACCTCAGCATAAAGGCAAGTACAAATACATTGCAAGTGCACGTAAGTGGAAGGAAATCCCCTTCAGTGTTATTGGTCACTGAAGAAAACACTACGATAGTTCCACCCTGGAAAACTACGTGGCTGCTTAAAAGAGTGAAAGAAGGGATGTGAAACCCTAACAGGGTCTTTTGCTGAAGGAAATGGCTGATTCTTATGCTTTGTATTTGTGTAATTTTGTATGATTTTGAATAAACAATGGGAAACCGGTTGTCTTATCACCATATACTGCTACTGATGACACTTGATCTTCAGTATTAATCCCACACATTCATTTATGCACACAGATCTTTGTTTTACTTATGAGCACTGTTGTTCTCACAGCCAGTTGCCATGGTACTGCATGCTTACATTAACAATGTAGTTTAATATGCTGAAGAATGTAAATGCACATGCTCACATCCTGGTGTATGAGCACATGTACTACTAAAAAAAAAAACAAAAACTGAAAAAACACATCACTGCTGGGATTGGGAAATAGATGAGCACCGAAGAGAGATCTATGTGATTATCAGTTAAGGAAATGAACTACTAGATCATCCTCATGGCAGGAGCGCACTGCCTGAGAGCTGGTACAGTAGGAGTACATTAACATTATCTTTTATAGCCTGAGACTTTCTGACAGTTTTCATTCTGTTTGTGACGTGAAGACACACATCAACTTGTGGTGCTTAGGTAGGATCAGCTAAGAATTATGATTATGGGTGACGTAGCAAAACAGCTTTCTACTCTCCGTGTAGAAGATCTACTCCCAGCACTTCCTTGCTTGGCTGTTCAGATGCAGTTTTTTCCTTTTTTTTTTTTTTTTTTTTTTTTGCCTATGAACATTTAAACTACTACTCATGAGTAAAGAAATACTCCACATATTTAGGTCTTTTCATAGCTTGCTATAGCTGCTGATAGCCATGCCAGCAAGTGTGTCTCTGCAGAACTATTAACAATCTCATGTAGTGGCTTTACTAGAGGAGAAAGAAGTGATTAGGAGAGGCAACTGTGTGGGACTTTTTCTAAGGACAGAATATTTATTTTTCTGCTAGGCAGGGGGAAGGGGTCGAGGTTAACATGGTATTTTCTTTGTTGCCTGGCAGCATGCTTGCCTGCAAATTGTAAATTACAGGGTTGGTAGCCAGTTAGCTGCAGCCAGCAGCCTGCTTAGGGACTATGTGTCCTGAACAGGGCAGGCACTTGGCAACCTGTGGTGAAAAGGAGGTGTTCAGCAGGCTGTTTTCTAGGGACAGAAAGTGGGCTACGCAACAAAAGAATTCAAACTCCAAGAAGCAAGAGGAAATAAGAGCTTCAGAGAAGAGCTTTCTTTTTCTTGTGTCTACCTTCAAAGATATAGGGAGGATGACAGTGATTCCCAACGTAGCATTAACGTAGCCTACTGCACTGCATGGACAACTGAAAAGCCTGGGAGCTAGGACTGTGCTTCATTCGTGCTGGGGGATGTTATGTTCGGATGAATTCCCCCCTGCAAGAGAAGATGTGAAAGCTTAGAGGGTAACAGTGCCTTCACAGTGATACCTGGGTGGAGAGTGGGTTGCCTCCACAAGAAAAAACTTGTACAAGTTGGTTATACAACACAGCAAGGAGGCAGATCTCTGAAAGAAAGCACTGAAAGAAAAAGGCAAAAAGAAAAGAAGTCTGAAGGATGGGAATGGAAGACTCCAGGATACAGCCTGAAGCAAATCTGAAAGCTTTCCAGTGCAGAAAGTATGTATGTGTGTATGTGTCACACCATGGGAATTACATTGCTTTCTTTTCCTCTGCTCCAGGAAAATGGCTATTGGGATAGAGATTAATAGCAGGCAACAGCTCTTCAGACTTTTGCTATATATACCAGAGCTCAAAATGTCTCCTTCCTATACTTCTGCCTGTCAGCCACTACCGCTGAAATGGCCACAACACTGGGGCAGATTAATCCAGTAAGGAGCAAAGATACTATGGCCTTTCATGAATACCCTCCCAACTATACCTGCCCTGTATCATATCACTCCCATCTCCTCTGTACCTATTGCTAGCAGGCCTGCAGCCTGCTGGGACACCCACAGAGCTTCATTGTGGGACTGGGAGTCGAGTCATGGAACTTCTTGCAACCATCTTAAATATACTTATCAAGAAGTCCCCTCTAGCCTGTATAGAATGGAAGGAAGATACAGTCTGAAACAAACTGTGTGGTCAGGGAACCCATGTTGTCAAGGATCTGGAATTAACCAAGGTAGTGAAGGTAAAAGCAAACCAGGCAGACAGTCAGTAGGATCTCAAAGTACTCTCCAACACAGCAAGGGAAGACACAGCAAGGAAAGGCAGACAAAATTCAGCACTGGGGGAAGTAAAGCAGTCCTAACTTTATGTGCTAAAAAAAAATTAAAAAAAGGTTGTGGACTAACATTGTTTAGGGTATAATACAACCAAAATAATACTTCAGTGTTCACTAATGAATGAAATAAAAATTTCCAAGTGTTCTCAAACTGTTAGTAAGAATCAGAGAACAAAATATCAGGCAATAACTGTACACATTTTTAATACATCGTTCTTCAAATGATATGGGAAAATGTGCTCTCCCTCCATCTCAGAAGGACAAAGAGTAGAAAATGGTTAGAGAATAGGGAGAAGAGTAATCAAACAATTTCTGTGGAAAGACAAGACAGAAGTGACTGAGACAGAAAACAACTTTACGGAGTGGAAGAAGTAGAAGAGACACAGCAAAGGCAAATTTAGAATGGCTACAGGGGGAGCTTTGAGGGCACCAAGCAGCATTAATGGCCTCGACCATTTTTACCTGGCCTTCCCTCTGCCTACTGGCCTAACAGACCCATCTAAGCCCAGGTTTGGGCATTCCCTCTTTTTTCATGTCTTCCTCTGCTTTTTGGCCTCAAAAGGTGGGGCCAATCTTGTAGCCTCATTTCTAATGCTAGTTCTCTTTTTTTTGAGGGGATTGAGGACCTGTTTTTATCCTTTTGCCTTTTATGTTTCTTATGTTCCCTGTCAGTTGCCTGATCCTGCTCTCAGTGGATGTACTCAGCTCCAGGTTCGTCTCCCTTTGCCATTCCCGGGTAGGCTGATCAACTTGTCTGGAAGCACGTGAGTAGTTTGGATGTATTTCACAAGACATTTGCCTAGTTGTTGTGTTTATCTAGGGTTGTGTTTACCTGTATGTGGTTAGACAGCATGCAAGGTGAGGGGCCTTTTGCCTGAGTCAAAGCATATGGTCTGTACAGTTAGTACCTGAGTAACCATTTGGTCAACCAGTCTTGCACTTGGATTTTTTCAGTTTTGCATCAAGTCAGTGTATAAGGAAAGAAATAAGTTTCAGATAAAAGCTCTACACCAAAGTGCAAGAAGTTATCAGCTTCAATGAGTACGTGATCCTTTGCACAAGGATTATTCCTGAAAGTCTTTGACTTCTGATTTAGTCTGTTTTCTCAAGGAAGTGATTTAAGATGCTAATTACCTCTTACCTCTTCCTTTAACATTAAGAAACATCTGAGCAATGTAACCAAGTTTAGCAAGCAAGTAACAATATTCAAAACGCGTGTCTAAAAGCTATTGGTAAATTATCAAATGTGGCCCAGTCAAATGAAATGGATTTTGAATGACTGCTAAGAAGGATATAGCTGAACTAATAAACTATTGGTATCTGGTCTATTTCTAAAAAGGCATAAAGACAGATTTATGTAATTTCATTATAGTTGCTTAATCTCATTAATAGAAAATCCTTTTCTATTAAACGACTAGAATAAATTTAGATAGCAGTATTTTAACAACAGGTTACTAAGCTCTAGTATTTGATGCAAAGCACTTAATTAGTAGTGGATACTTGCTAACTGGCTTTCTGGCTTTCATGAGTGGCTTTTATGCCTTCTAGACCTCTCAGTCAAACTTTCTCTTTCTTAGGGCTTTTGACTGAAGCCTGCTCCAGGCATATTTTAACTCCTTATAGAAAAAAGTAGGAAAGAAAAAGTGAAGTATATGTTGACACTCTCTCATTTTCTCCTGAAGTAACAATAAAATATGTAAATGCTATTTTTGTTCATTTGTTTGTTTTACTCAGAATTCAATTCTGGACTGTGATAAAGAAATGTTATTTGCAATCATGTGAGTATTCAGTGTGTCAGAATGGGTTCTGCATCCTAGGAGGATTCGTTCCCCCAGACTGTTAGTCACTAGCATGAGCAACTACCATCATGATGGCTCACTTCAGGATCGTGAGGAGAGAAGTGTCTTTGTTTTCAGAACTGTGGCTACATAAACATCTCAGTGGTCTTACAGCTTCCAAATTTTTTTTGCTCTAAGCTGCTTGGGTATTGAGCACCGACTTAGTGACTTTCTGATGCTTTCTATTCTAGGTCCTAGAAGATTTTGAGTGATTGCTTTCCCTTCTTTGAACCTACACCCTGCATTTTAAAGTACTAGAGTGGTAATGTGATGTGTGTCTTTTCAGCTCCTCAATTTAACCCAAATGAAATAAAAAGCTTGCCTTATCAAAAGAATGCAGACTTAGACATTCCCAGAAGAGGGTGTGTGTTCTTGTTCTTGGAATTTTAGAAGTTGACTCCTTAAGGGAGGAGACACTCCAGTCAAGTTTATTTCCCAAAAGACCAAGTGTTGTCTTCTTTTCTGCATTTTTTCTTAAGATTTTAAAGTACCAGCTGCTGCCATTTTTTTCTTTTTTTTTCTTTTTTTTTTTTTTTTGCTGCTTGTGCTAATGACAAGTAGTTTAACTAAAGCAATGAATCATTCATGCTGGTTTTGGTTGTTTTTATTTTTATTTTTATTTTTTTTTTCGGAAAGCCTGTAGTTATTTCATGAATTTCTACATTTATTAATCTCATAGCTGCTGCTTCAGCAAGTCCTAATTTAAAACAACTATACAGTTAAATTGGGATATAGGGCCAGCTTGCTTTCCTTGGAGTTAATCTGAGAGAACACTCTTCTTTATCAAGAAAATATGGAAATAACTATTGAAGGACCACCTGCACTGAATTCTTTCACAACATGGTAATACAGCGAAAGGAGATTTAAATAATTGAATTAAATGAAGCTATAAGAGTCAACATTGAGTATTTTCAAAAAATTGCTTTACCATTTCAAAGAAGACTCCATATAATAGAAGCAGGCAACAATGCCTTCTGCACTGATACGTCTCTGAAGACATTATAAAACACTGAGTGTCTGTAGATCTCAAAAGAAATCATACTGCTCAGGCTGTAGTAATCTCTATGATTTGTTGAGCACTGAAAAGGGCTGTAAAAGCTTTTAAGGATCCAATTCCTCACTGAGGGTTGTAAGAATTCTGCTAGAGAATTTTCCACACACAGGATTTTCCTATAAGATGTGATTTTCTACTCATATAGCCTTATTTGCAATCTTTTACAAGTGGTCTAGTATCTCTCCATTTCTTGCAAAAACAAAATTGAGCTCCGTTCTCATGGATGTCTTGTAAGGCTGAACTCACTAAGAATACTAGCACTTCTGGAGAGTTGCACATGGAGGATATAGGAAGAATGCACGGAAGTATTAACTTGGCCTACTGTAAGGGGACAGGCAGCACTCATTAAGTATGTGTTTCCAGGGCCTTGTTCAGAACTGTTTACTTCTACAGGCATATCTTCCTACCCATATATTTCAAATTAAATCTCATTTTACTTGCGTGCACATTCAGGCATGGAAAGACATAAGCGAGCTGCCTGAGGCCACGCAGAAAGTCTATGATGGTCACAGATTTCAGATCCTAAAATAAATGACTTGCTCTCTCCATTCAAAAATAAGGTACAGGATATTTTCTGAATGGGAGCAAGTCCAGACATCTTTCCCTGCTGTTTTCCTATCTAATGGCAGTGAAACTAGATTGTGGGGTTGAGTTTCTTCTCTGTAACATGATATTTATGGTCTAATCCTGCAGAAACGCACTGACATGACCAGGCCACAATCAAAACATTTAACTGCTCTGCCTTTAAGTAGGGGGGCTTATATTTGCCTGACTTAGAGCTCTAAGTGTTTGGTCTGAAATGGTAACCGGAAGTGTAGGGATTCTAAATCTGAAAAAGAAATGCTGAAATCTAGGTTGTACATCAGGGGTGACTCTGACAAGTAACTGTCTTAGCTATAAGTCACACAGTGCAGATGCCAGTATGAGGTAGGAGCACCAACACTTGAGTGGAACTGAGGATGTTGTTCAACATTTTTTGGTGCCAGGACTGTGATGGTTTAGCTTGGGATGCTGTTGCAGGGACTTCCTCAGGACTTTGTAACTTTAACCCCACAGCTCTCCCTGTTTAAGCAAAGCTATGATAATATAGAAATTGACTGTTGGATACCTACTCTGTATGAAAATACGCATATACAAGAAATAACATCTAGCATTCACACAAATTTGGATTGCTCTTTTAATGTATGTTTGTCTGTTACAAGCCCCTGTGTAGCAACTGGAATTAATAGAAAATTAGGTATAACTGTACCTGTATGCTAGGACTGAGTAGACTTATGTTCTACTTCTATAGCTTCAGTTTCCATTCATGTTTTCAGGTAGGTGCATCATCTGCAACTGAATTAAGAAAGCTGTTGTTTAAAAGCTGTATTTTTGTATTCATGTTTGCTAGTTCTTATGTCTAATGTGATAATACCTGCATCTTTTGTGCCTTTCAGCTGATAAATATAAAAGCAGATAGCCCTTCTGTACCATAACATTCTGTTTCTTTACATATTCTTTTACATATTCTTTACTATTTTGATGATTCTTGATACTTGCTGAGCCTCATTGATGTTCTGGTAGATTTGCTGTGGCCATCAAACATACTATTGCTTTGTCTGTCTGTCCCGCCTTCTGCTAAGAGAAAAGGCAGGTTATAGGATATGTCTATCTCATCCCTCCTGGTTAAGTCTGGCATTGTAGAATCACAGAACGGCCTGGGTTGAAAAGGACCATAACGCTCACCCAGTTCCAACCCCCTGCTGTGTGCAGGTCGCCAACCAGCAGCCCAGGCTGCCCAGAGCCACATCCAGCCTGGCCTTGAATGCCTGCAGGGATGGGGCATCCACAGCCTCCTTGGCAACCTGTTCCAGTGCCTCACCACCCTCTGGTGAAAAACTTCCTCCTCATATCCAACCTCAACCTCCCATCTCACTTTAAAACCATTCCCCTTGTCCTATCACTATCCACCCATGTAAATGTGGGCGTGTTAATGTGAATGCTTAATCTGACAACACAGTTGGACCTATCAATCTACAATAGAAAGGTATTTCATTGAATTAGATATTCTTTCTTTTGCTTATTGATCACACCTACTGAAGAGAGAGTAGAGCAGTTTCCTGTTCTTGTGGGTGCTCCACATCTCTCCCTTCCCTCTCCAATCTCTTGAGGATCTCCCTGCAAACAGTGCTGTAGTGGTAGGTTCACTCATCGTACCATTGCTAGTAAATTACCTCATTACTAGTGTGAGGAAATAAATTATCTATTTAGATACGGTACAATATGACATTTGTGGGAATCTACTGTAGACCACCTGGCCACAGTGACAATACTGATGAATTAGTCTTTAAGAAACCAAGAGAGACCTCTAGATCAAACCACCTGTTGTCCTTATAGGGACTTTAACTTGCCAGACTATCTGAAAACACCACACAGCTGATACGAAGAGGTCCATGAGATTCTTAAAACACCTTGATGACAACTTCATGGTATCTCAGGGAACTGATGAGTAAAGGTGTGCTCCTAGATCTGTTGCTTTAGGTCTTGTGTGCGAAGCCAGAAATTGGTGGCTGTCTTGGCCATAGCAGCCATGAAGTAGTTGAATCTATGATCTTCAGCGACAGGAGGAAATCTGCCATGAAAACCTGAAAACCTCAATCTTTGATATGGAGAAAGTAGATTTCGGGCTGGCCAGGGAACTAGTCAACGTGGTGTCCTGGGAAACTGCTTTTGAAGGTGTTGGGATTGGTCACTTTTTAAGTACTGCCTCTTAAGAGTACAGGCACAAGCAATTTAAAAGTGTCAGGCAGGGTAGAAGGCTGACTTCACTGAACAAGAATTTTCTACTACAGGTTCAGAGGAAAGAGTACAGCTGCTGAAACTGAGATCAGGCAACGTGGGAAAATTACAGCGATACTGTTTGCCTTTGTAGGAAGAAAATTTATGCAATGAAAGTTCAGACTCAAAATTCACCAATATTTTGGGGGACAGCAAAGAGGGTGTTTTTTTATTTTATTATTATTATTTTTTTTTTTTTGCAAATGTTTATTTTTTTTAAGTGTGTATAATCAACAAATATACAGAAAAGTTAGGCTGGGCTATTAGAAAGCATATACATAGAAAGATTATCATGTTAGAAAGGGATAATTGAAAAACAAATGGAAAAGCTTACCTGCATCATAAGCTCACAGGAGAAACTCCAAGAGGAGCAATCTCCAGAGAGAGACCCTTCCTCAGCAGCAGTCAGCCCTTAAATGGGGTCTAGGAGAGGTGCAGCCAGGCTCCACCTTTTCTGGTCACCACAGGTGAATTGCCTTCATCTGTGCTCCCGTGGCTGACTCAGTGCTTGCCTCAGGTGATCAATCAGAGGTTCAGGCTGTGATTCAATAATTCCCATACAAAGTGTCTTAACAACAAGAGCAAGACTAGAGGGAGCATTGGATTGTTACCTGATAAGAATGGTCATCTTAAAAACAGGAACATAGACAAGGTAGAGACATTTAATGCCTTCTTTGTCTCTGCCTTCAAAACTGATAATGGGCTTTGGGGCCTCAGGTACCCTGAGTTGGAGGATTGTGACTGCAGAAATGATCAACTTCCAGTTAACATGGGATTTGCTGCCTTGCTTGCATATTTGTAGATCTGTGGGGCCCAATGGAATCCATCACAGGATACTCAGAGACCTGACAATATCATCACAATACTTTTCTTCAATTATTTTTCAACTGTTTTGGAAATCTGGAGAGGTCTCTGTTGACTGGAATTGTTCCAGTTCACAAGAAAGGCAAAAAAAAAGTGCCTGCTAATTACAGGCCTGTCAGTCTCACTTCAGTGCCTGGTAGAATCATGGAGAAAATTATGCTGGGAGTTACTGAAATACACCTGAAGGACAATGAGGTCACTGGTCACAGCCAGCATAAGATAATGAGGGAAAGGTCCCAATTAACTAACTTAATTTCCTTTCATGACAAGTTCTCCCGCCTAGTTGACCAAGTGGAGCCATCTGATGTTACCTTCTTGGATTTCAGTAAAGCTTTCAATATTGTTTCTCACAGTAACCTTTTGGACAAAATGTTCAGCATATGGCTAGATATAAAAACATAATGCAATGGTGAACGACTGGCAGCTGGCTTGGGCCCAAAGGGTTGGTAGTAAATGGGGTTGCATCAGATTGGCAGTCAGTCACTAGTGGGGCTCCTTAGGGCTCCATTTTAGGGATAGTTCTCTTTAATGTTTTCATACATGATTGGATGTAGGACTTGGTGTTTTGAACAACGATACTAAATTGGGAGGAGCTTTGTTGAGGTTTGAGAGGCATTGCAAAGAGATCTAAACAAATTAGAGAGCTGGACAATCAGCAACCACATGGAGTTTAACAAGAGCAAGTGCTGGATTTTGCATCTGGGAAGATGAAACCCCATCTATATGTACAGTCTGGGGAATGAGGCACTGGAGAGTTGCCCCTCTGAAATGGATTTGGGGCTCTTGGTCAACCTGGACAAGTTAAATATAAGTGAACAGTGTGCCCAAGCAGCCAGGAAAATGAACTGTATCCTGTGCATCAAGCACATTGTTACTAGCCAGCCAAGTGTCATGGTTCTATGTTTTTTTTGTTTTTGTTTTTTGTTTTTGGGTTTCAGTATTCCACATCAAAACATCATGTAGTGTACGGGGCATTAAAGTGTCACTGCCCCAGTTCCAAGTACCTATCCCTGTCCATTACAGCAGTCACGGGATCTGGCCCTTCCGGGTGGGGGGGGGTGCTCTCTTGCTGCCTTGCAGTGGGTGCTGGAGGGTGCTTTCCTAGCCGTTCCAAGCTTTTTCAGGTTTGAATCGGTCCCGGGAACTCTCTCTCTCTTATCTTGTCTGATTTATTAATCTCAATTTCAATTAAATTGTATATAGTGTGTTATTTTGTATTCCGATATTATAGTAAAATAAGTTTTCCTCCATAGATTGTTGCCGCTGTTCTTTTCCTCCCTTCCTTCCTTCCCATTTTTGTGGGACTGGGGTGGGGGGGGGGGGGAGGGCAGAGGCCTGTCGCCCCTGTCACGGACATAGATTGATCTGGTCAACTCCGTGACAGATTTTTGGCGCCCAACGTGGGGCACTGTTTTTTAGCTTTTTGAACGAATCTCTTTTTCTCTCTGCTCTTAGAGAGCTTCGTTAGGGAGCATTATCAGTAGTTCAGGTTTCTGTGCTGGAAAACCTGACCTTGAAAGATTAGGCGTACTGCCAGTGTTCTGGGATATTTGTAAACTTTGAGCACTACTTAGTCTGAGTAGTGCCTTTTTTTTTTTTTTTTCCCTCATCTTGTTAGCTTCAATTCATTAACCCTTTTTTAGCAAGCACCAGCGATGAACCCACTCGTTATCGTGGGGGTGCTGGGTAAAGGATTAAAAGCAATGGTGTTAGTCACAACCTACTGGCCAATAATCCATCTCACACTTGTGTGTTTTGGAATTGCATCCGTATATAACTATCTAAGGGCACTGATGGAGACACCTATGTTTTACCTATTTGCAATGTGGTATGATTTGAACTTTGACATCTACATCCCAGAAGGAATGGCTAATTTCACAAACAACTACATCCCAAATGGAGTAGCTAATTTCACAAACAGCTACATCCCAAATGGAATAGCTAATTTTACAAACAACACGATGTTCAGACCAGTGTCCGGGTTTTCTTTTCGGTTTGTCAAACGCTTTTCGAATCTTGAATTAATACTCATGTTGGTGTGCATGTCGTTAATGTTCCTGAATGTACTCCAACGCATCCGTAATAAGGAGTCTCCTCCAAAACTAGAGAAGGATGACTGGCAGGGAATATGGAGAGGTTTAGGAAAGGTCTTAGAAGCATGGGGACCTGCAGTGTCATGGGATTTTACTCTTGAACACCTGTGGGATCCTGAGAAACTAAGCCAGTATTTGAGTCAGGGACTATGCGGCTTGCATAAATCTAAGGAGGTACAACTTATTTGGGGTTTGGCTTGTGCTTACCGTGCCCTATATAATACCATTCTGGAGAGAGAGAGTTTCCGAGCTGAGGTTCAAGCCAAAGGGGAAAATCCCCAAGTCAAATCTAATCAATCACAGGAGACACCAGTAACAATACCAGTTGCTCCTGTGGAGGGCAAGAAATGGAAACGAGTGTCTTCGCGTCTTGAACGAAAAAGAGAAGAGGAGGAGGAGGAGGAAGATCCAGGCGAGGGGCCCTCCTCAGAACCACCACCATCGCGAAAGGCAAAAGGGAAAACTAAGAGACATGCAGAAGAGAGTGATGAAGAGGAAGTCTCTATTACTACTCGCCGGCCTCTAAAGATGACTGAAATCCAAGGTTCAAGAAAGGAGTTTACACGGCGCCCGAATGAAACTCTTGTTTCCTGGTTGGTTCGCTGTTGGGACAGTGGGGCCCATAGCTTGTCTCTGGATGGTAATGAAGCTCGCCAACTAGGTGCCATTGCCAGAGATCCAGCTATTGATAGAGGAATTAGTCGATGTTCGGATGAGGCTGCCTCCCTCTGGGAACGAGTGTTAACAGCCGTGAAGGAAAAGTATCCCTTCAAAAATGGCTTGAAGATTGCGATGAAGAAATGGGATACAGTTGAAAAGGGTATCCAGTATTTGAGGGAAATAGGCGTGGTGGAAATGCTGTATGACCCTAACTTTGTTCCTAACCACCCACAACAAAACCGCGACCCTGAAAAAGTGAGGACAACGCCTGAGATATGGCAGAAAATCGTGACAACAGCACCGGACAAATATGCCGCTACACTGACATCAGCATGTGACAGATACCAAGAACAACAGAGAACGCCCTTAGTTTATGAATTAATTGTTACGCTCCAAAACTACGAACAATTGCTGTCCCCAATTCATGCTGCCGTTGCTGCTATATCAAAAATGACAGAGCAAGTGTCTCAACTGATTAACCGTGACAAACCTGTAGCAGTATCAGAGACGCTTGATGAAGATCAGGATAATCAAATGAGTCTAGCGAAGGAGGTGAAGGAGATGATGAAATTTTGGCGAGCCCACCTAACTAAAGACGATGAACCTTCCTTCTTACGTGCACCATCAAAAATCTCAGCTGTTAGAGGCAAACGCTCTCCGGCTCAAGTAAGGGATAATACACCACGAATTGCCTTATGGTATTACCTACGTGACCATGGAGAAGACATGAGGAAGTGGCACGGTCAACCTACTCCTGTACTACGAGCCCGGGTGAAAGAATTACAAGGCAGATCAACCACCAGTGCAGTTGCTCCAGTTACCACAGGTAATGAATAGGGGGGCCCTGCCCTCAGTCAGGGGGGGGAAAGGGATAATAGAGTATATTGGACTGTGTGGATTCGATGGCCTGGCACATCAGAACCACTGAAATATAAGGCCCTGGTGGACACTGGTGCACAGTGCACTCTGATGCCCTCAAGTCATGAAGGGACAGAATCAATCCATATTTCTGGAGTGACCGGGGGCTCTCAAGAATTGACTGTGTTGGAGGCTGAGATAAGCCTCACTGGTAAGGACTGGCAAAAACATCCTATTGTGACGGGCCCAGGGGCTCCATGTATACTAGGTATAGATTATCTCAGAAGGGGGCATTTCAAGGATCCTAAGGGGTATCGATGGGCCTTTGGAATAGCTGCTGTGGACACAGACAACATTAAGCAGCTGTCTGTTTTGCCTGGCCTGTCAGAAGATCCGTCTGTTGTGGGGCTGCTGCGAGTAAAAGAGCAACAGGTACCGATTGCCACAAAAACGGTGCACAGGCGGCAGTACCGCACCAACAGGGATTCTTTGCTCCCCATTCATAAGTTAATTCGTCAACTAGAGAGCCAGGGAGTGATCAGCAAAACTCACTCGCCTTTTAACAGCCCCATATGGCCAGTGCGTAAAGCCAGTGGAGAATGGAGGCTGACGGTGGACTACCGTGGCCTGAATGAAGTCACACCCCCACTGAGTGCTGCTGTGCCGGACATGTTAGAACTCCAGTATGAACTGGAGTCAAAAGCGGCCAAATGGTATGCCACCATTGACATTGCTAATGCCTTCTTTTCCATCCCTTTGGCCAAAGAATGTAAGCCACAGTTTGCTTTCACATGGAGGGGCGTTCAGTATACCTGGAACCGTTTGCCCCAGGGGTGGAAACACAGCCCGACCATTTGCCATGGGTTGATCCAAACTGTATTGGAACAGGGCAGTGCTCCTGAGCACCTGCAGTACATTGATGACATCATTGTGTGGGGCGATACAGCAGAAGAAGTCTTCACGAAAGGAGAGCAAATAATCCAAATTCTTCTGAGTGCTGGTTTTGCTATTAAGCGAAGCAAAGTGAAAGGACCTGCCCAGGAGATTCAGTTCCTAGGCATAAAGTGGCAAGATGGCCGTCGTCACATCCCGACAGATGTGATCGACAAAATCACTGCTATGTCTCCACCCACTAGCAAAAGAGAGACACAATCTTTTCTGGGTGCAGTGGGCTTTTGGAGAATGCATGTTCCAAACTACAGCTTCATTGTAAGTCCCCTTTATTATGTGACGCGAATGAGAAATGAGTTTACATGGGGCCCTGAGCAGCAGCAGGCTTTTGAACAGATTAAACAGGAGATAGCCCGTGCCGTGGCTCTAGGGCCAGTACGGACGGGACAGGGTATAAAGAACATCCTCTATACCGCTGCTGGAGAGAACGGTCCCACTTGGAGTTTGTGGCAAAGAGCCTCAGGAGAGACCCGAGGCCGACCCCTGGGATTCTGGAGTCGAGCCTACAGGGGGTCGGAAGAGGGCTACACTCCAACTGAAAAGGAGATCTTAGCCGCGTATGAGGGGGTTCGGGCTGCTTCTGAAGTAGTCGGTACTGACACACAGCTCCTTCTGGCACCTTGACTGCCAGTGCTGAACTGGATGTTTAAAGGAAAGGTTCCCTCCACCCATCATGCTACTGATGCCACTTGGAGCAAGTGGATTGCACTGATTACACAACGAGCACGGATGGGGAACCTCAGCCGTCCAGGAATCCTAGAGGTCATCATGGACTGGCCTGAAGGTAAAAAGTTTGGAACACCACCAGGAGAAGAAGTAGCTCGTGCTAAAGAGGCCCCACCATACAATGAACTACCAGAGAACGAAAAGAAATATGCCCTGTTCACAGATGGATCGTGTCGTATTGTGGGAAAGCATCGCAGATGGAAATCTGCTGTGTGGAGCCCCACCCGACAAGTTGCAGAGGCCACTGAAGGGAAAGGCGAATCAAGCCAATTTGCAGAGGTAAAGGCTGTCCAACTGGCCTTAGATGTCGCTGAACGGGAGAGGTGGCCAATGCTCTATCTCTACACTGACTCATGGATGGTAGCAAATGCCTTATGGGGGTGGTTACAGCAGTGGGAGCAAAATAACTGGCAAAGAAGGGGTAAACCTATTTGGGCTGCTGAACTGTGGAAAGACATTGCTGCCCGAACAAAGACTATAGTTGTAAAGGTGCGCCATGTAGATGCTCATGTGCCCAAGAGTCGGGCTACTGAAGAACAGCAAAACAACCATCAGGTAGACCGAGCTGCCAGAATTGAGGTGGCTCAAATAGACCTGGACTGGCAGAACAAGGGTGAATTATTTCTAGCTCGATGGGCCCATGAGACCTCAGGTCATCAAGGGAGAGATGCAACATACAAATGGGCTAGAGACCGAGGGGTGGACTTAACTATGGATGCCATTGCACAGGTTATTCATAACTGTGAAACATGTGCCATCATCAAACAAGCCAAGAGGATGAAACCTCTCTGGGAGGAAGGGCGATGGCAAAAGTATAAATATGGGGAGGCATGGCAGGTTGATTATATCACCTTGCCACGATCTCGCAATGGTAAGCATTATGTGCTTACTATGGTGGAGGCAACCACTGGGTGGCTCGAAACATATGCAGTACTCCATGCTACCGCCCGAAACACCATACTGGGTCTCGAGAAACAAGTCCTGTGGCGACATGGCACCCCGGAAAGAATTGAGTCAGATAATGGGACTCATTTCAAAATTCTCTTGTAAATACTTGGGCCAAAGATCATGGCATTGAGTGGATTTACCATATTCCCTACCATGCACCAGCCTCTGGTAAAATTGAACGATACAATGGATTGTTAAAAACTATGCTAAAAGCACTGGGTGGCGGAACATTTAAGCACTGGGAGAAGCATTTGGCAGAAGCTACCTGGTTAGTCAATACCAGAGGATCTATCAATCGTGATGGTCCTAACCAATCCAGTTCCCTACATACCGTAGAGGGAGATAAAGTCCCTGTTGTACATGTAAAAAACATGTTAGGAAAGGCAGTTTGGGTTCTTCCAGCTTCTGGAAAGGGCAAACCTCTCCGTGGTACAGTTTTTGCCCAGGGACCAGGATCCACTTGGTGGATAATGCAGAAGAATGGGGATGTCCAATGTGTACCACAAGGAAACTTGATGCCGGGGGAGTGCAGTCAGTAATTCTATGTGTATATATATATATATATAGCCATGTGTGACTAATGCATTTTAATCATTTTTTTGTTTGTTTGTATATATGTATATATATTTTAAGCATGATGTAACGATGTAGAATAAGGGGTGGAATGTCATGGTTCTATGTTTTTTTTGTTTTTGTTTTTTGTTTTTGGGTTTCAGTATTCCACATCAAAACATCATGTAGTGTACGGGGCATTAAAGTGTCACTGCCCCAGTTCCAAGTACCTATCCCTGTCCATTACAGCAGTCACGGGATCTGGCCCTTCCGGGTGGGGGGGGGTGCTCTCTTGCTGCCTTGCAGTGGGTGCTGGAGGGTGCTTTCCTAGCCGTTCCAAGCTTTTTCAGGTTTGAATCGGTCCCGGGAACTCTCTCTCTCTTATCTTGTCTGATTTATTAATCTCAATTTCAATTAAATTGTATATAGTGTGTTATTTTGTATTCCGATATTATAGTAAAATAAGTTTTCCTCCATAGATTGTTGCCGCTGTTCTTTTCCTCCCTTCCTTCCTTCCCATTTTTGTGGGACTGGGGTGGGGGGGGGGGGAGGGCAGAGGCCTGTCGCCCCTGTCACGGACATAGATTGATCTGGTCAACTCCGTGACACCAAGGGAAGTGGCTGCTCTACACCACACTGCTGTGGCCTCACCTTGAGTACTGTGTGCAGTTTTAGACACCCCAGTACAGTATGGACATAATGCTATTAGTGTCCAGAGGAGGGCTGCTAGGAGAAAGGTCCAGGGGGGAATATGTATGAGGGGTGGCTGAAGTTCATTCAGCTTATATAAGAGGAGACTGAGGGGAGACCCTCATGACTTCCTCAAGAGGGAGAGCAGAGGGGCAGGTGTTGATCTCCTCACGGAGGCCAGTGATAGAATCTGATGGAACACTTGATCTTCAGAGGTCCCTTCCAGCACAGGATGTACTATTTTTGGTGTATGAGAGTAATGTCCTGCTTATTCCAGATGTACATCTAGTGAAGATGTTCCAAGTATTCTGTCACCAACCAATAGACAACCCTCTGACACCTCCTCACTGAAGCAAAGTAATACCTGAATCAGGTTAAGCAGGAGTCAAAAGTACAAACAAAAAACACTGAAAAATGTCAATGTGCTCCATGTTTGTAGGACACTTGCATCAGACATGCTTTCATCCTTGAGCTGAGATGACTGCTGTGATGCTAGATCTGACCAAAAATGGGCTGTAGGTACACAACAAAAGCAGATCACTTTCTAAGCCGTATGTTAAAAGCCACATTCCAGTCGGTTTTACATTCCCACCAGCCTGGAGCTGGAGTTTAACTTTCTATGGTCTTGCTTTTACAGCCAAGTAAAAAAATTGGCTAGGCATTTCATTCAGGTTCAATCAACAATTTTTTCTTCTGACCTATGTTTGTCCCAGTGGATGTCTTCGCATTATCTTCGTCAGTGCCCTTTTGGGACAAACATTGAAGTATCATCTAAATGAGTTACGTGAAGCCCCAGAAGGATGAGCAGAGGGAAGGCTTTGCATTGAAGTGGGAACTGTAGGAGCCATAGGGACAAGTAGATGCTTGCTCAGCTCAGGCTTGATTCCTAAGAGCAGCCTGAGTCCAGCTCTTGGACTGAATACCGGCTGGAAAATCTTTGTGAGCATGGACAGCTAAACAGAGGACAGGATTTTGTGGTTCAAGACCCCTGTATGTTACCAGTGGCTAAAATGTGATTTATAATTTCTGTGGGTCTCTGTGTAAATACAATAACCAGTTTTTGTTACTGTGCAAGGCTTTAGAAACTAAATGTCCCTCTTCCTCTCCTGCGAGCTTTTTAGTGCTAAAGATGATTTTGGGGTGCCTGGCAAATTGCAGGGATTTTGTTCTGCTGGGCAATTATCCTCAACAGGAACACTGCTCTTTGGCCAGAACTCCCCAAAAATTGGTCTTCTAGGTGATTATTTCAGTTTGAAATCATTGTTTTATGATCTAATTACTCATCAGGAAGTGTTGTATTTATTTTCTTAAACGAAAGGCAAGCAGGTGCCAGAAAGCTGCATTATATTTCTTGTTAAATTACACAAATGTGGGAGTCTCTGCCCAAGCAGTGTTCAGTAGTAAAAAGAACAGCTCTGACTCAGATTCCTCTTTCTAATTTGAGATTCAGAGCTCTTTAACTTATCTTTCTTAATGTTGCAATTGTATTAACAGCCAGAGGTGTCATTTCAGATCAGATGCACTAAATTCTGTACACTAACTTGTGGAATAATTTGTACTTGCTAAACTTATTGGAATAACTGTGCCCTTCTTTCAGCCCACATAGGGTTAATAGCGCACCAATGCTTGTTTGGACATCCTAGGGATAGAGTATCCTTTATTGGTATAGAGGACACCCCATAGAATCCTCAAAATCCAGGGTCATTCACTGTGGGTTATCTAAAGGCTGATTCAAGGCAGCACATCTAGATTACTCTAGCAGGGAAGCATCTGGAAGTGGACTGTGGGCTTTTCAGTAGGCTGCAAGTGTTCCTGCTTGTCCTAGTAAGGGTACAGAGATCAGGAAGTCCAAGGAAAAGCCCTGGGCCTGGGTAGAAGACGGAGATGGAGCTGGATCAAAAGAGCCCAGATGCTAGTTCCCTACTGCCCTGGGTTTCTGTAGGGATCAAGGTAGAGTTCAGGGGATGTTAAATATCAGAAGGCTCACCAGGAGTTCCTCTTCCTTTCAGACAGTGAAAATGAAGCAGGACTGTCAAAGTACTGCTAAATCAAGCACTTGTGAAAACTGAGTCAGCTCCAGAAATCATGAGTGATTTTAAAAATACATGCTATTTTCCTCCATTCTGGTTTTGTAGGGCTTCAGGTTTCAGAGCTTGAATTTTCCTTGTTTGTCTTGTGCCTCTTTCCTTCTCTCCTGTAGTGAGGGCAGAAAAAAATTAGAAAGAAAGAGATGTGGTTTTAATAAAAACTACAAGTATTAAGGACTTGGAAACTGTAAGGGTCAACATCACCAATACAAAGTGTATATGTAAGTACATAAATATAGTTTCAAGCATAGAATAGCAGAACTGTCCAAGTGAGTTGGCTTAGACACAAACTGCATGCATCAGGAGTGATCTTTCCTAAACTTTTGTGCCTATGAAATTCCACCAAAATGTAAAATTTGAAGATGCTTTAGTGAGACTGGAGAGGTTAAACTGAAAAAAGGCAGTATATTTTGTATTACTTCGAAGTACATGACATACTTGTAGGGGATGCATCCAGTAGGCTTTTAAAATAGATCTTAAATCTACTTAAATGCAAGCTGCAAGGAGGTTTAGAAGCTATTTTTAACACAGGTTTTTTTCTTTGCATCTCATGAGATGTCTTCCAACCAATCATACATGCTTCTAGGATGCAGAAGGAGTGCTGCTGGCACTCTAGCTGCATCTCTGCCATGGGAAACTCCATCTTACCTTGAGGGAAGGTTAGGCTTTAGGAAGGGGGACCACAGATGCCTCTGGGTCTTTATGTACCTAATGCCTCTGCTCCTTATTGTTTAGATGCTCATTAAGGTACTTCCAGAGTATCCTGTGGTCCAATGGCCTGGTTTCCATTCTGGAAGACCTGTGGCCATTATTTATGTCAGTTATACTTGCAGATAAGAAGTAATCTTAAAAATCATGCACATGGATAATTAATTATCTTAAAATTTAGAATTTAAAGTAATACTTTCCAAATCCTGGAAATATTTTTTGAATGTCTGGTTTGACAATACCTTGATATTCCCTTCTATTCTGATAGAAAAATACTGAGGTCTATTACCCACGATCCCTTTGTTGACTGACTACATGCTCCGTACCTCTTTTGAATCAGACTTCTACTTTATAAAATGCAATTAACAAACTTTTTTTCTCTCATTTAACTTTTTCCTATTGTAAACTTGGTTTCATGCTGCTAAGTAAGCAAGGGTGCAGTACATGTGTTTGCTCTACATCTGCTGTTAAGAAAACTGAAATGCTTTGGTCATTGTTTTATAAGGTCTTTTTAAGCCTATTCAGTGAAATCTAGTATGATATTTTACAGAAGAAAAAAAACCTGGAGGGATATAACCTTGATCTTTAATTCATCTTTCTTTAGAAGAGAGAAGAACATCCTTACTGCTCTTGAACACAAAAGCCTTTGCTAGATAGATAGCGAATTAACGTGGCTAACTCAGGTTTATTGTCTGTGCAAGGCAGGCAGACTGCCCTCCACATCTTTACTGAAAGAGTGGTTGATACCCCATGCCTTCTGTTGTCTAAGAGGAATGCGGATAATGCTCCTAATTGTAAGTTTTAACTTTGGGACAGCCCAAAGTAGTCTGACAGTAGTATCTGACAGTTATATCCTTCTATGACTGAGCCGATCAAGTGACCAACTTGGTGGACTAGGAAAAGGCTGTTGATGTAGTCTACCTAGAGTTCAGCAAAGCCTTTGACACTGTCTCCCACAGTATTCTCCCACAAAAACTGGCAGCCTGTGGCTTTGATAGGTACACTCTTTGCTGGATAAAGAACTGGCTGGAGGGCCAGGCTCAGAGTGTGATGGTGAATGGAGTTAAATGCAGTCATGAGTGGTGCTCCTGGGGGTCAGTACTGGGACTGTTCTGTTCAATATCTTTATTGATTACCTAGATGACAGAGCTGAGTGCACTCTCAGTAAGTCAGCAGATGACACTAAGCTGGGAGGAAGTGTAAATCTGCCTGGGAGTAGCAAGGTGCTCCAGAGGGATCTGGACAGGCTGGATCACTGAGCTGAGGCCAGTGGGATGAAGTCCAAACAAAACAAGTGTCAGGTCTGCACTTTGGCCAAAACATCCCCAGGCAGCGCTAAAGGCTTGGGGTACAGTGGCTGGAAAACTGTGCAGAGGAAATAGATCTGGGGCGCTGGTTGACGTTTGGCTGAATAAGCCAGCAGTGTGCCCGGGTGGCCAAGAAGGCCAAAGGTATCCTAGCTTGTATCAGAAATAGTGTTGCCAGCAAAAGCAAGGCAGTAATCATCCCTCTGTACTCAGCACTGATGAGGCTTCACCTTGAATGCTATGTCCAGTTTTGGGCCCCTCACTACAAGAAAAATTTCAAGGCCCTGGAGCGTGTCCAGAGAAGTGTAATGAAGCTGTGGAGGGTCTGGAGCACAAGTCTTATGAGGAGTGGCTGACGAACTGAGATTGTTTAGTCTGGAGAAGAGGAGGCTCAGGAGAGACATTATTGCTCTCCATAACTACTTGAAGGGAGGCTGTGGTGAGGTGGAGGTCGACTTCTTCTCTTATGTAACTGGTGACAGGACTGGAGGGAATGGACTCAAGTTGTGCCGGCAGAGATTCAAGTTGGACATTAGGAAAAATTTCTTCTCCAAAATAGTGATCAGGCACTGGAATGGCTGCCCAGAAAGTTGGCGGGTCACTGTCACTGTCACTGTCACTGTCCCTGGAGGTGTTAAAGAAAAGTTTAGATGTTGTACGAAAGGATATGGCTTAGTGGGGAAATACTGGTAGGTGGACAATTGGACTGGATGATCTTGGAGGTCTTTTCAAGCCTTGGTGATTCTACGATTCTCACACTCAGTGATAATAGGTCAGTACTCAATGATGAGTGACTTATGACAAATGTCTTTGCTATGACATCTACCAATCAAGAAGTCTTATTTTCAATCCTAGCACACTTAAGCACTTTAAATTAAAATGTGAATTGGTAATGCACGATCCTGGCTGAGGCTGCAGCACAGGTCATGGAAATGCAGCTTCTGGAGGAAGACTGGGGGAAATTTTCCTGTTCCAATCCTCTCCTGAGTGCTGCTAAGTTGCAGCTTGTGGCAAGATGGCTGGAGGCACTGGCAGCAAAGAAGTCAAAGGAGCCTGTTTCCAGGGTGAATGCTATGGCCATCTGGGTGCTTTACAAAAGGTACCTGCCTCGCTACTGCTGAAACAGCTGTGGCTTTCTGCAAAAGGCGTCAGATCCTTTTGAAGGATGCTAGATTCTTCTGGGAGGATGGATACTTCAGGACAGGCTATGTTTGCTTTAGATGCTAGACTTCAGTGGTGTATGATTTGCTTTCAGTCACACAGTAACATAGTTCGTGTTGCTTAAAACCTAGTGATACTATTGGATTTTAGGTGCTTTTTTTTTTTTTTTTTTTTTTTTTTTTTTAAATTGAGGAGAAGCAGCATCAGAACTTCTGCATACAAATATAATTCAAATACAACTCTCCAATAACTTCCCTGGACTGAAGTGGCAAATGTGAGTCACAGACAGACAAGCAAGTTGTACTCAGGTCAGACTTGAAATGCATATGCTTTTGAGAGTATATTTTAAGAAACATTTTTTGTATGACTTTCACTAGATTAGGTCTGACTCAATCTTGTGAATAGAAGAAGGCAGCAGTAGATGAAGGCGCAAATTTCTGAGGTGGTCCTAGACGGCACAAGAAGGAATCTGCAGATTAAGGAAAGAGTTGTGGCACTAGGGCATCCTTCCCTTCCTGCTCAGCCCGAAGGTTGGCCTGAGTTGCAGACTCAGGAATCTGTTGCAGATAGGAATCTGGTAAAATGGAAAGAACATGTAGTTTGTTTTCTTATGTTGTGGAAGTATCATTCTGAACTTCAATTAAAACAAGCTAGCAACTCAATCATTCTCTTCAGTACTACTCATGAACATTTTTCTCCTGTGCTTAATCTAGCTGCTTTTTGAAGGCTACAGAGCTGTCCTCAAGAGAATTTTAAGACGTAATTTATTTTTATGTAGTCTAACACTCCAGAGCAAATATATATTAAAATTTCTACTTGTTATTGCTTAATGACATGTAGAAATCAGCAAAAAATAGATTTAAAATGGGAGAGAAAAGCTATTTATTTATCTCGCTTTCCACAGTAAAGAACAGAAAGGTGAATCTTGGCCTGTCAGCCATGCAATTCAGCAAAGCTTGCAGAAGCAGGGATCAGTGCGGACAGTCCCTAAGCTACATAATGGTAGAAGTCAGTTTCAAGAGGGAATGGCTGTGTTTGTTTGGGTCTTACTCTTTGCTAGGAACGAGTTATTGGTCATTAGCAGCCAGCACATGGATTAGATGACCCCAATATATCCTGGGAGAGCTAGAACTGTACAGAGAATCTGGCTCACCATAGTGTTGCAACAGCCTAGGAAGTAATGAACTAGAGCTGGTGCTTTGCAGGGTGTGAAAAGTTCAACCAGCTGAATGCAAGCTTCAGCTGCTGCTATCAAAAGAGCTGCTTCAGCTTGCCTGAAAAATAACAGTAAAATCAAGGACTTTTCAGTGAGCGTAGGACAGCTGCTATCCTGGCAAGGGTGTTTCTGCCATTCAAGTATGTCAAAACCTACGATGCCCTTCCAAAGGATGCTGAAGAATGGGAAGATGAGTGAATAAAAGGCCAACAATTAAGACTCCTGGAACTTAGTCTCTTCAGTTTAGCAAAAGTTAATTGGAGCCAAAACTTGAATGGGAGAATTTAATCTGATTTAAAGGAATATTAGCAAATAGCAGTGGCTGAATGAGTTCTGATTCTGAATACTTTTGATACCAAGAAGCTACTACTGTAACCGTTTAGTCTGACTGTTGGAGATTCAGTTGTTGGGCATTTATTTTTAAGTGAAGAATGAATGAAGATTAAACTCTAATTCAAACTTGAAGTAATTCAGTGAAGAATGGCTTATGAAGTAATTATTAAGAATTGGCTTTACGGCTTGTTATGCAGGTCAGATGAGATGGGGTTTTTTTGTTTGTTGTTTTTTCAAGTATTAGAATATATGTAGAGGAATAGATCAGTGCATATGGACTTAACTGACCGTGTGAATGTTCATCACACGTTTCACTGGCAAGTGAATTATTGGAAACTGCCTTCAGCAGTATTGCATGTGAGTTGGAGTGAACTCGTATTACTCAGAGAGCTGAAAGCAGTCCAAGATGCTACTCATTTTCCTGCTTCTCTGGTGTGTCACTTATCCTTGCAGCAAATCAGCTTGCAATGGAGGTTGATCTCCTATGAATCCTTTTCTATGAAGATCCCTCCTGTGTTTTGAGGGGATATCATATGATATCAGAGAGTCAGCAGTTCAAAAAATAAAAGTCACGATGATCAGACACAACAGTATTTGGCAGCTAATGTTTATTGGGATAGGGAAGATAATAAGACAAAAGGAAGTACTTTAGTATATGTATTGCATGAAAAATTACTGCGCACTTGTAATCCTGCAGACTCTTTGGGAATGGTCAGGAGTGATAAAAAAATAATGCATGATACAAAACAAACAAAGCAAGAGTTACAAATTGATAGGAAACGACAGAGAGAACAAACATGGCAAACTTCTCAGTGCCATTAAATTGTGGTGTGCCTGGAGGCCATGTCAGATCTTGCCATCCCTCTCTGAGAACACGCTTGCTGTAAAAAGTATTGGGAACACTCTTTGGGTTTGCTACATTAACTGCTTCCATATGAAGAGGGTAGTGAGATTCTTCAGTTTTCTCACAAGCTAAAGAATGTGTTAAAGATTCACTCACGGGTGGATTGGAAAGAATCGGCAGGGAATGTCTACTCATGATGGCATGGAGCTCTTCTACCAATATCAGGGAAATGCCTTGGGAAAGGAAAGCTACTTTTTCAGGAAGCATATATACAAATGGCAAAACTCACTGGTAGAAGATGCCATAGAGGCCAGAAATAAAGAAACACTAAGAAAGTGTTACACAAGACTATCCATAATGGTTGACCATAATGGTGGCATCAGAAACTTTGTACTTCAGAGGATCTTGGACTTCTTACTGACCAGAGGGACACACCAGGAGAAAGATCAGTGATGCTGAGGAGTAGCTACATACTGCTATTGCCAAGTCTCAGTGAACAGAGAGAAGGAGTGGAGGACAATCTTTGCTTGAGGTCTAGAGGATTTCTGTAGGTATGTGTCCTGGAAAACAGTCCTCAGGATCTTAACAACACAAACACAGTGTGTCTGGGTGCTGTCAGTAGTGCAGAATGACTTCTTTCAAGTTACAGCAGACTCTTGCTAAAGATGCTGTAAGAATACTAGAGAAAAAGGCTGGCATCCAGAAATGCTCCTGCTTGGATTGGATATATATTTCTTAAACATTTCCTCTTAAGTGTTTCCTTTACCAGTAAAAACAATTCCTGAAAAACTTGTTTTAAATGTGACTTTTAAATGCAATTGACTGTTCTTGAAAATGGATTTGGTCTGCGTTGTCTATAGTTCTATATATATAGATCAGGTATCCCACGGAGCCTGCATCTGAATCAAAATCACTTTACTGGAATTCTCTATTTAACTCAAAGTAAAAGGGCAGATCCTTGGGTAATATTTATGATTAATTTCACTAAAATCAACAAACCATGTGCAGAACATTCCCACCATGCACAAGCCATCATGACAGTTTTCCAAGTGACTCTTCAGGATTTCTCAGTAAACTTTTTGTGCTATCAGAATTCTGCTTTTTAATTGTTTTACTCTTTTCTCTTTGGTATTACCGACCCTGTGGACTTTGCACTTCAGGCTATGTCAGCCCTGTTGTTCCCAGTCTTCACAACCTTTAAGTGTTCTTCTATATCTTGGCATCATTCTTATGCTTAGAGCAAAGGAAGTTTTCAGGAAAGGAAAATGCACCTTGGAGGAGGTGGAGAAAACTGAAGATTTTTTAAGGACCAGTAAAACTGTAGCTATACTTCTTAGGTTGTGGAAAAAGTAGCTGTTCCATTCTTAATTCTCACCTAAAAAATGGGCACTTTTCTAATGGCCTCCTCTCAGCCTAGTGATAATCTCTTACTTGAACCTCTTCAAGGATGAGATATTTTAGATATCTTCTGTAACTGAATTCTGAACCAGCCACCCCATCAATTAGTTCCTACTGATAACAACAAACATCAGAATCTTATTTAAACAAGCAAACAAAAAAATAAATAAACTAGCACAGCACCAGTTGTGTAAGCATCCATATAAATCTTATTTTCATTAATTAACCCCTCATGCCTAAAGCTGAGTTGGAATTCTTCAAGTATTAAAAAAAAAAAAAAAGGCATTTGGAAACTCACAGCTACTGTCAGTGCAATGAAAGCCACAAAAAGGTCACTGCCTTACACAGCTATGCTTTTATTCCAGGAAGCAGTGCTTTGGGGGTTGCCTATTTTCAGACGTGACCAGCAACAAACAAGATTACAATAATGAATGACAAAGTGGCAGACAAACAAAAGTAATTCTTTAACCTAGCACTTGTATACTAAATCAAGCAACACTTACTGCTGCTACATTTTTTTCATCAGAAGTGAGCTCTGGCTATATCAATCTGCCCCATGTTAACACTACATATGGTTAAAAATCACTGAGCTGTTCTGTAACTGCTACAAATCTGCCTCAGGTAATGTAAGAGTGCTAGGCTAATGGAGGTGAGAATCTAATCTACCGATTATCTAAACTGCACTTTTTCACCAACTGCCAACCAAGCAATATAAGTGATGCTAAGGAAGGAGCCATCTAATTCCACCTTTCCAAGTGGAAATCATTTTCATTATCAGCTAGGATGCCTGTGGGGAGGTTGGTAAGACTTACTACAGGCAATAAAGTAGCACTGCAAATGTCTGAAATGTATGGAAAGTAATAAAAGTTGTCTAAAGATGGAAATAACATGACGCATCATCTGCAAGTGATTAAGATGGTGGGTGGTTTTCAGATGGCTTCTGCTTCCAGAATCGTCTGTTTCAGTACCTCTGCATCTTGCATTCAGTGCTGAATGTTGTCATGCTCAGCTGAAAACGTTCCTTAAAAGCATCTCTCAGAGGATATTCAAAATCACAAGCTAAAATCATTAGAAAAGGTCTTGTTTTATGTACAGACTTCTTAGATTGTTTTTTTTTTAAAAAAAAAACAATTGTAAATTTTGATGACAAGATATTGCTTTCTAGATAGTTAATGCTACTCTGAAAGAAACAGTGACAATTCCATTAGAATGTGATGAAACACCACATCCATCAAGAAAGGGGAGCTCCTGTTTGACCATGAGGAAGTTTTAAGGTTTTTGTGATTAAGTGATTTTGTGAGTGGGCAAAATCAACTTCAACTGCTATAAGAAGCAATAGACATGATGGTGTTATGGCTGCATCCAAATTTATTCTGGCATAAAACTTAGCGTTTCACCTCCAGAGCTTAGAAAGTTGATCTCATTCAAGTTTCCGTTGTTTCTTCATACGCTGCAGTGGTATGCCCTAATCCCAATCTTACTTCCAAGAAGGCTGCATTCAGTTCTGGGGCACTCAGTACAAGAAGGACATGGACCTGTTGGAGTGGCTCCATAAGAGGCCACTGAAATGAACATGAGCACTTCAATTAGGACAGGGTGGGAGACTTGGGGTTGTTAAGCCTGGAGAAGAGAAAGCTTTGGGGAGACCTCACTGTGGCCTTCCAGTTTCTGAAAGGAGTCTATAGGAAAGTTGATGAGGCGCTGTTTACAATGACATGTAGGGACAGGCTAAGGCATGATGGCTTTAAAATGAAAGAGGGTAGACTTAGATTAGATGTTAGGAGGAAATTATTTATTATGAGGGTGGGGAAGCATTGAAAAGTCTGCACAGGGAAACTCTGGATGCCTCATCCTTGAAGGTATTCAAAGCCAGGTTGGATAGGGCCCTGTCTGGCCTCGAGAGAAGAACCCTGACCATAGCGAAAGGTTGGAATTAGATGAGATTTAACATTCCTTCCAAACTAGAATCTGAATGGGCATTATATCTAATTCTGGAGATGGATGAGCTATGGCATTTCTTGAGATCCTGAGACTGCTCAAGACCTGATGATTTCAGGTTTTCTACTCTTTGAACGTGGTGCTCAAAGCTCTCTGTAGTTCTAGGTATCACTAATTAAATCATAGAATGGCTTGGGTTGGAAGGACCTCAAGGATCATCAAGCTCCAACCCCCTGCCACAGGCAGGGCCACCAAACTCCACATTTAATACCAGCCCAGGCTGCCCAGCTCCCCATCCAACCTGGCCTTGAACACCTCCGGGGATGGACAGGGCATCCACAGCCTCTCTGGGCAGCACCTCACCACTCTCTCTGTGAAGAATTTCGCCCTGACATCCAACCTAAATCCTCCCTCCCTCAACTTAAAGCCATTTCCCCTTGTCCTGCTGTTATCTGCCCTTTCCAAGAGTTGACTCCCCTCCTGTTTGTTGGCTCCCTTTAGGTACTGAAGGCTGCAATGAGGTCACCCCGCAGCCTTCTCCAGGTTGAACAAGCCCAGCTCCCTCAGCCTGTCCTTGTAGGGGAGGTGCTCCAGCACTCTCTTTATCTCTGTGGCTCTCCTCTGGACCCTCTCCAGCAGCTCCCTGTCTTTCTTGTTCTGGGGACTCCTGGCCTGGACACAGTGCTGCAGTGGGGCCTCACAAGGCACAGTAGAGAGGGACAATCACCTCCCTGTCCCTGCTGCCACCCCTCTTCTGATGGAGCCCAGGATACCATGTGCTTAACATGTGGCTCATGTTAAGTTTTTCCTCCACCAGACCCCCAGGTCTTTCTGTGCAGGGCTGCTCTCAAGGACTGTTCCTCTCTGTCTGTAAATACGCTCAGTGCAAAAGCTGGCACTTTGCTGTGTTGAACCTCATTAGATTTTCCTGGGCTCACCTTTCAAGTCTGTTGAGGTCCCTCTGAATGGCATCCCTTCCTTCCACACAGAGATACTCTCTGATTCTTTTGGATGTCTTCTGGTTCACAGGCAGCACCAGTTCACAAGCTGGGGGCGGTGTGTCCATCTGGGACCTCATGAGGGCAGAGTAGAGAGTCACAATCACCTCCCTGTCCCTGCTGGCCACCCCTCTTCTGATGGAGCCCAAGGTACTATTGGCCTTCCAAGCTGCAAGAGCACCCTGCTGGCTCATGTTCAGTTTTTCTCCCAGTGGGACTCCCATGTCCTTCTATGCAGAACTACTCTCAAGAAGTTCTTCTCCCAGTCTGTACATATCTGAGGTTACACTGACCCAAATGCAAAACCTTGCACTTTGCTATGTTGAACCCTGTTAGGTTCACAAGGGCCCACCTTTTGAGTTTGTTGAGGTCCCTTTGGATGGTGTCGCTTCCTTCTAATGTGTCAGCAACTCCACTCGGCCTGGTGTCATTGGTAAACTTGCTGAGGATGCACTCAAATCTTTAATGAAGATGTTGAAGTAGCTCATTTCTCTTCACACAGATTTTTTCTTACACTATTTGTTTTGGGAAAGCGCATTAAAGTTTACAATCCATGAAAAGCTTCTAATGACGGGACAAACAGATCAGATATCCTTCTCTTACAAGGCTTTGAGGAAACAATCTGGCTTGCTAACTGTACTTTTCTCTCAACACTCCATAATCTATACTATCTGCTACATACAGCCCAGCTAGGTTGTACCTACACCTGTGTTGTATTCTGGAAGCATGTATTACCTTGTCACGTAATGTGTTATGTTGCTATGAAATATTTAAATGTTTTTAGTTTTTTAAAAATATGTCTTAGTATTTCCAGATGGATGGGGACTTAATAGCACTGCATAATACTTGTGGTTCATCCTGATAAGGATGGATTCTACGGGCTATGAAAGATACTGTTGCACAGGAGTTGAATCCATTCCAGATAAGGTATGGACAAAACTTACCTGCCTTTGTCTCAGATCTGAATATCCTTAACAACCCTGTGCTTCAAATACTGGACTCTGTCTGAGCGAAGTCTGTGCTTAAACTAGGTAAAACCAAATGCCAGTCTATCTTCTTACTCCTCTGCAGATAGACTGGGACCTGCTCTCCCTGTACTCTAACCCATCTGGACACACCAAAATATGATTCTGCTCCAAGAGCATTTTGTAATGACTCTGCAGAGCCGGTGGTGCTCTAGAATGGAGATGCAGTGGAGCAAGGGCAGGTCTGGGCAGCCCTGCTCTGCTGTAGAGCTGAGCTCTCTGCTAAACTTAAGAAAGGGCAAATCTGAGCAGAAGAATCCAGACCTATTTTTCATATAAAACATTCCACGTGCTGTGGGTTTGCAAACCAGCTGCTGACGTCCTTAGTTGTTTAGCTTCCATATAAAGCACTAAATGTGGGCTTTATCCCTGTCCTCAAAATGGAGTGCACTATATCTTCAAGTATGCTTGTCTTTTAAAGAGATGGACACTAGAAAAAAGCAAAATCCAGGCCTGCTTCCTGAGGAGCTGAGATAAAGATTGAAGAAAGTGAGTTAAGACTTCAAGGATAGAGGCATTTTCTGGAAAATCACTTAAAAAATTACTGTTTTTTTTTTTTTTTTTTTTTCTTTCTAGCTGGTAATCGTAGAAACTACTGGAGGCTTTCAGACTGTTTAATTTTCTCTCACAGACTGGTTGAGTGGTTATAGTATATATTATGACAAATGTATCAAAGTAATCTTATGATCCAATATTTTACATCTCAGATGTATGATTGGTGGAAGAAAATTGCATGTCCATCACATTAAGCTAGAGAAGTGACAAAAATATATCTTGGATAGTCTAGTAAGCACAAACTAACAAATAATGATGGTGTCTCTGTGTTTCTATTATCCATTCCCATGGTATTTTAAGTCCCAGCTGCTGTAGCAGCACTGTTCTTCAGAGCGTCTTTAGCAGGCTAAATCCCACTCAACCACATCAGAGGTACCACTGGCATCAGTGAAGGACTTATCCCACTAAACTGGTGTAGGATTTTCTTTATTTAAGCATTTTTACAACCTCTTGCAATACTAAATTACATTGCAAGTTAGAATTAAATCTCCAAATTTTGAGAGACCGAGTACACTGTCAACATCGTGTGCGTTGGCTGCAGTGTGTGCCTCAGCACAGTCATTTACAGGAAGACTTTGACTGTCTCACTGCTAACCAAACTTCACATTGCTATTTTTTACCTTCACTTCACAGCTATCCATTATCTTAGGGCTCTGTGGGATAGCTTACTGTTCTGTATTTTTGTTCCACCTTATCCAGCAAGAACAAGCTTGTACTAATAACTCTATGAAATGCTCAGTTCCTCAGCCTTAAACAGCTACTGAAACATTAAAATATTAGCGTTATGTTTTAGGGGCATTTATTTTATCAAAGCAAGAATAAGAAAGCTTTAGACCAAGATGACACCTGGGTATTTTTGTGTGTGTGTGTGCATCTGTGAAAGGGCCAAAGATATTTATGATGAGTGTCAGGAAGGTCTGAGTGGTTGGACTATGGATCTTGCTTCTTACTCTATCTGAAGGATGGCAGAACATGGTGCTGGGGAGAGATTGTTCTGTAATTGAACTTGTGAGGTACACAGAGCTCAAATCATCTGCCTACATCTTACTGTAATGCCGTTTTAGCAGGAGGACACAGGTTCCTGGTGTAATCTTTTTAACAAAGTCCATCCAAATCCCCAGCTGATTAGCTGACAGGAGAATGGTAGCAGATGTTCCCAGACATCTCTGTTCTTTCTCACCCTCAAATGTCAACCTAATGACCAAAAGAGGACTGTTAAATTCTACACCTGTTCATAGATTACATCCTCATTGTTGGTTCCTGTTGATACCTACTTGGCCATATTCACTGGAAGCTGACAAATTGTGACAAAGGTCTTGCACGAATCCCTCTTGGAGGAATACTCCCTAATTAAAGGGTAGATTTAAGATAAATGGATAAATGTGTAAGGACATGATTTCCCCTCTGAAGTCTCTTCCTTGTAGTATTCCTTGGTTCCTCCTTTTTTTTTCTTTTTTTTTTCTCTGAATCTGGGCCACCTGGGGATGATAACATTCAAGTGATCTGACACCTTTAAGACGGCTAGTTTGAAGCTGTTAATCCTTATTCCAATTTTATAAAGCTGGGATTGCAACAAGGATGTTTGCAGAGGATATTTCAAAGTAGCCGAGGAAAGAAAATGTTGTTGCAGAAGTAGACCAGAGGTGGTGCAAATGCAAAACTAAGGGGTGAATGAGCGCAGGGCTTTGCCCCAGGAGCTGTTTATCCTGAGAGCTTGCAAAAGGAGGGAATCCTTGAAGAGCTTGTACTAAAAATAGCTGTGGGTTTGTTTGGTTGGTTGTTTTTTTTTTAAGGTATTTTCAGGCAACCTCACTGAATTGCTTGTTCTGGTGGAAATCCTTATGTTCTGGAAGTTCTAAGATTCAGTGTTTTACTTCTGTCTTGCTTATACTTATCTATAATGTAAATGCAATTATTAAAAGTTGAGACAAATGGATAACAGGGAGTTTGTTCATAAAGATGGTAGTATTTTTTTGTAACCTGCATTCCTGAGATACAGCCATGGATTTGTCTCACCAGACACTAGATTGATGGCAAAGCTGTCATGTTATTTGCATGTGCTTCTGAATTCCAAACAGCCAGAAAACTGAGTGCACTGCACCTGGGCTGTGTTGTGACTTGCTGTTATATGGGGTCTGCTATTTATTGCATATGTGCAGCCAAGTAGCAATTTGTTTAAAAGCTGCTCTTTACTGAACTTATTAAGACCACTTTTCCTTACAACTGAGTACATGGTAACTTGCAATTTTCTGCATTGCATTCCTGGACTAATTTTGACCAAAACCTTAACTTCCTCCTTTGGCTATGTACTGTTATAGTTGATATGATAACACTTTTCAGGGCTAACACACCACCTCTCGTTCTCACTTGAGTTTCCAAATTCTTTTTTGTCATTGCAAAACTTTAATGTGTTTTTCTACCTAGACTATAACTCTGAAAAGTCAGCTTGAGACACTCAAAATCTTTGAACTGTTTACAAGGAGGGGAGGAATGGATCTGCAGAGGGAATGGTCAGGAGGGAAATAGTGGATGCGGCGCTCCATCAAAGCTATTATTTTGCTCAAATTGAATGTCAGTGATACCCATTCAGTATTTCATTAACTCATTTAAAACCACGTGGAAATAGAGACCATTCTGCAGTGTGCTCATCAGCACATATCACTGCTGAATCAGAAGGCTCAATGACAGCAACATTTACTGGGTATTTCAGTGTACTCTTGACTCATTGCTTCTTGGCCCCACATATTGTTGCTATAAACGTATGCTGGCTTTCCAAGCATGAATAGGGTCACTTGAATGCTTCCTCATGCAGTCTGATGAATTGCTCTTTCTGCTCCATACCTATGACTCAAAGTCTTTTCCCAAGACTGTGAACACTGCATTCCTCTCTGAACACCCCTTCAATTGCTTATTGAATTGATAGGTTCTGAAGCAAGTCAGCAACAACAGATTGCTTAAAAAAACAGGGTTTTTTTGGCAAAAGTTGCTCGGAACTTCAAAGAAAAGCATCCTAGCCTCATTGTAAGAGGCTCCTCATTTTGCATTTCCTCATCTGTACTACTGTCACTGCCTTTGCATCACAGCTATTTCTGAAGGACAGTTCTTAACAAAGAAAAATTGCTAGCTTGCTGCAGTTTGTTTTCTAGACCAGATCAAGCGTAAGGGCTGTGTCACTATGCAAGTAGGAAATGTCAGTGGCATCCTTTACTGTGATCTGGAGTCTGTCAATAGATGAGATGTCAATGGGATTGATTCAAACCTGTTGAAACACTGAAACTTGAGCTGTAGCTGCAATCCTGTATAATCAAGGAAATAATTTAGGAAGAGAATCAATAATCAGTGTCAATGTTTTATATTTAAATTTTCTTTAATGATGGACGTTTAGATGCAGTACTTCAGGCTTAGTTATTTATCCATGCTTAAGAGAAGCCTTTAAAAAAATCAAGTTGTTGGGATAATCTTATTGTTCAAACCTGGATATTTTCTTCTGGACCAAAGCAAGTTTTAAAATTCTAATCTTCAAATATAAAAATGCTTCCAGGTTCCCTACTTCACCACCATATCTTTTCATAATACATTATGAAAGTTGTAAAACAAGTGCTGAAGGAATTCAAGATGGCATAATCCAAAGTATATGTCAAAACCAAAATAAGACATCAAGCCATGCAAAGTAAGCGTTGAATAAGATGGTCTTGAATCTTAAGCTTTGTTCGCTTCCTTTATTTTATAATTGTTACATACTTCTAAAGCAGTTTTGAGACAGGATTAAGAAAAATGTACTTCATGGAAAGCAATTCCACATATCTCCTCTGGATTAATCATAAAATAGGACACTTCCTGATTAGGAGAGCATTATGAGACATAGCAGATTGAGTAGTAACAACAATGGATTATATAGATGACTCTGTTTAGGAAAAACATACACAAAATGTACATACAATTTTTCCTGTGAAATAGGACTTGAAAAAAAAAAAAATTAGGTATTTTCCACAATTTCCTGAGTTAAGAAAAGGTTTCATATAAATATACATACATACAGGGAAATTGAAAAATAATCCACTGTCGGGAGAAATTTGTATTCGGAATGTGATGCATTCAATCAAACAGGATTGTACTGACAGGGTTTTCTCTCTCCCCCCTCTTCCTGTTATCTCCTACAAATAGCTCAGCTACTCAGCCCTGTCCTGTGAACATTTTCTGATGTCCTGCACGTACTATAACTCCAATGATCCCTGGTTTGGATCTATTAAATCCTTGCTGTGAAGCTTTGCATGTTGAAAAGTCTCTGGGATTCTGTCTTAAAGAATTCTGCAATGAAAAGGCAAGAATCTGCATTTTTTTTCTTTGTCTTTTTTTTTTTTAATTCTCTATAAAAACATTTTATGTTGGTACTCTTCTAGGGGAATATCATGATTTGAGGGGATCCTTGAATACCTGCAGTATCTTCTCCACAAAGCATTAGGAGAATGTCCAAAGGAAGAAGCGAATTATCATGCAAATAACATCATGAGGTTCAATAAATCCAAGTGCAAGATCTTGAACTTGGGTCATGGCAACCTCTGCTATCAGTACAAGCTGGGGGATGTAAGGATAGAGCTGAAAAGGACTTGGGCATACTGGTAGATGGCAAACTGGACGTGAGCCAGCAATGTGCCCTTGCAACCCAGAAAACCAACCAAATCCTGGGCTAGATCAAAAGAAATCAGGTCAGCAGGTCGAGGGAGGTGATCCTGCCCCTTTGTTCTGTGCTGGTGAGACCTCATTTGGACGACTGCATCCAGACTTGAAGTCCTCAGTATGGGAGAGATGTGAACCTATTAGAGTGCATCCAGAGGAGAGCCACAAAATGATCCAAAGGATGGAAGACTTTTCCTACAGGGACATGTTGACAGAGCTGGAGAAGAGAAGGCTCCGGGGAGACTGAATAGCGGCCTTTTCAATATCTAAAGAAGAGCTATAGGAAGGAAGGGAACAGACTCATTAGTCTGTGATGATAGGACAAGGGGAAGTGGTTTCGAACTAAAAGACAGCAGATTTAAATTGGACATCACAAAGAATTTTTTTAACAATAAGGGCGGTCTGGCACCGGAGCTGGTTGTGCAGAAAGATGGTGGGAGCCCTGCCCTAGGAGATGTTCAAGGTCAGGATGGACCAGACTCTGAGCAACCTTATCTAGCTGTAGATATCCCTGTCCATCACAGGGGAGTTGGACTAGCTGACCTTTAAGGGTCCCTTCCAATCCAGAGAACTCTATAGTTATTGGCAATACCTCTGTCCCTGTGGGAAGGATGCACAGACTTGCAGGCATTGGATAAAAGAAAATAAGCATATCTTAGGGGCTTTCAGATTTTTATACAAACACAAATGATTTATAAAATTCTATCACTGCATCCTGAAGTGCAATGATCTGTACTACTTTTGCCCTGTTTGCTCTGTTCTTTTTGTATACCCGCTCCTGACAATGATCTGAAACTACTTTTGGCCTTTGGTCTAATCCTTTCTGGCTGTATTTTCCACCGAGATGGAAATCAAATCACATTGAGCAGAAGAATCAACGTAACTTCAGGAACAATTTTAAACAAAACAGTGCAAAGGAAATAAAAGCTGTTCCACTGACAAGTTGCTTTACTATGAGCAGTCATCCTTCTGCAGGACTTTTGGTTACATACTCAAGAAAAGGGAATAATTCTACCACTTTGCTCTACTTGCCTACCATGGTAATGTTGTATTATTGCCCCCTGCCCAATTCAAAAACGGTCTGTAACCTTCAGGTGAAGATTAGATCTCTATGTAAGTGACTCTCCTGCTTATATCTATTTTGAGGGTTTTTTGTTTGTTTGCTTAGTATTTGTAGTTCTTTGTCTATGGGGAGATCTCGAATACTGCAATGGAAAACAGAGGGAATATTTCAGATTCAATCCTTTGCTTCTTCTTGAAGATTTTCTACTTACTGTCTGGTCTTCCCTAATACAGCTAGCCATATCTGAGTAACTCCACAATTGAGAGGCTTTAACTGTGTAATTCTGAATTCACTATCTCATCTGACCACTTGAAAACTGAGAAAAATATTTTTTTACGTTTTCCAATTACAATTCTACAGTTTGTGCCTTCATCTGTTTTATTCAGAGATACTTTGGAAATATTATGGAAAGCTATGAAGTAAGCTTTTGTCTGTGATATGTAATCATTTTTTACCTGAAGAATACTAGATATCTAAAAGATTCTTCATTATATAATATCTGTTTCAGCATGGATTTAAACATGTGGGATTAGGCATAGCTTGTCTTCAGCCTGCAAGTAATATCTTGATTATTTTCAGTCCTTGAAAAGCTCATTCTGCCCCACAAATCTAATTAAATTGTTTATCTTATTATTTCTCATTTCCTGCACTGCTGTGCACTTCTGTCTGTGTCTTGTCCTGTCTGTCCGAACACTTCCATGATCCCCACTGTCCATAACATGCATGTGACCTGACATTCTCACAAGCCTTTCTGTTTTTTTGCTTAGTGATGTTTCCATGGGTAAAGCAATATTTTCAATTTTGCACATAAGGAACAGACAAAGCAGGCAGATTAAAGTATTTACCCAACGCTATGCAGGAAGTCTGACAGTGCCAGAATCTGACTCCAACTATCCAGGGTCAGCAGACAATAGTCTTCTGCTTGCAGTAGCCTCCACCTCTCCAGCAATGAGTGGAACAATCAATTTCCCTGTGGGACCAAATTCCAACATCTATTGCAGTGTTACAGAAGGAGAGTAATTTGTTTATTGACGGTGGATATTGGCAAAAATCATTATCGAATTCTTTAGCAAGGCATTACAATTTTCACCTTCTTATTAGTGTGCTAGTGTTTAGATTTGTCGAAGGTGTCAGAAACCATAATTTTGCATAAAAGCTGAAAATTATCAGAAAGACTTTAACCAAAATAAAAATTTGTGAGGAGAATAATGGATGTAAAGTTCATTTTGTAACAGTGCATCCGGTTTATATAAATACTGAAGGTTAAGTTTAACTCGCTCTTTTCCTTACAGCATGAAGACTGTTAGTGCCGAAGCTATTTTAAAAGGATGTGACTTTAAATAGTACAGTACAGTAAAGCTAAAAATATCACCAACACTATTTAAAGCAGCTACAGTAAAAATAACTCTTGTCCTAAGTCTCTTGCTGCGTTATCCAGAAGTGCTCGAACATCAGGCGGGGTGTCTCAGCTAGCTCTAAGAATAAAAGGAATATTGCACTGTTGGTTTTATTTCTGGGAGAGTGTTATTTTTGGCAGAAGACTTTTTCCAGGAGTGATGTTGCAGCCTTCTGTCAGTCAGACACAGGACGGTTTGGCCAAGGGAGTCTGCCAACGGGATATAATTTAGCAGAAGTATCTGCTATCTTCCCCTGACTTCCTGGGAAAAGGAACTCGCGCTGGCAGCAAGAAACACGCATCTGTAAAAAGGAAAACTGGTGTTCTAGGACTATGGATTGTGGCTGAGCAAGTGTAGGAGAAATTTTTGCTGTACTAAAGCACAGCTGAGAACATACATGTGCCACCCTGGAAAATGTTGATACAGATTAAAAGTGAGTGAGTCCATAAGGAACTACATAGACGCTAGCCAGACAGCTCTGGATAACTGTGGAAACTGTATTTTCTACCTCTTCTTCAAATACTTTCATTACATACACAGCAGAAATTCATCTGCAGCCAGATGTACAAACTCCATTGAAAATTACTGGATTATAGTGAAGCCAGACATCCTCCTTTCAGCTACTTCCTTCTCCCTGCTCGGAAGTACAGAGGCTGTGAGATATTAATGGCATGGGAATCATTTTTTTTTAGGCTTTAAAAGAAAGAAACATTTAAAAAATGTTAGTTGTTACTTACAGCTTAAAACTGAAAACGTGAGCTTATTACTCAGTTGGGAAGCGCAAAAACGGGTGCTCGTGTAGGAATTCAGAATCTATTGCTCTCTGTATGTCATCTCAAGCAAGGTAACGCTGAATTTTGGTACTGATTCATTTTCCTAATAACTACAGATTCTGATCTGGATGGATTATTCTGAATACACAACAGCATTAACTATAAGGAGGATTTGGCCCTACAGTTGGGTAATGTCCATTTCAGCTGCAGTTTAAAATGTTTTTAAAAATAAATGATGTGAAAAGCAGAGCAACCTATGAATACACTCAAGCTCTGGGAGTCCTTACAACATTCTTCCTGATCGCATCAGTTGTCTTCTAAAGTCATTTATGGATCAAGTCTCCTTTTCCCACCAGACACCATTTTTACTGGCATTCAGGCTTCCTCCTGGTACTTAACACTTTTTTGTCCCTTATGCAAAAACTTGTTGCCAGGATAAGAACAGGGACTTTTGCCAGTCTTAAAGAAAGTTGCTGCAGTGCAATCTCTTCAGCTCTCACATAAATGGAAACAGGTGTGGGAGAGGAGACCACAGTAGACCATAGGTGCTCAATCTTTTGGCTTGCTTGGGCTGCAATGAGTGGAGTTGTCTTGGGCTACATCTAAAGTATGTAGGTTACTCCAGAAGTAATGCTTCCTATTTATTTCCATGAAAACTAAAACAGATATGAAGAAGCTAGCAGGATGGCCCTGAGCTGGGATTTTCCCAGCTAACAGTAAGCTTACAGAATCCTCAAACATGGATTGTTTGAGATTCATTGTCCGTTTCCACCAGCTGACTCTTCTTGAAAGGTGGCTGCTCCATCCTCTAAACTTCTGGTATACTTCACTTGGAGAACGACTGCCACTGAATCTTTCTGCTCAGTGACTGGGATTCTGAACACAGAGAACCCATATTCTTAGGGCTTGGAATGGAAGGTGGCCATGGCAATAGGATTCTGAGTGTCCCATGGTGACCAAAACAAGGCAGCTGGGAGTTGTGGCCCGTGGTCTGAGACAGTTGCAAGAATGTACCAGAAGGGTCAGGAAGGGAGTCCTCAAACACTCTGCAACTGCCCAGAGAGGAGGCATTCTTGTGCCAGACAGCAGCAAAGAAGGGACAAAGCATACTGGCATCCCACAGGCAGCCAAGGGAGATACAGTCATTAAAAACTATTGTGTTTCAGGGGTTGCATCAGCTGTGCTTTCCCATCCCTCGCTCCTGCCCCTGGAGCACGACAAAGTGTCATCTCTTCTGCCTTGATCCCCAAAGGAGAGGGATGGGGAGGAGGGGGCCCGCTGTCCTCTGGGTGGCTGTACTGGGGCAGCAGGAGGGGTCTGCTGGAGGGCTTTGTGGTCCTTGGGACCTGGTGGTGGGGTTTTCCACTCTGAGAAGGCTAACCAGGGTTTGCTGTCCTCAGCCTGTTTGCTCTGTGACCATGGAATGGGTGGTTGAAGGTGGAGCCAGGCCCTCCATGGCAGTGCACAAAGAGTACCTGGATATCAGTCATGCTTGTAGGTAAGTAATTTGGATACATTTGATCTCTGCGATCTCTGGAATAGGGTTTTGAGTAGAGAACTTAGGGTGAGAGACACAGATGTGTTGGCAGCTGTCCCTATCAGTTGGGTACTACATACCTCAAGTAGTATGAAATTGTTCAGATCCTCCATCAGGTGAAGAGGAAAGTGAGGTGTTTATTTCCTGTGCTTTAACTAAGTTACAAATGATGTGCCAAGAAAATGCACAGACTGTTGTTACACTAAGAACTAAAGCCACTTGTATTCATGTTTCTGGTGAGTTTGCTGTGCCTGTGCCAACACAGTATCAAGTGATCCCAATGTGCCCCTTTTTCTTAAATGTTTCCAGTGTTTGGCTTTCATGTCTTGTACAGATGCAGGAGGCAGCAGCAACTATTAAGCAGCGGACTAAGGGGGACAGATGTTCCCTTGTAGCTTGATTCAGTGAAGCTCAATCATGTTTGAATACTCTGAGGAGAATGGCCATAATGGTGTGGGGCAGAGGCCTGGCCAAAGTATGGGCTGTGATGGGCTGCCAGCTGGTCATGCCTTCTAGAGACCATTCCTTCTCTTTGTGGAAAAAATGAACAGGTTGAGATAAAAGGGGCTTGCAAACATGCCCAGTGTCCTTGCAAACTGTCACAGGCTTGCAAATTCCTCTCCAGTCAAATAACAGTATTCCCACCAAATAAAGCTCATCAGAAAGAAGAACCATTTGAAACTCTCACCAAATAAGGTTTATCAGAAAGAAGAACCAGTTGGGACCAGAAGAAGCTACAATGGTAGATTGATAATTTGAACTTACGAACTTCAGACTTACTGCACAGGTTTAATAGGTTAATTAATATAAACTTCTCTGCCCTAAGTGACATAGAGTTAATTGTACATGTGATGTATGGCAGATGGGGTGGTCACAAACAAGGAGGAACATGCATTATGAGGATTGGGAATTCTGTAACCTCTGAGTACTTCAGCCAATGAAGAAAGGAAGAGAGACAATGTGGTTGGGAAGTTAGGATAAAAAGAGGCCTGTGCCTCCAGAACTTTAAGAGACCTCACAGGGAAAATGCTCCTAGTAGACTCTCCCTTTATTCAAACAAAGAAAGCTTAAAACTCCTTTGTATCTTTTTGGGATAAAGATAATTGAGCAAGCCTAGTTGGGCAGAAATTTTCTCAACAAGGTCATGTGCCCCTGTTGAGAAGAGGAAGAAAAGATGGGAACAGTCTTTCTATAACTGCACAGCATAAAAGCCCACTATACTGTGCTGCAACATCCAGTGGTTTTTTGGTAGTCTGCAGATAAACTGATACCAATAGGACTGGTTTACAGGGCTTGGACAAAGGATTCCTAGGTGCTGCCCTATGCTCATGGCTCACAGAAATGACTTCAGCTGCTTCTGTATTTTCTTCCAAAATTATCTCCTTGACTCTTCCATTTCAAACTCTGCATGGTTTGGCTCTAAGATGTAATGCCTGCGACTTCTACTTACTCAACAGAACAGTACACGTAGTCAGTCACATCTGCTAACAACAGTGTCAAAACAGTTTTTATTGCTTTTTGCTCCTGCTAGTTCTCCAGAGACAATTGCAATTCAGCTGGTGCGTTATTAACAGCTCATTTGCTGAGTTCCCAATAGAGAATCATCTCTGCTAGTACTGCACGAGCCAAAAACAAACCCCTTTTAATTCCCTGGTCTGGGGCTGGAGGTAGAGATGCTAAGCAAGGAGGGAATTCTCCTACCATAGGTGTAACCTGGAGTTATGAATGTAAACTTTCACTGTACTGTGTTTCAGCTTTAAAGATGCCTAGCATAAAAAGAGAAGGAAATCCCAGGTGTAATTCAAGTCACACAGAATTAATGAGGCCTATATTTTGCCACTGTTTCTCACGTGCTCATGAGAAGACTCAGTTTGTACTGCAGCTGGGTGCATGCAGTAAGACCTGGCGTTTCTCTCATTCATGTATTTTTCAGCAGTAGGTACCACACACATCTGTTCTAGGTACAACTGTATCTTAGTCGTCATTATCTTTTACTAATGTGCTGCTAAGACAAAGCCAAACTGAAAGCATGTAGTTGTCACTTGAATGTAAAAGCACTGCTTGGGATTTTTTCAGGCTGACCTCTAAACTTAAAACTGCTAAAATATGTGCTGGAATTAAAAAATATCCCAGTGTAATTCAAGCAACTTCAGAAAGAAAAATGACCACCCAAAAATTGCATTTTAAAACTTGAAAGATTTATCTATAGCAACAATTCCTTGTGTACATTGTCTTGGTTGTAACTAGAGACTAGACAACACGTAAGCACTTAAAGGCAGCAAGATTGTCTTCATTTTGTTTGACGATGAAATCCAGAGGTGGCCAAGTTATGTATAGGAGGTAACAGATCCTTGTGTCCAGAAGGAACCGCAATGTGGTGGCATGATTTAAAGTTCGTGTGCTAGTCTAAGGGCTGAGGCCCAAGAGGAATCACTACAGTCGCAGGAAGAAGAGCCAAGAAAGCTGATAGGAAGGAGCAGCATGTTTACATGTAAAGCTTTTGTGATGAGCTGGAAGAGCTGGTAGAGCAATGACAAGAACAAGAGGAGAGCTGAAGAAGCAGGCAGGGCTCAACCAGGGAGTAGGTCTCAACCAGGAGAGCAAGCTGCACACAAGGCCTTGCTGTCCTGCTGCTAGTGGGACAGGTCCTGGACTTTCTGCTTGAGAACTTAAAAGGTAGTGATCATGCAGAAGATGGGAAACGGCCAGACAGATACACCAGGGTGCTAGGGAGCAAGGCTACGAACAATTAAAGCCCCAATACTTTGGGAGATATATTGTATCTCACTGCCTTGCTCTACTTGGTGTCCTTTTAAACCATGAAGCAAAGAAAGAGTTTATTAAGAAAACTGGTATTTTTGGTGTGAAAATAGGCCTTTCTGCACCACAGTGCTTAGTTTAATTCTGACAGCTTTGGGATAGAGAATCAAGCTGCCTTTTTGTTACTGGCCTAAATTTAAACTTGGCGTGGTTGATACCAAAGACTGTCAGAAATATTGCAGAGGGCTAAGTATTAAATATTCAGGTCATCTGTCCTGAAGGATGAGAATATTTCACAGAAGGTTATTTTGGCTGCAATTGGAAGGAATATGTTGTTTAAGTGCATATCCACTTCTTTTTCTTTCATTTAGTAGAATTAATTGACAAATGAAAGAAGACAGTGGCAAACGTCAGACTCATTCTCACAGTATTTGTGTGGGGAGATAGATATGATGCTGCAGAACTACTGAGCACAGCCCTGGGTCTGTGCATACTATAGCTGTGTGCACACTGTTGTAATTAAGGATATATGTAGAAAACCTGATACTAAATGGAGTGGTGGGTGATGTTGCTTGCTTTGATTTTTGGAAGCTTTGCCAAATACAGAAAAAACAACAACCCCCCCTCCAAAAAAAACCACAACCAAACCCAAACCCTAAACCACTGAAATCTCAGAACAAAACAATAGACAGTTATGAAGCTTTGTGACAATCAAACAACAAGAGCAGAAAAAATGTTTAGAAGAGACATATGGCCTACCATGCTGGCCCATTTTTGGTTGATCTTTTTCCAATCCTTCTGCTCTCTCAGTATAACCTCTCTCTCAGTCCCTCCCCATTCCATAAACCCATCTGTCTTCATCTGTTAATTCAGTCCTCTGTTACTGTGGAATTGTTTATCAGCCAAGTGACTATGGACGATGAACTCCTCTATTCTCTCCAATATAATCAGAACAGGCCTGCTACTCAGTGGTGGGCCGGTGTTGAGAATAAAGTAAATTACTAACAATTTGCCTGGGAACCTTTGGTGAGAGAGAGGCCAAAACAATCAAGTATTTGGCATCTTCAAAAATTTTCCAAGGTCTAGATGCACACAGTAGAAATATCTTTACCACCCTACTGGGAATCAACAATTGTGGCTTTCACCACGTAGGAGGAATATCCCTGCTTGTCTTGAGCTTGATCCTGTTCAGTCTGGGAGAGATCATGAGAAGGCTGGACTGATCTAGTGGGGTTAAGTGCCCTGAAAAGGGGTAATCTCACTTTTTTCCTTCTTGCTGGCCAAATGATTTCACCTCTCTTTTTAGTGTATCGGTGGGAGGTGTTGGTCTGACACCAGTTCAGCTTAGAAAATTCACCCAGAAAAACAGGATAACTCTGTTCTAGATTAATGAGTTAAACTAAATTAGTAAAGGACCAGGTGAACACCAGGGCTGGCATGTAGGAATGGACAGAATCACAAGATCGGGAATCAGATGCAGAGCAAAACCACAAGCATCCTCTTTCAAAAGGAACTCACTCATCATTTGAATACATACCCATGCTCTAGTAGTTCAGTATCCATGCAAAAAAATTCATCTGTGCACCCAGGGTGAAACAGGGATGGAGATCAGGATGCTGCACAACATTCCACCCTTCCTGGTAAGAAGGGCAGTGGGTAGGTACAAGGACTGCTGTCCTGCTGGAGCAGGGATCGCTCCTGGTTTGTCCCTGATTGTCTTTTAGAAGACAGTCTGTCATGGCCTTTCCCAAGTGTGCTGTCAATAGGAAGAATATGGCAACTTGTGCCCAGCAGCTGTTTAAAGAAAGCCCTCTCTTGACAGAGCCTGAAGTCCTAGTACCTACATCACAGACAAGTAACTACTGCCATGCATAAGCACAGCATTCAGCTGAGATATGAGCAATCCCATCTATGTAAGGCAAAATACAATAAAAGATATTGGGTTGCATCAGCTAAGTACCTTTCTAAAGACAGTCTGTGTGTACTGAAGTCAATAATGGAGTTCTGAGTCTCAACAAAACAAGTAATTCATAATGAGAAGTCATGTGAGCCAGATACAAGGATGTTGTCTCGTCATAAATAAGTCCAGCAGCTAGAAATGCCATATTATATCAGCTCAGTGGCAGTTGCTTTGCTAATAAGTAGCTCATTTTGTCCAATAAAATTTAATGAGGACACTAGCATTTTGACTGTAGCAAGACAACTGCGTATTTGTCTGTTTTTCCAGATATAGGCGCACATGATATTTGGTAGGAATAGCTAAAATTTCTCAGTTGAGCACTTCTTTGATCAAACCACTCGAGAATCACTGCAAACTCTCTGCTCAAATACAAGACCATACTAAGCACTTGCTCTGATAGATACCAGGCATAAATGAGCCACGGGAATGATAGATTCTGGAAGTGCAATGAGATTTATCCTGATTTATTCAGGACCTATAGATAGGCCCCTCAGAAATACTTGTTTCATCTTGCTTTCTCTTGCCCCACCAGTTCCAAACTGAATTTCTTTCTTGACCTTATTTCATGCTTCTGCAGGACGACTCTAGCTGCCAACATTCTGCTACTTCCCAGCAAAACACAGGCATATGACTCAGTCGCATTGGCTGCCCAGATTATCTTCACCTTACATTGTCTGCAATTACGCCTTAGCTTATGGCTGAAAAGATACAAGAAACTGCTTGTGGGACAGCAAAACCTGCTATTAGATTTAGTCTGTGGGAGCTTAGGGAGTGTATAACAGGTAGGCATGTAAAATTCAGAATGTTTGTAATACAGATAAATATCCTCAATGCCAAAGTTTCGTTCAATTTTAGAGCTCCATGCGCATTATGCCATCTTCTCCTTTTCTGCAAAATGTAAAGTTACGATGGAAGCCACTTTAATTCCAGTGTGTACCACTTCCTTCTTTAGCACAAAACAAGAGAGAAAAGGTCCTTTTTAAAGCTAGGTTTATTTTCTGAATCATTTGCCACAGAACCGCATTTATCTTCTGTTCATAATTTGAATGCCCACCTACCTACGGGAGGTGGGTACGGAATACACAGTTTGCCTCCTGATCTTGATTTTAACCTCTCCTGTTTTACTCAAGACTCCAACAAAGGGCAATCTAAAATCGCTGCTTCTGTAGGAGATTTGGGATGTTATTTTCAGTCTAGAAGGAGAGCAGAGGTGGTAGCTCGTCAAGAGAAAAGCATGTGCCCAGCCTTCTTAAAGGGGTTCCTAAGGAGGTTTTTCTTCTGTTCCTTCTTCTGTAGACTTTCAAGTTGCCAGAGCAAAAGCACTGCCTACCATGAGCAGTTTCAGTGTCAGGTCTGGATCGAGGCCTCCTGCAGATAGCAATCCACAGCAGTGGGCAGCTTCACTAGATGCAGAGGCACTGCGCTTGTCTGAACACACCAAGCTTCTCAAACATCTGCAGAAACATGTTTGCACACAGATGTGTGCTGAAATAGTGTGATTTATCCAAGCAGCCCTGTTTGTCTCTTAGTCTGCCTTGAGGAGTTGATGGTGGCTTTGTAATGGACTTTTCTCTGACTCACCAGTGAGGCAGCTCGCTGGTCTGGTGCTAGTAGTTGTGATCAGAGATGGGTTTCTTTCATCAGTGTAATAAGACACCCGTTCTCCTTCCCAATTCAATCTGATTTTTTTTTTTTTAAAGGAAGATGAAGTGATCAAGTGGAAATAAGAGGCCACAATAAACCTGCAAATATTTTAATTGTCTCAAAGTGTGTTGATTGATTAGAAAATTAGAGGTAAAATATTTCTTGGGTTAGTGCCAAGCACAGTAAATCCGTATTTCCAAAGAAATTTTTGTGAGTAAGGGGTGCAAAGATGCTTCTAGTAGCAAACTTAGCTTCAATTACGTGATGTTACTGGAAATTGGCGTTTATTTTTCTTCATTGCCTGTGCTAGGGAGCTCGAACAGTTTCAAAAAAACGACACATTAAATAGCACAGAGAAGGGGGAAAATCCGCTCCAACGGTATGGTTGCAAAATGTCGTTTCTGCCTAAAGGCATCTGCAAAAATCAGGCGAGGGTCTAAGCAGAACTTCACTGTTCCGCATTTGCTGTCTTCCAGAGCTGGTGTTCAGCCCCTCCGCCAGCTGGGCACGGGCGGCAAGCACAGCGCGGTGCAAGCTGCTGCTCGCCGCAGCCCCCGGCAGCGCTCCTGCTCTATTTTCGGTGAGCCGGCTGCACAGGGATCGATGCTAGCGCAAACGCGAGACCCGTGGGAGAAACGCGCGTGTAGCAGCTGTGTTTTGAAACTCCCTCTCTTCCCAGCTGTAGGCCTGCGGCTTTCTTTGTCCAGGGGGGTGCGATTTATAAAACGCTTTCCAGGAGAGAAAGCAAGGGGAGGGGAGGCTGGGGATCCTTCAGGGGCTTGGGTTGGTGGTGTCAGCTCCCCGCGGAGTTTCAGCTGCGGGGTAGATGTCGTTTCGCGTGCGAGGGGGAAGACATCAGCCACCACCCCAGAGTCCGTACTACCGGCGGGGCATCGGCAGGAGGGCTGCAGGCCTGCGGGAGGGAGCGAGGAGGGGAAGAGAGCCGATTTCTCCTGCCCCGGTGCCGGCGCGCATCGTTACGTTCCTCGGCGTCGGGCGAGGTTCCCACCCGGGGATGCGCGAGGTGCGGGCGCGACCGGCCCAGCGGAGCTGAGGGCGCCGCAGATCCGCCCGCAGCGGGGACGAGCGCGGCGCTCCCAGGTGCGCAGGGTCCCCGCTTCGGCCCGGAGGAGGCCGCCACCCCCAGGGGCCGCCGGCGACCGTCCCCAGGCGGCCCCGGGGCGGAGGCGGGGGCCGGGCCGGGCGTCGCGCTGAGGGGCGGGCAGGGCTGCCGGGCGCCCGCCGCGGCGTGTGGGTGGCTCCGAGCGCCCGGTACCCGGCGACGGGCGGCGGGGTGGGAGGAGGCTGGTGGGGAGGAGGAGGAGGAGGAGGAGAAGAAGGAGGAAGAGGAGGAGGGGGGAGCGCGGTGGCGTTGCGGGCGTTGCGGCCGGTGCTGCCGGACCATGGTGAGCTTCGGCGGGGGCTGACGCACGGGCGGCGCTGCCCGGAGCACGTGTGGGATGTGAGCCCTGCCAGCCGCGCTGCCGGGGGAGCATGAGCTGTGCCCAGGCCGGCATTGTCCAGGTAAGGGAGGCCGGTGTCGCCCGGCCCGGCCCGGCCCTGCCCTGCCCTTCCCGGGGGGATGGAGGGACGGCGGCGGCCTGCCGGGGGCTCCCTGCCGGGCACCTTTGTGCCGAGAGACCGGCGGTGCTGCGGGGAGCCGGCAGCCGGCTGCGAGCGGCGGGCGCCCGTGTGTACGCGTGGTTTTGTTCTCTGTGGAGCATCTGGCTGCTCCGGCCTGCCCGCAGGGCGCTGAGCGGGGAGCCGCACGGCTGCACGGTGCGATGTGGCTGCGTGCCGGCGGCGGGGAGTCCCGTGCGGGATTGCCGTGGTCGTGGTTCTGCCCTTCAGGAGAAGCCCCCGAATCTGTGGGTTTTGTTTTTTTTTTTTTTGGCTCCCTGACAATGCAGCAAATTTAAAGCACAACCTGCCTTTTTTTTGCCTCCTCCCGTTTTGCTGTAGTCTAACCTCATGATTTCATGTTTTGGTTATTACCTTCTTATGTAACTGCCTTTTCCATCAGCAATTAAATAAAATTCCTGTAGGTATGTTAAGTACCCTAGCATCCAGCATTGTCAAATGATGCTTTTCTCGTTTTTCATTTTCACGGAAAACGGATTTGCACCAAAACAGGCATGTACAATGTGTTGTCTCCTGCTTTGTTTGCTGTGTGCTTTTTACACTTGAAGAAGAAATTACTTGGCCAGGGTTTGGATTTTTGCATCCTGCTGTTCAGAGCTGCAGTAGTGCTTTTTTTTTTTTTTCCCCCTTAATGCTGCACTCAGCAGAAGTGCGTAGTGAAAGAGTCCAGTGGCCACACGCCCAGCAGCGCTGCCATCTCATTCCGGGGGCACCCAGCCATCGGGGCGTCCAGCCCATGGGGGCAGCCCACCATCGGGACACAGAGCTGCTTGGCCTTATGTATGGCACATAGCAGGTGGTCAGCTGCGCCTCTCTGATTTCGCTCACGCTAGGATTGTGGTTATTACAACAATTCATTTTAGCCTGGGGATTCGTTTTGGAAATTTGGATTTTCTACTAAGAAGGGATTATCATTTCTCCATGTAGTACGTGTGTTTTATGAAGAAGTGGAGTACAGTGTGTATCCTGACTGCTCTCCCCGCTCCCCTCTCTGTAATGTAGACCCATTTGGACAGCGCAGGTGCGATGCTGATTTTCACACTGGAACCAGGAGTAGATGTAAAAAGCAGCATTCGCTCTGACAGCACAGCACTCCTCCCGCAATACAGGCACTCTCTGTTGGGGGGGGGGGAAAGAGAGTACCTGTCCCTGTGGAAGAAATGCACGTTCAGTTTTCTCATTGGGTGAGTGGGAGTCAGCTCAGAACGGTGGTCGCTCCAATGGCCGGCATTTGTGAGGAGGAGTAAGGCACGTGACTCAGTGGTTGTGGCATGTTGTATTGCTTGTGTCGTACATGCAGTGGTGCACAGCTGGTTTAGTGTGGCCTGAGCGTTGGCCTCCCAGCTTCTGTGGTATCAGTCAGCTCTTTCTCGTAAAGGTGCTTGCATGAAACTGGAGTGGGCCAAAGCACAAAACACACTTGGTGACTATCAGGAGCTATAAATACCTGAAAGCGGCAGTAATTCAACAGCAAAGCCATTCACTCAGATGCAGAACATCCTAAATAACGAATTCAAAATCTGTATGCTCTGTTTTTTAAATGCATTCCGATAAGCAACGTGGTACTTACCATGTTCCAATAAATAATTGGCCCAGGGCTGTTAGTAAACAAAGCAATGTATCACTCTGTGGTTTGTATTTCATACAGGTGGCGCACAATCTAGCATTCTTTGCAGTCACAAGATGATCCCAGAGAAGCTTCACGGAGTTCTGCACGTGCTTCCTCTGAAGTTGAGCAGTATTCACTCATGGCAGCGCTAAATGCTTCTCCTTGCCTCCTTTTGTGAATAGTCCTGATACAAACAATTACTTCAATAAGCAAGAAGCAAGATTTAGCTTGTTAGTTTGTTTCTGAGATACTTGGAAAGGTGAGGTTCTGATACTGGGGGAGAGATTCAAGGTGGGAGAGTCTTGGTGTTGAATACTGTCAGGCCAGGAGCTGTTCTAACAGAGGTGATGCTATCCATTCTTTGAAATCATTGGAAATCTCAGTGGTGGGGATACAGGCATTAAGGTTGCCTCCTTGGTTTCAACTCTGGTAAAAGCTGCTTAAAAAAAAATAATAATTCTGATAGTACAACTTCTTCATTAATCCCACCTGCTAGTTGAAGCTCAAACAAAGGGCTTTTAGTAAGTAACAAAATAGTTACTTCAAAGTATGTTAGTCGGTTATTGTGAATTCTGCCAGGGAATCTAACTTGTTTTCACAGTGATTTTCCTTATGTTCCTCCCAAGGCTCCCTGATCCCAAGTCTTAACCTATTTAGTTTCCCCACACTTAGGGATATTCACAGGACTGATGTCAGCGTGCAGAACTTGTAGTCTGTGTAGAACCCAGCAGCCAGGGCATAGAGCTTGACGCTTATACAAGTCCTCTGGTTCTCTCTCAGATGGGATGCTAGCTAGCTCAGGTCAAAGTGCCTTGTGAAGGCCACCCAGAGCAACAGAGTCTTTGAGATTTAAATGTGCATGTGCCATCCCTGAGTTGGTCACACTCCTGCAGCTGCAGCTCTTCAGTCTGTGTAGTGAGGAGCTCCCCACGAGTGGGGAGTTGTCAGCTTTCTCCTGCTTCCAGGTCCTTGGTGGCCTTGCCACTCCTGGAAACTTCACCCTGGTGCTAGCCACTTCCTTTAGGTCCAGAGTGGCTGCAGGATGGTCCTGTCCTCTCCAGCTTGACTATCTGCCTATTCACTTTGAAAGAAATTGTGACTCCCTATTTTTTTCAGGATGTCTACTGTTTGTTTACGCTCAGCATCTTTCTTGGTGTTGGCAATAAAGAGATGAGTCAGTTTTACTTCTGGTTGAGACTTTTTTTTTCCACCCGTTTCTCTTGTGAGGTTTCATGTGCTATTGTAATTCTGCAATGGCTGATTGGCAAGCACTGCAGGGAGTTGGTTTAATTCCTTAGAAATAAATTTCTCCTGGTCTCAGATTTGGTGAATATTAATTCTAATAAAGCATAATGCCAAATTTTATGTACGTGGGCATTTGCCCTCAGATGTAAGTAAATGTTTTGGTTTCCCATGTATGCTCATGAAGGTGGGGGGCATGCAGCATAGGGAAAAGTAAAAGCACAGCCAGGAGCAGCGCAGGCAGAGATGCCACCTACCCCATTTGATGTTTTCCAGGTGGATTTTGAGTTCAGCAAAGTGTTTGGAATGAATGAAGAAATAGCAAGATTCTTTGATGCAAGGAAGCCGGGATCATTTTCATTACAGTTAATGAATGGTGGCCAGACAGCTGTGTAATGGACTTGTAGCTGTGAAATGGACTTTGAGTCAGTCCTAGATTTTTTTTTGATCAGCAATGCTGTGGGAGGATACTCCAGTGTCAGCTCTGAAGTGGGAAGTTTAGGTCAGGGCTGCCTCTCTGGTGGTGTTAGGGCTGTTCCTTTGGGCAAGGCGGAGTCCCCTTCTCATCTGGGATGTTTGTGGCTTCCTCAGCATACAGACTGGTAAAACTGGTCCAGGCTGCAGGCAGAATAGGTATTGCCGTTGTCACGGGTGTCAAACTGCTGGGGGCAAGAAAGGTCTGTGGCCCAGAAGCCTGCTCCCTTCAGAAGGAGGCAGGGGCTGGGTTAAGCCAAGCAGTAGCTGAGCCTGGTTCCCTGGTTCTCCACTGCAGTGCCTGGGGCAGCTCCTGCTTGTACTCTCTCTCCAGAGGGACCAACAGGAGAAACCTTTGCTTCCCAGTACTCTCCTTCCCATAATCTCCACCCCACCCTCATTTTACAGGACAACGGCAGCTTGGGCTTCTTTCCAGCCCCTCTTCCTCCTGTCTGGACCATTGCCTACAATGCAGATAAACCTTGAGTTGGCTAGGGGAAGCAATAAAATGGGTTGTTCCTTTAGGCATTAAAAGATGAGGGAAGCCCTCATGCTGGTGTTTGAAATGTCAAAGGAAACCGTCAGTTCTGGGCTCCCTACGGGACCGTTGAGCTCATCACATCACGAAGTTCTCTGAGGATGCGGGAAGGCAGCCTTCCCCTGCTGCAGAGCAGGAGGACTTGGAAGAGAGCATGTGTGCAGCAATCAGAATGCTGCTGCTGAGCACTCAGCGGAGGCTTCATTTCATGCGTTTAGCAAAACAGGCGCTCGTTTTCACACTTTCCAGATATTTTTATATTTCTCTGCAGATGCCTGCTGAAGACTAGCATTTGTTTGGTTTTAAGCCTGAATTAAAATTCCCATCCGATGTCTAGAGGCAAAAGAAAAAAAAAAAAAAAAAGCAGGTGTTTGTCCAGAATGTAAAGCCATTTAAATTTGAGAGCTGTTAACCCATGAAGTAGCGATACAGCACAAAACATCTCTTGGAGTGAATCACTTGTGTTTAAAATGGAACATGTTCTAAAAATAAACAGGTAATTGCTTCAGTGTAGTCAATATGGAATTTAAGGATGACTGACAGTGATTTGTCATCCATCTCCGTAGCAAGAGTCATCTGGGAACCCTGTGATGTTAAAGGCATTTGTTTCTATTAGCACCACTTATAGTAGTTTTGTTAATGAGCTCTTGAACACCAGGACTGAAATCTGTCATGTGATATAATTAATTTTTCCGTACCATAGGAAAACGTCTGCTGCGTGCACCTTCAATTAGGTGAATCAGGTTTCTCAGGTCCCAGAACGTCTGGTTCAACAGAGCTATTGTTGTACAGAAAGGAGGAGCACGCCGCTTTGTTGCTGGCAGAGTGCTTTCACACATCTCCACGCATAGTTGAGAATGGCATCCTGTGATCTTGGGAAGAGCTGATGTGCTACCCACAACACCCATTCTGCAGAGAGGAAGCCAGGTGGATGCTCCTTCCCAGCATGTGGCAGCAGAGGAGGTGGAGCAGCAAACTGTCTGCTTTTTCTGAGGGACAGAAAGAGGAGGGCAAGCCATGGGGAGTGTTTGCAGAGACTGTCAGACAAGTTCTCTTCCATGTGTTGGTCAATCTCCTCTTAGTGCCTGGCTGTACGAAGCAGACACACCAAGGATCCCCAGATCTTTAAAGGCATTGCCGTGCATCCTGTTTCTCTCTGCAACAAACTATCCTGCCAAAGCTTGTCTCTTCAGCAGAACGCATTCGGCGTGAACTTTGCTGAGCTAGGTAAGAAGCAGAGAAGTTGGGGATAATCTGGCTTTGCTTGAGAGCTGAGCACCTGCTGTAAAGCAGGTCCTGAACGATTCGAGTTGCACCTTCCTTCCTGCCGGACATAGCAAATGCTTGGGGAGGCTGCTGCTTACAAGTGCTTGACACAAAAGTGGGGTGGATGAGATCACCCCATGGGCCTGAGTGGTCCCTTGGGCAGCTTGGTGCTTTCCTTTCCAACCTGGGCCCTGTCAAGGCTGATGTTATTTGTGACAAAGTCTTGTGTCTCTATCTTAAAGCAACCTCAGGAAAATTTAAATTTTTACAATTCACGTAACAATGCAGAGCATCTGTCAAATATTGGGTTGTCAAGTGTCTTTAATGATGTGTGGAAAAAAAGATGCTGTGTATTTTTAATAAGAATATACACTTTTTGTGTGCAGTTGCATGACTGTCTGAAGCAGACAGCAGATTTACTCTCTGAAGCAGCATCTTGTTTTTGTAGTGAGGTTGAATTGTGCTTATGGTGGAAAGAGGAGACAGGGAGTGCATGAACTATTTCATCCTGGAGTCAGAACATCCGTTTCCAAGAGTATGCTGTTCCAGATTGGTGAAAGGCCTTTTAGCCATTAAATCTGCTGCCTTGTTTATAGGCCTGTGGAAGCTATGTAAGAATGAGGAGTGGGATCTTGTCATGAACTTGAGTTTATTTATCCTCACTGTGCTTTTGTAAAGGGTCATCAATCTGAGGTTGATACCATGATATCGTGATACCATGATTCAGAAACACTGCATACATACCCAGAGTCGCAGTAGAGACCTGAGACAAATAAAAGGATTATTGAGGCACATTCTTTGGTCTGAAAGTGCACAAAGCTCCTACTAAAGTTACTGGAAGGTCTGCTTGGTGAAGAGCAGTACCACCTGGCCTTTTGTGATGTATATGTTTATGTGTTTGGTGGTGGTGATGGTTGGTTGTTTTTCTGTGGGGGTGTTGAGGCTTTTTTTTTGTTTTGTTTTGTTTTGTTTTGTTTTGTTTTGTTTTGAAACAAAGCTGAGTATTATAGGGAAGCTGCATATATGCACTGACATTTCATTCTCGTTGTTCTAGCACCAGGCTAAAGTAGAGACAACTACAGAGTTAGTATCCAGACTGCTATTAGGGGATAATGAACTGAACTGGTTTTCCTTCTCTTTCTCTTCTTACTAGGCTAGAAAAGAATTCTACCATATAAGCACTGGGCCCTGTGGCAGAACTCCTTTTCCAAGACCTATCGCTATGGTGGCTTATAAGAGTTAGGCTGATTTACTCATTTTTGGTTTCCAGTTCTTAACATTGCTTATAGATTTTGTTTTACACCTGTAAGGGATACATTCATTCATACTGATATGAGCAAAGCTCCCACCAAAGAACAATATTTCACACCTGACTGAAGGCAGAAGTTCTTCTGTAGGTCCAAGGGCCAACATGATGTAGAACCATTATCAGCTCCTGAAATTTTACATTGTGTTCCTTCATGCTCCTCAAAACTGTGTCATTCAAACCTCTTTGATGACTTTTCATACTTGCACTCTGCCCATCAGTTTCCATTCTCTTTGGCAGCTCCCTTCTCACCTTCGTCTGTCTTTCTTTCCCTTCCCACTTCCTTCTCCCCTTTCTACTCTGCAAGACCTGGTAGTTCTGTCCAGCATGCCTTGCTACACACACAGTGGTTCCTGGGCCAACGTTCAGCTTGGACAATGAGAGCATGTATTCATAGCTCATGTTGCTACTCTGTGCCTAATAGAAAGGCGTAGCAAAAAAAACTTAGTGTCTGTATTGAACAGTTATATTGGGATATTCCAAATTTAAAATAGACCCCCTAAGCAGAAGTACATGAATGCTAAAATGCTTTTATATCTTTCTGTGCTCAACTGTTTATAAACCAGGAACAGATGCAGAGAGAGTGCTTGCTTAGGACACCCTACAACTAGTGTTAAAAGAACTGATTGGTGAAAAGGGAATTGTAAAGATTGAGATGTGTGAACAGAATCAACAAGCAATTGTGCTGCCAAAAAAAATACAGGAAAACTGTGTCAAAGGCGTGGTGAAATGTTCTGGATGCTTCTGTGGATTAATCTTGCTCTTTGTGCTGCTAAGATTTGGCTGGAGGTTGATTTTGGAGATGGATGTAAGCAGCCAGTGCCTTTTAGGAATCCCATTTAAGGATCAGCTGCTAGATTTGCTTGTCAGAGATGCGTGGTGACTTCCTCCTGGCATCAACTATAGCATCATGTCCAGCTTGGAAGATGAGCACAGACCCAAGGAGGTCATTGCAGAAGTTCCAGAAAGGGCTAGACTGCCCTTGTGCCCTTTCTCCTTTCCTTGCATTTCTGCCCATACTGGACACTGCGACTCTAATACTTAGCCTGCCTGCAGAAGTGGCTTTTTGAAGCCTGGGACAGGGGCAGCAGCCCATGCCAGTCTGCCTGCAGGAGCCTCCACTTTCCCCCATCACCATGCTGGAAAACGAAACAAAAGATGTCGTTGGAAATGGTTAAGAAGTGGTTTCCTGAAAGAGGTGGCAGAATGAAGTTCCTTCTTCAGAGAGAAAGGATGGATGTGATACTGTGAGTCAGAGGTGATATGTCTAAGCCCACGTTTGGAAATGGGAATATAAATGTTCCCAGCAGTCTCAGCTCACTTAAAATAATTTGGTCACATCAGGTTATTCACGTAAGACTGTCATCCTAGTGATTATAAAATGTGGAATTTATGTGTATAATGATTTATCAGTATAGTACAGTTGTAGTTTGGACTCTCAAGTTAATATATGCCTGCTTTGATCTATTTTTCCCAACCTAATTCTTGCATCTCCTTTTGTGTATGTGTGTGTGTGGTGTTACCTGCCTATGGAATCCCAGGGACACCAGAAAGACAGCTTGCCTTGGGATGGTGGCAGCAGGCTCAGGGCTTGTGTGCATGCAGCTCAGCAAGGGAAGAACACGGAGCTGGATGTGTAAGCAGGATTTGCACTGGATCTATTAGCAGCTCAGGGAGGCCCACGGTGAATAATGTGTTTGGCTGACTTGTGACCCCCTTGTAATAGCTCTGAGAGATGGACAGGAGATCAATCTGTGTGATGGCCTTCCAATAACTCACTGGGAAACTAAGTTCATCTCCTTTAACTACCTGGACCAAAAGGGATATAAATACACTATTGATGATCTGAATAATAGCTCATTCCTGCGTGACCCTGAGAGGAACAGATACACCCTGAAACAAAAGTAGAAAGATGGCTGCAAACAAATGAAGATCTCAGTTACTGTGTCTGCATGACGTGATGCTTACCAGCTTATGTCCAAGGGTTTTACAGCCATATTTTAAGCAGTGCTGCCCTAAAAGGAGGCATTCTACATTAGCTTGTATTGACTGCATGCTACTGGCTTACTTGCAGACAGCAGCAGGGCTCCTGCTCTGTGTTCCCCAAGGCTTTTAGTTTTAGCATAATGCAGGCAAAACCAGCGTGCTGCTGCATCTCTGCCATTTCTGTAGTGCACCTTAAGATAAAGTGCAGATCTGTGACTTTCCAGGAATGTGTCCTAACAGGCGGGAGGCTTTTCCAAGTGTGCGTGAGTGTGAGGCAGAATTTATGCCCATCTGGTCAGTTGCTGTCGTCTGCATTCAAAAATTCATTCAGCCAGAGAGCGAGAGGAAGCTTAAGTCTGATTTAAAGGGTGGAGGGGGAGTGTCTGGTGCCAGTGCTTGTTCCAAGGACTTGTTTGTGTATTTTATGTGTTGAACAGCATGTGGGATATCAACACTGAGGTGTTTTTAGGATGCCTGGGAGCAGAACCAGAGGTCTCTAAACACAGTTAATGTGTAAAGCAGGGGCCAGTAGCACTAAGTGTCGGTTTGAGGATTACAATTTCCAGCATTAACGCCTAAATTCTGCGCAAATCCCGTTCGTTTGATCTGGGATTCAAATATCTGTCATCAACATTAGTCTTCTGACCTCTGTCTTTCTCCATGCTTCAGTGTTGTGCCTAACGATAATCTGCATGCTCATTTGGTGTACTTCATGCAGAAGTTTTCTGAGATGGATCCTGGTGGCTAATGGCAAGTATGAAATCTCAGATACAACTGCCTGGGTAATAGGATACTGATGTAATTCAGCCTGTTGAATATCAGAGCTCTAAATACACATGATAACAAGGTCTACATACAGTAACAAGGTCTTCAAGCCCAGCAGGACGAGGATCAGAGCTTAGAAAGTTGTTGGGCTCACTCCAGTTAAAGAGTGAGGTAAAATGTCACTGAGAACTTGCTTTCCAGATGCACCTCTCAGCCCCAATCACTGACTTTTTGTAACTTCTTCCCCTGATCCTTTATCCCCAGTCTCTGGTAGGGAATGATATAGGAGGGAGACTTTGCAGCTGAAGAAGTCTCAGCCAGCCTTAATGCAAATCAAGAACTTCTCAGACAAACATAGGTAGAGCTGCAGTTGTTGATGACAATGATACATGATTCAAAAGTCAGTTAGCTTTCTTTCAGAGCTTTTGGTTTTGACTGTTTGGAATTTTCTTGAAGCAAGGATTAATAAACTTTTTTTTTTTTTTTTTTTTTTTTTTTTTTTGGTGCTTAAGCTAGCAGGCAAGTTCTGGATCCACTTGAGGTATCACGTCTAATGAGGAGTAATTCTTATATAATTACCTTGGAGGAGAAATATCTTATTTTACGCCACAGAGGCCTGGCATGGAGTAAGCTTTCTCAACGACCCCTAACCAAGCACACTGCTCTTGCCATACACTTTGTGTTCCTGCAGTGGTGCCCTGGCTCATCTTCTCAGCCTTGATCTGATTCAGGGCCTCCAGCCAGCCTTGGCAGCTGAGCTCGGCACACACAAGCTGCTTGAGTTGGTGCCTCACCAGAGGGTTGTTTGCTGGAAATAAGAGACCACTCCCTCAGCCCCCCACTGCACGTACTTCAATTGTACATTGAACTCATGTCATGTAGCAGTTAGAAACACGGTGCAATTATGTGCATTTTTCAAAGGCTGACTGCTCCAGTACAGAGCTGATTTCATCTCCATGCAAACCACCTTGAGGCTATCAAGCCTCCTTTAAAAAATATTCTTTTTCCTTGCATCTACTTATGTTGGATCACCCTATTGTTGTCCAACTTTTGTTGGTTTCTCCTTCTCCCAGCAAAGAAAAGACTGGAAACCTGGTAGAAGCAATCCAATGAAGTGTGAACAGGCAGTGTAATTACCTTCTTCAAATAGTTGTGGTGCTTGCACATGTGGGAGGAGGGGTGGCATATTAAGTATTTCTGCGTGAAAATTTGCCAGTGGAATGGTTTTCTGTCAAAAAAGGCTGTTTTAAACAGAATCAAAATGTGCCTCGTGAGAATGTGTTTGTGCTGCAGCTGGCAGCTATTCAGAGGAGCTGGAGCCCTGCAGCCTTGTTTAACGATCAGATCCAGTTGGGGGGAGATCAGAGATGGAGGTGTGACAAAGTTGATGTTGTTACACGTCAGCTTCCAGGAAAACTTCAAAATGTTTTTATTTCCTACAGTGCAGAAAAGGAGGCCTGACCTACTCTGCTTCATAGAGCCGCTTCTTAAAAACTATCTCCTGTCTCTAGGACATCATAGTTGTCATCCTATTGTATTTGCTTTGTGGAAGCCTGGGGCCGACCTCATGGCTACATTGGGTCCATTTAAACCACTGATCTTGCAGTAAGGATACATTCAGCCCATGAGTCCTTAAAATAACTGCGAAAAAATTAGCTGCACCTTTATGGGGGACAGAGACACACATTAGCAGGGTTCTTTTTTCTTTTCTTCCTTTTGACAGTGCTAGGAGCAATTTTTTCCCTCTTGTCATTATCTCTACTTCCTTCCACATCACAAACACCTTTTCTATAGCTATGGGAACTGATATGTCTATTCTCTCTGTAGCAAGCCTATGAAATCTTTGAGCTTCAAGTTTAAGCTGGTGCAAGTTAAGCATACTTCTGCTGTTTAGGTCTGTCTGTTTTCACTTCTGAGATGACCTTATTTTTGGTTGCAAAAAGGCCTGTACTTTGACACTGCTGGTCTCGTTTGCTGAGGTACAGCAAAGGCAAACTCTTTGCAGCAGGTCATTCAAAAGTGATAGTAATGAGGGAAAGATGTGTCCTATTTTGGCTTTCCTTCTCCTGTGGCAGTGAAATGAAGCATTAGTGCAATGAATAGAAAAATGGTGGCTTCAATTAAAGTCTTACTGTTTCAGGAGCTTTCTCTCTTTTTGTGACTATTCGTCTTCTTCCTGCAAAGACCTTTTTAATGCCATGCTCTGTGGGTTGCTCAGGTGAGTTGGAAGCCCATCCTCTGGCTGCTTCGTCTGGTGAAACGCAGAGGTGGAAAATGCATTTTTCTTAGTGTGAGCACTCAACAGTACGTTTGTGCAACAATTGAGTGGCTCCTTATTCAGACCACACTGTGCAGCAAAGACATAGTAGTTTTATTATCTTCTAAATAAAACGAAGAAATGGAAGGTTAATATTTTGTTGTGTTTTTGTATTTTTTCGTAGCCCTGATAATATTTCTCATACTGTTTAGTTCACCTATTTCTTGTGCATCTTTACTAACATTTGCCTTGCATCGTGCATGTATGGATACCCTACCCCTGCCCTGTGCTTCTTCTGTTGGATGATGGGTGGGATTCTCTGCTATGAGGGTCACTGGCTCCCCAGTCCGGGTAGCCACATTATCTGGGCAAAACTTGGAGGTGTCAAATGTTTTATCTGCCCATGGACAAAACAAAAGAGGAACAGCAGAAGACTTATCACCGTGCTTCATGTTCTTTAATGCTGAGAGTTGATTGCTGAGTATTGCATAAGAACAATAAAATTATGACAAATTCTTTCTGTTTGCCTTTAGAGTGTCTTGCACACCATGGCTGAAAACCGGAATCTTTCTGAGATCATAACTATGCTGTGCTGTGCTTTTCTTTGCCATTTGTGGTTTGTAGACTGAATCTTAAGAACTTATTTAAATACTTTTTTGGCTGTGCTGTGACCCCTCTGACCTCCTCCTAGATAACTGAATAGCAGATACAACACGACACTTCTCTAACCTGTGTTCTTGTGGCCCTGAATTTCTTTCTCATGCTTAAATGGAATTTTCTCTATTTCAGTTTATGCTCATTGCCTATTGTTTTGTCACTGGGCACAACTGAGAAGAGCCTGCTCTGTCTTCTTCACTCCCTCCAAGTTGCTATCTACATTGATAAGATTCCCCCTGAGCCTTCTCATCTCCGGGCTAAATAATCCCAGTGCATCCTGCTGCTTTTCCAGCCACTTTCTCTGGGGCATTATTCATTTCATTGTGACGGGACACATGCATTTGTGTGGCCATGTGGAGAACTGCATCAGGGAACTGACCCAGGCTAGAAGTAATTTTATGTCTTGATTATAACCCAGACAAGATTTATTGGGCTGTTTGAAGAACAGTTATGTCAATGCAAGCAGACAGAAAAAGGATGGAGGGAGGCATGGTATTTCTTCATGTCATTGTATGCTGGCTTAAAGTGTTTGTGACTGTGACAGTAGTCACCTATGAAAAGATCTGGAGACCTCAGAGTAAAGACTTGCCAAGAAACTGTAGCAAATGAGATGGCATTTTGGCAGGGATTGCACTAAAATGAGGATGTCACTGAGAAATTGGGGTAACCCAGTGTATGAATGACTGCAGTGGGTCAAACAAAAGGTCGGAATAGAATTATCTCCATTGTGACTAAAGGAGAACATTTAGAGAACATAACAAACATTTTTGTCTGCCATGAGAAAATAACTTCTCTCTATTATTTCCTTGCCCTCGATCCTAACCATTTTCTATGCATGTGCAGAACTGGGTGTTTCTGTTTTTAGTACCGTTCAGTGAAGACCTGCACCAAGAATCACCTCCTACTTTTCTTTGAACATATTTATGCTTATATAATAAAGGTAAAATGAATTTCACTGCTCAACTACCCATCCATCACATTAAGAACCACCTCTTCAGTCTGCTGTGAGCCTGAATTCTATTGCCTTCCTTTGGTGCCCCCTCCTTCTTGTACTGAAAGAGGAGGTGAACCATCACTTTGCCTCCATTCTCTTTTCCACTTGTGATTCTGTAAACCGCTGTCAGGTCCTTGCACTGCCTTCTGTGTACAAGCTGCCTGTATCTTTGTTCTTATATCCTTCTCTAAATCTTCTTAGTCTTCTGTTTGGCCTTCATCTTTGGTGCCTGCATACGCTTCCTCTTCTGATTTGTTACTTTTAAATCGTATGCTCTTGTTTTTTTCAGGTACTTCTTTTGCATCTCTAAATTCATTCTCTTACTTCTAATTCCAATCCCCGAAGTGCAATTTTCTGCTAGCTCTGTGCCTCCCAGTTAGTCATATCTTACTGCTACGTCATCTGGATTCAGATTTCTCTTCTTCTTCCTTTTTTTTTCTTCCAGCCCACTGTATTTGAACTTAAGGTCTTGGTATGTGTCTTTGACTTTATCAGACTGTTCATCTACTATCAGTGCTTTCACAGAATCACTGAATGACTGAGTCACAGAATTGTAGGGGTTGGAAGGGACCTCCAGAGATCATCGAGTCCAACCCCCTAGCAAAATAGGTTCCCTACACCAGGTAGGTGTACACCTTTCACGTCTTCTGTTCCATTTTATCCTAGGTATTTTTTAAAATCTACTTATCCTGTTTTTGTCTTCATGGATCTGTTGAATCCTGCAGATTCTTAGGTACATATTCTCATCCTTTTTGTCCCTTCTTTTGCTTGGTGATTTACCTGACCGAGGTACTCTGTTTCTACCATTAGAATGGCAACTCTTTTCATGCTACTTTCTCTTCTAATTGAACTCAATGGTAAAAGACTGAACAGCTTATTACTTACTTCCTTCAGATCCTTCCCAAATGTTTAGTACTTCAAAATGACTGTACGATTATGTCTCTGAGCTGTTGTTTCAGCATTTATCTTGTCTATATAAGATCATCAGTTCTTTAGTGTACAGGCAGTGACTGGATGATTTTGTACTCAGAGCTATCATACCTTGCATTTCACAAAATTGTCTCTAATGTTAGACATTTGGTAGACAACCGTTTCTGATGTTTATGACATTTTTACTTTGCCTTATTAGTAGGTGATGTGATTTTTAAATCTTTCCCAGTGCAGAAAATGTCAGCGAAGTTTCCAGCCTGAGGTTCTCACGTGGGACAAACTGTTTGTTCAGGCTGTTGTAGCTATTAAAGGCTGCTAAGGTGTCCTGTGCTCTAGGTGGTTCTGAAGATCCTTCTCTCTCCATTGGATTATGTGTATGTCACATCATTGTAGTTGTCTAGAAGTGAGCCATCTTTTATACCTGGGGAATATCCAGACTTTGTAGTGGGGAGAGAGGCTAGGAATGGACCATTATCTATTTTAAGATAAGCTGGACTTTCCTGTGGCAATTCTCTTCTATCAAGGGAGAACCTGGATGTGAACTTAAGCTAAACAGCTAAAAAAATGAAAAACAGGTAACGTAGATCTCACCTTATATCTACTTCAGGGTTGTCTGTGACAGCAGAGGACTGGAAATGCTGGTTAGTATTTCTGTGTCAGTTCACACTGTTGTTTTGTATTTGGGGTACATCACTCACATCTGTCTTCCTGGGCAGTTTAGTTCTGCTTTAGCAGAGGGGCTGCAGAATGTTGCAGTCAGTGGAGAATGTCACGAGCAACAGTGGTTGATTCATAATCACCAGAGCATAACTATGTAGGGCAGCGTTTTTGGAGAGTATAAACAATAAGTGCATATTTAGCCAGTATTTCTGTACTTAAGCACTGAAAAAACAGAAGTTGGACTCCTCACAATATAGGAATTTTCAGGACTTGTGATTTAGAATCTTCCTCTTATGGGATCAATGTGCTTGCAGGGTTCGTCCTTTAAGGATTTTCAGTACATGCTAGTTGGTAATTTAGTTCTGAACAGGAAAGCTGAGATTTTTCTTTGACTCTGAGACAGCAGGCACCTCAGCACTGAGAAAAGCACTGATTTATACTAAACTTGCTAAAGTGCTGCTCCCACTGGAAGGCAATTAGATCTGGGGGTCTTTCTCCCTTTGTTTTTACAAATAAATTCTACTCTGTATAGTTTGAGATGGTGAGGAACAACTTTTTCTTTTCATTTCTTGACAATGTTTCATCTTTTCCCTTAGTTTCCCACACCTTGCTGTGTAGTCTTTTTATATGCTGTTTGCTTAACAAACTTGAATGTTGTTTGCTTAAAAAGCAAAATCCTGTCATCTTGTCTTAGGGGTTAATCAAGAGTGAAACTTTCTAAGCCCTGAAAGCAGGATAAAACTGTCTCTGCTCTGAAATATTAAATAATGGAAGCAAAGGGAAATAATCCCCCATGATGATACCTAAGAGAAAATTTAATTAAGAAAATGAAACTGCATTAGGAGTGACCTATTGTGGATTGCCAAAAAGCCAGTAGATGAGGGAGAATTTTGTTTGCAGCATCAGTAAGAGGTTGTACTGCACACTCAGCCTGGAAGGTAGGACGCTCCACAGAGTGGCATGAAGCCATGTTTACCCTGCTGCTGAAGGCTCCTGTCAGTACTGCAGGGAGCACGTCTGGCCTGTGGGATGGCATACAAGCTCCTTGGAGTGGGCTGCTGGGAGCATGTGGCCACTCAGCAGCCCCTGCTCATGTCTCAACACCATGCTATGTAAGCCTGCGTCTGGAGCAGGGCGGCAAGTTCACCAGTGCTTCAGTAGGCATGCTGCCTGGATCTGTCTCAGCAATTACAAGGCATTCACTCGATCTCACCGTTAGTGTAATGGCTAGCAAGAACATTATTTATCCCTTTGCTCTTAGTGACTACTGCTTCCACAATCTGTTTTGCATTAAACTAAAGGCTGACTCTTGTAAGTGATTTTTTTCTCCCTTCTCACATGATAAAGAGGGTACCTGTCATTGCTTTTGTCCCATTTGTATTTCATTGCAGACAAAAATAGAGGGAGAATTTGACAAGAAATTAAAGCAGCTGTCATATCTTGTTATGTCCCACTGTCTTCTGCAAATCTTACCAAGAGGTGTGCAAATGACAGAAAATGCCAGTTGGAAAAACACCCCCATGTTCAAATATTTTGTTGCCGTGTGTAATTCTGCAATTGCAAGAAATCAAGTTCTGACCACTAGTAGTTATTTTGTTTACTTATCTTTTGGTTAAAAGTCATATCATGGCTACTTGACAAAATGGAGTTGTGATAATTTCTAATTTCCCTCTCTTGTGAAAGAGGAAGGGATATCTTGCTCATGGCTACAGTACCTCTTCCACTGTCTTTATTGCAAAGTACCCATGATTTTACAGCCCTACTTCATCTTCTCTGGGTTTAGAAGATGATTCCAAGAAATAAACAAAATAAGCATCTTTTTTTTTTCTTTCTTTCTATGGTACATGCTATTGTGCTTTCTGTTGATTTTTTTTTTTTTTTTTTTGGAAACCTGGTACCCAGTAGATGAGTCCTTACTGGTGATACGCTGGGATGCCGGGGGTTTTATAGAGCACAAATGACTACTTGATGTGTCTGTTGTGGGAGAACATAGAAGTAGAGCTGGACTGCAGGAGCAGTCATAGCTGCAGTGCTCCCTGGGAGCTCAATGGAGCTGCTCTCAAATGCTTCTTAGGATGAGGATTCTGCAGACTCTTGTCAGAAATATACCTGAACTTCTCTGATGTCATTAGGAAGTTTTTCATAATGTTTAACACTGAATTCTTGCTGTATAACCAATCCCACTGCTTCTCATTCTGTCTACTGTGGGCACAAAGAATATTTCCTTCTTTGCAGTAGCACTGTGAACACTAAACCATGTTACTTACACCATTCCTCTCACTTCACCTCCAGTCTTCCTAACTTTTTTTTGCTAACCGGTGCCGGTTTCTTTGAAGCCAGTGTCCAGGAGCAGATGCAGTACTGCAGCTCCAGCTTTGCTAATGTTCATTAGAGGGGAGGATGACTCCAAGCGTTATGCAGGCCACGGCCCTCTTTGTCCCAACCTGCTCTTCTGTCTCTTGCCCAATAGCTTTGACTGTGACTTGAGTTCCGTTTGTCATCCACTCCTCCCAGTGGTTCCTCTCCCATGAGACTCCTGCCTTGCTGGAGGTGCTCGTAGTTGTGTTTATGCAATTGCTTCTGCTTGGTGTGTACAGCTTTGTGCTTCTCTTCTGCTGTTTTGTTTTTTTCTGATTTCTCCAGTTTTTTGAGATCATATTGGATTCTGTCCCCCAGCATGTTTGCAGTGTTTGTTGTTTTGTTTTGTCTGCAGAATTCAAGCTTACTTCAGTTAAAGGCTACTCTTACTTTGTCATCCAGGTAAAGAAACCACTGAGCAGGGGCAGCCTGCAGGATCTACTGAGGATGTGCTACAGGCTCTCATAGAACCAGTGATAGATGCAGTCTGGATATTGCTCAATGAGTTTTCCATCTAGACTGAGTTATTTTCAGCTAGACCATATTTTTAAAACTCTCTTCTAGGATTATAGTGTGAGATTATATCAAAAACCTTATTTGAAGTCGTGATATTATGTATTTGTGCCTTTTTTTTCTGTAGCCTCAGAAACTATTACTTTGCTGGAAGAGGAAATTAAATTGGTTTGAGGTGATTTTTTCTTGATGAATCTGTTTCTCGTTACATCCCGTCCCCAATCTCTTTATGTTCTTTTTGGGTTTGGCCTGCTGTAAGAGCTCTTGGGATCTCTCATCAAACTAAATGCCTGCCAGAGGGGTTGTAGTCCAGGCACTGCTTATTCTTTTGTCTAGACTTTGCAGTCTCTGGGCTGGCTCAGAGTTTGCCTTTGTGTCCCGGAGAAGTGTCTGGTACATTTGAACTCTAAGCAACAAGTCTGTACAAATGTCTGGTAAGAAGAAAAAAGCAACAGTTAAAAAGCTGCTTTGTTGTTGTTGCTGTTCCCAGGGTTCTACCTCAAGATAAGTACAATTAATGAACTGGTCAGGTGCGTTGTGTATCATCAGCCAGTCCCATGATAGGTGCAGCAGCGCTAGCTGAGGAAAAAGCAGGAGCTGTTTTTCTGTGTTGTTTGCATTGTACCTAAGGAGAAGAAATACTGTCAGTACCCCAGAAACTCATGGATTTGTAGCCAAACCAGTGAGACTGAGGAGAAAGAGGAATATATAGCATAAACTTAATTCTGTTCATGACATGGTTAAAATGAATTTCCTGTAGTTTAATCATCTGCCTTTGCCAATCTGTGTGAAAAGAAAGGTCTTTTCAGATGAGAAGCTTCAAGTTTTCTAGACTGCTGTTTATGTCAATATAATGTAGATGTGTGAAATGAAACAATCAGAAGGGGAGCAACTCAGCAGATCAGTGCATTCAGTACAGGTGCATTGCAAGAGGCACGCTGGTCCCCATGACAGTGAGTGATCCTGGCTGGTTTTGGAGAGGGATGCTGAAGGATACTGATCCGTTTTTAAATGGTTTTACATTATTTTTTTTGTTGAAAGAAGAAGAAAAAAAAAAGTTTATTTGTGAGCTATGTCTATGAATCCTAAAACTTATTCTTGTCTAAAATATATGTTATTTACAGAAAGTTATTACTTACCAAAATTGAATTTAGTTACTAAAAGTAATTTTATTGCTGTATGATTACAAAAAATACTTCCTTTTTATTTTGTTTAGTGGCTTTTTCCAGTTTACTTGTTCTTCAAACTCTGAAAACAATGTTATGTGCTTTGCAACTTGAATTATCTGATAGTATAAAGGCTTTTCTGCCTGTGTGTTAGAAGCATTGATCATATGTGTAGGTTTGTGGAAAACACACTTGGAATGCCTTCTGTGCCTGAGAAAATACAGCTCTCATAGGATTTCAGGTTTCAGCAGCCTCTGTGGAGCTATGCAATAGTCTGAAATCTGTCTTGCTGAATCTGTGTTTTCTCTGACAATAACTTTGGACTGATGGATCTGCAAAGTTTTCACTGCTGTGATCGTTGTTTTCTGTAGCGCGAGCGAGCAAACGTGCTTCTTCACATTTTCAGTGTGTATTTCCACTTCCTTCACAGAAAGTTAACTGGATGAATTTCAGAACACTTGCCATAGCCTTCTTAAAAGTACATTTATAAAATACAAAAATATCTGTGCATGAGAGCTATAAAGGCTGCAGATTGGCAGCGCTGAGTGCAAAGCAACAAATGTGAAGAACTGGTATAAACAGGAGATGTGCAATATCTTGCATAAAACGTGGTAGATATTTCATTAGACAAGGTTTAACATTCACTCAGGAAGGGACTGCTATTCAAGATGGATCTTTAAGCTTTCATCTGTGGTTTTGCGGTAATTCAGGTTGTTCCATGAACCAACAGATTTATTTTGTCCATAACCTGGCAAAGACTTAGATATATTGAAACAGGAAAACTGCAAAATGATTAGAGAGACTCTGCTTAAAATTAATTTGAATGCGCTTGAGGACAGTTTGTCTATCAGATTTTGTTCAGGAAGCCTAAATGCTTAGGATTTAGCTACTGGGAGGATTTAAGATACCTCATAAGTCCTTAAAGTAATTTAGTGGTGGCTTTTAGTTATGGCTGCTTCTTTTCATTTAAAGAATGCAGGAGAAAGAAATAATAAGGGTTTTAGAGTAGTGTAGGGAATGAATACAAGATTTTCTGTAGCCACCATTTACTTTAAAAAGAGACCTAGATGATTTTTTATTTACTTTATTTTGAACTGATCTTCAGTTTCTTAGTTGTCTCCTTAGTCGAGACCCTAATCTGGCTACACGTGTATGTTATGGATCATTTTTCATTCAGTCATCTTATTAAACATATGCACTTTATGCAGTTTTTGCAAGTCATTGCAGTTAATAGTCTTCTTTTGCTCTCCCATGCTGTTTAAAATTATTTGGTTTGGAAAAATAGCTAGGCTGCAGATAGTCTAAGAATGGATTTATTAGATTTTCACACATGGTGTTCATCACTTTGAAAAATTTTGCTACCCTCCTTCCAAGAACATCATTAAAAACAAGGTGACATCTCAGAGAGCACCATGTGAATTATTAGTAAATTTTGATAGCTTCGCAGCAGCCTCCATTCTTGTCACTTCTTTTGTTACATTTGCTAATATTTCTAAACATTCAGTTTTCAAGGAAGAATTTCTCCTCCCCAGTTTGTCTTCTTGCTTTCTTTAGTCTGCAGAGAAGATGTGAGGCTGAGTTTGACATGATCTCCATGGCAGCACACATTAGTTCCCATGGCAACATATTTCACAAACAGACCTACAACTTCACGATATTGTCAAACAAAAGGAGAAACCCTCTCTTGGAGCAAGCCTTCACCATGGTTAACATTAAAAAGAGCAGGGGGAGGAGCATGGGAAGAGGATAGGCGATATAATGGCTTCTTTTTGCTGCAGGGTAGGCACACCATTTCAAAATCTAAATTTGTCCACAATTACTGTGCTACCCAGCTGCGTTCCTGTGCATGAGTAGGGAAGTGATTTGCTGTCACAAGTCTTTTGTCCAACGATGCTTCTTTAGCCTAATTTTCTAATGAAATGAGGCTTACAGAATAACATTCTTCTGTTCTGGTTTCTCTTTGTCTCTCTCCTATCATGCCTCCCCTGTAGCTTTTGACCCCATTGATCAGATCATTGGAGTTGACAGAGGGGCCAAAGTTGAGGAGGTAATTAAATTCCTCTAGGTGTTGTAAGAAAGCTGGGTTCTGTCTCTGTTCAGTTCCTGGAAGGATGCTGTGGCCATGCAGAGTTGGTTAATTAAGGTATCTGAACTACGTGTGTAAAATAAAGCCTGGTTTACCAAAGGTTCCTTTGGTAATGGTCAGAATTCAGGAAAATGTTTAAGCACGTGTATTTGTTTTCATCCAGAGATGCTTTCTGAAATGACTGATAATTGGAAAAACAGTTAATTAGTTACTTATCTTTCAAGATAATGGCACTGGGAAGGCACGTGGGAAAATATGAGTAAGGACTACAATCCCTGGAGGGTCTTTCTCTTAGAGACTGAATATAATCCATAAAGTAGGCTCTTACAGTGCAGGGATTACAGGCAACAAGCAGAATAATTTACTCCTTAGTTTGTGTGTTGTCTAGTCGGGAAGCTAAAAGACAGCTTTTCTTGTCCTATATATTTGTTTAGCTGCCACTGGCAACCTGATGTGAAATTACAAAGTGGAGTTGGTAGCGCAGAGGACTTGTAATGGGATGGTTTGGGAGCGCGGTCAAGCATAAATCAGTGTATTCAGTGGTGTGTGCTGTTATTTGGGCTGTGAACATCTGCACTCTGAAAGATGCACAAGTCTACATGTGTGGAGAAGATTGCATGATTGCATTTGAGTCATTGGAAAGGTGCTTTTCTTCTGCTTGAGTGCTTTTCAGCTGCATTGGGGATTAGATTAAAATGATTAGAAAGAATTCAAAAGTCGCTTAAATGTTCATGTTGACTCTAGTTTAGAAATGCAAGGCCACCACATTGTTCTTATGATTTCAAAGTGATTCCCGTCCAGTTTTGTATTATCCTGTCTTTCATGCGAGATTTATGTGAGGATGGGAGTTTTTTTGCTTTCTAGTTTTATTTTTTAAGTATTTTATTCGAGTACATTATGGAGGTGACTACACGTGGTTAAATGCAGGAGGCAAACTGTTGATTAAAAGAAATACGGTTAAGCCAGGCTAGTATTCCTGTAGGTACTGGTGTGGCAAATGGAAAGCAACTTCAGGCTGAGAAGCTGTTGGATGCAGATGTAGGTTCTGGAGCCACAGCTTGAAGTGTTGCCCTGCTCAGGTGATGGGATCCAGCTCCAGAGGACTGTGGAGGACTGGGTCTCTTAGTACGTTACATTAGTGCTCAGAGGAGAGTTACACCCAGCAGACCATGCCTCTCAAACACTGACAGGCACAGGCGTCAACCACCTCTGTAGGAAGCTTGTTCCAGTTCTGATCACATTCACCATAAATAAATGTTTCCCACTGCCTGGTCTCACCTTCTCTTGGTGTAGCTCTTTGCCATAGATGAGGAGCAGAGCCTGGCAGCTCCCTCTGCTTCCCCTGCAGATAGCAGTGAGGTTACCTCTCAGCCTTTCAACTGTCCCCAGCCTCTCTGCACGGGACAGGCCTTCCAGATTTGTTACCAGCTTTGGTGCATATGCTTTCAAGGACCTTAACATCCCTTTTATGTTGCTCGGCCAGAAACAGCACACAGTGTTCAGGTGAGGCTGCACCAATACAAGGTACAGTGGGAAAATCACCTTTTGGCTGCCAATTTCATTTGCCCCTTGGCTGTTGGGGTGCACTGCTGGCTCCTGCTGAGCCTGCTGTCATGAGCACCCCAGGTCCCTCTCTGCTGAGCCACTCCAGCCACTTACCTCCCATCGGTGCCTGTGTCTGGTGTTGCTCTGTCCCAGGGGCAGTACCTAGCATTTTCCTTTGTTGTACTTCATGCCATTGCTGATCACCAAATGCTCCAATGCACCTAGATCCTTCTGCAGTGCCTCGTGGTCCTCAAAGGGGTAAGCGTTACCTCCCAGTTTAGCATCATCAACAAATTTGCTGAGGTTGTATTCCACTCCTGCACCCAGATAAAAATGTTGAACGGGACTGACTCCAGAACTGAGCCTTGGGGAGCACCACTGGTGACCAGCTGCTGGTGACCAGTTGCCAGCCAGATGTAGCCCCATTCACTACAACCCTTTGAACTCTACAGTTAAGACAGTTTATCACCCAGCAGAGATAAGCCTGCTTATGTCACATCTGGACAAGTTCTCCAGGAGGGTGCTGTGAGGGGTGGTACTAAAGGCTTTACTAAAATCTGGAAAGATTACATCCACTGCCTCCCCTTCATCCATCATGTGGGTGACCTTAAATAAGGAGATCAGTTTGCTAAAGCAGGATTTTCCCATCATGAGCTCGTGTGACTCATTGGCTATACCTGATCAAAGTTTTGCTCTTTAAGGGGCATTATGTATCCTGCAAGGTAATCTCCATCTTTCAGGGGCTGAGGTTAGAGCAGCAGGCTGTAGTTTCCTAGCTCTTTTCTCATGTCCTTTTTATAGCTGGGTATAGTGTTGGCTAGCTTCCATTCATCAGGAAAGGACCTTCACAGACTCCCACAACCTTTGTAAATTGTTCAGAGGCATCCAGCTGTAACACCCCTAATTCCTTCTGCACTCAGGGATGCATCCCATCAGGTCCCATGAAGATGTTAAACTGCAGAAGGAAAAGAATGGTCTTGCAGACTTTTGTTTTCTCTTCACATCCGAAACTGCTGAGAAATTAGCTCTTGGAAGTGTTCCCAGTGGAAGTGAACTTGTTGATCACTTTAACCATTTAAACCATTGACCACTTTAACAGTTTAAACTGTTAGATTAAATGGTCAAAGATGTACACAGGCATTTTGTTACCTGCTTTTGCATTTTACTTAATAACTATTGTTTTGTTTTGAACAGTGACTAAAGTTCGGGTTTTCTTTTTCTTTTTTCTTTTTTCTTTCTTTTTTTTTTTAAGGAACTTGCTTTTCCAAAATTTACTTAGAAGTTAATTCTTAAGTGGCCTCCATATTCTGAAAATTAGGTGCCTCGATACAAAGGAGCAGGTAAACACCACATTATGCATCTTGCATATAGGAGTGCTAACTGTATAAACAGCCTAGGCTGTGCTTCTTTTTGCTTAAAACCTACTGCTTATAAATGACTAAATACCAGCACAAACACAGAAACTTGCTGTAGCTAAGGTGCCAGCTCAAAGCACTCAGTCAGTGTGGAAATTCAGTCTTTGTTAATCCTCTTTGCTGATTTGTTATAACTGTATCCTGCCTAAACATCCCAGGGAATTTGGAACCTTTACCAACAGAACCTATCTTTGATTCCTGCTCAGTTCCTCCTTCCTGTGCTTATGACTTTCCAAATCCAATTAATGTTTCTTAAACTTGAATTAGATATTCAGTGGTGATTAAGTCCATCCATGCTTCTGAAGAGATTCAGCTGACTTCCTGTCCCAAACAAGAAGAGCCTGTCTAGCTACTGTCATCCTTGTTTCAAAGTTTAGCTTTCAGACTTGCCTTCCAGGCACTGAGTAGCAAGGCAGGGTAAACTAGACTCACATCAGTGTTCATGTATGTTTATGACCAGGATAGAATTTGTGTGTAGTTTGCCAATATTATGCTTTCAGTATGCTTTCCCAATATCTTTCTGTGAGTTATGGTAAGTGGGTTCACTGCTGAAGAACTACCAATCTGAATGAAAGCTGTCAATGTGTTCCATGGATTGTAAAAATTTGTTTCATTGAGCTTTCATATATCATGGGATTTGCAAATGTAAAAATTCAATATGAAGAAGGGCTTTGAGTAATTCCTTAATCTGGTTTTCAGTGGTCAGGATGATCAGCTGTGTTTTCTGTGTCTTCTCCCTAATTACTTTCATATTAAAGATTAATTGCATATCATAGAGAATCCTTGATTAAGCCAATGGAAAGTTAGTGCATAGATCTGTTCATCAGAAGCAGCATGGAGAATAATAATGAGCAACCTCAGGGCTTGTCTATCTTACAGTAGACACACAGAGGACGTGCATTTCTGTGATGCTCCACTTACTGTCATTAAGCAAAAAAGAATCATAGAATCATTTACTGCTTTACTGGAAAGCTTCCTTTATTATTGTAGCAGAAATGCTAAACCACAGCCTGAAACAGGGATTGAGCACTTGGTGGGAAGGCAGAGCCAACCCAGGGGAGTTCAGGTGCCTGCAGTGAACCTGAATAACCGGAAGGGGTGAAGCCATGATCCATCCCCTCCCAGACCTCATTTAAGGGCTGGCAGTGAAATCAAGGCTATCTCCTACCTGCCAACCTGAGGCCTTCCGACAGTAAGCAGCTCTTTCTGTCATGTCTGTTGCTGCTGTTTTTTGGGCTTCTTGTTATTTGCTGTAGTGAAAGACTGCCCTCCTGCTGTTATCATGGTACTTTTCATGCTATTAGAGTGTTGCAATTATCAAAACAATAAATTATTCTACTGTACAAACCTTCTTTGGTGTAAGTGAAATGGAGATAATATTTTACAAGCATGTTTTGCTTCTGACTCCAGTAGAATTAAACAAGGTGATCTATGAAGGCATTTTTATTTTAGATGTGTGCTTGGTTCTGGCTTTCCTTTTTGTGGAATGCCTCTTTGCAATGTTTTTATTTTTCCTTCTGAGGTAATGCATGTGTGGCATGCCTTGGATCAGTAAACCTGGGGAATTCACTTCCCATTTCACAAATAGCCTTGTGTAAAATTTTACTTGCAGACTATAGAATCACAGGGGAGAAAAAAAGTTGGAAAAGACCTTAAGATCATCAAGTCCAATCATCAACCCATCACCATGATGCCCACTAAACCATATCTCTGTGTGCCACATTTACACAATTCATGAACATCGTCTGGGATGGTGACCCAACAACTTCCCTAGGCAGCCTCTTCCAATGCTTGACCACACTTTCAGAGAAGAAATTTTTCCTGCTCTCCAACCTGAGCCTCCTCTTGCACAACTTGAAGCCATTACCTCTCACCCTATTGCTCATTTCAGGAGAGAAGAGGCCAAACCTCACTTTGCCACAATCTCCTTTAAGGTAGTTGTAGAGAGTGATAAGCTCTGCCCTGAGCCTCTTCTTCTCCAAACTAAAAAATCCCAGTTCTCTCAGCTGCTTCTTTTGTTCCAAACTTTTGTTCCAAATCCTTCACCAGCTTTGTTGCCTTCTCTGGACGTGCTCCAAGGCCTCAACGTCTTGTAGTGAGGGGTTCCAAATTTAACTCAGTGCACTAGATGTGGCCTCATCAGAGCTGAGTACAGGGTGGATGATCCTGCACCTGATGGCAGCTCTGTTTCTGATACAAACTCTTGAGCTATTGTTGACCTCTTTAGAGAAGGAATGTCAAAAGGATGGGATGTAGCAAGGGAAATGTTAGGAAATTTGTCAACAGCATAGACTTTAGTATGCATATGCCAAAATTAAATTAGAGATGCTCTAATATTACAAAGTGAAGCAGTTGTGGAATGAGATTTCTTTGCAGAGTGGTCAGTTGCTGTCCCAGTGCTCATTTGCTGCTTGTTGTATGCACTTTCCCAGCACTGCTGTGAGACCCTGTTATTTTAGATGTTGTGGGGAGGGCACCTACATGTGTGGAACAATACGTGAAGGTGCTCAGGTACCAGGAAAACTTCCCAGATGTGCATCCTTGGAGCCGTGCAGGCAGTCTGAGCAGTCACAAGGAACAGCTGCTTGGTGTGCTGTTGGAGTCCTTTATTTACCCAGTGAATGGGCAGGTATGCTGGATTCTTGGCTGAGAAAACAGGTCATCCCCAGGGAGTAATTAGCATCAATAGAGTGACGGTTTTGAGACCTCTTGAAACAGGAGGCTGTTTCATGATGGAAGACAAAGATTTGGTTATTGGTGATAAGTTGATACAGTTGTCTTTTTTTCTGATGCTAGTCAAATTGCATTTAGGAATACTTGGTTATTAAATAATCCAGTTTTTACATTCTTTCTCTTCCTACTGTTGGACTTTATAAATCACTTTTTAACACTTTTATTTTTCAGCTTCTCCTTCCTTCCTTTTTCGAACTAATGTGAGTTGTATACCAGAGGGAATAGCTAACCTATTTATCTTGCATTTCTCATGAAGTCTCTAGGCAGCATATTTTAATCGCCTTCATCTTCTAAAATGTCTGCACTACACTCAGAAAGATTAAGGGAAGGAAATCTAAACACAGATGTTGGCAATAATAAACCTTCCACTTTAATTTATCTCTACTGAGAAGTGTAAACCAAGGTGAATTGTATGGATGGTTAGTCAAGCTGTCTAGTTTATGTACCTTATCATACGCTCAAGTGCATGGTTAAATTCTTTTCCTTTTAACGCAAACTGAAGTGGGCTCTCAAATTTTAAAATTTACCTCTTTTGTGATTGGTGTTGGTTTCTAATACAGGTTGGATTTATTTTTTCTGTATGCTTGCAGCCCGGTAGGCCAGCGGTGTTCTGGGCTGCATTAAAAAGGGGCGGCCAGAAGGGAGGTGATCGTCCCCCTCTATCGGCTCTTGTGGGGCCCCATCTGCAGTGGGGAAGAACTGCAGAGGTCATTGGAGAAATGGTGTACGCTGGGGCCCTGTATGTGTTCCTAGCACAATCTATCCTAGGGAGTACAGGATTAGCAATGTGAAATGCGTACTTCCACCTTGGGATTGGAGGTGGTGATGTGCTACTCTGTAGTGGTTTTCGGTTGTATAGATTTTTTTTTTTTTACTAATTTAAAGAGAGAGATTAAAAAAGCAACTAGCTGTATCCCTGCAATCAACTGCAAACACTGGTACATCAGTCTAAAAAGGTAATGCTGCAGGCGGTTCTCTTGGTTCTTTCATGGATTCAAAAGCCACTTAAATCATAAATCATAAAATAATTGTATAGGTATAACTGCTATCTGTATTCTGTATTATCTTTATCATATTCCTCAGATGAAGTTATCTTGTTACATTAGCAGTCTGACTGTTTTTGTTTTACTGTGGTGAAGAGTCAGATGGTAATGGGTGAGGAGGCAAATCTGGTGCTCATCTAGTCCAGACTGCTTGTAATGCTTTCACAGCATGCAACCACCAGAACACAGAGTCACATGAATGTTCTGTCATTTAAGACACTCTTCAAGTGAACTCTGGGCCCTTTTCTCCACATTCTTCATGGAGAACATGTTTAAGATTAACCCCTAAATCTGGAACTGTTTTTTATGTAGCTCAGCTCCACATCCTGTCTCCTTGGACTTCTCTTGATACTCTGAGATGTTCTTGGAACATTTGCTGTGTTTTTGCCTTCTACCCTCTCAGCTGAGCTACATTCCCTTGGAGCAGCCTAGTATATATCTAACTTGTTTTGTTCAGGATAGCCTGAACAAGTATCCTGCAGTGCAGGAGCAGGGAGGATGAATGGTAGAATCAACACACAATTCTCTGTTTTTGGCAATCTTTATTTTCAGCCACAGGAACACACAAATTTTCTCAAACTAAAGCATCCTAAAGAATTTTCACTGGTACATATTTGGAGGTGGCCAGAGCAATGTGATAATCCTTTCTGGAGGGCACAAAACATGAATATGGTATGATAAATGAAAAAGGATGCTAAGGTCAGCCTAGGGAAGGGAAAAAACCTGGAAAAAAAGATTAGTAATGGTTAAAAGGTGTCATACAGATTCCTGTTCTAGGTCATGTACACTGAACTGTTACTTTAGGAGTAGAGATAGTCTGGAATTCTCATTTACAGTTGTTTTTTTCAATAGGAAAATCAGTATTTACAGAAGATAACTATTCCTCAAGGATATTTTAGTGCTGGGGGGGGGTGGGAGGTGGAATATACTGTGATTTCTGACCTTCACGATTAAATCACAATAGTTTCCTTTATCTAGATAGAAAACGTTTTGTCCTCATCATTAAGTTGAAGCTACTGTCTTGTGTGTCTTTAGGACCATTGGTTATATGTTACTGGATGGGAGAGAAAAAATAGAAACTCTAAATTTAGAGTTTTGAAAGTCAGCAGATTCAGATCTGCTTTTGATAGTTTTGAAAGACCTTACCAAGGCATTCTGTAGGCCAGTCACGTAACTTTATAAAATGCACATTAGAACCCTGGAAATTAGAGAAAAGGACTGTTTTGTAGGTATTTAGGAAGGATGAGTAGCACAACCGATATAATTATTCGTCTATTACTTGTCATTTGTGCCAAGAAAATTATGGAACCTTGGGCTGTAATTATTACAGCTTCAATGAGGGGTAGCATAATGAGGGCTAGGTCATGTGGACATTGACGTGAGGAAGACAAATCATATCAGAATAGCCTCTTTTGCTCTTTTTTTCCCCACTTGGTTTCTTAAGCTTGGTTAAGAAAAGTTATAGAATTGGTATAATATGCTAGAACTACTGTGAGTCATTTCCTTTGCTACTGTATGTTTTGACTGAAACAGTGAGTTGAGATGGAATCAATATCACACACTAAATAGTTAAAGAAAACATATAACTGAAGTCTGCAGAAGTAATGGGAAGTAGGAAAAAACAAACTGCTGACTTATAGAGGTCTGCCAGTCCTTCCTGCGTTGTGCCCTGTTCTGCCCACAGTTCAGGAAGGGTTTTGGAAGTGGGATTTGGAGGAGACACAAGGAGGAGTGATGAACCCGAGGTTCTGTGTCCCTTAAGTTCTTGTCTTGAAACATCAAATAATTTGAAATCTAAAGCAAAAGTGCAGCACCCTGAGGATCAAAACAAGCATTTTTAATCTGTGGTGTGGTCAAGGATTTAAATAATTCTCTTTGTATGGCTTTTCCCACATCTGAAATCTTAATTCTTTTTGCATATTCTTCTAAAACACCTACCCAGGGAGGCAAATTGATTTTTGCAGAAAACCTGTCACCCCTTTTGATGAGATAAGCCTCCTCTGTATCCTGCAACTGAGCTGGCATCCCACAGGACTGCCCACTGTCCCTGCATGGTACAGCAGGTAACATGGCAGGGAGAAACACACTGTGGGATGAACAAAATCAGAAGATGCTGTTGTGAGACTGTGGCATTGTACGTGGCCTGTTGGTCAGTTTAGACCCAATTCAATTTCATGTCTCACCAGTTTAAATTATAACTTACCTATTCAGTCCAGGACACAATATTCAGGTGGGAAATGCTGAAATATTTAATAACTGAACCTCATGCTTTCTAAATGCTCTACTGTGTAGAAGGCACTGATATTTTGAAGTTTTGCACTGTTCAGAGATGATCAGTGGGGTATTCCAGGGGGTGGTAGTTCTGTATTTCTTCTCAGGTTTAAATAAAAGCTCACTGTAGCATCTAGAATCAACCCTCATCAAGTCAGCTGAACTTCTGCCTGTGATTAAGCACAGGGCTTGGGCTGGGCTGCTTAAAATGTAGTGTGTAGTTACAGCCCTTAACTGCACTTGATCTCACAGAATGAGGTGAGGTGTTGCCCTGTTTCTGTGCTGCATGTAGAGTGCTGAAAGGCAGCTCTCTGCATGTCCCAGGGCTGGTGCTAGGAGCTGGGGTGAAGCCCCTGTCTCTGCGGGCTGAGCTCCTGCTGGGGTTTGTCCTAAGCCCGTATCATATCAGAGCTGTGCACCAAGTGGGAGGTGTAATGCACGAGGATCAGCAGGTTAAAAAGGCACAGTTTAGTGCTGGTGAATTGTCTATAGCTTATGTAATACTTCTGTATGGGCACTTTAATATTTAATGTTTGTTGTAATATAGATGGAACTTGCAGGCAGCTGTACATTAGCTGCATGAATTTTTAAGAAAGGGATTAAAAAAGTTAGGGAGGCACAAACGTCACAGCAGCTTCCTAATTGGCACATAACCCAGTAGAAACCAAAATGTGAAAATTAAGTGACTGCCCTAATTATCGGAGGCTCCTAGGAATATATTGTGCTGGAAGATATTCCTTTTTCATTTCACGCACTACTTTAAAAATAAGCACTGTGCAGAGCATAACAAGGCTTTTAATTAAAAGGCAGTACCCACGCAGCAACTTTTCACTCCGGCAGGAGCTGGCGAAGGGAGCCAGGAGGGTGAAAACACTGCTCTGTGCCCTCAAAGGATGGAGCCAATCTGCTGATAATCAGTAACTCTTCAGTGCGTGTGCTACAGTGACATGAGGCCTGATTCTGACTGACAGCAATGTGCCTGGTAGACTTCTTAGGATGAGTACTCCTGAGTGGGTGCCTCTACCCTGCTGCTCCCCCGGGGTCATTGCACAGATGTGCATGTTTCTTTGTCCTTGATGCCAGCCTTCCTGAGCTCTGGTGATGCCATCCCCAGCTCACACCAGAAGTTAAAAGTTGGAGTCATTTAAAACAGCAAGATTTATGAGATATGGCAGGGCCCAATACTTCAATTCCATTTGATTAAAACAGCTTCACAGGCTGTGTGTTTATGTAGGGGACTTGTTAAAGGTCTCTTAAACATCCTTGTCCATTTGTTTCCCAGAAATGGTTCCAATTAGTAGAGCATGATATTAATTTGCTGATGAATTATTTTCCCCCAGACAGTGTTTTTATTTGAAGAAAAATAACTGATGAAGAATACAGAATAAATGCATAATGTGGACCTATTTGAGAGGCAAAAGTAAATTTTTTTTGCGGAGACTTTGAGTATCCAGTACAAATTATAAGCAGGAGTTTTTGAAAGACTGGCTTGAAAGCATTGTCACAAAGGTGAGAGAAATTTTATACTTCTCTGTGAGGGGTTCTAAGTGAACTACTGAGTGCTTCTCGAAAATGACCACAAATGTATAGGAATGTGTTTGTATGAAAGTAAGTAGAATTGAATTATGTAAAAATGCACATAACAATATTCATTAATTCAATAAATACACATCTATGTGTGGTAGCTGTATACTAGAGCTTCTGGGAGAAAAAAAGCGTGCTTTGTGCTTGTGCTGATTACATAAGCAAAACTAATGCATTTGCAATCTATTCCTCCAGTCGTCCAATAAAAAAAAAAAAAAAAAAGAATCTCCAAGGCCTTAGTTGCTTGCTTTCATGAGGGCAACTTACATTAGTCCAAAGTTTGAGCATTCGAAAATCATCAGAGATTTGTGTGTGCTTACTGATAGTTATAGTAGTCAGCACTGTTTGTAAAAATGAAGTTGCTCATGGAAATGCGAATGCAGCTGCAGTGGATCAAAGCAAAGGTCCTTCTTAAGGAGCTCCTGTCTCTCCTGAGCAAACAGTATAGTTAATGAAAGATGGAACATCACAGGCTTGTAGTCATCTTTTGCCAGTGCACTCTCCCAGTCTTGCAGTATACTGTGGATCATGAACTTCAAGTCTGTATTGTCTAATAACTCCTCATTTTTTATTTATTCAATCACAGTTGTATTTTTCCACTTTATTCATCTTTCCTCTCTCCCCTTTCACTTTCCTCACTATGATATTTCCCACCAAACTGAAGTTTCTATTCTGAGGTGCATCTCACTGAAATTGCAGCTTGTGGCTGCCAGTCATAAACATGATGATGGGATATTAGAGCATGGAATAGTAATTCAAATAGCCGTGATGTGGCATTTTTGCAAAAATTGTGATTTCAGTTATTCTAGAATATTTCTGGACAAAATGTCCAGCATACAGTTAGACAAAAACATCATGCAGTGGATGAGAAAATGGCTGATGGCTCGGGCCCAAAGTGTTATAGTAAGCGGGGTTACATCAAGGCTGGATGCAGCTCTGGGAAGCCTGGTCTAATGGCTGGCAATTCTGTGCACCGCAGAGGAATTGAAACTAGATTATCTTTGAGGTCCTGTTCAACCCGGTCCATTCTGTGATCCTGTGATTCTGTGATCAGGCTGGTGGCTGGTCATTAGTAGGGTTCCCCAGGGATCCATTTTAGGATCTGTTCTCATTAATGTTTTCATAAATAACATGGATGTAGGACTGGAAGGTATTTTGAGCAGGTTTCCCAGTGAAACTAAATTGGGAAAAGCTTTTGACTCTGAGACTGAGAGGCCTTGTGGAGAGATCTGACAAATCAGAGAGCTAGGCAATCACCAACCTCAGAAGTTTAACAAGAGCAAGTGCTGGGTTCTGCACCTGGGAAGGGATGACCTTGGCCATACGTACAGACTGAGTGATAAGACACTGGGCATTTGCCCCAGTGAGATAGGGCAATTTGAGTAAGAGCCACCAGTAAGAGCCAGGCAGCCAGGAAGGCCGACTTCTTCTGGAGCAAATCAAGCACATTGCTATTAGCCAGTCAAGAGAAGTGATTGTCCTGTTCTACACTGCATTGATAAGGCCTCATCTTGAGTACTGCGCACAGTTTTGGGCTCCACAGTACAAAAATGGCATAGAGCTATTAGAGAATGTCCAGAGGAGAACTACAAAGATGAGGAAGGGTCCAGAGGGAACAGTGTAGGAGGAGCAGCTGAAGTCCCATGGTTTGTTCAGCTTAGATAAGAGAAGACTAAAGGGAGACCTCATGGCAGTCTACAGCCTCCTCATGATGGGTAGTGGAGGGGCAGGTGCTGATCTCCTTTCTCTGGTGACCAACAGTAGAACCTGAGGAAACAGCATTGAGCTGTGACAGGAGAGGTTCAGGTTGGGTATCAGGAAAAGGTTCTTCACCAGGTCAAGCACTGGAACAGGTTCCCCAAGGGAGTGGTCATGGTACTGAGCTTGCTGAGGTTCAAGATGCATCTGGACAATGCTCCCAGACATGTGGTCTGATTTTTGGGTGGTTCTCTGTGGAGCCAAGAGTTGAATTGATAGGTCCTTTCCAACTCAGGATATTCTATGATTTCTTTGGAAGATAGAAAACGTTAACAGAAGTCTTAATACATTCACTATATTTTACCAGATCTTAATAGGTGGTATTAACAAAACTATACAAAGTAATCAACTTGACAGCAATCTTGTTAAATCTCATTACAGGAAGCTCTAATTGACTAGTAATCAAACTGAAGCACCTTACCTTTAGTATCAGTCCCAGACTGTGCAACTTGCATGTATGTCATGTAGAGGCTGGTTGTTGATAACACTGGGCAGTGGGTATCCACATAGCTTGCTCTTTCAGTGTGGCAGCGATCTGCCGTAGAGCTCTTTCAGCCCCACTTGTGCTCATGCCTTATCATTTCGAATGCGATAACACGCAGTGTGCCCAGACCACTTCTTTCTTCCTTGCCCTTAGAAAATCTGTGAGCTGATCTGAAGGCAGGAAAAATGCATCTCAGAAAGAGGTTGGCAAAGATCCGTGGAAGATGAGATAGCTGTGTAAATGTGTGGCTGCTACCTGCAAGAAAGAAAGCAGCGCTCAGCCTGTGCGGTGTAACAAATACAGCTGTTAAGCACTCATATGTCTCATGGTGGATGAAATTTCTATTTCAGTGGCCTTTACCTTTAGGAAAGATTCCGACAGTCATATTTTAAAAAAATGTAATCTGCATGTCCAATTATGTTTTAAGAAAAGCATCTAGATAATTATCATTCTCTAGAGCAAAATGAAAATACTGTTTGCAATGGCGCCAAGATTAAGCACCCAGTTTCTGTGCACCAGAATTAATATCTGTCTGTGCCACAAATTTTTCTTTAATTTCTGCCCTTCTTCCTCCTTGCCTAACAAAAGGTAAGCTGGAGTTGCACACTGCAGCATTCAACTTCCCGTGGATGTGACTCCTAATGTTTTCAGTGGAGCATTTGCCTAATAAATGCACCAGTTGTGTTGAGATCCATGCTGTTTTTTGGTATATCTTGGTATTTGAGTTGTCGAATGATAACAGTTAGAAAATGTGAGCTGTCTTAGCATGTTGTGACCTAGAATATGTCCTTCAATGAGCTGAAGGGGTTGGAGATATAATTGGGCATATGATGAGTTCACGTAGCAGCCTTACCCCATCATCTTGACAGATTTGTCTTGCTTTTCAGATATTTAACAGTGAAGCTTTCTCTTTTAGAAGAATAACCCTCCCCATACAGTGGGGAGAGTGGAGGATTTCAAATGCTGCAGGTCAGAAGACATTTGGATTTACTGCATTCTAGTTTTAATTGGGAGGTTGTAAATTGCTGGGGGACACCACAGAGTTTTATTTATGATTCAGGAACTCCACCTGAAGTCCTTTGTTCAGAGATCTGTTATTTGTACAGTATCAAAATTGAGTTGGTCAACTGCAGTGAGATGAGCAGACTGCAATATAAGACCTAATATAAGGACTTCATTCCTTTACAAGTTCTACAAATAACACTGGCTATGATAATGCCAATGTTTAGAAGTGCTGTGTTTCAGATGTGTTTGTTGCGTTGCCCAGGCTTTTAGTTTTCCCATCATAATTACCACATAACATTTGGCAACCAAACTGCTCATTTAAATGCTTGTTCTGTATATTGTAGAGGTTCAGTTTTCTTTTTAACAGATATTGTCTTTTTAAATACCAAATAAAAACAACCACTGATGCTTTTAAGATAGATTTAAAGAAACAGTAGTCTGTTCTGAAGGTGCTTTGGGATACAGATGGGAGATCTTTTGTTCTTTTCTCTGAACTGGAAGAAGGAAAGCTAGGTTGCAGTTATTGTCTTGCCTGACCTAGCTGCCACTTTTCTCCTGACATGGAAATCTGTTACCCAGAAATAAGTATTTACACAAGGATTAAAAGAAATGAAAGAAAAATTCAATAAAGATGAAAATGGCACTGTAAAGTTGAGAATGACCTAGTGAGTGGAATGTCACTCAGTTCCTTAGATCTGAGTCAATACCACAAGACAAATGGCAGATTCACTTTCCTGAGAATCAGGTATTCATTATCAAGTTAATTTAAGCTGGTGCAATCAGTTTTATACTTGTTTTCCTGACTACTCACGTGTATGTCATGTGACAAAAAAACCACTATGTTCAATTCTGTTAGTGAATGTGGATTATTAGTGTCTCATTTCTTCCTGAGACAATGAAAGTAACAAGTCATGCAATAGATGCGCATACATGGCTCAATTATTTTGTAAATATTCATGAGAATATTTGTGTTTGTACTCCCAAGTGAGAGAAAACAAGTAAGAGTTATTTGGATCTAAAGCTCGGGTTCGTAAATCTACTTGGTATGTAAAATTTCAATGTCAAACAAAGTTTGGATGGTTACCTCATTTATCCATTGCGTGTAACTCAGTGCCAATTTGGCTGTACTGAGGCATGTATGAAATATTGCAAAACTCATCAGAGTTGGAATTGTGACCTCAGATATACTAAGTCCACTTGGGCAAGTGGCCAACACAAAGACTTATTGAACATGAACTGGCCTTTCCTGTTGTGCTTGTATTTTACACGTTGAATTCACTTCTGGGTGAAAAACAAGACAGTATGTTCTTGTTACTGGAAGCAGGCATAATTCCTGCTATGAATCTATCAAAGCATTTTTAACCCAGCCTATTCTTTCATGTGCAGTGTTCCCCCAACTAAGGAGCAACTCTCTCTGTTATCTGTAAGTACTGTTTCGTGTGTGTTTGCAGTTTTGCTGTACATTTTTATGGCAGATTCAAGGTGTTCTGGTGAAAGATGGATACTTACCTGTAAGTGCTGTAAACACAGTGAATCAGAGCTGTTTCAGGGGCCACAAATGAGATGAGTGTTTGGCTCTGATCAGCTGCTGACACTTGTACATGTCAGATACAAGGACTAGAGGTAAATGTATCAAAAAGCCAAATGATTCTGATAGATGCAGGCAGTTTGTTTTTTAATGGGGCAAATGAACTGAATAATAGAATAATAAATTAAAAAGCAAAAAGTTTAGTTCATATTATGCTAAGCGTAACATTTTTCCCTCCTCGTTTCAAATAAATTTTCACTCCTAAACAACCTAAAATAAAACATTGCACCATTTTCAGCAATTGGTTGGAAACCAAAGAAGGACATTACTATTTTCAGAGAATCACAAGTAGTCATCCCTGCTTTTTTGTTGTTGTTGTTCTTGGAGTTTGTTGCTGTGTGTTCACACCTAAGATATGCAAAACCTGGGTTTACTCTCTGTATTCTTTGAGGGTTTATTTAAATATATGTTACACGGTTGACTTAAATCACAAAGCTGAAAGCCAGTATGAAGTTGGGGAATCATCACAATAACCTCTGCTTCAGTTTTATGTAAAGAAACTCAATAGAGCAGAATGCAAGGCTGAAGCACCTTGCTTGACAGGTCTGCACCCTTTGAGATGGTATTAAGAGTTGGTTTGAGTCTCTGGTTTTTCCTTTTTGTTGACATTTAGGTCATTTCATCAGTAGTGAAACAGTTTCATCTGCAGTAGTTGAGAAGGAACTTAATGTTAACTGTAACTACAGTATGAAGTTAGATTTTGATGGCTGCAAATTCATAAGGGCAGAGGAGGGAACTGGACTGAAACCCAATAACTTGAGCTGGATTGTTATTGTCGTAATTGTGCAACTTAAAAGTTGTGGTGTTTAGGAGGATAAGGGAGAAATTTCACCAGCCTTAGTTTGCTGGTGGAGTTGTCCTACAGTAGTTATTCATAAAATCATAGACTGGCCTGGGTTGTAAAGGACCACAATGATCATTGAGTTCCAACCCCCTGCAATGTGCAGGGTTGCCAACCAGCAGAGCAAGCTGCCCAGAGCCACATCCATGTGTAGTCTGGGGCGATAGTCCATAATTTGGCAAGGGGTGGGCTTGAGACGAGGCAAAAACTTAAGGATTTCTTACTAGGAAAAAGAGATGAACTGAAGAGTGAGACTGATTCAGACTGTTACACACTGTCTCAGTGAGATATACAAGGTCTCACTGTCACCAAAGGTCCTCGCTGGCTGTTTTTTAAGTATTTTTTTTTACGTCTCAATGTAGATTTCCCTCTCTGAGGCACAAGGCTCTTGCAGGCAGTGCTTTGGGAATCCAAGGGATCAACAGCCTCTATCTGATCACTCACTTGAAAATCGAAGTCTATATATTACACAAACAGTGTGGCTGTTTGACATGCTCATGCCAATACAGATTCAAATACTAGGCAAGAGCTGGTGCAAACCAAGATGTCCTTGGAGAGCATCAAAGCTATAGTACAGTATGTACACTACAGTATCCTTGTGCTGTAGTGGAAAGAAAAACATTTTATCTCTTGCTTCAGGAAGAGAGGAAAGAGCAAGCGGGCAGATGTTTTTAAAGTAGAAAATAGGGGAAGGTTTCTAGCTTGATACCCATGCACTGTATATTTGGTCCCGGCAGTTGGTGGTTCTTTGTGAGTGGGAGGTTTTGTGGTACTAACAGCTGTCTCCCTGCAGAAGGCTGTCATTCTGTGTTTCTTTTTAAAACAAGCTGCTCCATGCCCTGCCAGCAGACAATGAGGCATTTAGGCAAATCAGTCCTGCGTGAAACATGACAAAGCAGCTAAGGATGTACTGATATACTGCTACAGAAACACTGCAGTTCTTCATTATGTTATTGCTCTGCTTCTGTTAGCATTTGCTTTGAAAAAAATCTCTTTCCCATTTTCCCCTTTGTGTCCATTCTGGCATGCTACCGCTTTGGTAAGCCTACATAGTTAGGAGAATATGTGTCTGGTGGCTGAATGTGTTGTTTGAGTTTTCTACTTACCTCAGCTATTCAGACTCAAAATGGAGCTAAATATCTCCATTTACTTGGGCTTCTAGCATTTGTGATTATGTGGTTTTGCTATATACCTTTTGTTACTGATAGGGGGCAATATGAAAATGTCTAGTCTGTTCTTAGAGGCAGATGATGTCTGTTCTTAGATGTCACTTAACATCAACTTTTCTCCTGCAGGCAGTCTGTGGAGTCTAGAAATTTAATATTGAATGAGTAGTAAAGATAGAATCTAAACTGTCTTGTGAAGCTTTTCTGTTTTTGGTATGATGGATGGGATGGTTCATAAGGATAAGACCTGAATGCTCTGAGAGTTGGAAGTTTTGAGCTGGATCAGACTTTTGCAGCTTGTACCTTAATAGTTTGTATCTATTTGTCTGGCTAAAACTTGCTTTTTCTTCTCTTGTTTGTGTCTGAAATTTTAGTTATTTGACAGCCTTACTTTGCGTATTGTTTGCAGTTTTGGGTGTCATAATATTAGAAGGACATAAAACTGTGAGAGAGTGTTCAAGAGTGTGCTTTGACAATGGTGGAGGGTCTGGAGAACAAGATGTATGAGTAGTGGCTGAGGTCTGTTGGTTAGTTCAGCGCAGAGCAGAGGAGCTGAGGGGAGGTTCTTCACCAGAGAGTGGTGGGAGACTGGAACAGTCTCCAAGCTGCCGGAGTTCAGGAAGCATATGGATAACACTCTGAGATGAAGGGTTTGAGTTTTGGGCGGTCCTGTGCAGAACCAGTTGGTCTTGGATGATCCTTGTAGTTTCCTTCCAATGAGATGTTCTGTGATTCTATGAGTCTATGAAAAACATAGTTCACACATTTACAAGCTGGTGCTTTGCTCTTATTATAAGGAAAATACCACTTTCAGAGCATTACTGCTTTTTTCTTCAGGCAAGTTATTTAAAGGTACAAAAATGAGCTGTCTGGGCTTACTTGTTTTAAGCTGATAGTCAAGCATCAGTAATGAAAACGACTGCATAAATTCTTATCTATCTCACACTGTCCAAGACATTTCCCTGCCATTACTCTCAGCATAATCTATAGCACTTTGTCCAGCCAGAAGGAGCTGAAGTGTTGGCTCTTCTGCTGTATAGTTTATTTTCCACCTGGAGGATGGAAAATGCATGGCCTTTCCATGCCAATTTTATTGGAGGTCTGTACAAAGACCGTGGATCAAGTCTTTATTCTTTCAAGGGACTTAAGATCCAGCTCTTGCTAAGATACTTTAGTTGAACATGTGAAGTGTGAGTGAACTCCTGGTGCCTGAGTAAATCCACTGGTGGAAAGCGCTGATCCTCACAAGGACGTGGGGCTTTAGGACTCCCAGAAATTTAACATTGAAACGAGTTGCCTACCCTCACGTTTAGGTGCGTGTCTGGGGTTTAATTCCCACAAGTTTCTGGGAGAAGAAACAGTCCATAAAGAATGATTTGTGCTAGAGATCTAGACCTCAAACTTGCTTGTTCCACTTAAAAACGCATCTAGTTAAAACCATTTTCACCATTTTAGTGTTACAAGAAGCTTGTGATGCCTTCACTCCTTATGCTATTAACTGATTGCCTTTCATCCTTCAATACTGATTGTTGTGCTTGATGATGATCTTTGTAGCTTTACCAAACTATGTAAAATGGCTATATGCAAAATGGTAGCTGTTAGATCTTGTTTTTTACAGAAATTCTTGCATGGACTTACTGTTTCAAAAATACATGTGAAGGTTGTGTGAAAGGTAGCCAGTGCTTCTCAATGCTCCAGTGGAGATCAGAATCACTCTGCATTTCATGCACTTTGCAGTCACAAAATAAAGCATAACCCTTAGTAAATGTATGAGATGCCAGACACATTGTGATATCATGATGTAGAGCGAACAGAAGTGATGACAGAGCCTTTATTTAAGATACAGGTGCTGTAGAACAAGATATCAAAGAAGAATTAACTCACCCTCCCAGAAAGAGCTTGGAATAAAAGGGTGAGCTGGGAAATGCAGCTGTCTCTGGTTTGAACTCTGGCATGCTGGAAAAGTAGGGGGGAGGGGGACATGTGGTGCAGGCTCTGAGTACATACACACTGCTGGAAGCACAGCTGGAAGCACCACCAAAGGTGGATCTAGGCCCCCCACTCCGAGTACTCAGGTGCTCATGTACTGTTTCAAGCTGTTACCTGGTAATTGCACGTGGAAGCACTCTGATTACCCCAGTTTCACAGCACAGACATTAAACTGACAGTACACAAAGTTCTCTGGCATGGAATCATGACTGGCCTGGTCATTTTAAAGTCCCTGTCCATGCAGTACTAGTACATCATTCTTTCTCTCTTCATCAGAGAGGTCAGCCAATTCTCTGGGAGCTGTAGGCAGTTAGAAGCCATGAAATGCTGGGAGTCATCTAGTCAAGTTCTTTGGTGGATTGCAAAATCCATGAGATGTTGGCAAAAACTCCAGTTGTCCAAATCCAGATTGATGCTTACCTGCTGTAAAGCGTGGCCAGATACTCTAGAGACATGTGAAATTAGAAAGTCTTACCTGCATGCATGGACAGAGGCATGTAAAGCTATCCAAGGCTATTGTGCTACTGGCTGAAAGTTTGGTCTCCTGCAGGAAGAAATTAAGCTTTAATAAATTCTGAGAAACAACTGGATGTGATATACAAGCTACTGTGCTGCTGCTTTGAATAAGTTTGAGGCTTGAAGGATGCTGTGGAGATGATGTTTGTAATTTTTATGGAAAAGATATCCATATATGAAATGACCCAAAGGGGAACAGAAGAAGGGTGTACTTTCATAATTGAGACACTGCACAGTTGGGATAATGCCTGCTTCTCTCTCTACCTTGATGCTAAGGAAAGGCACTTTTATGTGATTCTTGGAGTGGTCTCTAAAATAAGTCTCTAAATGTAAGAGTTTTGTGTCACATTGCAAATGGTATTTTGTCCCTTCCATTTAAAATGTAATTTAAAGTTAGTGATGTTAGTGGCTGTGTGATATTACAGGGGGTTCATCTGCTGTAACTGTTGATTCTGTAATGGGTCTTTCTTTTGGGCTCACTTTGGACATTCTCAATTTTGTGAACTTTGGAAGTTATAGAATCCCTGCCAAAGAAAGGCTCAAACCTCTCAAGTCACGTAACAGTACTCAAAGGAGGCTAAGTGATGGTGCTGACTTTAGCAATGGCAGAGCTGGTGGAAGCTTCCAACTCTGTACTTCTACAACCTCTGAGTTAAGAAGAATGGGTGGCAGCATCTTTAGAAATAAAGCCATTGACAACTAAAAGGTCATCACAGTCCCAGTAGCTAGTAATTACTGCTCTCCTTAAAGGATCTTAACCAGTGCTCTATCAGTGTTGGGATGGAGATGTGAGTTTTGGTGTAGAAGTATCTGCTTGTTCTCACAGCTCAGCCTGAGATGTGAATTTTAGAGGGTAGAAAAGGGCAGAGCTGATGAACTTTAACACTCCATTCTACCAGTCTTTTTATATAGCTAATGGAAATCCATGCTTCGGTCATTTTAAGACCAGGCTGTACTTTCTGACTGGAGTCCAAAAGGATATAGTCTGAGTTGGTGACGGGGTAGCAAAGGGGAGCCGTGATTGCCTTATAGCTTCTGTTCCACAGATCCTTTAAAATTGCTTTGAACTAAAACTGTTTGGTTGAAGAAAGCAAGAAGGTAGTGACTATAACTAGGGACACAGTATACTTCGTCTCCTCTAAAGGCTCTTCAGAATTAGGAGTCTGGGTAAATGCTCGTGCAGTGTGAGGTTTGGGCTCTGTTCATCTTTTCTCACTGGTGAACTGGCTGAGCATGGGGCTGAGCACCTCTGGGATCCTGCTCCATGTCAGGGCCAGGGGATGCTGTGTTTAAGCATTTTCTCAGAGGTCGTGCTGGAGTTACAGTTTCCCAGAGCACAGGCATTGCTCAGATTGTTGACAAGCTGTGTGCGTAGGGGGGAAAACAGAAAACAAGGATGGTTACTGGAGAAGGAAAAAGCTTTATTCTCCCATATCGCTTTTGAAATGGTTGCCTGGATCTCAATACAACTTTCTTTCAAATCCGAACTTAAAATAAAACCTGGGCTTTTCGTTTTCTATTGCTATTTCTGCCACCTCCATGACTTAAGAAGCACTTTAAAAAGGCTCGTATTAGCATTCATGTGTTACTTTTTTGCCCCCTGTTGTGACAATTTGACAAAGTAGTAACTTGTCTGTGATGTTCAGAGTGACTTCTTCAGGTAGGTTTGCACAAAAATGCATTACTGTTGTGGAAAGTGAGTTCTATGTCTAGAATAGTATGTTCAGGGAAGTTTTTTATAGTTCAGAGACTGAATTAAATTTTATCATGTTTTAAGGATGTTTTCTTTCACATCCACCCTTTAACAATCAATTACCAATTAAAAAATTCCCATATTCCCCATATCTGGACCAGGAGAGCAGGCTGTGCCACATCCGTGCAAAAATTAGTGTGGGTGAAATCACTGGTCAAATTAACAGGTGCTGTGAGGAAGAAAGAAAAGCAAAAATCTGAAACCCCAGATTTTGTGGCCTTTATTTTAATTTATTTATTTAATTTTTCTCTAATTTTATGGCCTTTTGCCATGATGCACAGCTGAAACTGGGCTGTGTCTCTGGACACAGTCTTTCCAGACCCTGACTTGTTTGTTTGTTTTATTTTTGAGGATTTAAAATGAGCCCTGAAGAAATGTAGCCTCTTGCCTTTGGATGGCCTGTGAAGCTTAGTTTTGGCCCCGTGACAGGAGCTAGAGCAGAGCTGAAAATGCCTGATGATGCATGCTGAAATTCCTGGCTTATGTGGTTCTGTAAGGATGTCAAATAAGTAACTTTATTGAGAATGGTCCCTTAATCAGCATTCAAAGACTGAGATATGGAAGGCTGTTTCTTGGACAGTTTATTGGGCTCTCTGTTTTACCCAGCCTACATTGCTGGGTTTGTCAGCTTACAAATTGTCCCATTTCTGTGTCTTCCCATGCCACTGTGGTTGCCCTAAGTATGAGAGTGTAACAAAAGTGAGCCAGAAGGTTTGATCATTGGTTATTGATGTCTTTCTGACTTGAGGCTCCTATTGCTTTGGAGTTGCTTCCTGGAAGTTTGAAAAATTTTTGTAATATCATTAGCTTTTATTTTCTCTTTGAGTAAACTCCTTTTCATGGAGACATACAAATCCTCCTTTCCTTTAAAACACAATGTAATGGTAATACAGAAGCTAATCTAATAATATATGTGAGAAGGTACTTTTATGGTGTATGCAAGTTGTAATTTCAAGAAAAAGGAATGCTCTGTTTGTAAATAAGCATTGGGCTAATTTTTTGTAATCAGCATTAAACGTATGTTGGACTTGGGCTAAATTCATTTCTATAACTTTAACAACCTCTGAGTAGCTACGAGAAGACACCTGACTCACTTCTTTGTGACAATCATAGCTTAATTTTCAATTTTAACTTGTCCCTTTGTCATTCTTTGTAAGGGAGAAATGTATTCAATTTGTCAGTCTGCATGAGAAGGAAGTTCACAGGAACTCCATAGCCTGTATGTTAGGAAAATAGATGGAAATCCTGATGTCATATTACATCAAGCAGTTGCTTTCTTTATCCATCTCATGCAGAGGCTTTCAGGCCACTGTAGACTGACTATGGTACTTGTATGGCCTTTCTGCATTTCTGTAACTTCTCACAAGTGGACAGAATAAAAACAGTAGTCAATTGCAGGGTATATATCCTAGAATCACAGAATAGCTTGAGCTGGAAGGGATCTTAAAGATCATTTAGTTCCAACTTTCCTGTCCTAGGCATTATTAAATCAGGCTGAGTAAAAGATGTCCGAGCATCTAACCTAAATCCTTCCTTTTGTTCTGTCATAATCACACTGTGTTCAAACTCTATCTTCCTTCTGTTTACAAGCTTCCCTCAAGTACTAAGAAGGCTGGAATGAGGTCTTCCTGGAGCCTTCTTCTATCCAAACAAAAAAGCCCAACTCCCTTAAGCTCTCCTTCTTCAGAGAGCCCTGTGACCTTCCTCTGGACCCACTCCAACAGCCTCATGTCTTTCTTGCATTGGGGACCCAAGGTCTAGAGTAATCCAGTACACTACTCCAGATGGGGTCTCACGAGGGCAGAGTAGAGGGTGATGACAATCACCTCCCTCTCTCTACTGGCTGCCTCTCTTCTGATGCAGGCCAGAAGGCTGTTGGCAGTCTGGACTGCAAGAGCAAGCTGCCTGCTTATGCCCAGCTTTTAGGTCCATCAGTACCCCTCCAAGGCCTTCTCCTCAGGGCTGCTCTTAGTGAGTTCTTCTTCCAGTCTGTGCACATGCCTGGTTTTGCCACAACCAAGTGCAATACCTTGCACTTGGCCTTATTGAACCTCATTAGGTAAACGTGGGCCCACTTCTCAAGCCTGTCCAGATCTATTTGGATGACACCTCTTCCTTCTGTTGTGTGAACTGCACCACTCAGCTTGGTGTAATCTGCAAACTTGCTGAGGATGTACTCGATCACAAAATCTGTGTCACTGATAAAGATGTTGAGGTGCACCAGTCCCAAGACACACCCCTTAGGTAACCACTCATGACCAACTTCCACCTGGACGTAGAGCCATTGACCACAGCTCTCTGCCTGCAACCACCCAACCCATTCTTTTTTCATCAAATAGCCCATTCTCCAAATCCATCTCTGTTAGAGATGAGGATGTAACGTGGAACCATATCAAAGGTCTTGCAGAAGTCCAGGTAGAAGATATCAGTTAAACCTCCCGGAAACGTTTGCCTTTTTCTGGTCACTGCAGACTTTGCCTGATAGCCATGACTGTCAGGTGAATAACAGTGTTGCCAGCTACATCAGCTAGTTCCTTCAGGACCCTGGGATGAATGTTGTCCGGCTTCATGGAATTGCACACATCCAGTCTCACATAGTGGTTTCAGATTTGCCCCACTGTTCAGGTGGGAGGGATATTGCTCCTCTCCCTCCCTCCTTGAGATTCAGGGACATGAGAAGCCTGAATGCCAATGAAGACTGAGGTAAAGAACTCGTTGAGTACCTCAGCTTTCTCCATGTATGTTGAAGCCAGTTCTCCCTTCTCATTTATTTGAGCAGGTACACACTCCTTGCCCTGTCTCTTCTGACCAGTGCACTTACAGAATCCCTTCTTTTTTCACATCCCTTGCCATGTTCAGTTTCATCTGAACCAATGTAATATTAATCATTCCTACCTAGGTTGTAGCAACTTGGAATGCTGGCCAAGGGCCATGACATGAAGTATGTCTTGTAAGATATTATCTAACATCAAGAAGCAGCAGCCTTTGAATATATATATATATTTTCATTTATTAAAAAACACTACTTTCCTAATACCAGCCAAACATTTGATCCGCATCTATGAGCTTGAAGGTGACTTTCCAAGGGGAGCCTGTTACTGACTTAATGGATTTTGTCATGAGAAAATTAGGAGATTTCCTTCGCTGGAGTCTGTCAGCAGTAAGTAGTATTTCAGAGTAGCTTAATTACAAGCTACAATGAATTACAGTTAAAATGTAAGGAGGGATCTATTGTAGCTTGAAAACGTTAGCCAGATTTGAAAATAGAGCTGATTCTCAGAGGTGATGTTGGGAGCTAGAATCCACTGTTTGTTGGCACGGTGAGAGCACGTGATACTGAGATGTGATGAGTGTGTGATGGCATAATTAAACACATACATCAGAGGTGGATGACTATTAAGTGATCAGAAGAGATTTTGAACTAAATCTAGGAAAACAGAACCATTTTTCACTATCTGATTATAGTGCTTATGAGTAAATGACCTTTTCAAAAGACTAAATGTAAATGTCTTGAAAATACTTTGTGGTTTCAGTGATGACAAATATAAAAATGTTTAGAGGATAAAAAGCATTTCCATGACTTGCATGACCAAATAACGCTTTTCTGAGGGGGAGCACTGTTGGGGTTGTTTGGGCTTTTCTCATTCTTTCATTGCAATTATCATTTGAATATGTGCTGCTTCCTGACAAGATTTCTGCTACTATCTTCAAAGGTCAGAGCTTTTCATAATTCAGAGTGTAGAAATATTTAAGGGGATAGTGAGGACGATCTTAGAACAAGGGTAATGGATTGGTGATTAGATGACAAGAGCAGAATATAAAATTAGCATGGAGAGCAACTGGATGCAACATTCAGTTCACCATGGATGAAGCAAGGACAATAGCTCCTATTTCCCTTTTCTGTCTTTGTCAGTTATGCATTTCTGAGCAGATGTTTTCTCCGTGTTTTTGTAACTCCTACCCTGGGGTCCTAATCCTAGCTACTACATCTGGATGTTGTACTGTATTCTGCTTTAGAGTTTAGGAGTCCAAGATCAACACTATCTGATTAAATCTGAAGGGAAGTGTTTCTATTTTTCTCCAGCCATTTTTCATTCCTAAATTTGGTTTTAAAATACAGCTACTGATGGAGAAAATGCAAAAGTTGCTTAACCAATGAGTTTGGATACTTCTTGACAGAAGGACTCTTTGATGTCTGTATGCTTAATGTTTTAGAACTTCATTGCTTATAGCTATTCATAATAAATTAATGAGTAATTTAAAATGTAATGAGGAAAAAATACGGAGTTTTAGCCTTTGAAAAAAAAAAAAATAAAAAAATCAGTGCTCATTTTACCTTCTGCTAGAATGGAATGCATGCAAGTGTGAAGGATCTGATTCCCTATTTCACTACATCACTGCCAAGTTAATACCGTTGCTTGGACTCTATAAATGGCTGCAAAACTGGCGTGGCATAGTGAATAAACTGTCCACTAAGTTAAAAGCCTTATAGCCATGTGTTATTTGAACTGTGTGCTTTCCGTATTGTTTGGAATTTCAGAACTGGCTATTCTGCTGTTTAACAGTAACTTATGAAAATACACTCGCATATATTTTCTCAAATGATGTTTCGCCAACAACATTTGCCAAGCAGGTCTCAAAAATGTTTGTTAATGTATTAGAATTTACAGTAAGCATATTGTGCTTAAATTTTGATGCTCTGTTGGAAAGATCACCATGCATTTAGTACAGAAGACAGAATCCTGTGAACAGGTTGCGTGATCTGTGTAATGCTTTGATTAAAACTTCCAGGTAGAAAACTGGAAGTATTTCAAAGCTTTTCTAAAATAGAAAAACCAATGAGATGAGGCACTTGAGGTAGTCTTCACTATGTGTGAAATTCCACTGAGGTTTGCTTTAAAGTCAAACTCTTAAAGTTGATTTAATGTCCAAAGTATACAAGCTGCTGCATGGTTCTCCATTGCACTGGTCTCCTCACTCACATTTTGTCTTTTTTTTAAATCCTTTTTAGGCCTTCCTGAATGCTTCAAAAGCGTGGGGCAAGAAATTATTATGAAAAAAAGCAGCAAGATTTGTCAGAGATAAGACTTGATTAAATTTGCCTTATTATTTTTTGGGGGGTGTTCAGGAATGACCTTTTCCAGATGCTCTGAAAACTGAAAGCTAGCAATCTACCATAAAGGCGGGATTTTTTTTTTTTTTTTTTTTTTTTTTTTTTTTTTTAAAATGAAAACCAAATACTGTAATAAATAACCAAGATCTAATCACAGATTTTAACTCTGGTATTTACTCCCTCAACCTGAAACTCCATAAACACTGCAAAATAAACAGCATTGGGTTTTTTGGCTGAATAATTACAGCGTTGTCTTGTTCACTACTGAAGTCTTTTTCATTGTGAGATCTGCATAAGACTTAAGGATTGTATTTCCACGTGACAAACATTACGTTGGCTGGAAAAGCTGCTGGATATAGTGAAATGTAACAATCGATCAAGGGAAAATACTCAGAAGTGTTCACTCAAAATTCATGCAATGGACAGTGCTTGATCATTTAAGTAGCCATATATATAATATTAAGTAATTATTTTCCTTAAAAAGAATGAAATGCAGAGCAAACGTTGCAACATCTAAAAATCATAGAATGCCCCAATGTCTCCCAATTCCCATAAGTAACACACTAACAGATAACATTGGTTGTATTCTCAAATACAAGCTAGATTACAAGCTGTTATAGTTAGAAAGATTGACACAGATGGGATGGTACTACAATCAGAAAGTTTGGTGCAGATGAGGTGGTATTACAAAAGGAAAGGTGCTCACCCATCTCTGAAGAGCTAGGCTTGCAGGAAGGACCCCATAAGGGAGGGATCTCCAACCTGAGATCCTTCTTCATTGGCAGTCAGCCCTTAAATGCAGTCTAAGAGAGGTGAAGCCAGTCTCCACCCCTTCCTATCACACAGCTGAGTTGCCTTCACCTGTGCTCCAAGGGCTGACTGGGTCCTTTCTCCAGGTGGTCAATCTGTGATTCAGGCTGAGACTCAACAGTTCCCATACACATGCACATGTATAAATAATTGTGTTGTCTTCTGTAGCCTTATTTACGTAGCTTAATATATGCTTTAATTTATAGAAATGGAACAGTTATGTCTTTGGTTTTGGTAAGGTCATTTCCACCTCTGCTAGTTGCGTAGGATTGGTGCCTGCATGTTTCTAAGTGATTTCTTACCCTAGTGAGTACTAATGAAGGACGGTGATAGAGACAGGCAATGTCCCAGGTTATATTTTGCTACCTGAATTATAGTCAAGAACAGATTTGCTGGATGGAATGAACAGTCTTTCAAATAAAATTTATCATCTTGAATATGTGACTTCAGAAAGTTGTAACTTAGGGAAACCAATGCTCAGGCAGGTAGAAGTGAGCCTTTATATAACAGACCTCATGCCTTCTGTGACACAGAATTCCCATAAAATTCTGTCAAAAAATATCTCCTTCCCCATTCAAACAAAGGTGACCAAAAAGGGGAAATTCGTGCAGCCACAGGTAGGTGAAGACTAGAGTGTGTGCAAAGATTACTGTCTTTCTTGACACTGGTCCTGTTTTGAGGGATATTCTGCTAATTGCATACTTGATAATGATTATTCATGGTTTTTGTATGATCTTAGGAGAAAATGTAACATTCCAAGCAGCTTGTTAAACAAATGCTTTATCAATGTTTATTCATTTATTTTGAAATAACATTAAAAAAAAATTAGCATGACAGTGACCTGGAGAGAAATAATTCCACTTTGTTTGCTCATTAGCAATTGCCAAATAATTCCAAATTAAAAAAAAAAAAAAAGTTTTTTACTGATTTAGGTTATGATTCATAATCCACTCATGGTTCATTGGATTCACTTCTTTGGTATTTCACTTCAAAACTGTGAAGCCAACTATTTACTCACGAGAGGGCTTTGGATTTCCGTGCATTAAGCATAAAACTCAGATATGCCTGATAGGAAACACTGCTTAGCTGCGTTAATTTTGAGATGATTGTTTTTGATGGATGACTGTGCTCATATGTCACAATATGGAAATAGAAATTAAACAGCATGGGGGAAAATAACTAGGGGATTGGGGTGGGGGTGTGGTAAACCAACAGTCAGCTGGAATATAGGCTTATAATGAAGTTTTTCTAGTTACAAGAACAGCAGTGATTTCTCAGTTACTTCCTTGTTGTGTGGCTGAAGAAAACACAACTGTGACTTTATTTTATTTTTTTCTGAATAGCAGTCTTCAAGTCAAATCTGATCGCTGGAATTCTGCTAGGGAATTACTTCGGCATCTAAATTAGTGCGTGTAAATTATGCATGCACGAGCACAAGAAATAATTTTGTGTTCATAACAGCCAATTGTACATTCAGATGAATGTTTGCATGCATAGTCATCCATTTGGAATCAGGCCCAAACTAAATTAGAATTAACAGCATGAGCTAGTTCCAGAATTTAGCTCTCGGCCTATTTATAATAATGTAATATGCGTTAAAAATACCCCCCTCTGCAGAGCGCCTTCTGCAAAGGCTGCTAGAGCCAAAAACCCCACGTAGCTGCAGCAGTCACACCCATCAGGTAAACATGTACATTGGAGATTAGAGGCTGGTACAGCAAGTAGAGCTGACATCAGCATAAATTTGGTGCACATATAATGTGAGGAAACAGGCTAGACTGCATAGCGAGGAATAGATACGGATGCCCCAAGCACCTCTTCATCTCAACCTCCTCCACTCCATGCTGCATGAGTAAGGGCTGAGCAAATGAGGAGATGAACTAGTTCTAGGAGACAGCCACTTCTGTTCAAAGCCCCCAGGATGACTGCTTATGCTTTAAGAGTCATAATAGCTGCCAGCCACGTTGGGCCCCGGGGTGAGGTCTGATGTGCTGTGCAGCATTCCACAAGCATGCCTGATGTCTTGTGTCAAGTCAAATGGCCAGGCTTGAAGAGAAGTGCTGGAGGAGCGGGGCAAAACACTGCCTTCTGGTTGTTAAAACCTCATGGGCATTGCTTCCCTTTCAGTACTTAGCATCTTCCGCTGCCCGGGATCCCAGTCTGCTTGGTGAACAAGGATTAGCACTGAGTTGTTCATCTCCTGCAGTGGGTATCCACAGGGCACAGGCACAGTCCCTCAGTCCTGTCTGTCCCCACCACTCATGGTGAGGCAGGACAAAACTTGCCTTGGTTCTAAGAGATTTGGTCTTTGGACTCAGACCAGTTGCACAAGACAGACACCAAACTATATTTTCCATGTTTGGAGGACAATTCCAGCTATGCTTTTGAATCACACCACAGACTTTCAGACCTTCTTAATGTCAGAACTGGAAAGACCACTCAGCTGTCTTAAGAAGATGATTTGATGCAGTAAAAAGTATACCAAAAGAACAGAAACATTCATCAAAACAAGGAGGCGATCTTATGTGATGAGTTTTATTAATAACAAGGGGGTTAATTCCTGCCCGTGTCAATAAAAAGAAATTAGAATTTTGAATCTGATCTTTATTTTTTATCGTGAAGTAATTAATGTTCTATAGGATCAAATGATTCTGCAGGAAATGTTGGCATCAGATGGAATACCGATCTGTTACCTTAGCTTCTAATGTAACCCAAAACTGAGTATACAGAAAGGTTTTTTAAATCAGATTTCTAAATGCTTTTATTAATTTGCAGAACCAAACTATGTGTTTATAAGAAGCTTTTACAGGGTTCTTGATAGCTCTGCAGATATAGAAGTGATCTTAAGCAATTTGAGCAAGAGGACAAGTGGAAATCAATCAGTTTCTCATCTCAAACATGAAAATGAGTTCATTATGTACTTGCATGTTGTTTTGGGGTAAGACTGTCCTTTAAATTCCCAGGGTTCCAGAAGATGAAGAATCGTAGCCAATTATGTAACCTGTTTTGAAAGTATTATTTATCCTCGAATAGTTTTGTGACTTTGCCCCTTGTTCTTAGTCCAGGATGGGAAATAGGGATACAGAAAGCAGAGGCAGAAACGTTCTCTCACAGATATCTTTCTCTAATAGTGGTCTACTTGTCTAAGAGGGTTTGTCACTGAATTTCAATTTTTGAAAGAAAGAGAAAATCAATGGCTGTGGCATTAAGACTTGGCTTCAATTTTTCTTTTTGAAAATTTAATCTACTCTTCCTTTTTATAGGGCAAAACTAGTGAGGAAGCAAGGTGTAATTAACGGGGCCAGTATTTCACCCCATAAGAAGTTTGTAGCAAATTATTATCAACGTTAGCAGTAGAGAAATTTCACACTATTACTTCCTAGTCGTATTAAAAATAAGAGGACATAATCTATTGGAAGTAACTTTCTCATCCAATCTGTGTGTTTAAGACCTTAGTAAATACCTCGAGAAAGTGAAACATTCGTGATCTGACCCTGTTTGGATGGGAATTGTCTAATGACCCGTGTTTAAAAATTGTACTTCATCTTGCTCTTTCCATTAGAAAATATTGCAAGGTAAAGAGTGGGAGGCTCACGGTCTAAGGAGGACTTGCTGGATTGTTCCTTTTTTTCCTAGTGGCCAGGTTTCCATGAAAATAAGCTCTTTTTTTTTTTCCCTCCGGTGAATGTTTCCTCTGCTTCAACTCTGTCTGCTGGTGTCTTCTCCTATCTTCCTGCCTGGTTCGTTATCCTATTTATCACTTTTATTTGGTATAAAAATCTCTTTCACCTACAGCAAACTTGAAATGCTGTGGAAGTGAAGTGCTGCATAAATCAGTGATTAATTGTGTTCAGTAATCGTGTTGGCGTTGCGCTTTATTTATGAAGGAAATATCAGGTTGCTGAAATGCTGAGTTTCCTCATAACTGCAGAGCTGGCACCAGTTACCTGCTTGTCCCCAAGAGGAAGCTTGGTGAGGTCTCTACTCCAGACGTTTACTCAGAGCAAGTTGAAGCCAAAGTGACCAAAAGTAATGCTTCTCACTTAGGACATTCTGTTTTTCCAAGGAGGAAAGAATTTTTTCAGTCTTTTCCTTTTTGAATTTTGAATTAACAACTTGGAACTTGGTCTGTGAATATTGCTTTGAAGAAGTGAATGGTATGATTCTCAATATGATCCTGTGAGGTGCTATCGTGTTAACTTTCTCCAGTGTGTTTATAAGGAAGCAAATAACAGCCTAGCATATCATACCCTGGCCTGGGGCTTTTAGAATCCTTTTATTCAGTGTATCCCGCCCCTGAACATCACATCTTTACCATAAATTCCATGTTTTACAGTGAACTATCCAAAAAAACCATTTGATACAGTAATAAATTAATTTCTTTGGCATAGGGAGTGCCAGTTTGCTATTATGGCTTGTTGTTGTATCTGTAGTGAAAATAGGATGAAATGGAAGCACATTAATTCCACTGAAATAATAGGAGAGCTGGGCCTTCATCAGTGATTAGGAGAATGCAGCATTAAGATTTACAGTGGTTTAGAAATGAGCCAAAGGGTATAGCATTTATCGGTTAGAGCAGAAGCTTGGTATTGCTGGGCTTGCGTTCTTTTTTCCTCTTTTTTGACAATTAAATGTGAGCTGTAGTTTGCAGATAGCAGTCACTGCACTGAGCAATTGGGAGAAGATATTTCTGGTGCTGGTAATAGGTAGTTGGATGTTTCTCTGTCAAAATTCATCAGATAACTTGAGGAGATTGCCAGCTCCAGAGATGTACAACAGCTATTTGTTACACTTGAAGCATGCTGCTTTGCAGGCCTAGGCTTTAGTAGCTTGTTGCAGTCAGTGAGGAATAATGGCATTTAGGCAGTACTAAATAAAGTTTTCTGTCTTGAATCTTTTCCTGCTATAAGTCTAATAGATTGAAAGTCCTACTCGCACAAAATAACATAGTAGTTTGCTGCATAGCTGTTGTGCTGTTCTTTCAAATCTTTCTTCCCTCATCTCCACTGTCTACTCTAGCAAAAGAATGCTTCTAAATAGACCCTAACTTTGAGTTTACAAATACAGGGTTTTAAAGGCATCGGGATAAGATATACAAATACTTACTCTTTACTCATGTTTGTTTCTGCGGGAGATGAGCTGGTTTCCTCTTATATGATATTTACAGCATGCTCAGTGGTAAACTGCATTTAGCAAGTAGTCTATCTGCTGACGTTAGTATTCCACTGATCCTCTAGGACAGCAGTTCAGATCCAACTTCATTTCACAAGTGGCTGACAGACTGCGTTAAACTGTTTTTCTACTTACTCAGTGTACTGCCAAGTATCCGCATCACTGGGGAAATCATGATTGTCAGAGGGAGACTGAAGACTTGAGGCCAGGCCCTTCAACCAGTTGTTAATTATAGGACATTGGAGCCAGTGAAGTGACAAGAAATCTGTCTAAAGATATGGTGTTGTGCACATTTCAGCCTCATCAAGCATGTTTTCTGTTAGGGCCAGCACTGAGGCCTGGTGGCAATGCTCTGGGAAGGGGTAGGCTGCTGCTGCTCTTGCAACTGCCCCACAGCAGGCAGGGGTATTTGTGCCTGGTTGTTGGACCACTGACCCCTGCCATCAGCGTGAAATTTCCTTAATAAGAGGAAGAAAATGTCATTGCTAACAAAAATATTAGGTACAAGTGAGCATATGCCATATTTCAGCACGCATGAGAAGAGGATAACTAAGGTTGAGGATAAAGAAACACATCAACCCTAACTTAGACTTATCCTATTGCTGTAGTAATGCTAACTTGCTTTAGTTTTCATTGTCCATAGCCACAGTGTCATATATGTAGCAAACAAGTTTGGTGAGTAGCCTGGCAAAATCTGGAGGAGGCAGGATAAGTTGCCAAGGGGACCTATTTTCTAGAAGCTCACTAAAGCAAGATAGATTTTGTGCTCTTTCAGAACTGGATCCCTCTGGGGAAGGGAAATGAGGCTGGAACTAGACTGGTTGCAAATGGTTCAGTAGGAGAGGAGGCTTCCTGGAGCTCATTCGTGGTCCGGTGTTTTATTTCCTGGAACTCTGTTGCAATGGCCTTTGTTAAACTAGATGAGCCTCACTTTGTATCTATTCACAACATAATTGAAAGGATCCCCTAGCCAGAGAGCGCATTTTGTCAGCAGTATATTCTCTCACTCTGTCTCCCTCCTGTTTTTGCTTTGCTGGATGCCATTTCTGCAGAGTATATCACACAGCAAATGTACACCATCAGAGGAACTCATGACCAGTAGACACTATTCCTGCCATCTTCCCCTCCTCAACAGGAGCTCAGCATCACTGTTGATCAGACTTCACTGCCAACATACCTGCAATGTGCACCCCATCTTCAGTAAATCTTCACAGCCTCCTCCTTGCAGTCCTACCTGCTCAGCAAATAAATGGAACACTGCATCATCCAGGTTTTGTTGCTTCTTTTTAAAACTCCTTCTTATCACAATATCTGTACAAAATTGGACAGGCAGTTGGGCTCAGTTTGTTCTGAGACCATGATTTACTACTACAGTATATACTGTTTCCTCTTCAGTTTTTCTTCCTCTCAAACACTTGGTGGGTGGCTGTCTCCAAGATTTCACTGTGTTAGGGGCAGAAATCATGTTCTTTGTTCCACAGGTGTCTCCTTGCTACATGGATGGTCTCGGTTCAGAATCTGCTTCTGAACCACAACTTAATGTATCAGCATTTTGAGTAATGTCAGCTATTTGTTGTTACAGCTATCTGATGCTTTCCAAGACGGGTGCAAATTGAGAACAATGTTGTAGATTAACAGAGTAGCAGATGGAAGATCTCACCTCAATATGCCATGTGGTTGTTGTTACCTTATTAATTTTTGTGATATGGAACAATTGGAGGTTTTATTTTACGTTAATATGTACAAATCTTTTGTCTTTGCTTGAGAAAGCTGGAGTGCTTTCTGCAACAGATGTGACTAATTTTGAGACAAATTTCAGGCAACTGAAATTTATCTCATAGAATTGAGATACTACCCTAACTCTAACAACCCTTCCCTAAATCATGTCCCTGAGCACCACAATCAAGCGGTTTTTAAACACATCCAGGGATGGTGACTCAACCACCTCCCTGGGGAGCCTATTCCAGTGCTTCACAACCCTTCTGTAAAGAAGTTTTTCCTGTTTTCCAACCTAAACTTACCCTGGTGCAACTTGAGGACATTTCCCTTTGTCCTGTCACCAGTGAGAAGAGGCCAACCCTCCTCTGCTGCAATCACCTTTCAGACATTTGAAGAGAGCAATAAGGTCTCCCCTCAGCCTCCTCTTCCCCAGACTGAACAGCCCCAGTTCCTTCAGTCTCTCCTCATAGGGCATCTTCTCCAAGCCCTTCCCCAGCCTTGTTGCCCTTTTGCCCTTCTTTGCACCTGCTCCAGCACCTCCATGTCCTTTCTGCACTGAGGTGCCCAAAACTGAACACAGCACTCGAGGTGAGGCCTCACCAGTGCCGAGCGCAGGGCAGGATGACTTCCCTGGTCCTGCTCACCACAGCACTCCTGATCCAAGCCAGGATGCCATTGGCCTTCTTGGCCACCTGGGCACACTGCTGGCTCATGTTCAGCCCACTGTCCATCACTACACCAAGGTCCCTTTCCATCAGGCAGCTTTCCAGCCACTCCTTCCCAAGCCTGCAGGGCTGCCTGGGTTTGTTGTGACCAAAATGCAGGACCCAACACTTGGCCCTGTTGAAACCCATACAGTAACCTCAGCCCATCGATGCAGTCTGTCCAGGTCCCCCTGCAGTGCCTTTCTCCCCTCTGGCAGATCAACACTCCCTCCCAGCTTGGTGTTGGCTGCAAACTCACTGAGGGTGCACTCAATCCCTCATCAAGATGGTTAATAAAGATATTAAATAGAAGCAGCTCCAGTACCGAGCCCTGGGGGACGCTGCTTGTGACTGGCAGCCAACTGGATTTAACTGCACTGACCACAACTCTTTGGGTCCGGCCATCCAGCCAGTGTTTCACCCAGCAGAGCGTACGCCCATCCAAACCATGGGCAGCCAGCTTCTCCACAAGGATGCTGTGGGGAACAGTGGTAATTTACTGAAGTCCAGGTAGAACACATCGACAGCCTTGCCTTCATCCACTAAGCGGGGCACCTTGTCATAGGACGAAACAAGGTTTGTCAAATAGGATCTACCATTCATAAGCCCATGCTGACTGGCCTGATCCCCTGGTTGACCTTTAATTGGTCCATGATGGGTCCTGAGATTATCCATTCCATAACCTTCCCCAGCACCGAGGTGAGACCGATCTCTCCATGCAATTTAAATCCTCAATTAGTGTATTAATTCTTTTTCCTAATTATGTTACTTTTTTTTTTTTTTTCGGTCTACTGAAAATGGCTGATTTTTGTACTGGTTTGTGAGACAGCTAGCTAATTTATGCATGATAATTTGTTAAGATTTGACTTGCAGTCACAGGACTGAGCATTTATTCTAAGGGATTTTATGTATTTCCTGCTGTAGCTAGAGGAGTGAAACTAGTGGCTTCAGATAGCAAGAATAGTTAGCGAAATTGAAAACTATGAGGTTTTTTTTTTACATGCTTTTACTTGTTGAGACAGAAGGAACAAACACTTCCAGCATAAGTACCACTTCTTTTTCTTGTTTGATCTTTATAGAAAAACCTTTCAAATATCCATCTACCTGAGGAAGTTTGAAAAACTCACTCTGATCTCTTAACTGTCATTCTGATCCCTTCAAGGGAAAGACTATGCTTAAAGCATGCAGCAGCAACTGTTAATTAATGACATATTGGAACTGATGCTGGGGGCTAGTGTAAATGAAGTAACGGAGAAACAGAAGAGCACATCTATATCTGTATGGGAAAAAAAAAGCATATCTACTTTTTTTGTTATTGTTAATACAGTTGTTAATATTGTTGGTAACATGACTGTGGTGTTTCAGTGCTTGAGTTTCTGTCTGCAGTGCCAGATCAGCCCAGTGCAAGAGGTATCAAGCCCACAGGGAGCTGAGCACAAGCAGTCCCTGACTCTAGCAACTAAGTGTTGACTGCTGGTGAAATAATTTTTTGGCCTTGGATGGGTTTTCCTGTACAGACTGCATTATTGTTAACCAGTACAACATACTGTGCTTGCAGATTGCCTGTGCTAATTACTGCACTGGCTGCCCCAAGGCACAAAGCAGTTCAGAGGCTAAGTGCAACCAATATAGAAATATACTGAAAATAAAATCAGAGGATAAAAGGGACAAGGATACCGTGGAAATATAATTGTGTATAGGTAGTTGTGCGCATATATAAAATAAATACTGATATTAGTTGGTTGCATGTCAACTTCACTATGATCAGGAGTTTATAGTTTCATTTCCCCCCAAAACATGGTTTTGAGTAGGCATTTGAAGATGCCAAGTAGCACAGGGAGATGTAAGCTTAAGGACCACTTCACACAGGGCTTGGTTTGTATTAAGAAGATGCTAATAAGCTTGGATGATGAGCAGAGCATCCAGAAGCTGCTCTGATACAGCTCAAGAGGCAGGGGTGAGGGTCAAACATCAGCTGCAGGAGCTGGAAACAGCTTCTGTGTGGAAAGGGACAAGGCAGAAGGAAATGAGAAGTGGAGGAGGAATAAAGGAGATACTCTAAAAGGAAAGACAAAGGAGATAAACCTGGGAGGGAGAGCATGGTGTTGAGGCACAGCTGGGCCTGTATGAGCTGGATAGCAAACAAGAAACCTTAATGTTAAATGATGAGTGATGAAGGAGATGGTGTTGGAAGGGGTGGGTGAGATAAAAACAGAAATGATGAGAGAGGAAGTAAATACTGACCGAGTGAGCTTGAACTCTCCAGGGTTCCCAGAAGAAATAGGTTAGGAAAGCTGCTGCCTAGGGCACTCTCCTTTCTACTTGTCACTTTACTCTTGTCTTGTTTAAAGAGCTCAGAAGAAACTCCTTACTCTCAGGATGCAGCAGTGGCTTTGTTGAAGATCTGCATTGTTCTCAGCCAGGAAATGAATGGTTGCTCAGGCTGCAAGTAGTCCTGCCACACACACAGCACAGCTCTTCTTCTCTGTTCTTCACAATCTGTTCCTCCAGCATTTTTATCCTGGCTGAGATAACTTTTTTCCACATCATCACCACCATTAGCTCTGTATTTTTGCTAATGTTGAGCAAGAGCCTTCATAATGAGCTCATAAGAATCTGCAACAGTGGAGGTGATCCGCTGTTGATGTCGCCACTGCTGAAACGCACCGCCCACTACCTCACTCCTTTTGGTCTCCATAAACGCTCAGCAAATGTCCATGAAAATCAATGGGTGTAATTTTTTTTCCGCATCGATGAATTCAGTGATAGGCCTTTGTTTCACACACACTTCAGTGTCAGATGCTGTTTTGTCAGACTGCCCCTCTGCTGCCATCTGTCACACAGCAACAAAATGAGTAACAGTATTGGTGGGAGGGTTCAGCCCCCTGCTGCCATACCACCAGCATCCGCCTCTGACATAAGGGGCCAATATAAAAAAACAGAAGCCATTGCTTTCAGAGCAATTTTTCATTAAACGAAAGAAGTGACCAAATTATAGGTTGTAAGTATGGAAATAAAATGGATTATGTCCATGAGATTTAGTGTCTTTTGAAGAGTAAAGGGGGATGAAAACGCAACATGCACTTTTACTTTGTTTAATTTCTTGTCTGTGAGGTATTTTGAAAATCTAATTGGCATTGTTTCATTTTATAAACCTTTTTTGAACGGAATGTTTTTGAACGTATCCTGCCTTTCCTTTCTCTTTTCATCGTCTTGTTCATTTTCATGCTTTTGTTGAATTAACAGTCTTAGTGGTTTTGATCATGTTGTTGTAAGACTGTTTTTCTGTCTTCACAGCTGTTGTTGAGTACACATTGGAAACAGTTGGTGAGAATGAATTTTAGAGTGGGGTGATAGAGTGCTAGTCTTTTTTCTCATGTGATACGTGATAAGGCAATGCTCAGCTTGTATCAGGGGAGGTTTAAATGGACATTGGGAAGAATTTCTGCCCTGGATATGGTGGTGGGACGGGCTGCCCAGGGCAGTGGTGGAGTTCGCATTCCTGCAGGTATTTAAGAGACGTGGGCATGGCATTAAGGGACATGGTTTGTGATGGGACTTGGCAGGTCAAGTTGATGGTTGGAGCTAGTGATCTTGAAGGTCTTTTCTATGTGGTTCTTTGGTTCCCTGAAATGGGGGTATTTGACCATCTTGTTGCTGAGGAGCTTTCTCTGCTAGTGCAGCTACTAAGCTGTAAAATGTCAGAGTACTCAGTCACAGAAGATAAGCAGAGAGAATTAACTGAAAATACAGACTGTAAATGCTCCTGGAGATGAATTGTGGACTACTTTTGCATTTTTTTTTTGTATTGAAAATTTGTATTATTGCATGCTTCGAAAGCCTTCTGTCCTTGCTGATTAGCTTCCCTGATTCAGACTAAAGTTTCCTTATTCCATCACTTCTTGCTGTACAGTTTGGTACTATGGGAGGTTTTGAAGTGCTAATTGAGGTTAATGAGAGAAGTAGAAGTTCACTTGCTGTTCTGTGGTCTGATCTTGAACTACTAAAATTATGTTGGATCCTGTGTCTGCTAAGTACGTCACATAGAAATTAACTTCCTTTGCAGATATACAAGAATATCAATGAATTGATGGGAAACAGAAATGCGAGTTGACTGCCACCTATCTAAGCTCCCTCAACATGCAGATTTTACGAGGAAGCTGAAAATGCACTGATGGTGTTGTTTGTTATACCCAGGCTGCTGCTTCTTGCTCTCTTTCAGATGCTTATTGAGTTAAATTAATATGACGACTGATTCTGTCTGCAAAATTTACTGTAGCTAATCCTGTTCTAATTTTTTAACCGTGTATATTTCGGTGTTGAAGTGCATGACAACATCCTGGTGTATTGAAGGATAATATTGTATGCTGTTACTGTGGTTAAGATAAACTCAGTGCCGAACAGTGAATCAAGTCAATTAATAAAATGTTGGCAAAGACAGTTTGGGTAGAAAAACAATGTTTTTAAATGTCGCTTATGTTGGTTATGGGATACATGCTGAGTTAACCTCATTGAACTTTTCCCCAGGAATTGATGCGCTTACAATTGGCGGGTCATTATGCTGCTCCACCTGTGTAGTGTTAAGGTCAGTGTGTTTTTCTGATTATAAACCCCATCCATACCATTCCATTATAAATTCACTGTCATTCATAATGGAATGTGCCAAAGCTCAGAGCTCGTTGCAGCTGCCCCTGGTCCGTATTTAAGATAAAATGAAGCAGCTCAGCTAATTTGAGCATCTTTTCAATAACATGTCCAATGAAGCTTCATTTGAAGTGATCTTTCCTTTTGTTTCTGTTTTTTTTCTGTTTTTTTTCTGTTTTGTTTCCAAACTGAAGTAGCCATCTGATATCAGTGTTGTTTTAGTTTTGTGTTTAATGTGACCTGCCCAATAATTCACTCAAGACATGGTAATTGTCTTAAGATCCTAGCAAGGAGGTCCTGGGAGCAGCAGGCAACTGTAACGTTTCAGTTGCACGTGTTTATGCATAGGCAAAGCACAGAATGCATCAACCACTCACTTTCACAAGGCATTTCCTGAAAGCTGCAGCTTTTGACCATGAATTAATTTGGAGTCATCAAGACACAAATCAGCCATCACAGCAGGCACTAATGTGTGAGCTGCAGGAATGTCTGACTGTCACTAACCACTTCTAGGGGACCTGTGAGATGATCTGCATGCATAAAACACTGCTGCTGTATGCATCTTCCTGCACAGCTTAGTTCTTTAAACTGCCATGCATTATCAAGGAGGGCCAGAATGTGCATTAAAGCTTATCGAGTGTTATTTCTGTCACTGAAATGTTGTTATTATTGGGGTTTTCATTTGTGTGTTTGTTTTTACATTTTTCTTTGTTGCTAATCCACCGAATAACCTTAATTCTATTAAGAATAGGAATTCTGTGAACAGCCATGTAATAGGTTCTTATATTCTTCCATTTTCATGAAGATGTATCCTTTTTATGTTTAATTTTGCACTGTAGTAGTTAGTGAGAGCGTTCAACAGCACTCTTCCTTTCACCTCTCCAGAGCTGTAAGCTCAGTGATATTGCACATTATGTACATGTAAGTTTTCCCAGAAGTATGTGCTATACATCTCAAGGTGTGTTGGGCAGTCATGGAAAGAACACTACTTTTGGTGACAAGTAATACTTGAATGTTCTAGCTTGTGAAAGCTGTTCGCCACCTGACACTTCATGTGCCAATAATATGAATTTCGTAATTACTGCATTGTGTAAGTACATATCCAGAGGATTTAGCAGTTTTTTTTCCATTACTCCAGGGAGAAAAAAACAAAAGAGAAGAAAAAAGGATTTCAATTTGGCCACTGTCCAAAATTTCAATAAAATATCCCTCTGAAAGAGAAGATTTTGTTTGTTGTAGGATGGCGCGTTCTTTCCTAAGTAAGGAGTGTTGTTTGAAAAGGGCAAAGAAGTTTGGTGGAAGATAAACACCCTCGCATTCCATCTTGTCCTCATATCAGACGGGTTAGGCATAGCTTTGATTCTGAGTGATGTCCAATGTGGCAGTGTAAATCCGGTCATGTTCAATATATGAACTGCCATGATGATGGGTTCACCAACAGCACACGGCCCAATTCACCTAGCGGCATTTGAACGAGCTCTCATAATCACTCCTAAGAAATTTGGCTGGGCCCAGCAAGAACTCCCATGGCAACAGTGTGGTTTGTTAAAGCAAGAGATTAGAGATTCTTTTGAATTGCTGGTGATAAATGCATGTGAGATTAACCAAGAGCACGAATAACATGGCTAACTGCAACTGCATTAAATCATGGAACAGCTCTATAGAGGATTCTAAGTTTCCCAGAGAAGCACTTTGTGTAACTGGGTGTTCAAATCTTATCACATTGGCATTCCAGTGGGGATGGAAGAGAGGCTCAGCCTGTTGAATGATCCCAGAAATCAGCACCATCTTGCAATTATATCTTCCCTCCCATTTTTTTTTCTCTTAAGCCATTTTTATTCTGTTTTCTTAGTTTCAGGTGGAGCTTTAGTGATTCTAGTCAAACATATCTTTGTTTTGGAAAGTTTACTCAGAAAACATAAGGTATTTTTGACAGAAATGTGGAAAACTGCTGGCTCTGGGCCAGCTCAGGGCAACAACGGGGTAGTTCATCAGCCCCGACAGTATCATCAAGTCCCCAGCCCTGCAGGATGGGTTTAGCCATGGGGCTCTCACTCCATGCTCTGTTGTTTTCTTAGTGTCAGCATAGCAAGCTCCCCTGGTGTTTGCTAACAGCTGAGGTCGCAGGTCACATTGATTAGGGAGCTAACGTGGGTTATCCACCACATTCCACCCTGGAGCTTTATCTTCTCTCAAGAGGTGGACATTGCAGCAAGTCATCTCCATATTCCACAAAGATGCAATTGAAGGACACCCTTAATAGCAGAAAGGATTAAAAAATACTTCTGTTCATAAAACAGATTGCATTATACATTTGAATATTGTAAGGGCAAAATGTTTTTCTCACTTGGGCACCAGAAGGATCTATGTTGCAGTGTTTTGAAGTTCATCTGCGGTGGTGAACTTTCCTAAGTTTTGAAAAAGCTCAGCGCTCGCTGCTACTTACACATCATAACAGATGTGGGCCCCTACATGCAGCACGAAGGAAATCCTGCAGGTTTTGTTAGATACCTCCAACCAAGAATCCTGCTGGAAGTATGTAGCTGAAAATATTGCACTAAGTCACGACAGGGAGATAACAATTGGACTACTTGCTAGAGCACATTCATCTGGTTGTGGTGCTTTCTGTTTCCTGTGCCCAGTCTGAGGACAGCTGTACTCAGCCTTGTCTGAGTGATGCAGCCCACAGGCACTTGTCACAAAGGTCTGGCTGTATGTTAGACACATCACAGAACTTTTAATGGAAGTTTAACTGAATCTGCAGCTTTGTCCCAGTTTCTACCAATCTCCCCTATGTCTGGAGGGGAGAAAAATTCTCTAGAAACAAAAACAAGAGAGTCACTCCCCAGTTCCTTGTCCTCTCTCCTCTGTTCTTTTGCCCTGCATGGAAAACACGTTGAACCAAACTTTTTCTTCTTTCTTGTCATTATTGTGAAGAAAATTTGTTTCCTCTATCTGAGCATGGAATAGTTCAGGAATACTAAAACAAATGCTCAGTGTGGTCTATAGCAATGAACAGCATGTACCTGCATGGATATATACTTGACCTTATGGATGAGCCCTTCATTATGTTGCATATAGATAATTGAGCTAAATGCCAATATTTGTTAGCAGTTTGAAGACTTGCCAGCTGCAGGACCATTCCAAACTCTAGTGGGGCCCTAGCACTATCACAGGTCTGTGTTCAAGCACTTGATTTAGTTCCTTATGTTAGCTTCCCAATGTACGCAGTCAGCAGAGCTCCTCTTGGTATTTCAGAGCTCCTCTTGGTATTTCAGAGCACTCTTTTCTCTCCCCTAACCATGTAAGTGGTACAGAGAAGTTAGTCACCTAATGTAAGCACCCAAACCTCAACATAGGCTACAGAAGACTGAAGTGAAAAGGTGAAAATGCAACAGAAAAATTGCTGTTTGGCACAAGCCAAATAATGTCTTGGAAAGAAGCTGGTGCTCTCATAGATGGTGGCTGGCACTAGCTCATGCAAGACATTGTTTTTAGAAAAGGTTTTCTCTAAATAATACAAAGAACAGCATGTTAACATTTTCATTTGAACTTATTTTTTCATTAGGGAAGAAAGTTTACATTGATACAGTTCTTAGGAAAATAAGCTTGTGTAAACACTTTATATTATATTCAGTCTATTTGGTCCCTTTTTGTAGTATTTGGTTTTTATTAAAATGCAAAGCAATGGTTTATTAAAATTAAAAAACAAAAACAAAAAAACATGGGGAGATCATGGTTTTAATCAGATAAAAAGATATATATCAGGTAAAAAGATATATTAGTGAAGTGAAACACAGTTGGTGTAGAATTGCTCCCTGTGGTTCTCAACATGGAGAAATTCTTCAAAATGTTCTTCTGCAGTGTAGCTCTTAAGCAAAAAAAGTTAAAAAGCCAACATCAGTTATATGGACCTTTCTTTATTATAAAAAAGCAGATGTAGGGGAAGCCATACCTGGAAGCTATTTTCATGCCATAAGCCTTGCCGTATATCAAAACTAAGGCATTTAGCAAATGCTTTATTTTATGCTTATATATATTTTTATATATTTTTACATTTTTATATACATGCTTTTTGCTAATGATATCCAATAGGATGCATGTTTCAAATTCTGCATCTCTTCCATAACTTTGTCAGATGGGAAGAAGAGCTAGCAGATCCACCAAAATTTAAAGATTTAGCAAAAGATTTAGCAAATTTAGCAACCTGCACATGTGAAGGAAAGCACTAGGCTTTCTTCCAGGCCCTCAGCTTGGAAATAGGGTCCAGGCAGAGGCAGCAGCTGGACAAAACCACAGGTGGAATGAGGAGAGGTGGCTGGGGAGTTTGAGCCCTTGGTATCCTGAAGTCTTTAATTAGAGTAGCATAAATATTGGCTAGGATGAGAGGTGTGTCCTAATGGAAAAAATTAAGAAATAGATTATTTTCTGGCACAATTTTCTGGCACATCCCTCTTCCTGTTTATGTCAAGCCCTGTTTTCAGTATCAGTTTAATTGAAGGAAGGATTCTCTCTTATTTGCTTATTATCTGCCAGCCTTGCAAGGGGGAATGAGGGGCACCCGCAGACAGCAAGACATGGATTGAAAAATAGCTCAATCAAGCATCACTAGCATTTGAGTGATTAGAAGGGGAGTACTTGCAGTGAAATTTGGTGATAAGCTTGCCATTCTTTTCGTTATACTTCTCAGCTGGAGGGCTGTGAAGATGCAGGGCTTTCTGACCTCGTATACTGAGGAATAGAACAGTCTCTTGAACGGCTTACTGGGTCAGGATCTGATGCAAAGTCCGAAACATCCAGGGAATGTTTCTGTGCAGAACAACTGAAATGTCTGATGTGGACCCATGGCCATGTATATGAGCTGCTGTCTGTAGCACAGAACAGCACCCTGACATCAGGCAAGCTGTGAGCTGTGTCTCTGAAGTCGTGATGCCTCCTTAAAACCTCGTGTTGTATCAGCTGTTGTCTCCTGGAAGCTTCTAAAAATCTGAAATAAAAGGCTTTATAATTGTGTTGTTTTTGTAAAAGGTAAATATGCTGCTGATTTACGTTCAGAATTTCCAAGGTGAACACCTGCATTGCATCCATAGTATTTTGCAGCTTTGCCTTCTGTGACATACCCTAGTGTTGTTTTTTTGATGTGTGCAAGTATTTTGATTGTGAATTCAAGTGTTTTCTCAAGATGTGGTCTGTCTCTTCAAAGCCAACAGAAAAACTGCCTGAAAATCTCCATTAGTTTGTGAGATTCTGTGTGACAGAACTAATTAAAATCAATGAATGTTTAATTTGTTTGATTTTAAACAATTTACAGCACTAGTTGCGTATTGAAAAGCATTATTCTATGATCCACAGAGAAGGCTTTGTCAAATACATAATCTCTGACTCTTATGTAAGTATATTCTAGAATGGAATTGGGATTTTAAAAATGAAGAATGTAAATGAGATTTTTTTTTACCTTGTAATCTAAATGAGTTCATTCTTCATGACACTAAGTTTTCATTTCTGTGTGTTTCTTTACTTCTTGAAGAAAGATTGCATGCTTGATGCCCCCTTTATCGTGGGATAAAAAATAAATTACAACAGATTTGCCAGGAGGCTGGAATTTTATCATATGCATGTGCTTCATTTCATTCGTACTTACAGTTTTTGGACTCTGTATGGAAAGGATGTAGCGCTATGTTAGATTTTAGGTCGAATCCCGCTCCTACAAAGTCACTTTGATTTGGCTTCTGTTGTATTTTCCTAACTGCTTGTAAGCAACCCCAACGCCTATTTCTGCAAACATGCACACATGAGTGAATTCCCTTGCATGAGTAATCAGTTAAACTGGTGAGGCTGACTACAATTTGTATAGCCTGGTTTCCCAGGCTGATAAGACTCCTATGATTGCACTTTCTGTCTCTCTGTCACTCCCATAACTAATTACTTCTGAAGCCATTGGCTAATTTCAAGCAGGAGAGAGAGGAGTAGCTGTCTGTGAGATAATTGAGTTTCTTCAAAGTCTCGTTGGCTGGGGAGACATAATAGAACCATACTGGGCAGGGGAAGGCAGTTCCTTCCACCTCCTGCCACCAGTTCCAGCTGATGGGTTTTATCTAAATCTTGCTTGCTTAAGGTGTTGGGTTTTTTTTTGTTTGTTTGTTTGTTTGTTTTGTTTTTTTTTTTTTTGCAGAGATATGGACAAGAAAATGATGGGATTTTGGTAGAGATTTGGTGGTGATGAGATTACAGTGCTGCAGGAAAATAGTTTCAATAATTCTGCTGTTGGTTTGTTTTTGTTTCTGTAAGTGCTCTCCCAGTGAGATCCGACTGTCTTCAATACAAATAATCAACTTCTAGTTAGAGGTTAGAAAAACAAAGTAGTCATCTGCTTATCACTAATATTGAGAGAGCATCTACTCAAAACTTTAGTATGTGGTCTATCAGCTAATGTATTACAAGTGATAAACTTCCCAAATTAGTGTCTTTTCTGTTCACGGGTCTTCAACAAAAATGAATTCTTGCAGTCCTTGAGAACTGCTCACCTGTTCAAAAGCTAAATTTTAACCTCTCTGACAATTCCGATTTTACAACTCCAGGCTAAATATTAACTTTTATGTTAATAGCATCCTGTAGGACAAGAAATGCTATTAATTTTGATGGACTAGCCAGAGACCAAACAGCTCTCAATTGATTTGTACAAAGAATTGGACACAAGACAATCTTCATGGTCCTGATCAGAATGGAACTGGGTCCTACAGCAGGACATTCAGTGAGATGTGGTTAGTAGTGTGATTTCTATGATGGGCTGTGTGATTGTCAGTCTTTTATTCAGAACTCAAGTTTATGACCTACAGAGCTGAACAGTTTTTCACTTTGCCTAATTCCACAGGTTTTTATGAATGCTATTCAAAATCTAGCCTTTCATTGCATTGCACTGGAAGCTAATCCTCAGTGGATTTAGAGCACTTCATTGACAGAGCGGTTGTTACTAGGAAAGTAAATTCAAAAACTTTTGTTTGCTTACTTTTAAAAGTGCAGTCTTACAAACTGTAATTCTTCTAGGAACCAATGGCACAAAAAGTGCTGCTAGCTCTAGCTAAGGGTTCTCGTTAAAGTGAAATGAAGATGTGGCTTGAGCCTTTTTCAGGAATGTTCATGTCTGTGAGTAGAATATGACTTTTTTTTTTTTTGTCTCTATCACCAACATTCTTCTTATCTGAAAACTCACCTGAGATCTTAAGAACACAGGACACAAACTATTTGAACTAGAGTAAAAAGAAAAATCAAATTAGAACCTGCCACAATAACGTGAACAGACATATGCCCATTCACAAGATTTTGTGATGCAGCACATTGACATCTGATCACTGTATTAGAGCTGTACCAGCAGCAGAGTAAGGGTGGCTGAAATTCAGACCTCAACCTCATGGCAGCCCTTCCACTTTCTCATAGTGCGTGTCCAGTTTCTCTTGGTGATGGCAGTGGCTGGCATGGAGTTAGGGGCTGTATACTAGTGAGTTAGAGGAAAGCAGGGTCCCTGAACACAGCTGCTGTTCCCTTATACAAGAGAATTTTTGAGCCCTTTATGACGAGCTCACATTTTCTCTTTGTAATATTTGACTCTTGTTCTCAGGCTAGAGACTGTAATACTAGAATGACTTACTTCCTCTAGGGATCATTTGCGTTTCTTTAATTTCTCATGAATACAGTTACAATAACAATTTATTATGATTTATACAATCAAAACATAAGCAACCTTCAATTGAGTTGAAGCATTAAGTAGGAATCTGGCTTGGAAATAAGTATCTAGGCTAGTTCCACCTGTCCAAAAGCAGAGAAATCTCACCCTTTGAACTTTGCTTTGTGATTTATCAGTAATAGTAAAAGATTTTAATGGAATCAGGATTATTTTTAACAGCAAAATACTGGATCTGAGGAATTACTAGGCATACGTGTATTTTCCTTTAGAGTTCTTCAGTGCAAAACTAGAAGTCCTGATTGGCTCAAAATGTCTTTTTGGATACAGTTTTGGTTTTTAAAAAACCTGTAATATCAAGTAAATTAAGCAAAACAGGCTCCCCAAGGCAGGGGCCGTGGCCCCAAGCCTGCTGGAGCTCAAGAAGAACTGGACAGCACTCTGAGACACAGGCTTTGATTCTGGGTCCTAAAAGGCAATTTTTTGCTCTGTGTGCTTAGTGCATTTTTCAACAGAGAGGTGGTGGCACGCTTGGTAACATTTAAAGTGCTTTAGTCAAAACACGAAGTTCTGATAATCCAGTTGTTGTGGTGCTGCCCTTCTAGTTGTGCAACTGTTTGCTGCAGCTGTTGAGAACTATCTGGATGTTGCTCTGTTTTGCAAAGTCACCTTGTTCCACACTGACATCAGAGGGAGTTTTGCCTTTAATTTCATTGGAAGCAACATCAAGCACACTCATGGTATTTCTGCATCTGTCTGGAGATAGCATAACATGGGATCTCCGTGGCCAACTAATTTCCAAATGTCAGGGAATATTCCAGGCTTTATTGAAAGGTGGAAGACGGAGCTGAGGGTGTGCCCAGGGAGCTGGTGTCTGGCTTCTTGTTGTCTGTGGATCAAAGAAGTGGTTGATGGAGGCATTAATACCCAGCAGCATTCTCAATCCTACCTGCTTCTGCCCTGCCTCTCTGCCTTAGGGGATTAAGATGCTGACACTTCAAAATTCTTTCCTCTTAAGAAGAAATGAAGATGTTAGAAGCATAACAGAGTGTAGAGGCAATGAATGAACTGAGATTTAAAGTGCTCTCTTTGCTGTGGTGCAAGGAGTGTGCAACCATGGTCAGCTGGAAGGAACCATGAATGAAGAGAGTTGCTTGCTATCCATCCTGTTTTTTGTATTCATCGTCCCCACATGGAAACCAGTGTTTGTCTTATGGCTGTGCAGCACCTAGTGCCTTGTTCTCTGTCCCTTCATGTTTAGGAGTGAGAAAAAGAGAGAGAAAAAGTAGTATTACTGAGTGAGGAGAGATGCTTTGAGAATTACAAGAGAAGAAAGAGAAGAATACAAGAAAGACACAGTCATCTACGGACGTGGCAGAGAGGAGCAGGTGGTAATTTACTTGCTGGTAGCCTAGAGTCAAGGGAAAGAGGAAGGCAGTTCTTTGTCCGTTTGCAGGGAATAATGCTCAAGATGTATGGAGGGATTTTGCAGCTAATGGCAGTGAGGGATTCCTTGAGACACGTGAATGGATCCATCCCTTTGTGTTGTGCACAGTGGGCAGAGAGAGAAGTGCCAGTGGTAGAAATAGTACATGGTAGGTGCAATAGTACACCTTTGTGTCTGAAGGGGCCAATCAACATTACAAACTTTCAATATCTGGGCTTAGTTGCTTTTTGTTACCTTTTTTTGTGTGTGTGTGAATTTTACAAGTAGTATGTTCTGCCTAGGATTGATAGAATGCATTTGATTTAGTTCTTTTATTTTTTTCCTCTCTGATAGCAGTCAGTGTGCAGTACAGGAATCACACAAGCCTTTTTTTATTGTAAACACTTGGGGTGGAAGGTATACCATAGCCCTGACGTTGGGGAGTGCTGGGATTTTTCGAACTCACACACTGTATGAAGTCAAGGCTTTTTTCAGCAAAAAGTTTTTGGAAGAGTCTTTGGACTCTGTGCAGTTGGGAAACGCGGGCCCACTTCTAGAGCAGAGAGGTGATTGTAGCTGACAGTCCTGGGAAATGTGGTGTGTTACTGGATATCCTTCCACAGCTCATATTTACTATGTAGCACTTCCTTCATATTCTCCTAAATGTTACAATGCTTCCTCACAGCTTTCCCTGTGAACTTCATCTACATTTACTGGTATTACATTTTTAGGAGATCTGTACAGTGTTTGTGGTATGCTGAGTAATTTTTTTTATTAGTTCATTTTTTTCCTCCTCCAGAAGTACCATCTAGGTTGTAATAATTTTATAGTGCTGCCTAGAAAGCCAAACTGTTCTTAAATAATCAGGTAGTAGAGTTTAGTATGTGCTTTTAATCTGCCTCATGATTTCTATTTCACCTGCCTAAATGTACTTAGAAGACACACTCTCTGACACTCTCAGGAATGCTCTGCCCATCTGTGTCTCTCTTTATAAAATTGTGGAGTTCAAAATGTTTATACACAGATCTCACTCCGTCCCATCTGGCTTAACCTGGGATCCCACCAGTCACAGGCTCTCTGAACAGATGAAGAGAGGTGGAGCTGGATAATCCTAGAGAAGGCCTCGTCTGGTCTCAGTCTTTTCTGGGAGGAGCCCTGTCTCTTGCCTCTGCCTATGCAGAAAGTCTTGGGAACTTGCATCCCTGAATTAGTGACTTAGGTGTTCAGTTGGAGTTGGGTGAATCTGAGCCACTGTGAGTGCTGTTAGAGACAGTGGTGTTTTGCATGGAGATGTAGAAGAAATGCAGCTACCAGTTTGGAAAGTCCCTCAGGTAAGTGGTCGTTACTGTGTGTGAAATCTGAAGCAGGATGGTTAGGGCTTCTTGGCACTCTCAGTATGAATACCAGTTGCCCATTACACAGAGGAGCAGCAATTTCAGCCTGCAGAGGAGAGCCATCTCCCTGCTCTTACCTCTTTCCTCTTGAACACTTTTGGAGTAAGCAGAGCTCCTGGAAGACCAGTGAAGTCCAGCTGGATCTGATGGGAAGAGTGACTGGACTTCAAAAAATCATCTCTTGTGAGACACTTTTGGACTACTCTCTGCTGAGGTTTTGCTTCTTCACTTCAAGTAGCGGATCAGAAAACTACTAGGCATTGAATGATGATCATGTTTTTTACTTGAAGTGATTATTGTACACAAGTACTGTCCTTGTGTTTGAAAAGGTGAGAAGTGGTCTTAGTCTTTGGCATTGCAGTCATTAGGGCTGTGGCTGTGAAGCTGGAGCTGTTGGACACAGGGATGTCTGTTAGGAAGGGACTGTGTTCCCCTACCAGGTGAGTGCTTCATCTCTGCCCTGGAGAGAGACAGTCCCTGTGCTGCATCTGTGTTATCCCTTAGCAGTGTAGTGGCACTTCCCTGCCTTCTGCTGGCATTTACAACCAAGCCAAAATACAGATTTCCTGTTCTGTGTGTCATAAAGCACCAGCAAAAGCTAGCACTGTGGACTTCGGAGTATTTGGTAATAGCATGTGAGCAGCTCCTAATGTTCTTTCGTCTTGTAGTGTGAAAGGAACAGTGATGCTGTGCAGTGTTATCACGGTTTAAAATGTTACCATATTGACCCTCTTATTATTTCCTTGCAGTAATCTCTGTGAGTTTTTATATTGAGGCCATACTGCATGTCTAACTGTTGTTGCATACCCAAATATGTCTTTTACAAATGTTGGCAATAAATCCAGATCATTTTTTGCTAATGCATTAGTCTGATGGCTGCTTCTTAATCCTTGCTGTGCCAGTTTGCTTAGACAATACTGTTTTCGTGCTAACAATTTGAGATAAATTAATAAATTAATTTTCTTCATTGCTGCATTCTGTTGCAGAAGCTTCCCAGTGCTTTTTGTAGTAAATGATGACTTGGTTATCACTCTGTCTGTATAAACTTGTGGAATGCTATTGTTAATGGCTCCCAGTGAGACAGAAGTAGTTTACAATGTAGAGGCTTGGAGTGATCTCATCAAAAACCAGTGGAATGCTATTTTCACACAGGACCTTGTTTGGTTATACAGGGAAAATCTGAATTCCTAGAATCGTTTAATTGGAAATGCAATATGTGTGCCTTTCAGCACGCTTTCCTGAGTTCACTGGACAACATTCCTTTCGTACACCTTCCAGAAAGAGAAGAGAAAAAGCATTGTTAACTTTTTTCCTTTTTCTGGACTCCAGTTTTCTGCCTTCAGTTATACTGCCCTGTAGTTTCACATCCATCTGCTTGTGCCCAGGAGATTGCTTAAGTGCTCTCAGGAAATGTGGACTGCTCTTAATTGTTGGGTGTAGTTACTGGATGCATTCTGTAGATGCTAAGAGTACCTCTGGCTCTGTGCTGGCAGATCTTGCTGCAGTGACTAATATGCCTACATGGAGAATCAATCCCACAGACCAGCATCGAACCTTGCCAGTCTGACCTCGGGGCCAGCTCTTTCATTTTGATTCAGATTTTCACAATGATTTGCACATCACTGAAGCAGAGTTAAATGGAAGAGGATGCATTAACATAGCAGTAAAGCTAGACTGGAAACGCACAAAGGTCAGGAAATGGAAAAATGAACTACCTATTAATGTCCATTTGACCCACTGCAGATGTGTAATGGCTTTGATTTCCGATTAGTGTTTATTATAGGCATAAATAGATATACAGCGTGCCATGGATGTGCAATATTAAGACAAATGTTCTTTGATGCTATTACAGCATGCATCTCTTTGAAACATTTGCAACCTCCTTCATTTCACTCCTCCCAAGAGCAGCAGTTTCATCTGCACGCTCTTTAATACCGTGCAGGAAAAATGTTTTCATTAGGCTTGTGGGAGCTTGTAACACTGTCATGCTATTAAATGATTCCTTTGGAGCTCTGAGAAATCATTCCTGTGCCTCTCAAGTAAAGGGTCTGATCCTGTAAAGTTCTCTGGGCTGTCCAAATCCTTTTGTTTTGTAGTAGTCTCCAATCCCAGGGTTGATTGTACTGTGCCCTTGGGGATGGGAAATGCGAGTATTCTTCACAAGGAGGGATTCATTCTTAATTTTTTGCTTCCACACAGCCTCTTTACTCTTCCACCCAGCAGAGCTGAATTTCCCATCTTGCAGAAGTTGCCTTTAAAAAACTTTCTGAGCAGAAAGCCCTTTCAGTAGGCCTAGCTTGAAGTTAAAGATCTGCAGCTCCTTATAGGCAGTGCTACTTTTCTGCTTGATTTTCTGTCCTGGTCTTGAGGTGTTGCTCTGTATGTTCACACCTGGGCCACGACTTGAGCTTTAAAATCTGCCGAACAGCAGTGGGGCACAGAGAGCTGGGAGTATGAAAGGGACGTAAAATTTGTGAAGCTTTTCACAGTATTTACGATTATAAGTTTTCTATTCATGCATTTCTTCAGATCGGTTTTCTTTATAGACCTTGTCTGTCATTTTCTTTGACTGCACCTTTCTTCTTTCCCTTGTTAGGGGTAGGAGTTGCTGTGAAAAATTTGTTATACCCTAAAATTTGTTTTTATCTGATGTTTGTCAGATGGAGTAAGTAATGTAAATAAGAGGCAGGTTCTGCCCACAGATAATACTCCAAAAATCTCATTTTCAGTAGGACTTTACAGAGCTACTTTTATTAGTGCATTGATATTTTAGGCTAAATACTTGTTGCTGAGCTGTCTGTACACTAAAGGACTCCTGATATGAAAAAGAAATTTAATTCGTGAATTCACTGGAGGAAATTCTAATTTACCCTAGCTTAGCTGATAGGAGTAGAGAAACTATATGTTGTCCAACAGTGATAATAGTAATTCTGTGCTTCGACTGGATATTAATTTAAAAGATCTCTATTACCCAGTTTTTCATAATCTTAGTTGTGATGGTGAATGGAGTTAAATCCAGCTGGTGGCTGCTCACAAATAGTGTTGTCCAGCAGTCAGTACTGTGGTCTGTCCTGTTTAATATCTTTATTGATGACCTGGACGAGGGGATTGAATTCTCTCTCAGTAAGCTGGCTGATGACACTAAATTTGGGAGATGTAATCACCTGCCCGATGGCAGGAAGGCCCTTCAGAGGGATCTGGACAAGCTGGATTACTGGACTGAGGCCAGTGGGATGAAGCTGAACAGGACAAAGTGTCAGGTTCTGGACTTTGGTCACAACAACCAGTGTTATGCCAGCGGTACACTCTGGTAGCCAAGAAGGCCAATGGCTTCCTTGCCTCAGAAATAGTGTTGCCAGGAGGAACAGGGAGGTGATCTTCCCGTTGTGCTCAATGCTGGTGAGACTGAATTTTGAGTAGTGTGTTGGGTTTTGGGCCACTCACTACAGGCAAGACACTGAGGGATCTGGAGCTTGTTGTTTAGTCTGGAGGAGAGGAGGCTCAGGGGAGACCTCATCACGCTCTGCAACTACTGAAAAGGAGGTTGTGGCGAGATGGGGGTCAGCTTCTTCTCTGGTGTAACCAGTGGCAGGCACTGTGAACAATTTCTTCTCTGACAGAGTGATCAGACACTGGAATGGGCTGTCCAGAGAGGTGGTTGAGTCACTGTCCCTGTAGGTGCTTGAGAGACCTTTAAATGTTGTACTAAGGGGTATGGTTTAGTGGGGAAATATTGGTGATAGGCAGACGAATGGACTAGATGATCTTAGAGGTCTTTTCTAGACTTAGTGATTCTATGATGTTATTATGTAAGTCCAAGTGAGGAATACCAAAGGAAAGACCTCTGTATCTGTTACTTCAGGTGTTGAACACAAAAGTAAGTGAACACTGCTGATAGAACTGAAACTCCATTTGTGTCGCTTTGTTCTTCCTCTCCTAGATGAGCTCTGACATAGGAAATAGGCAAGCAGTAGATTGGTCACCAAGGCAGTGCTGACACCCTCAGCTTCAAACAGCTTCATACTGGGCATATCATAGGCTCAATACATCTAAATGTGATTATAAAGGTGCTTTTACGACAAAATCTGAAAGACTGTTCTGTTGTGCTGTTGGGTCACCATTTGGCCGTTCAGTACTCCCGCTTTATAATTTACATTGTACACAGTGTAATAAAAATGAGAATATAGCTAAATGTGTTCATTCTGTTCCTTTTTTTTTTTTCTTTTCTGTTGTTATAGTGGGTTTATATGATGGATCATACTGCTTCCACAAGGAACAGAGAGGATCTTTCTTTGATTTTTTAAAGCCTTTTTTTTGTGTGTGTGGTCGGTGTTCTGTCACCAGAGCTTTAGGGCTGCTTGCACATTTTACAGACACAGATACTGTTAGAGTTGTGTGGAAAAGCTGCAAAACTGGCAACAACATGTGGAATAATTATTTGTCCTGATGTTTGTTCTACTTACTAATGCAGCTGTGCATGTATGATATTATTTATAATATCAGCATGACATCTAGTCCAGATAATTATGTGTCACTATATTGTCCTAACTCTGTGACATTTTTTCCAGTTTGGGGATTTCCTTTCTTCTAGATTATTTGTATGGAATCAATGCTGGAAATACAGGAGACTCAGGTTTCTGGAGACCATATCCTTGTGAACTGTTTTTAGGTTTTGCTGCTTGTACTGTTCACATCAATACACAATAAAATGCGTTCTTACAGTATTAGAACATATCAATGAATTGTCATTAAAATGGATTTAAGTCACGGTGAAGCTGAAATAACTAGATATTTGTCAATTATGATTTAATTTGAAGATATGCAGTTAATTAATACTCTACATCATTAACATTCAAAAATGGAAATATCCATCACCAGAAATACTATGTCTGCCTTGGAAAATAGGTAGTGCTCTGTGAGCAAAGGAAACAGTGTTAGTGATACAGACCAACCCATAAGAAAAGCCTGGAAGTCCTTCGTGTTGCTATCTCACTGTTATAAAACCAGCCATTACTGTCTCAGCTGTTGTGACAGTGCATGCCTTCTCCACAAAGTGACAGAAAGTTCCATGAATTTAGATTACTGCTGAGTGCCCCCATAGTTGTGCACACACAGAAGTGTTTCCAGCACTTCTCAGGTTAAAATTTGCTCACAGGCTTCCTTCCTTCTGTTTCTGTATTTCTCATGTAGCCTTTTACATTGTTTGCTTCCATCTTGCCAGCACTCACACTATGATGTGGCATCCTCGCCTGAGCTATTTTTCTTATAAACCCAGTTTAATGTAGTAAGTGAGGGTTTGGGTCATTGGATTGTCAACATTGTAGGGCAGTTTCTGCAGAGTAACAGCATATTCTAAGAATAAAAACATGATGGATAATTTTTTTTTTTTTTTCTGTTTGTACACATTCCATGCAATGGAATTCTACAACGGAATAATAGGCCTCTTAATTAGTCTTCAAAAATTATTATTATTAAAAATCTATATATTTCACTTTTGGGAGCGTGTTGTTCTTCTGTGCTACCACAGCCTTAGTAAATAGCAAGGTTAAATAACTGCTTGGCTGGACAAAAGGGCTATGATTTCTCTTCTGCTTAATTTGTTTGCGTTCAGAAGGTTGATTTGACTTCTGGTCACATGAAAAGCATTTCATAGTGTACTAGAAAGGTTTGTATCTGTCTGGTTTTGTATCTGCCGAACTTCAGAGCATGATTGGCAACAGATAGATAATGGAAAGCTAATGAATAATGAAAAGCTGAGTGATTGAAATAGCAGAGCTGCAGGGAGATAAGAGGGAAAGCAGGGAAGAAAAGTGGAGAAACAAACAGCAGAGAAGTAAGCAATAACTAGTATTTTGACCAGTATCAGGACATGTCATTATATCAAAAGGAACCTGTCAGAATTCAGCTTTCTCCATCCTCAACTCGCAAGAGCTCTTAACTCATGTGCCATGGTGCACTTTGTATGAGTCACTCGGCTTGCCTTGAGGAAGGAGGGCAGATGTTTTTGAAAAATAATGTTTCACCTGCTAACGCTGTGGCTACATTTCAGCATGCTCCTCATTCCCATTATTTGGCTGGTATGTTCCTAAATCCCTACTGGAGAGGATGGACATTGTATTCACATTCTACTGGAAAAAAAAAGAGAAAAAAAGAGAGAAGAGAATAGCATGAGAAGCATCAGCTGTACTGAAAGACACTGCAACGCTTAGTTTATATTTACACTTCAGTGAAGGCATCTTTATTTTGGTATGAGGGATTGGGGCACAAACTCCTCCAGTCTGAGGCTGGGAGGAGAAGTTCTTACTTAACTAATGTAAACCAAATAGGCAAATGTAGCAACTGTGCTTTAAAAAAGATTCCTCTGCAAATGTAGTAAGAATTAGTGAGAAGAGGACCTGACTCCAGGAGCCAAAAGCAGAAAGCCAACCTCCTGGTGCTAAAGAGAATGACTCCCTAGCAGACTGATAGTCACAATGTCTGTGTCTAAATGTGTGCATTAACTTCGAGGAAGCCAGCTGCTATTGGTTTCCTCACACACTGCCAATTGCAGCTGGGCTTGGTGATGTACGGCTCAGTTTTGCACTTGTTTTCATGGTAAGAGTTAAAGAGGAGAAGTTGGAGTAGCAATGTCTGTTTCCTGCTAAACCTTTTTGTGCCTCGTGTCAGTGCCAAGTGCTCCTCTTTTACTTTCTGATGTGCTACTTTCCATGAACTTTGACATAGCTGAAATATGAATCATACTGTAAATACTCCCTTCTCTTTTTCTCTCTACAGAATCTGTACCAAAACAGGTTCCTGGGCCTGGCAGCTATGGCGTCTCCATCTAGGAACTCACAAAATCGGCGCCGGTGCAAAGAGCCGCTCAGATACAGCTATAACCCTGACCAGTTTCATAACATGGACATCAGGAACAATTCCCACGAGACAGTCACCATTCCCAGGTCTACCAGTGACACAGACCTTGTCACTTCAGACAGCCGATCTACCCTGATGGTCAGCAGCTCCTACTATTCCATTGGGCACTCACAGGACCTAGTGATATACTGGGATATAAAGGAGGAAGTGGACGCAGGGGACTGGATTGGCATGTACCTCATAGGTAAGGCCCTCTTACACCTTTCCATTTGCTTTTCTTGCTATTTTTATTGGTTGTAAACATTAGAGTGTTATGGGCAAATGGTTATAATGAACTAATACAGGTAAACTGAACGTAATCTCAAAGTGGGCTTATATGCTACAAGATTTCTTTGGCTCATGAGTTGCTAGTTGCAGTCTGACTTCTGCAACTCTGACTTCCTTTTCAATAGAGATATGACAATCCTTTCTATTGACAGCTTCCTGAAATTTCAAGGCACTCTATTTTTAAAGCCATTTAAATTTTGTGAAAATGCCTCCTGTACAAAGAACACATAGTATTTTCAGGGTTTCCTCTTGCAAGTCCTTGAGCAATCTGTACCAGATGAGAGATTTTAGAAGTCAAGAATATGAATAGAGATAGAATAAAGATATATATTTATAATAATTATAGACTGAGGCAGTCTGGAGTTGTGTCCTAGAGGACTTTTTTTTTTTTTCTTTCACACTTTGGAATCTCTATTCAACCATTAGCACATTTTTGGCATCTCCATCTGTTTAAAGCCCAGCCCCACTTAAGAGTAATAAGAGATGGTTTTAATGGACTTTTACCTAATTGTTTCACTTTAATACAAAATAAGCATATTGGCCTGATTTGAAATAGTCAGTCCTGCTGCCTAGACTGAAGTCTGTGTTAATTCTTTGCCATCTGGTAAGTTTTAAGCATGATGGATCAATTTCAGACACATTCCTCTATGGAATGTTGGTGCATTTGTAAATTTGTCAAAATTTGTAAATTGTGCATTCCAAAAAGGGAAGTGTTGATCAAGCTCTGCCCTTACCTGTTTGGATAAGCCTGTGAAGCACTACGCAAGTATTTTACTTCCAATAACAATGACGTATCTTGCACAGAAAGCAAGCTAAGCAGATAAAGCATACAAGGTTGTGAATTGGGCAATGATGTATTGTTCAAGTGCTTCAGTGGGTAAGATCAAAAATGTTGGCATCTTGCACTGATGATATTAGGAACAACAATGTTGGCATGTACAAGATGTGAGAAGGAACTAGTTGTGAGATTGAAGCAGATCTGTTGGCATAGTGGTAGATATTGGAAAAGGAATATTGTTATATTATTCATTGTATTGGTGAGGCTTGGAGATGGAGAATACAAGGGTGGCATGGAGGGAAAGGAATGAGGTATGTAGGAAGCCAGGCTTTAGTACTTCTTCCTGTGAGTAACCTCATAAAATACCATGTTTTGAAAATCAGTGAAAGTAAGAGTCTGGAATTTAAATATTTCAAGAAAAACAAGCAAACAAACAAACAAAAACCGAACTGGATTATAGATGCATTGAAAGCAGTTTGGTTTGTTGGCCTTCGTAAATACTTGTGTTTAATTAAGATTGCAGATGAGAAGGTGCAGCTACTCCTATTTATGGGCACTGTGAATATTCTGCAGTAGTGAAGGACTGTATTGCTCCTGTAAAAAGAGGAAGAGAGCAACTTCTGGTGGTTTGGAGTCAACAGAAAGTCCATAGAGCTCTTGCATGTTGGATGAATTCATTAAGAGAGGTTTTCGAGCTCAAATGATTGTTTCAAGGGCTGTGAAGATACATCCTTTTGATGAACCCCAATTTTTTTTATAGGTAACCTGAATACATAGAGGGTTATCAGTGAAATGAAAAACTCTCCCTGATACTCTTTCATACTTTACCTAATCAATCAGGATGTTGCCCAGAACACCCCGATAAACTAGAAGAACAATCTGTGAAATGCATCCTTGCACTTACTGGCAGAGTGCCTGATGTTAATGGAAAGAATCAGTGGCTCATTCTGATGAATGCTGCTGCCAATTGAAAAATGTTTACTGCTTTTAGTCCCCAAGAAATGAACCGTTGACCCTCAGTGTCTTTGGAGATGTATTGTCTCCATCCTCTCAGGTTCCCAATCTAAATAATCAACGAAATAGCAGACAGAAGCATCCTAATTTCTTTTATTTTTTCCATTCTTTTCTCTCCTTCCTTTCCAAAACCTAATGTGAGGTCAAATTTATTTTTATTTTATTTAAAATGTGGTATACTGTGAGAATCACTTGATTTTTTGGTGTTGATGTGATGTGGAAAAATCTTGGAGACTAGGCAAGTGACTGGTGCAATGATTGTATCTATATGTTACTGATACAGAGCAAATCTAGAGGAAAGAATCTCTAGAAGCAATCAACTATTGAATGCATTTCAAAGGGCTTGTCTTTAGAGCAGCTTCGGCCTATTCAAGTAGTAGTAATTATGGTGCATCTTTCAGTTTTGGTCCACCAGGAAAAAGCAGAGTCTGTGTGTCTGGAGATTGCTACAAATGTGAACTGAAGGAAGGACAATGGGAAGTATCATTACAAAACATGCTTCTGTCCTGAAGTAAAGCACTGATGCATACTGCATTTCAACATTTGTGATAAATCTACAGGAGTTGGAGATCCAGACATCCTTTGGTTTAGACCTGGAAAGGCTGGAGAAGTGGGCCCATGTGAACCCAATGAGGTTCAGTAAGAACAAGTGCAAGGTGCTGCACTTGGGTCAGGGCAATCCCAGGTATTTTTATATAGACTGGGGGAAGATCTCCATGAGAGCAGCCCTGCGCAGAAGGACTTGGGTTCCTGGTGGACGAGAAGCTGGCCATGAGGCAGCAGTGTGCGCCTGCAGCCCGGAAGGCCAGCTGTGTTCTGGGCTGCATGAAAAAGGGGCGGCCAGCAGGAGAGGGAGGTGATCGTCCCCCTCTGCTCGGCTCTTGTGAGGCCCCATCTGCAGCGCTGCGTCCAGGCCTGGGGCCCCCAGCACAGGAAGGACGTGGAGCTCTGGGAGCGGGTCCAGAGGAGGCACTGAGATGAGCAGAGGGCTGGAGCAGCTCTGCTGTGAGGAAAGGTTGAGGGAACTGCTTAGCTTGGAGAAGAGAAGGCTCCAGGGAGAGCTCATTGTGACTTTCCAGTATTTGAAGGGAGCGTATAAACAGGAGGTGGAACGTCTGTTTACGAGAGTGGACAGTGATAGGACAAAGAGGAATGGTTTTAAACTGAGACAGGGAAGGTTTAGGTTGGATATGAGGAGGAAGTTTTTCACCCAGAGGGTGATGAGGCACTGGAACAGGTTGCCCAAGGAGGCTGTGGATGCCCATCCCTGCAGGCAGGCTGGATGTGGCTCTGGGCAGCCTGGTCTGCTGGTTGGTGACCCTGCACATAGCAGGGGCTGGAACTGGATGATCTTTATTTCTGTGATTCTATGATTCTGTGATCTGTTCTGTGCACTTGCACAGGTATCCCAAGTCTGCACTCCTGTTTAGGAAAGAATTGTTCATGACTTTTCAGATACAACTTTCGTAATGTAAACTGATACACAACTACATTTTGAATTAGCAGCCAGGCAGACTGGATCAGGAGAACCAAAGAAAGTATGAGCTCTTCCCAGTCTGCTTGACAGGGGAGTAGTGTTATAACCTTTATTACTACCACTTGTGCAGCAACACTGTCAACTATTGCATTGCTTTTGGACAAACACAGGCCCCGGGCTGCACAAGCCCAATCTTTTTTGTGATTGTGAAATTTAAGCTGAAAGGTTAGAATGAAGCAATACTGTGTTGTGGTCAGTCATTAGAGCAATGTGAAATTATTTTTGTCCTTGAAGTACCAGGCAGCACAGTGTCGATCTTCTATAAATATCACTGCTGGAGCATTAGAGTTATTATTTGTTGTTTGTCTTATGGGAGGTGCTGGTAAGTCCAACAGAGGCTATACCAAAAGCAGAACACAAGGCAGTTCCCACCTCAGAGGAGTTTAATCATTCCCATAGTAGTTTTCTGGGAAATATCTCAAAGTAGTGTTATATGAGTGTTGGCTTTGAAATGCATAAAAACAAGTCACTCCTACGACTCCTTTTAATGGTACCCAATAAGCTGCAGTCTTCAGAACAAAAATGTTCCAAGTCTTGGAGAAATATAGCTGATAAAGATTTCCAGAAAAATTTAAAAAAAGCAAAAATGGTGTCGTGTTGTAGATTATATGTTTTAATAGAGAAACTACATCGCGTTCTGGGATGGTATTAAAAGGTTAAAGCAGCATGAAAGAGGAGCAAGAGAGTCATCCATTTAGAGAAATTCTGGCTACTTGTGCTGCAGTTACTTTTATCAAAAATGAAGGTATCTGTTCTTTTCCCCTTCAATCCGTTCACAGATTTGTAAGAATGTCCAAACAGGCTTTGCAGAAGCAGGTGAAAACTGAATTTAGAACTGATTCTTGGAGTTCACTTGCTCATGCTCTTAGGAAATTGACTAGACAGCCACTCTCATGTAAAACAGTGTAAAATATTGTGACTATGTATCTCATGCCAAAAAATATTATTGATGATGCCTGCCCTGTAACTGGGTGAAAGCATTCATCTGATTTTGTTGAAGGGTCATAAGAAAAACTCTTCAGTTGAAAGGAGATTAGTAAACGTTGACTCTGTTAAAATATAAGTCTTATTACTTTAAAGTAATTTAAGATTAGCCATGGTAAGATGACAGAAAATATGGGACTTCAAAAAACAAGCCTTTCTGGGTGCCTAAGACGTATTGTGCCCTCAGGAATAGGAATTACATTTCATCCCTGCTAAGCTAGAACTCTGGAGATGGTCTAAAGTTCCCACTGAGCGTATATCAGATCAAAGCTAGGCAGTGTAATATCTGAATTCTGTGACAGCTCGCCTGATATTTGCGTGTGTCTTCCCTCAAGGGAGCTGTAGCATTTTGAATATGGGCAGTCTTTCAGAAACATGTCCACATGTAAACAACCAAAAAGAGTTGTCTGAGAAATTTGAACGTGACAACACAGCTTTGTTTCTATTTGGAAATCTCTGGAATTTATGAGCTTTCTTTGCAGAAAAGCTACGAGTAAAGAAAACAAATATGAAAAAAAAAAAAAAAGATGAAGCCAAAACAAAGTTATGAATAATTAAGATAGTGTTATTTGTTTGTTTGTTTGTTTGTTTGTTTGTTTATGAGATCTATCACTTAGTAGCTACTGTGAGATGGATGGAATATTTGCACTTATTTATCTCAATTTTCTCTTCCTCTGTTTTCTCTTTTACTATTACTATTTGCTACTGTATGAAGTCTCTTAGATGAATTAATATGGGCTTCTGGCAGCTCCTTTAAAGAGCTATCTTATAATTAATGTAGTAGCATTTTAGCTGGTACTAGATTTCACATCTGTCATCATCTCCATATCTGATGTAGAGTACCAACTGAGAAATGTTTAAATCAAACTTTGAGGGAATGGTTTGCTCTGGTGTCTGTGCGCACGACTGACTTTAGGAATCGATCAGTGCTAATATTACTTGCATACAGTAAAGTCCTTTCTCTTTTGACAGTTCCTTGTGGGAATGTAAAGATTTATTAAAGGCTATTCATTACGTTTTTCTTCTTTCACGAATCTCACAGGGTCCGATTTCCTGACTCTATTTGTTTTTTGACAGAGTAACAGTTCTCAAGTGTATGTAAGTAAACTAGGTCAAATGCCTTGACCTAATTAATGGCTGAAGTTTAGCTTTAAAGTAATGTGTTGCTCCTCTGTTTTAGCCTTTGATGTTATTTCTCTCCCAAAAAGGCAAATTGCACCGTAACCCAAGAAATCTCATTAATATCATTTAAACATTTATTTAAACGTTCTTCAGATTGATTTTAGGCTTGGAGGGCCTTGTGTGCCATTATTGCCTACTGAATCAAATAGAAAGAGCCGTGTATTTTTCCTGCAGTTGGTCTTGGATCAGAACTTGTTTGTACAGCTATTTTGTCAAACATTCTGCACATATGAACAGTTCACATAAGACTAGGAACTGTGGGTCTGTGCATTACAGCTGTTATCCCTGACTTCATCTCACTCTGTGCATTTACACACTGGTTGCTTCACCTCTCTACCTGAGATACAGCCATCACTAAAACAAAGCACTTCAGAATGTGCCTGCTTCTAAGTGGTTAATTTTATTGTTGTTGTTGGATGTTATATCATGGGGTTGCCATCTTCTGATCCTTTTATAGCCTAATAGCAGATCATGCTGTTCTTTATTACCTCTTCTTGGTGGCTCTGGGCTGGGGCTAGCTGCCTTGGCTTGCTGTGAGCACATCAGCAAGTTTAGTTTTGTTTGGCACCTGCAGTTCTGCTCCCAGCAGTGTCCAGAGGCCACACAGCTTTCACAAAGAACAGCACCTTTTATTTCAGGAAGAAAAAGTGTTAAAGGAGCAAACCTGTCATAACAAACAATAAAATACTGACACAAATGCTGAACAGAGGAGGTAAGAGTTATCATATCCTTTGGCATGTACATTATATATGAGTTCTTTGTTTCCACCTGGCTTGCACTCCCCTGGCTGTTCTTGGCTCTCATGGGAGTGACTTGTCTTTTCAGACTGAATCACTTTTTTTGTGTATTGCAGTTCTGTATCTAGTGGACTACTTTGTCCCACAAAACCAGCATGTGTCATTTCCAGACCCACTGTGTATGTCACTAACCATTAGCATTTGATTCAGTTTCACCTCTTAGAGGTAGATGCAATTAAGGATCTCTGCATATTAACTACGTGTATAGCTTCTGATCCCTTCTCAGAGCTTCCAAGGTTTGTGTCTGTATTTGTCTGCTGTTGACAATGTTAGTATTACAAAACTCCTGTAAAGGCAATTGTACAGTGCCATTGTGTCTTTTGGCACAGTCATCAAGTCATGGTAGTCAATGCTAAGGAAGCCCGTAGGTTGCCAGTTCTTTTCCTTTCTGTATCTTGAATATGTGATAGAGAGGTGTATACTATGTGCTGAAAGATTCCTGTTTTCCTTTAGTATTTCTACATAAAATGACAGCTCTGGTATTATGAAAATTTCCAGGTGAGTTTGCAGAAGAGTCTTCCACTTCAGCTGTCATCTTGAGTATCTGGAAAGGGAAGTAATACAGGCCAGGAGCATACCAGCTTCAGGCCTCTGTGATTTCCATCATCCTGATACCCGTGGATAACACTGCTTCTGTGCAATGGGACCCACACTGCTATATATACCACACTAGTCATTAAGACAGTCATGACCACTCACTAAAACATTTTTGAAGAAATCAGGCAGTCAAGGGATACTGGGACACCAAAAGTCAGTTTATGGCCTCAGTCCTTGAAAATGCTTGATCCACGGAGCAAATTCAGACCAGTGACTGAGTAGACTCAATCACAGCATAAACAGTGGGATGCACAAATGTAACTCTCAACAAGATAAGGCTTAATCCAAAAAGGGTTCTTCTATGCAGGTTGTCAAACTAACCACATGGTTTTTGAAGGTTCGGCATGTGTATGTCATCTTAGTTTTCTAAACCTATCTAAATCATTCCTCTTGCTCCTTAGTGTTTGTAACACTTAAGTGCACTGTTCATAATATTTGAATATCCTCATAGTCCATCATGACTACTGTAATGCCTACATTTAGCTTTCTTTATCTTTTCTTATCCATTGATCTCGCCAGCCCTAAAGACATTTCTTTCCTCACTGAATTTCTACATTATAATAACTTCTAGTTGAATGCCATTTTTCAGATAAAATCACTCCAGATTATCAAGCGATTCTTTACAACACGGTGCTTCAGAGCACATGTCTGAGTTATGTGGTGCTTTTCCTTTTTTTTTTTTGCTGCTGTATCAGATCGCAATCTTCAGTTCAATATGCTGTCTGCTGTTATGTCTTTCAACATCGCTGTAAGACCTTTTTTTAAGTACTGCAAATTATTTCTCCCATTTTTAATGAACATTGTTACCCTGGACAAGTGCCATTCTTGTTTGCATTTTAGATCTTCCTATCTCTGTTTATATCACGTCTTTATATTGCTTTGGCCCTGCAACATCTCTTATTTTATTATCCTTCAGCAATTTCATGGGTTCACTGTTTTCTCCTAATCCACATTTTCCTAATTGTACTGGCAAGGCTTCCACTGATTGCAGCAACTTTTGACTGGCTAATATATTAAAAACAAAGCAAAAAGAAGAAGAAAAAGAAAAAGAAAAAGAAAAAGAAAAAGAAAAAGAAAAAGAAAAAGAAAAAGAAAAAGAAAAAGAAAAAGAAAAAGAAAAAGAAAAAGAAAAAGAAAAAGAAAGAGAAAGAGAAAGAGAAAGAGAAAGAGAAAAAGAAAGAAAAGCGCCAAACCAACAACAGAAAGCTCTTTTATGTTGGATCTCACCAAATGTTGTGTATCTTCTGATTTCAGTATGCACTGAGGCATTCATGATCATTTTTGTTTGGCATCCTCTCTCCCATTTTCAAACTTTGGTGTGAAAGCTGAATGTCATTAATTGTGGAGAAAATTGTGCAATGCATAGCTAAAGTATAACTGTTGCTGTACAAAAAGCCAGATGTGTCCCATCTGTCATGATTATGAGAATATACCTGGAAGTCCAGGAACATTAAATTGGAAATCTGTGTCTGGGACAGGCATAGAATCATACAATCATGGAATGGCTTGGTTTGGATGGGTCCTTAAACATCACCGAGTTCCAATTCCCTTGCCGTGAGCATGCTTGTTAACCTCTAAATCAGCCACAAGATTAGGGCCCCATCCAACCTGGCCTTGAACACCTTCTTCAGACAACCTGTTCCAGCACCTCACCACCCTCTGAATGAACATTTTCCCCTAACCTCTAATCTAAATCTCTCCTCTTTTAGTTTTAAACAATTCTTCCTTCTACCACTATCAGAGTGTGTAAAACTTGTGTCCCCCTCCTGACTATAAGCTCCTTTTAAGTGTTAGAAGGCCACAGTGATGTCTCCTCAGTACCTTCTCTTATCTAGGTTGACTAAGCCCAATCTTTCTTCACAGGATTGATGCTCCAATCCCTCTGATCTTCTTCACGGCCCTTCTCTGGACCCATCCCAATAGCTTTTTCTTGTGCTGGAGTCCCCATGGCTGGAATGCAGTACTTCAGATGGGACCTCACAAGGGCTGATCACCCTTCTTTTGGTGCAACCAGGCCTACAATTGGTCTTCCAGGGCTGCAGGTGCACACTGTTGACTCATGTCCAACTTCTCTTCTACCAGGACATTGAAGTCCTTTGCCAGGCTACTCCCAATGAGTTCTTGTCTCAGTCTGTACATACACCTGGGATTGCCATGATTCAAGTGCATCGCCTTGCACTTGGCCTTGTTGAATCTCGTTAGGTACTCGTGGGCCCACTTTTCAAGCCTGTCCAGGTCCCTCTGGATGGCATCCCTTCTTTCTGTTGTGTCAACAGTACCACTCAGCTTTGTGTCCACAAACTTGCTGAAGGTGCACTCAATCCCACTGTCTGTGTGACTGATAAAGATGTTAAATAGCACCTGTCCCAAGAATCACCCCTGGGAGATACCACTTGTGACCAGCCTCCACCTGAATACAGAGCTGTTGACCACAACCCTCTGGCTGCAGCCATCCAACCAGTTCTTTATCCATCGAGTAATCCAGTCTTCAAAACCATCTCTCTCCAATTTAGAGATAAGGATGTGGTATGGGACTGTATCAGTGGCCTTTCAGAAGTCCAGGTAGATTACATCAGTTGCTTTTCCTTCCTGAGTTGATCTTGGACATGCTTTTCTCTTATACTGGGAGAGACTCTGCTCTCCTGACTTCCACTCAAAGGTTCAGAGACATGAGAAACTTCAGAAGCCTGAGTGTCAGTGGTGACTGGGACAATGAACTTGAGTAGCTCAGTCTTTTCCATCTCAGTTCAAGCCAGTTCTCCCTTTTCATTTATCAGAGGGGATATACTCTCCTTTGCCTGTCTTTCTGGCCAGTGTACCTATAGAATCCCTTCTTGTTATTTTTCACATCCCTTACCAAGTTCCATTCCAGACATAGCTGAAATAGAAGTGAAAGTATACTTTATATCCTGTCCTTGGTGACCAAGAATTGTTGCAACTTTGCCAACTCTTTTTTTGTTTTAGTATGATCCTTTTTCTTCCTACCTCGACTTTCCTCTGGTCTTTCTCTTGTTGTGTCTTCCACTCATTGCTACTCTCCACGCATTGTTCACATTTTTTAACTCTGAGCTTACCCCCTATCCACTTAAAGAGAAGTAATTTTTGTGGAATTAAAGTGGAACCACTCCTGTAGCAAAAGCATGTGTGTAGCTCTTAGGTCAAGGACTGAGCTTACAACACCAGTGAAGAATTAGATCTTTACTTTCTAGAACTCTTCTAGAAATTAGAGGGGATTGGATGCTATCTGTAACTTGCAGTATGGTCACTGTCCTTTTGTCATGTTAATGTGCCTTCACCAAAAGCACTCTGAGTTGAGACACAATAAAGCAATGTGTAGTTTGAAATGAAGGGAGCATTTCCATCAGGCTGATTTTACACAAGCTCTGCATTTACGAGAACAGTGTTGCATTTTCACCTTATACATAAATAAAAAGGCATTTGAAATTGGCAAGTGAATTAACCATGATTTTTTGATCCAGATTAGAGCCAGATCCATTGCTGTTGAAGTCAATGGAAACATTCCTATCGACTCCTGTAATTATAACCATTACTTGTGAAAATTAATTGTGATATCTCTGTAAATAAGAAATTTATCATCATTTTACATTCTTCTTCAAATGATAAATTGGGTGGTAAGTGAAGAAAGTGAAAAAATAGAAAGCTTATCCATAGCTTACATTTGTGTTATCTTGCAAAATAGTTTTAGTTTATTGACATTCTGTGCTTTACAGTGTTTTCCCAGCTTTCTATGCAGACTGCAAAACAGATCAACCAGAGCTAGACTTCTTTGTACAGAAAACATTTTTAAAAGCTTTTTCCTAAGTATGTAAGTCTGTGATTATAGTATAGACATACATATTGACCAGAAGCACTTTTAAATTGGAAACTAAAGCAGATTTGTTCAACTAAGGACTGTAAAGCCTTCTGTAATTTCAGCAGTGCAGCATTTCTTATTTATAAAGGATCAAGACATGAAGTGTGGTTTCTATTTTTGTGCAGTAATTGCACTGAGTGTGCAGAAAGCAAGTGTTGCAATATGCGATGTTAGATCAAATTAAAGATGGATAAGAGACTGGAGTATTGTACCAAGTTCAGGAACCTGTCTGACATTGTGTTCCTCTGTAGTGTTAGGTATTTTTCTCTTTGAATGGAGCCCAGATTATTCTGCAGTTATTGTCCTTGGAGAATATGGAAAGATAGACTAATCATATTTGTCCACAAAATACTGTACGGGAAGGCGCACTGTTCTTTCACTTACCTTTAACCCAAACTGACCAAAAGGATCGCTCTGCTGTTTGTACTTTGAACTACCTCAGTTCCTCTGAGGAAGATGTATCAGCTCTGTTTGTGTCTTTCTGGGTATTTCAGACAAGCTTTCAAATACCAAGGGCCTGCTGACAGCATCTGGAGTTCCTGCACCATATTTTACAGACCTTTTTGAGGGGTGGCTTTTATCAGCTTTTCCTAATTCCTCTGAAGAACAGCACGCTTTTTGTCAATTGTTTAGTGTCTTTCATCTGAAAGATAGCTTTCACTGATGACAGCTCTTTATCTCACTACGGATAGCACTTGTAAAGTATGTTGGGATCTCTCAGCATGGAAGCAACAGTGCAGAATATTTTAGCAGTAAAGGCTGTGCTTGGAGGTATTTGTTTCTGTAAGGACAAGCGGTTTGTCGGAATTGCTGCTGCTTCCCAAAGCACTTGCTAATGTTTGTCACTAGAGTGCATTGGTCCTTCTTTCTGCTTCTCAGGCCCCTGTGGCCCAGCACGTACTCACTCATCACCTTCCCCTATTCTTCCAGGGAGATGTGAGGTGCTGGAGGCTTGGCTGCCTCTGCTCCAGCCCTGACACAGCTTTGGAGGTCTGCAGCCACTTCTCCTCTCAAGGCATGTTGGCTGGCTGGCATCTCTGTGCCCCAGGAGCAGGGCAGGCAGAGAGCACCTTCTGCCAGCAATCCTCCAGCCCACCTCAGCTGCCTGCACAGTCACTGTCTCCAGCCAATACTCAAAGAGTGGTGCATCCTCAATGCTCCTTCACGTGGCCATTTTCTAAATTAGCTACCCATTTTCCATCTGAGCAAATGAGCCCTCGGATCTGAGGGTGGTTGCAAAGCGTTTGCTTTTAGTCAGGTGGGCCAAAACCCAGCCTATAGTAGGAATTGCCAGCTGAGCAGAGAGTTAGTGAAAAGGTTAATCTTATTTCAGAAATAGAGGGAGGGAGATGCATTACAGTGCTTCATTGGAAAAATGTCAAAAGCCATTAGCTGCTGGCTGAAATATATGAAAGGGAGCAGCATTAGCTCTGCTCTTCATTCTGTCTACAGGTGAAACGAGGCATTTCACCATTTACCTTTGGGAATTAAGATGCAACATGTTTTTAAGCTCCGTTCCTCTGTCACTGGAATTGTTGGTAGAAATACAAAGTATTCTTTTTACTTTGCACGTATCTATTTTCTATTTTGGTGTCCTGTGGTCTCCATACTTGCATGTGGTGTGCTGTGACTGCTATATATGTGTATATTTATATATATACACTCATACACAAACATATGCAAATATATGTAGTGCTCCAGACAGCTGTGTATTTTACATACACTGTTTTATTTCTCTATGTGCAATATTTGCATCTGGGAAGTAGCATGCCTGCAGTAGTACCACTTGTCTAAACCTGATTGATAGGAAGTATTTGTACATTCCAGTCTCCTGAACAGTTTCAACTACTGTTATTTTCATATTTTCACCTTTCAAAAATAGATCCTTTCAAAAACTGAAAGATTTCCCATTTGGACCTGCATATACTTTTTCTAGAGGTAAATTTTGTTTGGTTCAAAAATCCCAGCTATCTTAAATTACTACTGGACTGAAAATAGTTTTCTTTCTCTAGACGAAGGAGGTACCATGTTTTTCAAAGTATACAGACAGGATATCTGGCTGGAAGAAGGATCTACATGCAGGATTTTTAAATCATGAGATTCATAAACATGTTTTACTGTCACTATAAATTTAGTTACAAATTCCTTTCATCCTTGCCCTGATCATTTATCATTCAGATAGCAAGCTTCTTCACTTTGTAAGAGCTTAATAAACAGTACCAGCACACTGTTGGTTTGTTGTTTTTCTTTCTCATGTAGCACAAAATATATGATGAGTCGGAGTAGTACCTAAATGGTCTTCTGCTTCTGCTTGGGTGACCTGCATATTGCAGAATGCTGGAAATTCACCTTAAGGCATCCTTTCTACTGCCCAAGCCTGTATTTTATCAGTGGCTGCTGTCTGTGAGTGAATGTCTGTATGTTTTCCCTGACACACTGTGCTACCTGAACTTTTCCTTTGGACACTGTCTGTCTGAATGTTCCTTTCTCCTGGCAGGAAGCAGCGTGGAGACATTAGTTTGTTGGTGAGACCAGCTGGTCTCTTCTTTCTCATGTCCTCACCTGTTAGCTGTAACTGTAGAGCAGCCTGCATCTTCCTTTCCTGTGTTCTCCCAACTTGAGCATGCAGATGAAAAGCAGTCTTTTTTCTTAGATTGGCTTGCCAAACTTTCTGCCATTTCCATAAAAAGATGAGTGGGCTTTCTGTAGTCATCCCCACTGGCTCGTCTTGCAATACAAATGTGATTTGGTTCGGGTATGGGCAGATGCTGACATCTCTGTCAAACTAGAGAGATTGTGCGACGCAGAGCTTGTGTAGCCATTATGCCAGCTGTGGGAAGCAGACAACAACCAGCCCAGTGTATGAGCCAGCTGGCCCCAACAGATAGTATGTGTGAATACAGCATTTTAAAACAGATTCTGGGGTCTCTTGTGCCGCTAAACTCTTGCCTAAAATGTCTGTGATTTATTAAACAAAGCCACCCGCTTTAGCTCAGCTAAGCCTTCTTAAGCAAGACTGATATTTTATAAACAGTAATTACTCGTGCATCTTAATAACATGGCAGATGTTGGAGCCTCTCCAGCAGCTTTCAGAATCTGAATATGACAAATAAACATCACAAGAGATGAAACTAGAGAGCAGCAAGCCTGAGATGAAGGATGTACTCTGTACATGGTCAGGGTTGCAGGCTCCAATTCAGCACAACATTTTGGTGTATGGTCACCTGTAAGTATATAAAGCATTTTCCCTGCTAGATCACAGAGGACAGCTCACACATTTAAATCTTCTCAGGTGCTCCTGCTTCCCAGAATAAAGTGTGTAATAGTGGATAATCTGTATCTAGGGTGGTCCTTACTGAAGTAGTCAAAGATAAATACTTTTATCTTTTAAATGGGATTTGACATTTAAAAGAGGACAAAATGATCTATAAAATACAAATGAAGAAGAGAATTTGTACCAGAGTTTAAAAGGTTACCATGGGAAAGTACTGTGTAAATGTGATAAAAAATTTCTACTTCTACAAAGAGCAAGAGAAACAGCTAATGAAATAATTATCGACAATTAGCAAGTCAGTAAAGGGAAAATGTATTGCAGAAAACACTGCTGTTTATAATTATCCATTGCAATCATTAACAACCTCTCTAAAAGGTTTTCTTTTGTAAATCCCTCAAGAGAGCAACACTAAATAGTTCAGTTTTGGTAGCCCAATTATCTTCTGCCTTCTGTAGCATAGCTATGTAAAAATAAAGTAATAACATTGGTATCTGCCTGCTGCTTTATTTTTTCAGTGAAAGTGAAGCTTTCTTCAATTTAAAAAACTTGTTTAACTTTATATATATAGTTGAATAATACGTTGCTCTTTGCATATATATATATTTGAATAATACCTTGCTCTTGAAGTGTCTTGACTTTGTATGCCAGTCAGCAACCTCCAAAAGTGCTGTGCTTGGTTCTATATGACAGGTAAACCTGCCTGTTGATACAGACCTCTCTGGCAATGCGTTTATTACTTTGTATTGTTTGTCTTGTTTCTGGAGGTTATTTCAGTGTCCATATCAGTGTGACAAGCTGAGCATTCATGGTAGCCTTGAGTGCAGGAATGGGAAATCCTGTGGCTGTGGTAGCTCTGGGCACTGCTTTCATGACTCTACACCACCTCATGCTGCTCCATGCATCCGAACAGGCTGATCAGAGCTGGCCTCAGATGGTCTGTGGAGCTCTGCATCTTGTCACATCATCACTCCGTTCTCAGGCACGGTGTCCTTCATTATGGTGGGATCTTCATTTTTTCATTGACCTATGTGGTAATGAAGTGATTCATGCCATGTTTATGTTAAAATATATTTTATTCATGCCATGTTAATCTTGATGTATTTTAATACTGGATTTAGTGGATCATATTTTTCTTAGGTTTTTGTGAGACCAATAATGAAATTGGAACAGAATTGCAGCACCCATGTAGGGCTTTCTCAGCTGTGAGGCTGACTTGATTAGAGGATGTTTCTGCTGTGTCTGTCAAAATTAGAGCTGCCTTCCTTGCTGAAAGGGGGTCGCTCGTTGGTTCCTGTGAGCAGAGATCTCAGCCTTCCACTTCATTCAGTGCTTTAGCAGCTTACAGCAGATCCATGGATCTGAGTAGCAAGGCCATGGCAGGGAGATGTAACATTACCAGGAGGGCTGTTGCTTCAGCCTCTGAGTGTGAGGCCATTCCAACCTGCTACAAGCCTCTATCCTTAAGTCTCAAATGGTCTGTAAATGACTGCCTATTTTATTTTTGCTGTGCTGTTTACATTTACTAATTATCAAAACCATACAGGCTGTTTTACTATGGTGACAATGTGTGCATTTTTGTTGGCTTGAAAGCTAGTTTAAGCTCACAAGCAAGCAGGAGCCATGTCAGGGCCTTGCTAGTTGCTCTTTATCTGTTGAATGAAAGACCATCAGAAAGCAGACCCTCACCTTGAGGCCAGAGTGTGTTTGTTAACCTCTGTACTGGATAGGGCTTGCAGATTTATCTTCAAAAGAGTTGGCTGACATGGTCTAAATTGAAATTTGAAAGAAAACTGAAAATTAATCATTGTGTACAGTCAGAAGGCTGCGCTTCAGACTCACTGCCTGCCCCACAGTTATTTGCACACAGCCCTTTGCATGCAAGGCGGTTGCTTTCTCAATCTTCAGCCTGAAAGCTGTCAGCAACTTCTTATTGCTCACTTGTTGATACAGACATCTTTGAAAATTAGCATGGTAGTCTGACAACCTCCAAGTGTCCCGAAAAGCTTCAAGTGGACAGCACTTTGTTACCAGTCATGGGGTTTTAAGGAAGGGCCTGGGTATTTTGGTGCACTACAGGTTGGCTACGAGCCAGCATGTGCCCTTGTGGCCAAGAAGGCCAGTGGTATCCAGCAATGAAATGAGCATGGCCAGCAGATCTAGGGAGGTGATCCACCTCCTCTACTCTCCCTGGTGAGGCCACATTTAGAATACCGTGTCCAGATCTGGGCTCCCCAGTTCAAAAAAAGACAGGGTGCTCCTAGAAGGAGTGCAGCAAAGGGCCACAAGGATGAGCAAGGGCCCATATGAGGAAAGGCTGAGAAACCTGGCTCTGTTCAGCCTGGGGAAAAGAAGACTGAGGGGAGATCTGATTAATGTTTATAAAGATCTAAAGGCACATGGATGAGGCCAGGCTCTTGTCGGTGGTGTGTAGTTATAGGAAAAGGAGTAGCGGCTAAACAATTATTTTTAATTAGATAGGGATTGATCTGTATTAAGCAAGATGTTTTTATGTTTGAGAATTTCATAGGGATGTAGCTTTCAAAATTACATCCATGAAAAACTGATTTTAAGAAGAGCTGCAATGATTTAAAATATAAATGAATGAGAAAGCAAATTTCTTAACATGTGGTGCCAAGCTGTCTGGCAGCCGTGGTATGTTCTGTAAAGCCAGAGGCATATTTTTAGCCTGACTCTCTGTTATGCACATTGTCACAACAGTTTATGATACTGTTTTCTTTGTTCGTAGATGAAGTCTTGTCTGAAAACTTTCTGGACTACAAGAACCGTGGAGTCAATGGCTCTCATCGTGGTCAGATTGTCTGGAAGATTGATGCCAGTTCTTACTTTGTGGAGCGTAAGTATTGTTTCAATTTTACCATAGCACAATTCAGCCTTTGCAGAAAGATAATTGAATTCCTTGTCGAGTTGTTCTTGTGATTGTGTTATGCCCAATATATCCTGTAGGAAAGGCCAAAAATGTTACCATAACTTTGAACGCATTAAGAGGAACTGAAATGCCCTATGAATTAGAAAAACATGGCTTCTGCAAGAAAATAAATCTTGTGGGTATTGTCTTGCTTGAATATTTTACCTTTTTAAATACAGCTGTTGAAAAATATTTAATCAGTTTGCTGTTATTTGAACATTGCCATTAGCAGTGAGTGGCATTTACTTTAATATAGTGTTAAGAAAAAGAGCTCTGGGACATAATCTCATTTCTGGAAGATTCACACTGTCTTTGAGCTGGAAAACCTCATTTTGGGTCCACCATATTGGAATAGATGCAGAAATCAAAAAAGGGTTCAGTCTGGTTATTGTCTAGCTTGCTGTAACTGCGTGTTGTTACACTTGTATCAAAGTAATGCGATAGCAAATTAATTGTTCCTCATTGTATTCATGTATTATGCAGGGTGTCTGATGCAATGCAGTGTAACACTTTCCCACCCTTCTCTTAATAGTCAAATGCATAGACACTGAACTCTCTTGTACAAAGAACTATGTACTCCCTTCAGAAAATTAACATTTCCAGACTTTGCCATCCCACATCCCTGATCAAAGTGAGCCTGATCATTGGAGTCCTTTTAAAGACTTACTGTGCGCTAGTATGAATGGAATTTATGGTCTTTAATTTCCTCCAAAAAACGTATGCATTTCTTTCTTGAGCAGAAATAGGGTACGCAAAAGTCTGAACTGAGATTTACTGTGTCCAGTTTTGGGCCCCTCACTGCAAGAAAGATATTGAGGCCCTGGAACGTGTTCAAAGAAGGGCAACGAAGCTGGTGAGGGGTCTGGAGCACAGGCCATATGAGGAGAGGCTGAAGGAGCTGGGAATGTTCAGCCTGGAGAAGAGGAGGCTCAGGGGAGACCTTATTGCTCTCTATAACTTCCTGAAGGGAGGTTGTAGTGAGCTGGGGGTCGGCCTCTTCTCTCGTGTCATTAGTGATAGGACCAGGGGGAATGGTTTCAAGCTACGCCAGGGGAAATTCAGGCTGGACATGAGGAAGTATTACTTTTCAGAAAGGGTGGTCAGGCACTGGAATGGACTGCCCAGGGAGGTGGTGGAATCACCGACCCTGGGGGTGTTCAAGGAAAGACTGGATGTTGCGTTGAGGGACATGGTTTAGTAGGAGCTATTGGGAATAGGTGAACGGTTGGACTGGGTGATCTTTTAGGTCTTTTCCAACCTTAGTGATTCTATGATTCTATGATTCTATGATTATAGAAAATATCCATGGGAAAGGGCTGCAGATATCCTTAAGGAGTCAAATGTGAAGGAGCCTAGCATTCAGCAGTTACACTTTTTCAGTTGTACTGAATGTTTTCAATGATCCATCTTAGCCTGAGCAAAATTCAGAGTTGTGTGTAAGCGTATAAGAATTGCATGGTAGTCAGATGTACCTGCTTAAGACTGTCTGAACTTGAGGGCAATCAAGGGAATCTTTGATAAAACCTGAATTCTGAAAGAGTTAGAAAGGATATGAATTATACTTGATCAGATTCATCTCTGATTTTGACCTCAAGCATCAAGAAGGATGCAACATGCACACATTTTACAGAAATTCAATTTTAGAAACATCTTCTCTCTTCTCAGTATGAACCATTGCTAATGATCTGTAATTCACACTTTTAAGTTGAGAATATTCTTAAAGATTGAAGGGAGCTATTGAAAGAGTATCTGTGGAGACAAGGCGTGTTATGATTGTTCATATCCTGTATTTTAAAAAATACATTGCTGGGAAATTGTTTAATATACAAGAACTTTGTTTTTACTTGCCCCACTTTTAGAGCAGAAATACTTGATAGGATCTAACCTTTAAAATAAGATTAATTTGCAACTGCTCCTTTGATCTTCAGTTATCAATCTGTGAAACTGATCGTGCTTACTTTTCACTGTGAAAGAAGTGCGGGGAGAAGATGTAGAACAGGGTTTTGAAGAGGCCTTAGTGTCTCAGTTTATGGATAAAAGCAGAGGAGAAAAGAGTCAATGTGAGAACTCCTTAAAAGAAAGTCTCTTCAGGTGGGCCACGTTTCATTAAGGGCTCAAGTGCACAATTAATTATGGCCGCATAATTAGTTGTCTCTGTTAACTGAGACATAGTAACTGCTGTTAATTGATTTTGTGTATATTCTTTAATTGCCCTAATATGAGAATACACAGCTTAGCATAGCCATCCCTCACTGACACTTAAGACTAAGTCATACTACACCGTATTTGGGCTGCTCATGCTTGATGAGTTGCTGCTGCTTGTTAATTTGTTATGCTGCCAACATTAGCCTATGAATCTCTGCCCTGAGATTATGTCCCATCAAGGACGAATTATTGCCCTGTCCAGATTTAAAATAGAAGACAGTGAAGTAGGAAGTAGTAAATAACAGCACATGTAAATACACTCAGTGCTGCTTTACCATTGAAATAAGAAGTAAACACAGTGAAAGAAGTTGATGCATATGAAACATATTTATATAAAAGCATGTTTGAGTGCTTCTGCTCATTGCTGAGAATTATGTAGGAAATTACACAACTTCGTAGTTGATTAAACGTTATGTTGAAAACTGCAGTGGCTGATGGTTTTCTTTGTTTTCTATCCAGAGACAACTGTGTAGGCCACCTTCTTTCAGACTCTTCTTTTTCTTTTGCATCTTTTATGTTTGCGCAGCACAGGAATGTTGTGACATTTTCAGGAATCAGAAAGATACTGATCGTCAAAATCAATCTCATCTAAGATGAAAAAACCTGCCTCCTTTTTCAGAAACTACCTTGGGGACAGGACATTTGTTCAGCAGTAAAGCAGTGTAAGAATTGTCATGTTGGTCAACAGTTAACCTGATGTGGTATCGTGTCGCCAAAAATAGCCAGTGATGAAGATTTGGAAAAGCATATAGAGATAAGTGTTAATAACTCCCCCAGCTGGAGTGCTGAGAGTTTCTGTTAATATGTTGCTGAAGCACTTGCTGCCTTACGCCGTTTTTTTATTTCCTAGAGGTCAAGGGATATAACAGGTAGCTAAGAGCCAGCAATTCATTTCAAGGTGTCCGCGTTGTTTTTCTATGCATAATGTTATGTTTCCTTTAACTTGATATTGATCGGAATCTTGCTTAGCATTCATTCTCCATAAAACAGAGCAGCTTTCACTTGCAAAGGTAACCCTTCATTTCTGTGTTTACTTTTGCCAGTAAATACCTGTACTTTGCTATCTGTTGTGAGTCAACACTGGCAGTTTATCAACTACACAGTGCTTTAGAAAAGGTTATGGTATACAGTGCAGTGTTTGGCCCATTGTAGCAGGGAAGTGCCATGATAAAGGGGAAATCATAACATGGCCAAATGAAGAATGAATTCTACACAAGTTTAAATTCTAAGTTCCCAAAGCCTTAAGACAGACAGCTTGGTAGCTGCTGTTGGAATGTATAAAGATTTCACATTTTTTAGAATGTCACTGTCCTATTGAGGGATTACAGGAATCATTCTGTCTGCCCTCAGAAGTCAAAGTTTTCCTTTTGCCAGCAGCTAGCCTTTAGTACACCCCAGTGGGTGTCTTTCAACATTTGAGAAAATTACTGTTATGCTGTTTCCAGCCCCTTGAAGTGAAGAGCTTAATGGACATTCACAACAGAAATCTTCCTTCTATCAGATGTAGCTATAATGACAGGCAAAAACCATTGACCTGGAGGACTCACTGTGGGAGAGGAGACTAGCCATACTGTGAGAGACACGTAGAAGCACATCAGGAGTGAAGGACACAGAGAAACATGTGGCAAGAGATTGAAACTGTTTTTTGTGTAAACTGCACTGCTTGTACCTTTATAAAACTGAAATTCTGCGATTTTGGATGTTGAGCTCATAGTGGGTTGTGTCAGCTGTTACACTAACGGTTGCTTATTCAGGTATACTTACAATCTCGGTTAAGCAAATGCTTTTTGTTAGGTGGGTCTGTGACAGTGCCTAATAGATTTCTCATTTTGGTACACATCTCTGTGTTTTGGGGGTACTTGGTTAATAGATTTTTCTTTTCAAGTTTACTGATAGCCTGGTTTAAGACCACCTAGGGAACTCTTACTTTTCAAAACAAAAGTAATTTCTTGATGTATGCGTATGTATCATTTTCAGATACCATGGCATTTTTTAAAAAATTGTTTGTTTGTAGTGGTCTGTTTTTTTACCTTGGGAAGTGCTTAGTATCTTTCCCAGAGATGCATATGCCTTTCCAGTTTGCATATCACAAACTCACAATATAGAGACAGATATGTGACTGTGCAAGCCAGAGAGAGAACTGCTTCCAAATTACAGTGTGAATGCAGGCAGAGCAGAACTCATCTTCTATTAATTCTCAACAAATAAAAAACCTTAACAACTGCAGAGGCAACAACATGCTATGTCCAGTTTTGCATTTCTGCTAAAGCTTAGCAATTCAGGCTTTATGACAGCCAGTGATAAACAGCAACCATCCATGGTAAACACAAATTGTTTGGGGTTCGGGGAGAATAAAGGGGAGGGAAGAATAGCTACGTGCCATAGGCATGTGTACTTTGTGTTGAGACTTGGAGGGCACTGCAGTGAAAGAATCAGCTTGTCATGGGTTTACCAGGAAAGTAAGCATGCTCTACTTCGTTGGAATTTGTGGCACAACTTTTTGGCCATATGTCAACAATACAAAGAGAGAAACCATTTCACTAAGGGGCAGTGCAGCCTTTTCCTGTAAGCACAGTGTCAAACTGTTGTATCTCTAAAATTATGATACAAGTTTTGACACAATTCAGAATTACATCAAAGATAGTCAAATACCTGGGACCTCTGTTAACCCATGAGACTTTCACCATGTCATTTTGTCAACCAAGAAAACAGTTTCCAAATGTGGAAGCTTATGCAGCCCTTGATTTACTACATTTATTACTGTTGTAGCTGCATTTTTATCAAAAACAGATGATAGGCCTTTCAAAGACCAGTTATAGTTATTTATTCCTATTGGTCTTGGGAATTAAAAGGGATTTTGTGGTAAAAAGGGCATTCAACTAAATAAGATAGAATTCTGAGAGTTTCTGGTATACCTACAGACAAATGGTAGTCAAGGGCAAATAATGACTGGCTTATGGTCAATATATGCTATGTATGTGTGCATTTATGGAATATGAACATAAAGAGGAGGCAAAACTGGTATGTAATCAGCCCTTTTATCTGAGGCTCCTTCTAGAAAATCTATATGAGGCAGCTGATTTAAAGGCCGCTTTCAAAGCACAAATAACTGAAGGATGTAGCAGCCTCAGAGGTTTCCAAATAAATGATATGCAGTCGTATCAACAAACACTGTAATGAAGCTGAAGTCTTTTTAAAATTTTTGTATTTCAAGGCACATACACTTCACTGGTGAAAGTGTACATAAGCAAACTAGACTTTAAGGACTTAAGGAGATCATAGATGGTACAACTGAAGCTACACGAAAGTATCATCTTCAATGGTGATAATAAAACTAAATTGCAGAATAGTTAAAGGTGTCATAGTAAGAAAAAAAAAAAAAGATATGAAGCAAAAAAAAGACGTTTGTATCCAAAAGGACACATTTACTGTTTGCACATGTACTAGTCTTTTCAATGCTTTGTGGTTATTTTCTACCCTGTATAAACGCATCACACTTTATATTCCTCTCTCATATTTTCTCAGCCCGATAGCTCTGTAGTGATTTAATACTTCCCTTTTAGGCTTAGCTCTGGGAGAGAACTGTCTGATCCTGGCTGAAGGCATTTCCAAGTTCAGAGTTGTTGTGATTCCTCAAGAACCCTTTCTTTTGTGTCCTTTGCTGAGCCCTTTAATCTTTGTCATCATTTTATGTTGCTTTTTTATCTTACGAAGTCTTTCTGTGCCAGGATTGTAGCCAGCAACCTATCTCGAATGGGAACACAGGTCAGTTCCCACAAGATAGGAGGACAGGAGACAGCTATTTCTTAGCTTCCTGCTTGATGGAACTGTGGCAGCTTAACTGTGAGACTTTTCAGATCAGGTTTTCCTCCATCTTTCTCTCACTTTCTGCAGCATTTTTTGACAATTGGACATACTTTGTTTGTACTGTGGAGATGGGGGCTGTTTGTTTATTTGTGGAAGGGGAAGTAGATGCTTGTGTTGCAGCATGTGTGCTTGGTGACACCAGGCTGGGACAGCCTGGCTGGTCCCACACTACCTGCTCTCTGCTTTCCATTGCAGCTTATGTGCCATGCTGAGACTGAGGTGAGTGCTTGGTTATGCCAGCAGTAATGGTTTCAGAAAGTTCTGCCAGGGTGAACTGGAAAGCTTTAAATGAGAATTCTCAATCCTAGGTACTCTGAAGTCAGAGTGTATTCTTCACAGAGTTGCAGACCATAGCTTATTTTGTCGGCCACTTAACGTTAAACAAGTTTGGCCATTCTAACAGTGCATCCAAGACTGAACCTCTTGTATTTCTTGAGGCAATGGTAAAGGATGGCAGTGACATTTAATCACAATTCTAGTGCTAATTACAGTGAGTTCTGGAGCATTTGGGACTTGGTTTGGACCAACAGATCTTTTTTGTTAACTTTCAGGTGGGGTTTTTTTTGGTGGTGGTGTTTTGTTTTTTTTTAATGCAGTAATGTCCAGTGTCTCCTGTGAAGAGCAGATCTTCATTCTTTTCTATATGCTGAGATAGTTCCTCTCCTAAAGAGCTTAGGCCGGAGTTTTGAAGGCATTAAGTTCAGCACAAATGTTTGAGGGCCAAGTTTCAAAGCTGAGATAGGGAAGATGGATTTAAAGCTGAGAGGTGGAAGAAGAGGCATGGAGTGAAGAAGTGACTTGCCAGTGCAAGAGTTACAACTGCAGATAAGACTTCAGTTTCCATATTCCCTGCATAGTGTCTCATCTGCTATTTGAGGCCATCTCTACTCTGTTTGCAGTCTGCACTATTGGGAATTACTTAGAAGTTGTACTCTGAAAATGATGTGCCTGACTACATAGTGCATTTTTTTTCCTTTTATTCTATAGAGATCATAACTTCTGAAAGCTCTTCTGCCATAAAGAGAGGAGAGGGTGTCTGTAGGGCTCTTACAGCTTTTTGTAATAAGCCTGACAAAAGGTGGTACTGAAAGAGCTAGAGTTTTTCCAATCTTTTCTGTTCTTCTTTTTTAAAGCCAGCTGTGAATACGTTGGATGGACCTGTTTACCTTCTCAGATGCTGTGAGGGACAGCACTAATTTCCCTTGCAGTCTGACAGCCCGACTCTTGCATAGCTGATCCACTGCCTACAACAAAGACTGAGCTTTATCAGACTGCTTTCTGCCTGCTTATTTCCCTGCAGCTTGTCCTGTCTCGTGTACATATGCAGAAGGGTGCTGTTGTTCAGGTGCTGCCACGTGACCCCACAGCTCCACCGCCAGCTCCGCCTGGTGTTGAACACCTTGAGCTCAATGAACTGGGTAAAACAGAGTGTGATGGAAACAAATGCCAATATCCTTGCTTCAGAGGGGCTGCTGAGTGCAGCAAGGAGGCCTGGCCCCCAGTTGTAAGCTAGTGCCAGGTTTTATCTGAAGCACCCTGTGTACCACCTGCGGGAGACGCAATGCCCAGTGATTTCAGAGCTTAGGTAAAGATAGCTGATAATAAGAGGGAAAAGTTCTCCTTCACTTATAGTGTTGTTTCTTTCATCTCCGTAGTTCACTCTGTCCAAGTGGGTGTTTGTCTTGCTCTGAGCTTGTTGTTAGCACCCTTCATGAGAAACAGATAGGGACGGGGGCAGGCAGCAGCTCTGCCACTGCCAGGAAACTGAAAGGAGATTGTGCATCCTTGCAACAGTTCTCAGTGAAATGGTATCAGGAGCTGGGAATGCCTTGAGCTTTCCATGCCCATGTTTGTGGGCAGCTGTAAGTACTGATTTGCTCTGCTCTGCTTCGTTCTCTCTTCTCTAGTCCCACTGAAGATATCAGGTAGGTACTGGGCATAATGCCACAGGGAGTAGCACATGCTCATCATGTACCAGCAGTATCCTCAGACACATTATACTTGCTTTTGCTTCAGAACTCCTGCGCATAATGTATGGTTTTGTTTTTTTTTTTTTTCCTTTAACTTCTGTGTCATCCAGGAGTGTACTTGAAGAAATGAAGAGGGAGTCTTGAAATGCAGCAGTGTGGCTAGCAACTGTATCCTTCTCATCTAGTATTTGAGCAGTGCCTGAACAGATACTGCTTTGATTCTTTGAACTTTGCATGTTTGTATTCCACAGAATGGGTGCTGAAGTCATCTCATAGTTTATTTTAATGGATCTGTATAGCTTAGGTAATGTTTTGTGATTGATAATCGTTCTACTACTTTTGGGAAGAGATTACAGTGTTATCTCTGATTCACAAATTAGTCTTTGCCAATGTGAAATATTACTGGTGATTCTGGTTAGATGGTGCTGTCTAGGGATTTGGTGAAATTGCCATGGAAGATAGATTCCCTCTCTTTTTCATAGGGCCCTGTGCTCTTCCTTGAATACTTCCACTGAACACGTTTCTGAAGCTGCTACAAGCCAATAAATTCCCACTGAAATCAGTAAGAAGCCCTGGCACATGACATCTGTGTTCCTTCAAGCTCAGCACCTTTTACGTGCAACCATACACAGAGGGCCCAGGTGCAGATTTTGATCCAAGTGGGGATGGTTTTTTTTGGTAGAAAAACGATGAGGTTCATGTAGAAGGTGAATGCAGTGTAAAAGGGAAGCAGCTGTGATTGGAAGGGTTATCAGCACATGAATCCAAAGGTTATATTTGCTCCAAAACAGTGCTGAGCTAGCAAGCCTCTTTTCAATAATTGTCCTACAAATTATGAACAAACAGAAAACAATGTATTCGTGTTTTTAAAATTAGGGTATAAATTCAGTTGATGGATGCAAAATCTTTCAGGAGTCTGCCTTGTTGGTGTAAGATCTCAGCACCACTGAACTTGAATATTCAAGATTATGGACACTGGAACCCAGAGATGGGAGTCTCAGAGCAAAATGTAGTAGGTTGCTTCAAGGGCTTGCCTGAGTGAGCAAACTCAGTGGACTATCTATTGACCAAGACAATAACTAGCTTAAAAATCCTGTACAATAGATCAGTGTCAATAATTTACCATTTATAAATTTGGTGGATTTTATGGGTTGGTTTTTTTTTTTGTTTTTTTGTTTTTGTAATCCTGTTACATTTTACCATCAAAATAATTCATCACTACGGAACTTGGAATCTATGTAGTAAAGAAAGCATTTTTCTTAGTTTATGGAAGCAATGAACTTTCTTTCCATCTATTGAAAGGCTCTTCTGTATCTTTCTGCAGTGGTAAAACACATCAAGGGCTCTTTTTAAGTGGCACAGAAAAATCTCAGTATAAAAGGGGATAAATCTCTTCACACAATATCAAAATTTGATTGTAGCCCTGCTGTATCATTGTCCAGTTTTTGCCAGCTACAGAGTCCCTTGTGTCTTGTAGTGGTTACAGCAACATTTATCCTACTTACACGTGGCATTTGGGCAATTTTAGTAGACAGAAAATCATCTTTGACCTTCTACGAGGGTTTTACCTGCTGCAAGAAAGCAGAATTTTACCTATGATGTAGTGCTGTAGTAGCTCATCTTGCTTCTGAAAAAGTGCATAAATGATGGAAGGAGCCATTTTGGTATTCATCTTTCTTGCAGACTAGTTAGTGAATCTAGCTTTAACTTATTCCTCATCCAGGATTTCCTGCTATAGGAATCCCAGATTCCAAGAGGATGTTTTCCATCCAGAATGACTTACTCAGAGAGCAGGAGGTCAGCGTGGATGAGTTACTTTCTCCCTGCAGAGTTTGGAATTTGAGCACAGCAGAACCATTTTTTTGCAAGGTCTTTAATATTGATTATAAGATCTTGAAAAACTCAGAATAATGTTTTGTACTTCTAAGTTATTCTCTGACCTTTACAATTCTTTGGACGTTCACCTTACCCCATTAACAGCAAATATAATTTCCTCCCATTTATCAATGCTAAAAGTATTTATTAAAAAAAAAAAATCTTGAAATAGATATTTTTGCTGACTTTGTTTCTTAATTAAGTCTCCATAAAAATGTTTTTTTTCCCGTCCTTCCCCTTTCATTAAGTTATCTATGCTGATTTCATTATGTGTTCTCTCTTCAAAAGTTGCCTGTGGATTTTTTTCAAGCCTCCTTTGTTAAAAGCAGCTGCTGCAGTGAGACCCCTAAGAGTAGAAAGTGGTATTTATTGCAGACACTTCTTCCTGGTGGTGGGACCTGTGCATCTACCAGGTATTTCTTCACTTCTCAGATGGCAGGAAGCGGAGGTGTAGGGAGGTGACGTGTTTCCTTATGTGGGATGAGCTGTCGCAGCTCACTTGCAGCTCTTGTCTCATCCCTGAGAATCAGAGCCACAAGTCTGAAGCCTTCTCACTCGGGGGCTGTATTAAGGGAGCTTTATGTGATTAGGTTGCATATTCTGATAATCTTGTTTCCTTTTACAGATCCCTTTACACTGTAAGGAAGCTATGAATGCGGTTATAGAATAACTTTGGGTGCAGTGGGCCTCTGGAGGTCATCTGTTCAAGGCAGGTCCAGTTAGAGCAGGTTGCTCAAGAAATCTACTAGTAAAATTTCAGATATCATCAAGTAAAGTTTCCTTTTGGGCAACTTTTTTTAGTGTAGAGCACCCTCACATTGAAACAAGTCTTATTTCATTTTCAAAGATGGCATTTCTCTGTCTCTAGGTTATATTTTCTGCCGACCCTTTCCTTTTGGTGGATAATGTTTGCCATCCTTTGGAAAGCTCAGGAAAAAAAAATTGTGAAAAGTAATTACTATTTCACCTGGTATTTTAAAACAAGTTGTAAATAAAACACATGAAATTAAGAATAGAGTGTTTGTTGTTTTTTTAAAAGCCATTTGCATCAGTAGAAACAAAATAGATGTTGGTTAGGAAGCAAATTGCAGCTGTGTTACAGAAGGGAGGTGAGGTGGGGATAGAAATAAGTGGCTGATACATATGTATCAGAATTCAAACTGTGGATGTTGTACCTTGCCAGCAGTGTTCCCCCAGACAGACTTCTGATTGGCAGCAGTACAAGACATGGAAAGTGGAAAGCATAAACATGAAGAGACCAAGCACTGTGTATAAATGTATAATCTTTTTGCAGTCGAGGGGCACCAGAGAGTTTTCCCAGCAGCTCATGGCAAGGACTCTCAATTCTACTCCCAGCAGGCAGAACATTTAGGGAAGTTGCTTTTGTGATGAGATCTCATACAGATCTCTCTCCCCTGCCTGTGGCTTTGAGAATCAGTCTGCACACAGCAAAGTGTTTTAATGCTGCAGTTGTCTAGCACAGGCCTCACAGGCTTATGATGTGTGACTACAGCTCTGCTTCTCTTTCTCAAATCCCTTAAAAGAAGTTTACAGATACATCGGGGTGTTTCAGGGGGGCCTGTAGAGATTTCAGAGTCCTGGTTTGTCTCCCTGCTATCTAGCTGTCCAATCTACTGAACAGCACTTAAGTGCTACTAAAGTCACTTTATAACCTGGATTACTCCAGAAAGCACTAGGAATTAGCACAAGCTCATACATCTCATGGAGAGGTGAGTCTGTTTCCTTCCCATAGCTTGCCTAGGGTTTCTGGATTTACATATGTAAATATGTAATATACTGTACTTCTGGACTCAGGCTCAGTTCAGAGACAACCACAGCAGTCATCTGTAGTACTTAAGACCTTGCAACCCCTACACTGTCCGTGCTGCCTCTGCCAGAAGCAGCCTCTCATTAACACATCCTTTCTGGAGGCACCATTTGATCCCTGGTCCTTGTTACCAATTTCAGCCATCTGGATAGCTTAGTTCATGTTTGGATGCTATTTCTGACAGCCTTGTCTGCTAGCAAGTTAGCTAATGCGCAAGAACTTCTTTACAGTGAGGGTGACGGAGCACTGGAACAGGCTGCCCAGAGAGGTGGTGGAGTCTCCTTCTCTGGAGATGTTCAAGACCTGCCTGGATGCCTACCTGTGCTACCTGGTGTAGGGAACCTGCTTTGGCAGGGGGGTTGGACTCGATGATCTCAGGAGGTCCCTTCCAACCCCTACAGTTCTGTGATTCTGTGATTCTAATGGCAAGTAAATGCAGGGCTGCTTCGGGTCACCCGGAGGTTTGAGAGGTGTGGGGCTCAGATGTGGGACTGCACGTAGCTTAAAGACAGAAGGCTTTTTTTACTAATCACGTTCTAGTGCAGAGGACATGTTCATATGTATTCAGGCTGCTGTTTTGTGTCTTTCAGTGGGGTTTGAGCAATTAAATGGAGGAGGCACTTGTCCTTCCAGAGCAGCCCTGTGAACAACAGGACTTGAACTCCTCCAGTATGTAGAGACTGAAATTCCTTCCCTACTGCAGTCAGGAGATCTAGCTGTTCATTTTAACAGGATAAGGACTTCACCAAGAAGTATCAGAATTTGCTCATCTAAAATTATAAACTCTCTCCTCTAGTCATGCATTCATAGAAAAGTATGAAAATTTGATTATTCTCTTTTTCTCTTCTGCACTTTTACAACAAGGAAAAATAACTAAAATTGCTTCAGAAATGAAATTTGCTTTGATGGTTTAAAAGCAACACATGGGGGTTTTGTGGCTGAGCTGTGAAACCCTGAAAACTGGGTTCATAATGACCTCTCAGCAAAGCCTTAACACTGCTACTAGGAACCCTGCAATTTCTGCTTCTCCACAAAATGTGCTGAACTTCTATGATAGATAAAAAATCTCATATTCTGCTTTCTTCTGTTAGCAAATGCCTTGGTGGGAGCCTTTTAAATATATATAACACATGCAAAGATAAATGTTCTGCTTCTGAACTAGCCCATTTAAATTTTGTACAGTTTGGAAAATAGAATCTGATTTTGCTTTATAAAATCTATTTCTTTTTCTAAATTTCATAAATTTGTTGCAATTGAGATACATTTAAATGCTAACTAGTATATCTTTGGCACACATAAATGATTTAGATGACCTGTGTGTATTATGTGCTGTGGAGTACATAATCTGGTTGGTAGTGCATGCAGCAAGTTTATTTCAAGCAGAAATGCTACATGAAGTTTGGAAATATTTTGGAGAAGGACTGAGTAATATATGATTGTGAAATGAACAAATTACAGCTTGCATGACTATTTCTTTTGGGTGTAAAATAAGAGGTAGGGATGGCCTGCATCCACTGGAATTAGGGTTAGGAATTTTTCTGTTTGCTGGCTTTAACAAAAGATGAATCAGGCTGTTAGCAGCTATCACTCAAGCAGCCCATAGTTCAGGCACTATAATAAATTAAAAACATTCAGCAGGCTTTGTTTTGTTTTTTCTTGCTGTTGTTGTTGTTGTTTTGTTTTTTTCCGCTGTGCACTATAAATTATTCAGCCCTTGAAAGGGGAAGCCCTTGAAATTTGGAAGCCATGGCTTGTCAAGGCTGACAGAGATTGCTGTATGCTGGCAACTGACTCAAACAAGTATCTACCAACAAAGTATCTGCAAATAAGTCTCCAAGGTTGTAACGGTGACTTCATGGGAGGTAAATTCCAAAGGCAACAAAAAGGTGGGAAAATGAAAAACTATAGAAAAGTACCAGAAATGCATTTACCTGTTCTGGATTCTTAGTGTAGCAGCCAGCAGCTGGATGTCTGCGGTAGCAGCATACAAGGGGACCATCTACATTTGATTTCTCTGAAGACCAACTTGAGAATGCACAGCTTATGTGCTTTTTTTCTGGGAGACAAATGTGTGCATCCTCAGAGCCTGTTTGAGACTTCAGCTGTGGACTATACATATGCAGTAGAGGACCTCTTCTTGAAACGCAGTAGGTTGCATGTGTCACGGGCACAAACAAGTACGGATCCATTAGCAGGAGGTGATGCCAGTTCACAGCAGCTGTGAGTTCAAGTATTTACTTTTCAGACTGAAATTTCCAGAGGTAATACAGGGAAGAAAAACCTTTCTTTTTCTGCTCTCAACACTGCTGAAAAAGACACATTTAATGATGATGGTTACTAAGAAAAATCCTTCAATAAAACCCCACACTTACTGTATTTTTTTAATATAGATTCCTTCTGACCTGGTGAGTGAGCTAAACCACGTTGCCTGAAAATGTTTGTATGACTGCATGAGTTGTTTCTTAGAATATTTAAGTTGCAGAATTGTGATAATTGGATGGGCGATGGCACAGGCACATTTGAGCACCTCAGCAAAGGGAAGTAGTTCCAAAAGGCAGTGTGCAACTTCTGCAGGTGGGAGACAGCTCCCCTGGGGCTAGTGAACCCCCACCAGCAGATAGAACTGTTTGGTTTATGAATCTGCAGTGCCTTCTTGTTTCTGCCTGTTAGTACTATAACCATGTTTATTTTGGCTTGCATGCCAGAAGAGCTGTTCTCCCACTAAGAGGGTCCTTTACCTTCCTGCGTGTGCCAGTGTAGGCACCCCCAGACTGCCAATTAGACCAGCAGCTTTCAATCTTGCTCTCCATTTCTTCCTTTGTGGTTGCAGGGCAAGATTGCAAGGTGCAGGACCAAATCCTATGCTGTCAGTGGGCTTTCTATGACTGGGAAGGATAGGTTTACAGCCCAGGAGTTTTTAAGGCACAAAACTTAACTGTGATTTAAGAGAAAACTGATGTAGGGAACATCTGAACAAACAAATGCTTTGAAGGAAATCTCGAATGTACTTTTCAATTTCAGTGTGACTTGACTGACAGCAGCTTAAGTAATAAGTATAGCTAAATCCCCTGATGACCTGCTTGATTCAATACCTTCAGGTCAGTACAGAAGCATGCGTGTGGTGCTTTACCTCTGCAGAGACAGATTCTCCAGCCTTAATACACCTGTTAGAAATTTAACTGCTGCTGAGCTAGATACTCCTGGATGCTAATGAGCTTTGTTAGAGTTTATATTGAGTTTCCTCTTGAACACTGCTTCACAGAAGACCACTCTTTTGTCCTGTAATCAAAGGACAGCCCCACTACTATGAAAACCACTTCATGAAAGGATTTGTCTCACTTTTTATCTCCTTTGGAGTGGGTTGCAGGTTCTAAGAGAACCCAGATTTCCTGACATCAGTGCATTTCATCCCGCATGCTGAATGCTGTGCATTTCTGCTAGAGACAGCAAAGCAGTGGCCTAGGTTTTGCAGGATGCCTGGAGTCTCCAGCTTTATGTCAGGCGCAGGCAGCAGATGTCCTGTCTTTCAGACTGCAAGGAAGAGCTGCAGCATTTTCCTTTTTTAATGTTGCATATAGACATGCAAAGGCTTAGAATCACTTGCTTGGGGCTGAAGGAGGTATGAATGCATGTGCGAACATTACATTAAGTGCTGAATTTTCAAATATGTAGCCGTCAGAGTTTGGGGGGCAAACCAATATACAATATGTACTCAGCTACAAATCAGCAATAGTAGGTGTTATGAATGTGCAGGTGATTCAAAGCAAATTTACACTAGAATACACCTCTGTTAATTCTTCCTTTTTTTTTTCAGATGCCCTTTGCCTCTGCTTTTGATTTTTTATAGGTTCTCTGCAAGCTTATTTCTGAAAAAGTGCTTTTAAAGTAGCATAGGTTATCTGCAGTCTGCTCTGTGTAGCTGTCCTACTGTGTGTTGTCACATAACATCTGCTAGATCTTGCTTGGGCTTTTGAGGATTTGCATTAGGGTTTCCTTTGCACAGTGCAGCAAACTCTGTGGGAGTTGAGTGTGCTGTGTTTAGAGACCTGAGTCTTTAACTATATAAAAAAAAAAACAACAGTGTTTCCTGTCTGTCACTTGTTTGTGTGACTGCAGCAATTTCAGCTTGGATAGGTTTGAGCAAGCTGGGAGTTACTGCTGTCAGAACAGCAGCTCTGAAGGCTTGAAAATATAAGCGCCAGCCAGTGAAACAAACATCTGTGATGTGCACTGTGGGTCCAAGCATGAAGGTACAAAGCCAGAGAGAAAGCAATGGCCACCTGGTAGATATTTTCAGGTGACTGACATATTGCTGTTTGTATAGCAGTTTTTAATCAAAAGAAACTAACAGTGATTTGAAGACCATTTCTTTCCAGTCCCCCCGTGTACATCTTGAGGCATTTGCTAGGGGATAAACCTTTGTAATTCCACAATTCCTCACCCATGCTGCCTACAATTCTTTGTCCCCTTGAATGTTTAAATGTAGTACTTCCATTGCTTGATGTATCACTATGTTAATTTTTTACCTGCACAAATGTAGTATCTGGTATCAGTAATTTTTTCCCCACGGTTACATAAATTTATTGCATGTGAAAACATAGTACAGTCATACTGTGTACCTATCATTTAGCTCACTGATCTTTTTACAGTCAGTATATTTTACTTAATGTAACCTATTTGTAACCCCCTTTATTTATTGGTTTCAAGTATGATACTTTGAAATTGATGGATTTTATAAAGCCATGTTTCATTTTGTGATGGCAGCAGTTTTCTTCTCCAGTTATTACACTGGAAATAGATGAACAAAAGCTGATATTTTAAAAAGAAAAGTTGTTACGACAGGAGCCTGCAGACCAGGCTCTAAGGTGGAAAATAATGACAGGTATAATGTGGCTTCTTTGCACTTTCTTAATGATTTGTGCTTTGTGTTAAAAATTCCCTGGGAAATAAACAGTAGGCACCACAGCAGCAACAGCTTAAAAAATGCCCTTGTGAATAACAGTTTCCTGAATGGGTGAACAACCCATGTGGGGCCATGTGAAGTCAGAAGAAATCCATCTCTGCAGAGTGGCTCAAGCAAATGCAGCACGTTGCATGCTTTGTGCTTCTGTAGTCTGAGTTATAAAGGGAATTGCCAAAGTCAAAGTCTGCCCCTGTAGAAGATGACATTATAGTCAAGCTGCAGAAGAGCAGTAGTGTTAGGAAGAGAGCAGAGAACTCAATGCTATGTTCCAGCATTTCGTATAACTGTGAGTGCAGCTACAATCAAAAGAAGATGGCACAACTCAGCATCATCCCAGTAGGCAGATCTGCCTGTAAATCGCTTACCTGAAAAGGAGTCTTACATGATGAGTCTCTTAGGACCAAGCTCATTGGCAGGTATTGGCATTGTTAATGGCATACAAATATCTAAAACTGCACCTGGAGCACAATCATAGTTCCTAGAAAATAGATGTGTTGCCTTAACTTTCCTTTTAAAGAGAGACCTGTGCAGCTTCACTTGTGAGAGGAGGAACAGAGGGAGCACCGTGTAAGCCTTCCACCTTGAAGTCATCTGTGGGTCCTACTCTGCTTTTCTGTCCCTCTCAGAAGAGGTGGTGACAAATACATCATCATGTTAAGCAGCAGTGATTTTGAAACTTGCAGGGGGTGGACATTATGTGTCAGACATTCTGTGAGCTGCCATTGAAGTGATCTCCATGATAAGGAGACTGATCAGTGTGTGTGACGCTAGAATGCCAAGGGCTTTTCTCTGTAAGATGTTTTGTAGGCTATCAGCATCTGAGATCCTCTAATTGGTGAGGGTTGTACAGTTGCAGAGAAAGAAGAGAGCTACAGAAGGGGCTGTGTGTACATATTCAGGTCTGAGATCTCCTGTGTGCCTTCAGGTAATCTAGGCTTCAAATTTGCTTTCCCTTTACCAGTCCTCACTGGAAAGGTTAAATCGACCCAAACCTGCATATGCCACTGTGCATACTGCCATCCCTCTTGAGTTTGGGAGCATAATTCTGGCAGCATTGCTCTAAAAGGCTGAGGCAAAGGCTTTGTCCCATGTATCCAGTGTGGCCTACAAATCCCTGCGAATGCCAAAGGGTGTGAGCTCTCTTTTCTCTGTTTGCAGTTTCTCAACAGATAGAAGGAAGATATGTCTTGCTGCTCTAAAACAAAGCCTTTGTAAGTCTAAGGAAAGAAAAGACAAAAAAGCGACACCACAGCAGTGTATGTGACATGCAGCTTTTATTAAAGGCTCATGATTCTGAGTGGACAAACTCAATTAATTATAAGTGCTTTGGATGTATAAACAAGAGAATTGCTCTCTGTTGTGAAGGCACAGAAGTCTGTTTGCTCTGTTTAGTTAAAGCTTACTGGACCGTCACATAGCATACGATGAGAAGACCTTGCACAGTGCTGTTTTTCAGAGTAACAGCTTCAGGAAAGCTTGTTCATTTGGTAATTACAGAGCAAAGCTATTCACCTCATATTTGTATTTAATAATGTAACAAGTATTTAGTGATAGTTATATACTGTTTAATACCGTTCAGTGTGGCAAAGTAGAGAAGAGTAATGTGAAAGGAATCAAATTTTTGCGAAGCAGATACTGGAGTCCAGGACCAGTGTGCTAAAAGTCTCAGTGTCTGCTGCCCCAGGTCCATGTTGTAACTGCCTCTTGTGCTCAGTAGAGTTGCTAGAGTGCTAAACCCAGGTGCAATTGTCCTTACTCTCGCCACATACGATCAGATGCCTTGCAAATAAAATCAAGTCATCTTGAGGTGAAAGGAGAGGAGCAGACCATTTGTTGGGCTTTTTGCTTCTAACATGTTCCTTGCCTCTATTTCCATTGCCTGGAATACTGGCCTTCATTTTGGTCTTCCAAATTTTGCAAATAATTCTCTCCCAAAATTCTGTGAAAATAGTTCTGCGTTGTGGTAAAACGAGGAAAACCAAAAATGTGAATTGTAATACTTGCTATCACATTCTTGGTAAGTGCAGTGCGTTACCAGTAGCGTTAAGATTACCACAGCATCTTTACTTACTCTTCTTGGTATCTGAGGCCAGTAGCAAGTTTGGAGTTACTAGAACAATTATGAGCTCCTACTTTGATCTCTATTAGCTTTTTGCTGTCTTCTGCTTGCATTGGTGTGTTCACACTGCAACAGAAACGAACAGTCTTTATTGTATGAATACATGCTGTGTAATTCTCTTAGTCGATCAAAGTGAGTTTTTAAATGTGATGATTAGAAGGAGCAGCAACAAACAGCAATGTGCTTAGTGTAGTGGGTGACTAATGGAATTTGACCACTAAGAAGCTTCTTCTCCCAGCATTTTGACTTTTCATTGAGCCAGCTTCTCAAATTGACCATTCCTTGCTTGGTTGTCATGGGAATATTAGGCTAAAAATAACTTCAGATGTAAAAGGAATGCGTGCATGCTGATTCAGTAGTATGATAAATGTATGAAAATAAGAAAAGCAGTCCTTACTGTGATACTGTCAATTACAATGCTAAGCTGCTGTCTCTGCTTTTACACCCATGTGCAGAAGATATTTGCTTGGTAATACTTGTGTTTGTTCTCCAAAGACTTCACTCCAAGACTGCCTGTATAGAAGGATACTGCATGGCAGGTGCTTTATTTGCTTCCATTGCTCCTGATCAGAGTAGATACTGGGAGTTTTAATATTGCATAATATGGCTGCTAAAAGCAAAGAAACTGTTGTTGAAAACCATTCCAACAGCGACTAAAGAAAGCTTAGCACCTAGAAATATGAATAGATGAGGCTCCTGTCTGAAAGAGTATGCTGAGTAGTTACAGAATGGACATAATGTGCAGGAGGAGTAGGGAAATGGTGAGCTCTATAGTGCTTTAGTTTTGGCATGCACACACCTTCAAAAGTGGCTCTTGGGAAAAAATGTGAACAACTGACTCGAGGCAATGCTGCTCTGTTTCTAACATGAAATTCAGTTATGCTTATCAGATGTGATCAAAGACTAACCCAAGAAATGCTGTAGCAAGTGCCTTAAATTAAAACTGTCTTTGGTGTAAATACAAAAGTGAGTCCTCCCGAGGTCTGAGTCTCTATGAGTCTGTCCTTAGCTGGGTTTGGAGTTGAGAGGTGTCCTTTCTCATGCTCTTTTCTCCCTTCACAGAGCAGGCATAGAGTAAAGCTGTGGCTTATACCTTCTAAACACTAATAATTGATCAGAAGGTTGATGTAATTTTCCACTTCTGTTAATCAGCAGCAATGCCTCCTCCACTCATACTTGAAGATCAAGGGGAATAAAAACTTGTTGTGGTATAGAGAGCTGTGTTTGAGGCACTTGGCTTCCTAGGGCTATCTCTGAAGTTCATAAATTATCTCTTGCTCAAGGCTCTGCCTGAAGGCATAATGCAGTCATGGTTATTTAATTAAGACCTTAAAATACTGTTGCCCTGATAAAATCAAGGAATTGGTGGTTCCCAGGCTTCTGCTGCAGCTTACAATTAACTTGAGGCAGACGTAATACCTGGAAGCCTAAAGGATGTCATCGTGCCCCCGGGACAGGCAGGAGGGACTTGTTCATCTAGGACAACTCAGTGGCTGTAAACAGCAATAGGGAAAGGAGTCCCAGCTCTGCCCATTCATCCTCTTTGATGGATCATGCCTCTACGTGCTGTTTTTGAAAGCTTGTTCCTGTGTAAGTCTAAACCTTCATAACCAATGAATTCATTTGAGTGGCTGAGCAAAAACGGGGAGTTACTTGGATAGACAGGTGAAATAGGGAGAGTAGATTATGTGGTCACAATGTGCTGAAGTGAGAACAGTGACAGCAAAAACTCTGTAGATGTACTAATTAATTTTGATAAGAAAATCATTGAGTCAATTGTAACCAAGGTGGCAAGCAGTTTTAAAATATAAATGTTATTTTAGAACTTAAGCTGATATAACTGCTGCATTTCGAAAGCTGTTTTGTGTAATCTCAGTCATAAATAGGTAACCATGTATTTTATTTTGCCTGCAGTTAGTACTTTAAGATCTTGGTTTCTAGTTATTATGGACTCAACTACCACTCAGATAAAAATGCTTTGAGGATTGCAAGTTTTTCTCGAATATGTTGCTCACTTGCAAATGCTGATGGTGAACAACTTGCAGTTAAGCTGATTTACATAAAAACATTGTATGCCTGTAGGCTCCAGAATTTCATTAAAGTCTCAGTGTTAGTGCAGCTCATAAAATCTGCTGTTTGCAAACGTCCCTCTGAAATAGCTTTTCTCTCCCTGGATGAAATGCAGGTAACTTGTTACGGCCCAGCTCATTCACTCAGGTTGGTGCCTATCAGTCCTTTCCTTACACCAGTCCACCAAAGGCAGAGCAGATAATCTTAGCACTGCTGGGTTTATCTGTAAATAATATAATATAATCTGTGCATAACAATAATATAAAATTCTGGGCTGGGTCCTTCTGTCTTTATGAATATGGAGCAAATTGTTTGTTGGTTGCAATGGGATGAGAGATGACATATGACTCTACCGGGAATGGTAAAGCTGTGTCCTTTTTTATGCATTTTTTTTCCTCTTGATCTCATATTTCAAGAAGGATTTTAGGAAGAAATGATAATCTTTAAGAATGTGAGCAGCCTGAGCAAGCCAGATTTCAATCCAAAACTGTGCCATGCAGTAAAACTTGTGAAGTTAGTGATGGTCTGAGAATATGCACCTGTGCAAACCTCAGATTCTTTTCCTAGCTGTACAAAGGCTAGAACACCTTTTTAGTAAAAGCATTCTGCATCTTCAGCTGCTGTGACTTAGCAGTGCCATTCTGCCACTTACCTTTCCTGTGACAGGGAGCTGAGGAAGCTTTGCCTTGCTCTGCCCTGCCTTGACTTCAGTAGTTGCTCTGAATGCCAGCCTGAGCAGGACTTTGGTGGCACTTGATCATGATGAAGTAGGCTTCCACAAGGGCTGCTGGATGGCTGTAGAATTCTAATGCATTCTAACCTCTTTCCACCCAGACAGTATGTGAGCCAGCCAACTGACAGTAAATCCCATTGCCAGTTCCCTGTGAAACTGCTCTGCTACCTGCTCTCTCAAGCTCCTGCTCCATTCGAGCCTATGATCACTAAAAAGCAGAGTTTTATTTTCCTTGCTTCCCAAACCTGATTTGTCCTGATTCCTTCTTTCCCACCCACACTCCTAGTCCTCCCTGCTACCTTCATCTCTTCCTTCAATGCAGCCACTTCTGCAGTGAGTTTGTGTTTTCCTCATGTGTAGTACTCGGCACAGCAAGATTCTTCATACATACTCAGCAAGATTCTTCCTGCATGCAGGAGAGACACCCAGATAGAGCACAGCCAGAAAGAACTTAGATCTGCATTGCAGAAAAAGTGCCTTAGCATCAGTCTGCAACATATTCAGCACAGAAAAGATTTGCTGGGCATTTAGGTTGTGAAGCCAAAGATGTCTCAAACCAAATTTTTTGGAGAGGCTGTTTTTTTGGAGAGGTTATTGATCTCTAATGTAGCTTTATATAATACTGAAAGATAAATGCTCAGTAAACTCATTACTGCACCAAATTAATATGGGGAGTGAAAAGAAAGATAATCAGAAATCTTTAATGAGTAAAAATAACCTTAACCTCACTGCTGCAAATTTCTGCATGAAATTTTCTTGGCGTGCATCTCTGTATATCTGAGGCAGATATCCAGCATGCTAAATTTACATGTATGCATATTTGATAAACATACAGGCACCTGAAGACATGGCTTATAATGGAACATGTCAACCAACTTCAGTAATTAGCAAAGCTATGAGCCCTGCTTATGCAAAGAAATGTATGCAAGTGCTGGCAATGGATGTACAGACACGCATCTAGTCCAGCCACTAGCATTTTTTATTAGTGAGTCTTGCCAAAAAGGCAGTTTTTATGAGTCAAGTACATAAGCAATATTCTACTGAAATGAGATTTATGCGCTCTTCACAAAACCACTTTGTTATATTTCTCCTGCAATAGGAACTCCTGGTTACCTCTGTGTTCCTATGGCATGATGAGAGGCAGGTAGTAAAAATGGCATGGCTTTACTGTCTCGTGCTTTGGAGTCTGCACCTGAAAAATTACTGAGTACCAGCAGTTAATCACAGACTTGTATCTCTTCATGTGAACTGCATAGTAATAGGGGCAGATTGTACATGGCTGGATGGAAAATCAATGTAGCGTGGAGCCTGCAACTCTGGAGGCACAAACAAGGGAAGCTGGGGCAGAAGACACTGTGCCACTGACTGTGAGGAATTTCTTGTTACCCATTAGGTACTGTAGAGTACTGATTTACGGTGTGACTGGTTCTTGGAGGCAGGCAGCTGCTAAGTGGAATTGTCAAGCAGAGGAAACAGAAGTGAAACTCAGTAATAGAGAGTACCTACAGATCGCAAATAACAAAACAAAGAGTTAGTGACAAATATATGATAATCAGCTTTCTTGCTACAAGCCGTGAATGTGCATTCTTGTGAAGAAAAAAGTCTGTGACAAAACCAAGAAGGAAAACTCGGAAGATGAAATAAAATTTAGCTAATCTGATCTGGTTTTCAAATATTTCTGTTACTACTCAAGTAATACATCTTGCATTGTTGCAGAATTAAGGATATTCAAATGTTCTATCTCTGCATTGCTTCACCTCGGTAAGTTTGGATATTTTGGCTGAAATTTGATCTTGATAAGTTTTCTGGGGTTATACTACTTGATTTTCAGATCTTATGGTTTCCTTGCAGGTATTTTTACCTGAAATTGTCAGCGTGTACTGGTTAAACTTACCTGCAGATACCTTTTTCTTTCCTGAGCACTACAATAATCTTCAAGTTGAGATTTTAAAATCTGGTATCTTGCAGTTCTTGAAAAAAAAAAGAAAGTACTGTGGGAGTCTGTGTTCAAATGTGCTTGTGCACATGTCTGCTTTAGACCAGGACAGGAAAAAAGTTGTCGGAAAATTGGAAAAAATTCTGCAGCTTGGGATTAAGGAAAATACAAACATGAGAGAAATTAACTTTTTACAAGGGTAGACAGTGATAGGACAAGAGAGAATGGTTTAAAACGAAAAGAAGGGAGATTTAGATTGGATGTCAGGTAGACGTTTTTTACTGAGAGAGTGGTGAGGTGCTGGAACAGGCTGCCCAGACAGGTTGTGGATGCCCCGTTCCTGGAGGTGTTCAAGGCCGGGCTGGATGGAGCTCTGGGCAACCTGATGTTTACTAGTTCTTGTGATAGGCAACCTTGCATGTGGCAGGAGGATTGGAATTTGATGATCCTTGAGGTCCCTTCCAACCCAAGCCATTCTATGATTCTATGTGATTCATGTTTAGGCCTTGCTGGGTTTAAAACTGTTGGTGTCTAAACCAAACACTGAGGGACTTTACAGAATCCCATAGGAGGTTCTACTACTAAACACCTACTGTGAACAGCTTCGAGCTTAAGGAAATAGAAGCGGAACAGCCTGAAGGCATTAGTGTCACTATCATGTATCGGACAGACAGTTCCTGGAATGGGCAGACTTTCTGATATAGGATGAGGAATAAGCAGTTGTGGAAGCGCATTTCCCAAGCAAGTTGTTTGCATGGAGCAACAACAGGCACATCTGGCAGAAGTTAGCAATGAGGAGTATTGATGCTGCAGGTACAAAGAACCTGCTCTTGAGCTCTGGGTTTCAGGTAGCTACTGATGTGCCTCTAATGGCTGTTTTGACTTCCCATTGTAATTCCTTCTTCTTTTCATTTCCATCTGCCACTCTTAGCTTCCCTGTTGCATTCAGTCCCAGTTCTGCAGAGACTCCGTAACTCCCATTCTTTGCTTTGGAGACTGCTGTGGCCCACTGTAATGAAAGACGGTCTCTGAGTGATCTGATTACAATATCATCCATTTATTTACTTTCCTTCTGGATCTTTTTGGAGGAAATCTTTGTGAATCCTTATGTCTCATAAGTTAATTGCTCCCTCCCTCTCTGATGCGATTTGCTCAGTTCCCACGCACAACCCTGGGCAGCTACCTTTTCATTACTGAATTTTGACACCTCTCATTTTTCATGTACAAAGTTTGGCCAAAGGAGCAACAACAGCTCTTTTAGTAATAGATGGAACTGATCGTAAAAGACACAAAATTTTGAAGACTGACGTTGCGTCCCTGACAGACGTGCTCAGAAATTCTTAGTTAATGCCAACAAAAAGAGCCACGGGAGGAAATTACAACCAGATTGTGGAAGTGCCTCAAGTAACACACACTCCTATCAAACACAAACTGATAAAGCATGTTGATGCCTCCTGCCTCCCCAAAGAATTAATTTGATTTATTTGATAATAAATTAATTTGAACCCAAAGGGTTCAAATATTCCTTAAAACACCAATTAGGATATGGGGGATTTTTTAGATGGATTTTTTATGTGTGTTTTGGAGGAGGTTTTTTTGTTTTTTCCTTTTCTTTTTTTTTTTTTTTTCATGTAAATGTGTGTTGGGTTTTTTGTTTTTTTTTTTTTTCAGTATAACAAGGGAAACTGCTTCATCTTGGCAGTGCTTCTTGTTATATGTGAGAGACTTAAGTCAGTGTTTAGTGCAAGTTAAGCCCTAGTGAGGAACAGAGAGTCATAAATATATATATGTGAATTTTGAAAAACAGAAGAGATTTAGGCCAGTTTTGAGAACGGTAGAGCATTGGAGGAATTGAACTGCCTTAACGCATATCACACGAACCAACAGGAATAATACTGACAGGAAACAAGAATGGGTGGACGATGGGCGCTAGTAAACCTGTTAGAAGCCTTCAACCTTCAGTATCTCCATCTGAAGTTCATTAAGAGCCCCTACTAGCTTTTATCTCCTCTTGCTTCAGTTTAATAGCTAGTGCATTGTTTCCAACTGCTGGATGATACTGACAGCAGCATAGAATATAGCTCAGAAGAGTAATGTTCAGCTGGTAATTAATTTTGTTGTTAATTCACAAAACTGATTTGGTAACTGAGATAATTCAGGCCTTCCATAGAGAAATAATTTTCTGCAGACCGGATATTTTTCCTGAGAGGGGAGAGGAGAGTCGATGGCAGAGGAGTCCTCTGGCACAACTCAGACTGGTCAAAGCTGTGCTGTGAACAAGAAGCTGTGATCTCCGTAGTGTCTGGGCTAAGCTATGACGTGGCTCATCCCCAGGAGCACCCACCTATGGAAGGCTGCTGCCTGTAGAATGCAAGGAGCGAAACAGAACCATGTCTTCTTCTGTGGGGTTCATGTCTCTGTCTTGGTGGCCTTGATTTTGGGCAGCTGTGTTTTCTGCACCCATGAGAGTTACATGTGGACCTGAGCATGCAGCTGGGGACTGTTTTATTTATGTAATGGAGATACCAAGCCTGGTGTATAGGAAATTCCTGACTGTTTTGTTCTTGGCAAGTAGTTTGGTAATTATCACAAGCATTTCTGAGTGTCTTTAAATATCTCATCACTTGGAAGTTTTGCCAGTCTAAATGCCATTTATGCTAATTGAGAGGGGAATCTAACTTCGTTACTTCATGATTTTAACATAATAACTTCATTACCCGATCCAGTGAGCTACTATTCATAATTACTGATATGAAAATAACAATGGCACATCTTTATTTATACTGGAACTAACCAGACAACACCACTGCACCTTGCAGTGTAGCATGTGTAGAACAACAGGACAGAGTTAAACGATCGTCTTTGTTCCAGAGCAAGCTCATCTACAAGACTACAGTGCAAACAGCCTTACTTATAGCTTATCATGTTCTAATGCCAATGTTGGATAATATTCATGTTAATTTAGATCACTGCCTTGCCTGTGTTTCAGATGCTTTCTAATCATCTGCAGGGGTACCAGGCCAGTGAATGTCTGTGTTTATTTTGCAAGTGTATCCTTCTGAGGTGATTCAGAGGTACAAGAAAAATCTTCATGTGGATTAAAATGTTAGGACACCACTGAAGTGAAAATGGAGGCACCAATCACGTTATTAGGAAAAAATGGCTCCCAGCAAAACAAAAAAAAAACAAAAAAAAAACAAACAAACCCCAAAAAGTTAAGGTGACATTTTTGTGCATAAAGATGTCATTTGTAATTTTGCAAGATATACTTGTTAAAATTTTATAAAGAAGCCAAAAAGAATAGCTTGGAATACAGTAAGAATAGCCATTTTTGTAATGTTTTCAATTTGAAACCGATCTGGGAAAAAGTCCAAAAAAAATTGGAAAGAAAGAAAACACTGTTCCCTTGATGCTTCCAGAGCAATTTCTCAACCTTAGGTATCTCCATAAGACTTTCATTCAAGCTGGCCCTTGTCACAATTGTTAACCACTGTGACAATTGTTGCCTGATGAGTAACTCCTCCTCTGCCCCATTTTGAATTGGACACGAACCTTGCATCTCTCTAGGCTGCTTTCTTTCTATTTTTCAGCTGTACTTGGATGAATTGATTGAAAATTAAATTATCAATTATAATTGTGTGAAACTCAGAAGAAAGGAACCTTCAATACACACAGAGGTTCTTTCTAAATGCATATTCAGTTATCTTAGTAAACCTTTGTCCTTGAAAGTAATATCAAAATCCAGAATGCCTACAGAAAAATAAATTCAGTCCTTCTGCTCTCACACTGTAGTACTTTTCATTTAATTATATAGGTAATTTTAAACCCTAGTGTCCCCGTGTACATGGTAACTGGTTTCCTACTTGTCAACCTTCAGTGAAGTTTCTTGCTGTGAGGTCTGAACATTTTCATAAAGTCTACTACCGGAAGTTATATTTTATTAACTGCATGAGTTAACTAAAAAAAAAAAAAAAAAGTTTATCTGTATTTTAGTTCCCATTGTTCCACACAGGCTGTAGCTAAAAATCTCCAGGGGAGACGAAAATTAAGATTTGAATAATTGGTGAGAATTGTGTATTTTAGCTATTGTGTTATCATCAACTTTTTCTGTCTGCTCAGTGAATAAAGGGTTTAGCTGCAGAGCTGTTCAAAGTTCCGTAAAGAAAATTGCAACATGAGAATTCAATCAGGACTTGCAGTTTTTCAATTCCACCACCTCATCTAGCTTTTTTGCTGCAAAAGGAAACAACTGCTGCTCCTAGGTGCCACCAACGTATCACTTGGCTCAGCTCTGCTATCAGCTGCACTTCTGTTTCTTTAACCGGGGGTCACGGATGATACCAGGAGGTCTTTATCCATCAGAGCTGCAAAAAATGTCCGGTTAAAGCTACTGCTCCCCTGGGTGCAGCTGTGCACATGGTCACCTGAAGTGGTTCTCTAGAATTTGCAGAACTTCCTTCAAGTCATGGTCAAACCCCAGGATGGGCCTTGGATCCTTGTGTGGAGGGGCTGTGGAGTTCTGCATCCTGTTCTGCTTTTTTCGTGAAGTGCTGCAAAATAAACAGGCTGAACAGGCATCTGTCTGTAGTGGCAGATGCATGTATGAATTCAGTGGGGGAGCAGAAATGTCTGTCTGGTTGTCCTGGGCTGTGGGTTTGGAAAATTCGGTGGCATATGCACTGTAGTGGCTCTCTGGTTGAGTCACAGAGGTTGGAAGGGACCTCTGGAAATCATGTAATACAACTCGCCTTCTAAAGTGGGTTCCCTACAGTAGGTTGCACAGGAAAATGTTCACATAGGTTTTGACTGTCTCCAGAGAAGGAGACTTCACAGTTTCTCTGGGCAGTTCCAGTGCTTTGTCACTCTCACAGTAAATAATTTTTTCCTCATGTTCATATGGAACTTCCTGTGTTCAGTTATTTTTTGGATCTACCTGAAACAGTCACAGCAATGTAATCTGTGGTCAGGGCCCCCGCTGTTCACCTTGCATAATCGTTTCTCACACCAATGTGACTTGTCTATTAAAACACTGGCATTCCTTTATCATTTTCTTATGTAGAGAACATAATTACAGTGAGCTTTGTTGGCATTCCATGGACAGTTGTGTCCAGGAGAACCTGATAATGAAAAGCACCTTCAGATGCATAAGGGTGGCCACAAAGATGATCAGAGGGCTGGAGCACCTCTTCTACAAATAAAGGCCAAGGGAACTCAGCTTATCCAGCTTGGAGAAGGGAAGGCTCTTGGAAGACTTCATTGTGGCCTTCCAGTACTTGGAGCTTAAAATCATGAGAGACAGACTTTCCATATGGGCAGATAGTAATAACACAGTAGAGGGAAGACTGAGATTAGATTTAGTGGCAATTTTTTTGTTCAGAGGGTAGTGAGGCACAGGAACAGGTTGCCCAGAAAAGCTGCGGGTGCTCCATTGCTGGAGGCATTCAAGGCCAAGTTGGAGGGGATCCTGCGCAAGCTGATCTAGTTGCTGGCAACTGAGCAATCTCATTGCTCTGCCCATAGCAGAGAGGTTGGAACTGGATGGTCCTTAAGGGCTCTTCCAACCCAAGCTACTCTGTGATTCTATGCATTGTGTAGCTGCTGAAGGTTTCCATTTCCCCCCGTTCAAACTGCAAGATGTTAATGCTGTGTTCTTTAAACAGGCATCTTTCAGATGCCACATTTGTATCTGTTACATACCTGCTGTGTTCTCATTGTGTGTGGGTTCATAGAAACCCAGTTCACATCCTAGTTTGCTCTGAAGGAAAATTCAAGTCTTTAGGCAGATAGGAAGCCAGGATTGCTTTGGCAGGTCACTCAGTCCAGAGGAGTTAGGGGCTTGGATTAGGAGAATCCTAGAAAGTGATATTTATTGATAGTTAGGGTCTAACAGAGAACCTGGCTGAAAATACCCTTCCTGAACAACAAGGTGATTTCACTTCTTCTGTGCCTTGATACAGTTACTGAAAAGGATTTTACTTGATGTATTTGTCTGACTATTTGGCAAAAGCAATGCCATAAGTCCAAGATCATGGTCTTGTTTGTGTTTCTCACCTAATCCACATATTTCTAGATCAGTGGAAATACAATTAAGGTGAGGTCTTGTGAGGCTACACTGTTTATGAAAAATGTTTTTCTGTAGTAACTATCAGAGCAGATAATCTGTGTAGATATATGTCCTTGCTCTAACCAAGACCAAAACAAATAGACTCGGTGAAACCTGTCAGTGATCAATTATGCAGTCGTGTTGTCTTACGAGGTTTCTCACTTCCTGTGCTCGTGTTTGGTATATCTGAACAGCCAGGATTTCTTTATCCCTACTTTTTTTCTTCCTACCATAGCTAAAGGTTTCTGATCATGCAGTCTGAAGTCTGCCTGTCTTAACAGGTGGTTATGTAGAGATTTAAACTGTTTCAGGTGATAGGAATAGAACTGTAAATGTCACTCTGGTAAAGCAGATCAGAGTCAGGAGGGATGCTGTTGTGCCTACCAGTCAGAGATGAACCACTCACAGTTCAGCCACTTGCCAGCCTTTTGAGCGAACCTGCCTATCTGCTGCAACCAATTGTACAACTTCTGCAATTTTTCTGACCCAAAATAATTATCTTTTTCAGCTGAAACAAAGATATGCTTCAAATACTATCACGGTGTGAGTGGGGCACTACGAGCCACAACTCCAAGCGTCACGGTGAAAAACAACGCAGCTCCCGTAAGTTATGCTAGCCTTTTATTTGTTTCTCTTTATCTTCCCTATTAGCACTATTCTGTGCTTTGCTTTCCTTGCCAATTTTATGTAGTAATGTATGAAAATAAAAGAGAGTATTTGCTTCTTAAGTGCACCGTGAAACAGAGGAATGAGTATTCTTTCAGTTTAAATGTGTATTTATAAGCCAAAAGAACAGAGACTCTGCTCTCAAACTGTCACAGATAACCTCTGTGATCTGGGGTCAGTCCCATATCCTAGCTTTTTGTTGTCTTCTGTCTGCTGAGTGCTGTGAGACTTGATTAAAACCTCCAATGGATTATAAATTCTTGGACTGTAAGAACAATAAATGCTGAGAAAAAAAAGTGCAATTTTCTTAGGTGCATTTTACAAAACCATGGCATGAACGTTTTCACGGCACTTCCTCTGAGCCAGCATCAGTGACAAGAAGTGAGCATTCAGACCCTGATCTACTGAAGTGCTGGAGATCATTTTTGACAGGCCGAGGCTTCACTGTGAGCAATTTTGATTTGCTGGAGCTTAGCAAAGCTCTGTAGCTCACTTGGCTCTAAGAAGCTACATACCTTGTCTTGTGTTTGAAAATTCGGTGGCCTTGAGAGTGAGCATTTTTCAGAAGAGAGACTTGCTGACCACCAGAGATTATCTGGCCTTGTTGACAGACTTTCACTGCCTGCCAGACTCATCTTTGCAGAGACCTGACTGAGCTAAGGAATTTTAGTCCAACTAGCATTAGAGAAGGATGGGTCTTGATGTTGTTTACTCTGGAAGCTGAGCTAAGGAAAGGTCAATCTTACACATAGTTTCCGTGAACATTCCTGAAGCTTAACTTTTAAAAGTTCAGGGGGGGGGGGGTTCTGTTGTTGGTTGGTTGGTATGGATTTATTTGGTGTTGGGTTGTGTTTTTTTTGAAATGGTCCCAAGTTGATAACCCTAGAAATACCAAAAAGTCTTACTTGCTATAAGTTGACTGTCTGATTGCATCTGGGTCGGGAAGGATTACATTTTTTCTCCCTTGATGCAGGTAGAGACTTTTTGTTGTTTACTTTCTTCTGATGCAAACAACAGCTGGAAACCAGATGCTGGGTAGGGGTTGATGTGTCCAGTACTAATGAAAGGCATTCGTGTATTGGTACTCATTTCTCACATGCTCAGAATGAGTCCATTCACCATTTCTGGATCCTGGAGAATTCCTTTCAGCTGTCTACAGAGGAACAACATGACATGCCCTTGGACATCATCTTTTCTGTGGGATGTGAAAAGTAATTTAGCTTGTGGCACGCAGTGTTTTATTAACTCAGGTCTTGCCATTTATTTTCTGATTGCCATCATTTTATGGGTGACCATCTACGTGACTGATTCAGTCCCAGTCTTCTCTGAAACCCAGCCAACCAAACAAGGCAGTAAATACCAGTAGGCTGAGAGATTAGGATATTTATTTTTCATTATTCACATCTGTTTCTTGGACGTGAGTTTGAACCATGTAAGTAAATTTGTTAGGTTTAGTGTGGAAGAGTTAGTGTTTCTTTATTAACTATTGGCAGTTTGTTTAAGTTAATAGAAGAATGTCAGATGATCTGCACTTCGTGCTAAGCAGACATGTAATCTCCCCAACTTCTTCAGTTGAGGTCTTTGGTCATGAATATGCAATAAAATGAAACATCACTCACTTTCAGCTGAAGAGGGTTTGTGTTACAAAGTGTTCTATGTGAAGGTCAAACCATTGTCCTTGGGAGTAGCATTCTCTTCACATCTTCCTCTGATTTTTCCTGCCCTTCTGGGTTGCAGGCTATTCTGTCTTTGTCAGATCAAAGAGGCCAGCAATGTTGCAGATGCATCGTTGCTTTCTCTGTTATTTTCTCTTCATTGTTTGCTGTATGACATAAATATTTGGTGCATTGTAAGGCAAATACGAAGCAGTGAAAACAAAAAGAAGAAAGGAACAGCAACCGAGATTATGCAATATTAACCTGGGTGACCCTGCTCTATGAAAAATTCAAGCCACAGATGTGACTGTATGACCGTAGAGAAAATAATGGGCTGATTCTTGCATGTGTGAAGGCTTTCAGCTAAGTATCACCCTTCAGACTCTGGTCCCAGCTGACACCATCAGACGACTTTCCTCATCTGGCTCTCTACAGTGCATGTGCAGCCCTCATTACTAAAGTATTTGGAAGTTTGACAGCATTCTGCACCATTGGAAAATGCTTTTATCCTAACTGAATAGATGAAGAGAAGAAGGGATTTGCTCAGCCCCATCCTTTTTCTGGGCTTTGATGTGTCTCTGCACAGGCTGACCCTGGGACTGAAACACTGGTCATTATACATAGAAATGTAACTACATATAGGCACTCACCTTTGACTACGATTTCGCAAATAGCAGAGGTTAAAGAAATCACAAAATAACCTGCTCTATCTGTTTTAAAACATATTTTTTCCAAATAACAGCTTGGGGAAATTATCAGAAAGTTCTTTTCCTAAAGAAGTAGCAGCTCTTCTGGTTTGTACTTTGCTATGCTCATTCACCATGCACTAGAGAGCACAGCTTCCCTTATCCCTGTCACTGAGCCCCTCCCCATCCTTTTGCAGTCACTCTGCAAGAAAGTATACTGAAGGGCAGCCAATTCTCTTCTGTTTCTTGAATTGATAAGCTAAGCACGGCTGAGCAGTGAGTGATAGATTGCTTGTTTCTCCTGTTCCTCGGTGTGATCAGTGAGATCTGACATCCTGGGCTCTCCGTGATCAAACTGGATGCATCGCATCCCTCAGTTGCTTTCACTGCTCCAGTGGTTCTGAGCACTGCCCCGGGGTCCCACGCACGGCATTTCTCACAGCACCAGCTGAAGCTCTGCTCCTCAAGCTGGCGAGGCCTGGCTGCAGAGCAGGGACTCTTCAGATCCTGGAACAGGTTCTTACACGTATTTTCAGCTCAAAGAGGGCATCCTCTGGGCTGCACCTGGAAATTTGCCCTCTGCAATCAGCATGAGTTTTAGTGGTGATTGTGGGACTTTAGTGTTTTGTCAGAAATAATAGCTTAGCAGGGAGAGAATCTCAGCAGAGATCTTTTTGTGGGTGTAGGCACTGATGTTTTTTTTAAAGCTCGTTACCTAGAAGGAGGGAAGTTTTACCAACGTAGAAATGGCGTCACAAATTCACCCTGAAGCTCAGCTTTCACTAGAGGGGCAGAGGGAACAAGGCTTTGTATGCTTGACAGAAACAAACCTCATTTGGCACAGCTTGGGAAAAAGATCAGAAACAGGTGTCCTGAGGGAGGCAGCATGTAGGAACAGGTGACCTTCTGGGAACAGCACTTTCCCTGAGACCACAGACCCACCTGCAGTGCAGCCACCCAGGCGGGTTCTGCTTGAGGCTGCAGGTGCAAGGCACCTACCTTGATTTGGGCAGTAGCTGGCAGGGTGGCCACTCGGTGTGCATCCAGTCCTGCCAGTGAGCCTTGCAGGCAGAACAACCAGCAGGATCCTAACACCGTGATTTAAAAGCATTGCCACATCAGAAAATCCCACGTTGTCTGTCAGTGCTTTGTTGCAACTGAAAAGACAAAAGAAGTTGGAAACAGTCAGGCCAGGGGCTAGAAGTGGTTGCCATTCTTGTTCGTATGATACTGAGACAATATTTAACAGGCAGTTAAAAGGAAACTTGCTTCCAAAGGGGGGAAAAAAAAAGTTGCTGTTAGCTGGATATCTTTGTATAGTGAGACAGTGCTTTAGGCTGAGTAGCGTCTCACCTTTCTTATATTATGGATGTTCTGCTCCATTTGAATTTATCTCCTTACACTCTATCCCAGTTATTAGAGCTGCTCGCCTGCTGATTAGGATGCCCTGCAGTTCATTTGTCAGTGAAAAGTCCTGTCACATTTTATCACTTATGAATCATCAAGCTTGAATATCTGGGAACCAAGAGCTGTATGCTTTGACCAATTCTGACATGGTGAAAGCTAAATGTGAATTTAGGACAATACAAAGGCCTGGGGGTGATAGCAGTAAATGGAGCACCTGTAATCATGGCAGAAAGGAACAACCTGGATGGGTGACATCCATAAAGCAGGTTTGTACATGGTAGTTTGTACTTGTAAAGCGTAAGCATTACTATGGTATAGGTGAGCAAAACAGCTTCCTTAGTAGAAAAGAACATTGTTCTGGCATCTGGAACATTCCTGTGTTTACTTCTCTTCTGTTACTTACAATGTCTCCTTTAATTCATCTTTACATCAGATATTGTTGTAGAAAAATAATACAAATTACAGCAATTAATTCTAGCAATAGGAAAGATTCATCTTGCTAGGGGGGAATCTGAGGCTATGGAAATGATTTAACCCGAGCACAGCTCTTCTGGTGTAAAATAAAGCAGGCACAAGAACGGTGCGTTGAATGAAAAGAACAATCTTTTCCCCTAAGAGTCTATCACCTAAAAAGATAAATAGGAGACATCACAATTAAAAGACAGTAAGTGCAGAATTGATGTTTTAGCCTCAGGACAAATGTCTTTGTGAAATTGGAAATGCTCACTAGCTGTATTAGACGCAAATAATCACAGTTGATCAAATCTCTGGAGCTTTCATGCCACCGTTTTTGTCTCATAGATCATGATGGCTCTCGTCAAATGCACTTAGCATCATAGGGAAAGCTTTGTAAATTGCAGCTAATAATTGGGAGAGACCTTCTCTGTGTTGTATTTATGTGGAAACGCTGCCTCAGCTGGGTTTCCCACAGCAGGAATCACTGCTTGATAAGCTGCTGCCATTTGTTGGTGGCTGATCATTCCCGAGGACTTCCTGCTGTAAATGTTTGCATTATGTGCTGCCATGTTAGAGCATGGGCTGCCAAGAAGTGATTGATAATGAAGTGTTCTGCCTTGTTTTCATGGATGTGTTGCAAGCTGAGATTTTATAATAGTTTGCATGTATGAGCAGCCACCTCTCTCTTCTTTCTGGAGACTGGATTTAAAATCCCAGCTGTGTGTTCATTTTCACTTCGTTCCTTATTCTGTGACAGGTGAATTTTAAAATCATCTGTGTTTCTGAAGCATCATTACCTCTAATAAGGCCTACAGTTTGATTTTGAGAGTTTAAAAATAATTATACTTTAAGAAACAGAAGAGGTATCAGCAACTTGTAGCAGCTACTGCACTGCTCAGCAGTTACAGTTTATAACCAGAACAAAAGATTATGGAAAACACAAAATCAGGCTGCTGATCTTGTGTTTGAAAATCATAATTCTTTGCAACTAATCAGCAAAGAATGCAAGCTAGGTACGTCTTTAACAAGTGTGAGTGGTGCACCTTGAAAGGCTTATCATTTCTGGGACCAGGAGCATCATTTCTGGAAGTTTTGGGTCTGCTTAGGTGACTCAGTACTTGTTAGAAATGATCAAAAAGTCCTCTTCCATTACCTTGAGTTATGAAGTAGGCAGAGGTACTCCCAGTTGCAGCTGCCTTTGAATGCAAGGTGAGGTGTAGCACTTTATTCAGTCTATCCCTGAATACAACACCTTGATTTCCTGTAAAGGAGATGGAGTCAAGCAGAACTGGAAAATTAAAGGCAAAGCAACAGGGGAAATGATTGGAACTGGCAATACTTGCTCATTTGCAAGGCAGAGTAGATTACAGAAGTGAAAAACAAAGGGCTCTCTGCCAAGGTAGTCTCTTTCCATTGTAAAAGAGGATCTAACAGAATATGTATGCTAAGAAGCAACTACGGTAAGAGAGTACATTATATTGATCCAAGGTGAGTAATGCTGAAAAAAGCAGCTGATCCGTAAACTGTGGGAAGGTTACCTGTGTATGCTTCTGATCTATTGGAAATATCTGCTGATGTTTTTGTTTTCTTCTGATGTTTTTTTATTCAGAGTACTGGCAATGCTGTGCATATTCCTCCCACCTTATGTACTCATACTTTGCCACAGCTGTGGGCTAACATTAAATATGTAATATAGCATGAGAACGTAAGTCTTTGGATTTAAAGGAACAATTAAATTTACAGCAAAATCACTTAAGCAACTTAACAGGAAGCTCTGTGTGTCATTGGTTTTCCATAAATATGCAGGGAGCAACTTGGTCGCTTGTATATCAAATAATTTCATGGTGCCTGGAAGTAGCTGTAATGGCACATGAGAGGTAGCAGTAGCAGAGAGCTGATGGTAAAAAAGAGAGCAAGGAGACAATTAGGAACAGTCCAGAAAGATTTTCATTAGTAGTCTATTGTTGTCAAGACTTCATATTGTAGTACCTACCTAAAGCTGTACTCTAGGATTGGGCACTGGGGCACAGAGCACCAAACAGATATGCTGGCTGTTACATGAGGCAATGGCTCATTAACAGGTGTTTGGAGAACAGATTTTCCATGCAGAATTTGAACTCTAACAAATACAAATAGATTATTTTTAATTTTTATAGAATAAATAGATTATTTTTAATTTTTTATACAGATACAAATAGAATTATTTTTAGTGTGAGAACAACCCTGAACACATTTGTTACCGTTGAAATATGTCATGAATTCATTTTTTCCCTTCTGTTTTGTTTCATTATAAAACCATGGTAGTGTTTTACAGCCTGATTTGGCAATATTCTGCTATGTTCTAGCATACTTAATCACGCGAGCAGCCTTCTAATAGTTGCACAGTTGAGCCCGTAGTTCAGTGTAATTACATTTTTGGTTATGATTTTCTATATCCTAATTAGCACTGATTCAAAGGATTTGAAGGTTAATGACATATCCAAATTATTTCTTATTGCCACCTCAGTAACACAGCCACTTTTTCAGGATCTGGCTACATAAAGACCATTGTATTTATGCTGCAATTACCCTGATGTGGAGTGAGCATAGCATTTCTATGAATTAGTGGAGTCAGAAAGCGTAACCAAGGTGTAATTGTTCTCTAACTGCAGTGTAACTATAGTCACTGCATTATAAATAATAACCTTTCTCTTCCTTTTATTTCCTCTACTCGCAGTTTAAATTGGAATGGTTGTCAAGAGGTTTTTGTTAGATATTAAGAAAACTCATTTGCACTGAGGCCTCTTCTGAGTAGTTTTCAATAATACTGGCTATTATGGTCCTGGTTCAGTAAAGGTGTGGAGCAAATGCTGAAATTCCATTGCTTTTATAGGAAAAGTTTTTTCTTCCAAATCAGCAGTCTTTTGAAACAGGACAGAATAAGTAAGTAGAGTCACTTCAAACTGTGTTTGTATTAGGACACGTTTCAGATATGTCCATAACTAAACAAGTGATAAGCAACGCAGTTCTGTGTGCCTTGTGGCTTTTTTCCTCTTATCTTGACATCTACTTCTTCAGCTCAGTGTGGTTCAAACTGCTATTACCACCAATTTATGTTATCAAAGACTGACACCACTTGTGAGAGAGGTATGTGCTCAGATTTTATTGCCTAACAAGAACAAACTGAGCAGAGGAGGAACAAACAATGATATTATTTGTGAGCATCAGCACTGATTTCCTGAGCAGCAACTGTAAATCGCAACGTGAAAGTTTGTTCTCTTTTATTGTTCTGAAGCAGGAGGAATATCTCTGCACATTTGTATATTTAAAATGTATTCTTTCTAATTTCCTATCTCTTCATATGAAAGATGAGGCATAGCATATTGGATCACCACCAGTGAAGGGTTGAAAATTCAAACTCAAGCACCAAATATAAGCTTAGATTTGGTGCCAAAAATCAGAAGTGATTTGAAAGACAAAAGGAATGGGGCCCAAGATACCCCATGGTGCCTTTTCTGCAGTAAATCATTTGCATTAAGCATGAGTATCTCCGAGGATTCTCCAGAGTATCAAACACTGTGTGCCAGTACAGACAAGGCAGTTCAGGTGCCTGCCCTGTGCAGTGCACTGAAGTATAACAGGAGTGATCAGAAGTGGAAGTTGCAGAGTACCTTGTGCTCATCCTTTAGTCTTCTTTTACCACTGCTAGCATACTTGAGCACCTGGTAATTTTAAAATGTGTTTTATTTGGCACTTCGTGCACTGCCATGGATTTAAACAGGGAAGAGCTTGCTTAAGAGAGCTAGTATCTGTTAAATTATTAAGCAAAATGATCATTTCATTTATTGAGCTTTTTCCTACTGTGCTACTCTGAATGTGACATTGTGCAATCGGAGGAGAGCAGGAGCAGAACAGAAGGCAGGGTTAAAGACACCACTTGCTTATCTGCCATTAAAACATTGTCAACTTCTTTCCTTCTTGTGGACTCTAATTAAGCAGCACTAATTGTGGAGCTTGTGAGCCATCCCTATGTATCACTGGCCATGGCACACTCCTCACTCTGAAGATCAGCTGCACACATTTTGAGCTTCTTGCCTCTCCCTGTTGCCCTTGTTTCCTTGCACACGTTGTTTTTAAAAAAAAAAAAAGCCACTTGGGTGAGCTTAAACCTTACTGAGCATCTGATCCTGTACAAACTTCTACACGTGGAAATAGAGTGGTTTAATTAGCAGACTTACAGTACAGCACAGAGCTGTAATGAAAAGAATTAAAAGCTTGACAGTTGGGGGACTGGAGTGATTTTATTTCAGCAGACCTAGAAGGTCATTACACAAGCCATTTCTTAGTTAATGGGTTCAATACAGTCTGGTGCCTCCTAGCCACTTACTTTCCAGGATCTCTTCTTATGGTCACATAATAGCCATAGTGAATGTCTGCACTGTATTACTTCCTTCTGTAGTTTAGTAAATTATGAAAAGGTCAGTGACTATTCAGCACACTGCACTGGTGTAATCACATCTGTGCTGGTTTGCAGTCGTAGTGTTTTTCTCAGTCCGTGACATCCATGCCTTATAAACACAGTATAAGACTGTTGACATTGGTATGCTTTGATCTTTTAGAGTTTAAAATGAGGGAAAGAAGGAACAGGAGTGCTACAGGGTTGAGTATTCTCCAACATCCAACACCCAGGGCCATGGAAGTTACAGGAATCCTGCAGTACATGGGCACCAGATCCTCTAGGCCAATTTTGGTATGTCTGCAATACTCATTGATGAGTTATAGAACAGAAAGAGCTGTGTTTTGGTTTGCTGTACACCATTACAGGACCACCTGTCCACATCTTAACTTTACTGGCCATGATGTGTTCAACAGTTGCCCATTCTGGGTGTGCACTGGATAGGCATGGGGACTAGCTGTTGGAAAACTTCATGTTCCAAATGGGTTTTTGATGAGTGGAAGTCGTTGCAGCAGGGAAATAATCTTGGGCATATCAGCTGCACTTTGGTGTGTATCACAAAGTCACACATTTGGTGTGTAAAGATGCAAGTCAAATCTGCACCAAAAGAAAGTTCCACACAGTAGTTCAGTAATGCAGACAGACCTAGTGAGCAGTTTCTTAGGCCACAGTTTAGCATCCTGTTTAAATCTTTGTTGCCACATAGTATAGTAATTATGGCTGTTCCTGATAGCCATCCATGACCCTTTGTTTTCAGTCTTGTTGAATTCTTGGCCTTTTTGTCTCCATGCAGCAACAAATTTTGCTCTTTAATTGGGCCTTGCAAGGAAAATAAAATTGCTTTCCTCAATTTTGAATTTCCTATTGTTCAGTGCTTTGCAGGGATACATAAGGCTAGTACTGGATTTGTCTGGCGGTGCCACTAGTTCTTTATAGAGTCTCACCTTTTCACTGTGGTGCTATGGTTTAACCTGATGGGCAGCTCAGCACCAGGCAGCTGCTTGCACACAGACACACATAGTCAAACTGGGAATGATAATCTGTGGGTTGAGGTAAGAAGGATTTAATAAGGAAAAAAAAAGGAGAAAAGAAAAAAGAAGAAAAGAAGAAAAAAAGAAGAAAGAAGAAAAGAGAAGAAAAGAAGAAAAGAAGAAAGCAAGTGATATACAGTGCTCACCACGCACCACCCACCACTACCCAGCCATCTCCAGGCAGTGGCAGCCCCCTCAGCCACCTTCCCCCAGTTTTATAGGTCAGCATGATGCCTTATGTATGGAATTTCCCTTTGGCCTAGTTCTGTCCCCTCCCAGCTCCTTGTACACCCTTGCTGACAGGGCAGCATGAGAAGCTGAAACCTCCTTGGCTCTGTGTAAGAGAGCCAGTTATTTCCATCCTAAATCACACAGCACCATACCAGCTACTGTGAAGAAAATTAACTCTCTGCAAGCAGAAATCAAGACAAGTACTAACCTCTGCATTGCTTTGGTCTGCAGGAGTAACTTCCCAAGATTGACTGAAGTGTTTGAGACAAATTCTGCACTGATCTTCATCAAAACTGACACATGCACCAAAAAAATACCTCTCTTGCTGTTAAGATGTGATTTACTTATTAACATCTACAATAATTATATCATTATACATACAGTAGCTAATGATTTCTTTGCAGTGACAGCACTTCTGCATTTAGCTGACATCCCTTTTCCCCTTCTGTCATATTTAATCATTTTACATTCAAAAGTCTTTTGCATCCAGTATGCAGCAAATCCTTCATGAAGCTGCGGTACCCAAATTGCTGTATTTAACTCAGCTGTTATCAGAGGTTGGAATTTGCAAACATTGCTTCCTCCAAATGTCTTTGCCATAACATCCCACCATAGCTTTTGTTTGGGATGAGTTTGGCTCCTATTTTCTTTATCTTTCAGATTAGTCATTGCCATTATGTATGAAGAGTAACAGAGATAGAGCTGGATTTGTGCACTCTTAAGAAGTTTTAGGTGGGATATTAGTGGTGCCTTTAACTACAACGGGAAGCTGTAGGGAAGCAGGACATGGACATGGTGAAAACACAGCAGGCAATATGCACAAATTGCAGCATGGGAAATTCTGATTAGACTTCAGGAATACTTCTTCTTCCTTGTGAGAGTAGTCATCCATTAGGACAGGTTGCCTAAAGAACTTGTAGGATCAGACCGAAAATACAGTGCCCTGATTAACCTTCTCTAGAGTGGTCCTCATTTTAACTGAAGGGTTGGACCAGTTGACTTCAGGAAATGCCTTCCAACGTCAGATCATCTGTGAGAGTTTGATTACAATCACGATTCCCACAAGCACACTTCACTGCAGAGAGCTGTTGACTTTTTAAAGCTTGCTGCTATACAAAGCAGCAAACTAAGAAAAACGAAACAGTGGCTGCTCAGCTGCAGTAACCAAATACAAAAAGGAAAGCGATGAGAAAAGAGAAGACTATGAGTTTCCTGAAACAGTACAGGCACTTTCCACTGGGTCAGATGTATTCCCAAAAGGTACATCTCCCCAATAGGAGAAACACTTAGCTTGAATGAGGCTATGTTAAGTAAGAAACTTTAGATACGGTAAAAGAAGATTTTTTTTCTTTTAAGCTTTATTCTTTCTGTGCCATCATGACTGAAAAATGTGCAAATGTTTTATTAGTAATTCAGCAAGATTGAAGGACATTTGAAGTAGCAAAGATACTTTTCTTTTTATTAAACTCTGCAGTCGCTTCTATTTTGCATAAAGTATCCAAGGCTGAAAGTAAAAATCTGTAATTCACTTATGAAAATAATGGTATTCACAGTGAATTGCTATTTGGAGCATTCGTTCAGAAGAATGGGCATTGTCCAATGCATTGCTGTTTTTTTGTGGCTTGAAGGATGATTGACCAGATTCCCCTGTCCAGACTCCTTGACAGCAAGGCTAATGTATAGAGCCTTTCAAATAAAGCTCGGCTGAATGATCTAGGTGTGTCCCACATGTGTGAGCATTGCTATTCTATGTTCTTGTCCTAGCCAAACTACACTAGAAGAGCTAAACAGATTCTAAAGCTTGCCTTGAAGCACAGACTGCACTCTAAAGTAGTTTTCCACATGGCAAAGACATTATGGATGCATTTCATTTCAGGGTATTTCCGCCATATATGCCTACATCTTCATCACCCTCCTTGTTCCTTAGTTCAAAAAGAAAAGATGTTATTTTCTTAGCTCTCAGTACAAATAGAAGACTTTCTTGAGAAGTTAAAGGAGCAAATTTTATGCAGAATTACAGGAACCAAACAGTGCTTACAGGTCTTGTTTTGCTTGTCAGTAAGGAAGCTCCCAATTATTTAGTGTTACAGAGACTTGCTGTTCCTCAGAGGATGTTGTATACAGTTATTTGCTGTAAGAGTGCTTAAGCACATTAATACTCTGTACAGACCTGTTGAATTTACAGACATGACCTTGTTCTGCACTAGGATGCTGCTTGATGTTAATCTGATCTTAAACCCAGATTTTCTTAGTTTTCTGTTTGGCTTTTGTTGTTTTATTTTGCTTTTGGATAAGCTGTGGGGAGCACCCAGTTGTTTAGTAACTTCAAGGAACCTTCTTCCCAGGTAACTAGACCAGAGTCAAGGGTAGCAGGAAAGAGCCCTTTGTTTCTGTAAAAGTACATTTTTCACAGCGGGGTGTAAACTACTGACATCCTTTAGACTGCTGTAAACTCACTGAGACGCTTGTTAGTGCTTAAAGGCCCTCTGGTGTCAAACAGCACACAGAGCCAAAATGAGTGCTTGGGGAGATGTGCTGCAGAAAGCTCATCTCCAGAAGTTTGCTTTGTATCATGAAAAAATTACTGTCTCTCAGATGTAATCCAGCCTTCAACACAGAAAGCACAAATTAAACCCTATCTCACATACCCATACAACTGCCCAAGTATCTGAAAATCTAAGAATTTATTTAAATGGAATTTCAAAGAGTGTAGGAAGATCAAAGTCTCTAATCAAAGCTTTTCCTCTGCTGCCAAAGGATAGCTGACATTTTTTAGGCAGAACTGTTAAAACAATGAAAAAGCTGAATCTAATAAAATTTAGGAAGAAAAAGATCCTGGACTCTGTGAAAGGTTCTGATTTGTTGCCTCTGTCCTCGATTTTGTTTTAATTGAAAGTGTTGCTCATAACATCCCTTTTCTAGCTTCTTGTTACGTTAAAACAGCTTTCCACTCACGTAGAGAGTATGCAGTATCTTCATGCCAGTTTGGAGACCTGACATTGACTGTCCTGGAATAAACATGTTGATAATGGCCTTCTAGAGGACTTTGCATTAGTACTGATAATACTAAACAGCAACTTTGTCCTGTAACTTTGTTTAACTTCCAGGGTTCATTATCTAGAATCTGCTGAAAGAATTTGTAGCACTTTCAATTAAGAAAAAAATAAAAATATTCACCTTTTTGCTTGCTAACTTTTTTTTAAGGCTTCCAGGAGAGAAGCTTTTCAAGTGAAAAACTTCTGTCTCCTGGAAATAAAAGAAGTAATCAGTAAGCACTCCTGCAAGTTGTGACAAGAAGAGCTGTCTGCTTTCAGGAGGCAATTGTTGTATTTCCAGAAAAGCAAATTCTCCCCTTAATTAGGGAATAGCATTGAGAAAGCATTACATTACAAGGCTGGAACAGGACTGACCACAACTGAGAGGGAAGGCAGTACGTGTGTGTGGTCATAATCCTTTGGGAACACAAGGCAACTGCAGAGAAGTCAGCAGGGAATTAGGCTCTGCTAATAGAGAAACTGGCTGCGTGTGATTTGCAATCACCTGATAGAAAAACACTATGGTGCCAGCACAGTGTCTTAATGAGCTAACAGGATAAGTGCATTCATTGACATTGCACTCAAGAGATGGGTAATTCTGTTAATAGAGTGAGGGTTGTAGCTGAAGCACTGCCACTAATTAGGGCTAGATTTTCAAAGCAGTGTCTGGGATTATAGTCATAATTCTGTCAGTGACAGTCATGGAGCTCAGATCTCCATTTGCTCCTCCCACAGCTCACCCCTTGCATTGCAGTGCACCCTGTGTACCAAAGACGTAGTAGAAGTTGAGTGACAGAGGGGAAAAAAAGTACTTTCTCACTCTTTTCATTAGTCAAGTTTTCTTACCAAACCAATTCCAGCCAGCACTGGGAGAAAATGGGAATGTTTGCCCAGATCTACTATGGACAATTCCCATTATGGAGAGGACAGTAAAATGTGAAGCATGAATATGGGACAGTGCCTCATATTCACTTACTGTGGAAAGACACTTCACACTTAGGAGATTGTCCTAATATTTAGTGAAATCAAGAGGATGACAGTAAAAGCCAACAGAGCTACGTTATGAGAAAGTGATTTTTCAAGGAAATCTTCTTACCACGTGTGCCGTGTACACACGTGTATTTTAAATAATAGCTCAAAGCTGATCTGAACTGACATCAGGAAAGCAGTGCAGATTGGAAACCGGTGCTCTGCTCCTGTGTCTCTCCGGGGAATTCTGGACTGTCTTATGTCTCAGATGAACTGAAAAATGCAAACAGATGGAAGAAGACAGAACAAAGCATCAGCTGCTTCTTTTCCTTATGACCATTGAATTCAGGCCATTACTCTTGCTTATTATTTTAAATCTAAAGTCAAATTTAGTGCTCTTGAAAAGCAAAGAGCAGAGAACAGGAGCTTGAGGCAAGGAGAGGACAAGCAGTTACTGGTCAGCCTCATCTTTTCACCCAGCTCTGCAACAGCGTGTCCTTTGCTCTGACACATCTAGCACTATTTCTTTTTTCTCCTGCTGATGAATAGCTGGGGACTGAGTTGAGGCTGTTTTTCACTTGTGATTTGAATCAAGCACAGGTCACCAGCTGCTCTTCTTTGCATGGCTCTTGTCTGCTGCTTTTAATTGTCAGAACTGGTGCATAAAACAGAAGATATTTTGCTGCTTCACATTATAGCTTCTAGGCTTTTTTCTCAGTAGATCCCCGTCTTCCATACACGTTGAATAGCGCTGCTGAGAAGCACGAGCCCTTCTGAATAATTTGATAATTATTAGAACTGCTTTTTTTTTTATGAGAAACTCTTTCTAATCAGTGGCATGATCCAGTGTAGAGGCCTAAAAATTTACATTATCTGAGGATTTAATCTATGTTATACTCTACTACTATAACAGTGTGTGTTGCCAGTGTAAAGTATTCTAGATGCTAATCAGTATATTTTAAAACTGAAATTTGATTGGATTGAGCATTAGGTCATATTGATATTATTCATCATACATGAACTCAACAAACACAAACAGCTAGTGCAGTGGTGTTTCTAATGACACAGTGTTTTAAACGTAAGAAATACTTGCCCATGTGAGAATATTGATTACGGTCATTAAATGTTACCACTGTTTTGCAGCAGAAGCTGTGGCTAACCAAGTGCTGTAATTGTTAGTGAAGAGTACAATTTCTTAAACTAAATGTTTCTTCTACTTATGGGAAAAGAGAATTTGTTTGGCTTTGTTGAATTCCTTGTCTATGTTGTTACATGGTCCCAGATTGCCCTTCTGGAGAGTAAAGCATGTTAAAAAATGGTAACTAAGGCATAAAAGTGCTGTGTTGCCGAAAAAGGACTATTTGCTTCTATCTGCTACCTATGTATATCTAGGTGTGGTAGAAGCATGTAATAAAATCATACTGTGTTTTACATCATCAGGACTTCTAAAATAATTAAGTTGGGCTGCCCCATATACAAACAAACAAAGTGTTAGCAGTGTAGAGAATGCTATACCAACATGTTGCACTGTTACAGGTCCCTCTGCTGCCTAAAAGGAGATTTCTCCTGCAACACCAGACAAACGTGTTTACAGCTTCTTCCAGACCTGCATACTCATTGCATTCTTACCCAAAAATGTTTTCCTCATCATAGAGGGAATCTGAATAGATGTACCTGAGGTGTGCACTGGAGCCACTTTACTTTCAGAAGCAAGACTTTTGTTCTTGTTACTCCTCCATATATCCAAATAGACTAGTGGAGGGCAAGATATTTTAGGAGATATTTTTAATTAATTGTCAGAGTTTTTGTTTCTTAGCTTCTGTTTAGACAGATTTTTAGTGATGCACTTAGAGTTTTGCCCCAGTTGCAGTTGATGAACTATCGTAATGTAGGATTTCTCAAGTTGTTTGTTGTGGGTTTTTTCCGTAACATGTACCATGGCCAAGCAGAGAGGGATTTTCAGGAACTCTGTTTGACAGTGTGAAGCCCGCCTCCTTTCTCATTCAGGGTCACATAACTTCCCTCCAGCATTTGCAGGAACTACTCACAAGGAAAAGTGATGCTAGGAAAACACTATCTTATTTTTAGCTTTCAGTCATCTCTCTCTGCCTTCTATTTTCTCTCTTCTCAGAACATGAAAAGCACTATGAAATGTGGACATTTTTTTTTTCCTGAGTTCAGCAAGTCATGAGAAGCTTTGACCTGGCCTCGAGTACCTCTGCACCTTTTGCAGATAGCTGTAGCATACTCTGGAGGTTGCCTTTTGCCTATGCTTCAGAGGCTAGGGGCACAGGGAAGCTCTGTGCTAGGCTGGAAGAAATTTTTCCAGGGTATGTTTAATGGAGAATATTTTAAGGGAACTAATGATGCTTCCTTACTTGCTTTAGTGCACACACTCATGAAAATACCAGTGGTTCTCATCACAAGCAGGGAAAGTAGGAGGAGGTTTGAATCTGGATCAGGAAATCTGCCTTCTGAGAGATTCAGCTAGGCTTTTACAGCAATGTCCGGCTTTCTGGCATCTAGAAAGATGTCAGAAACTTCAAGGTTTCATGAGTTATCTGTTACTTCTGTGATAATAGGAGCTCGGAGAGCTGAGTTTGCTCAGCTTGGAGAATAAAAGCCTCTAGAGAAACCTGATAGCAGAGATTTGGATTGGATATAAGGGAAAAGATTCTTACAGTGGGGTTGTGAGGCACTGGAACAGGTTGCCTGGAGATGTGGTGGATGCCCTGTCCCTGAAGACACTGCATGGTCAGGCTGGATGGGGCTCTGAGGATCCTAATCTAGCTGTACATGTCCCTGTTCACTGACAAGGAGTTGGACTATGCGACCTTTAAGGGTCTCTTCCAACGCAAATGATTTTATGATTTTATGATAGGGAAATACTTGTTTACTGCATATCTCATATGCCGTGGTACTGAAACAGATCACCGTTGAATAAGGTCAGATATTCTTCCTCATTGTTTTGTTTGTTTTTTAATTAGGATTTAACACAAAGCGTTAAGTAAACTTTCACTCAGAGTGAACATTACAGCTGTATTTGTAGTACCTAAATAACTGTAGGAAAGAATCCATGTTCATGGCTGTGGGGTAGCCCTGCTCAAGGGAAGGAAATGGATGGCTTGAGAGCTTGCAGAGCTGCAAGGTGTACCCTGGGGAGGAAACTGGGCATTTCCAGGGCATAGCAGAGAGACAAAGAAAGCACAGCACAGGATGAATGGCCTGGGCTTCAGGGAGAACTCACAGTGAAGAGCAGAGATATTATCGCCATTTTTAGGGGATGTAAGGGCTGCAGAATTTTCTTGCAACTTTAAAATTTGCTGAGCAGACTAGAATGCAGCCTAGAGGCAAAGATGGAACAGAGAAAAAATACAGTGGGGTACATTGGGTTTATGTGACAAGAGTTTGGTAGCAGGGCCTGTGCTCTGCTGCATCAGGCAAGGCTGGGACTGCCCTGTGCTGCACACAGACTGCTCCAGACAGCTTCAGAAGCCCCATTGCAGGGCATGGCTGGGCCCTCAGCCCTGGGGAGAGCAGAGCTCAGAAAGGGCAAAAGTTTCTGGCAGTCAGGAAAAGGGCAAGAAATGGCGAAAGAAATTGCGAGCAGCCTGCAGCCTTTAGAGAGCCCATGCTGCATCAGGGAGAAATGTGAGGAGTGGCAGAGAGGAGCTGCCATGGGGTAGATGGGGTAGTCTGAAATAGAGAAATCACACAAGAGCCGTTTTCCATTGAAAGCCAGGGTGCTTATGTATTATCAGTTAGGTAATTTGCAATGCCAAGAAGGACATGGGGGTTCTGGTGGACAAGAGTTAGGCCATGAGCAAACAGCATGCACTTGCAGCCACGAAAGCCAATGGATATCCTATGGTCCATTAAAAAGAGCATGGCCAGCAGATTGAGGGAGGTGATCTTCACCATCTGCTCTCCCTGGTAAGACCTCATTTAGAATACCAGGCTCCCCAGTTCAAAAAAGACAGGGTTCTCCTAGAAGGAGCGCAGCAAAGGGCCACAAGAATGAGTAAGGGCCTGAAGCAGCTCCCATATGAGGAAAGTCTGCGTAACATGGGTCTGTTCAGCCTGGGGAAAAGATGACTGAGGGAGGCTCTGATAAATGTTTATAAAGATCTAAAGGCAAACGGATGAGACCAGGCTCTTCTCAGCGCTGCATAGCAATAGGACAAGAAGTAATGGTCTAAAAACTCAAATGTAGGAAGTTCCATACAAACATGTGGAAGAACTTCTTTACAGTAAGAGTGATGAAACACCGGAACAGGTTGCCCTGAGAGCTTGTGGAGTTTCCTTCTATGGAGACATTCAAGACATGGATGGACACCTACCTGTGTGACCTATTGCAGGGTACCTGCTTTATCAGGGGGTTGTACTTGATCTCTTGAGGAACCTTCCAACCCCTGCAATTCTGTGATTCTGTAAGTTAAAAGTCTTACTCCAGTACACACAACTGCCTATAGAGTACAAATGTCTACGGAGTACAAAAGCACGAGCACTTCCCAGCTCCTGGGTGTAGACACGTGCCTCATCTTAACTCCAGCTTATTGGTGGACCGGTGTTATCCTGATACAATTTTACTAACACTAGACCCGTAATAGTAACACATTCTTAACTTTTGAATACACTGTTATTTGCAGGATGCCATCAGTTCCACCCGTCTCTTCAAACTATTCATACCAATTTGAGGCTAATCTAAGAATGTTTAAAGGCTGGGGAAAAAAAAGTGCATGGTTTGCAAATATGCACATGCCTAGGTCCATTGGCCCAGGCACTCTCCTGGAAAAGAATTGTGCAAAGACCAGAAGTAGTAAGCATTAAAGGATAATGCGTAATAAATGTCAGCCAATGAAGTAGTATGAAAAATACATCTTGATGAGTAAATATTGCTTCTTGATAGAGTCACAATTTCAGCCAGTAATGGTTACAGAGTTCTTATCACAACATTTTCAGTGTCTCTTATAATGCTGATATAAATTTGTATCTTTCCAGAAGTCAGTGGTGGCTTTAGTAATTTCAAACCTGCTTACTTGAGAATTCAAAGCTGTAATTGCAACCAGTTAACTGATGATCATTGTGATCCACACCATGGTGGAATTTGCTTATGGTGTGCCTCGGCTGAGTACTCATTTTCTCATTTAAACTGAAACAAACTGTTGATGGCAAGAAGTCAACTCCTCCAGAGCCCATTTTTTAATGGATGACTGAATTCACCCAGTACATTTATGGTCTGTACCTCACTTGTGTCTTGACCTGTCAGCTGTGCTCATTGTTTAATCCCTGGTGGTGGGCTGTAGTGCCCCTTCCTCTGTTTTGAGCTTCTGGGATGGAGGCAAAAACGACTATTTTCTAAGCTGAGCTTGAATACACAATATTTAATATACTGTGCAATGAGTCACAGTTGAGTGGGACTTGAGTTACTGTTTTCTGGCAGAAATTGGAACTAAATGCTCTTTTACTTTTTTGCCTGCAAGCCTGTGACTTCTTAGGAGCAGAGTAGCGCTTGGCTTGGCTCTAGAGTCAGTGGGAGGTAGTGATAGTAGCAGCACCATCCTGCTGAATTCAGAACCTGACTCAGAGTCATTTCTCTCTCTGTTCAGGGAAGCAGCAGAGAAAACTCTTTCCTCCAGCTGATGCAGACTCTTATTTATGCCTTATATATCAAGATGAGGGTGTTTTTGCTTCCCAGCTTTGACCACAGCCAGAAGGCAACCTGGGTTTTAATTTATATAACAGCAACCTAACGTTAAAACTCAGTCTGTGGACCTGGCCCATATGTTTTAAGTGGATTCAAAAAGTCACCTATTGATTTATGTTATTTTTTTTCAGTTTCACCCTCAATACTTACTATTACAATCCACAGCTGTCTGCACAAGCTCTTGGAGAAATGTGTGCAATAACCTGTCTGGAAAAGGATTTCCCACCCTATCAATATTAAGTTAAAAAAACAGATATTGTTAATAGAGGCGAGAGCTCCTTATGCACTGCTTCTATCTCATTTAATTAATAGTCCCTTCTGGGATAAGAAACTGCTATATTAAAATTACAGTAATTATTTGTTATCATTCTGTTTTTGTGACATGCATCCAGGAAGGTCTGACTTAGTCCACTGATGGGTAAATTGTTACCCAGATGAAAATGTTGTTGTGATTAATGGTTGTCTGATTGTTTCTTGGTTACCTTGTAAAAAGGTCAGTTACTAAGCAGTTTATGTTCAAGAGATACTCCTTTGGGTACAAAGATCTTTGTTCTTCTTCCAGCAGATTTTTAAAAGCATCACCAATGAAGATTCAATCCAGGGACAGGGAAATCGGAGGCTGATAAGTTTTTCATTGTCAGGTAAGGTACTGTTAGTGTGAAATTTCAAAGCCCAGAGTGGGAAAATGAAATTATTAAAACCCTTAATGTGTGTGTGTTTATGTGTACATATGTATGGCTGCATGTATATATTTATCCATACACGAGTGTGGTGAGGCACTAGAACAGGCTGCCCAAAGAAGCTGACTGCACGTCATCCCTGGAGCTGTTCAAGGCCAAATTGAGTGAGGCTTTGGGTGACATAATCTAGTGGATGTCAACCCTGCCCATGGCAAAGGGTTGAATCTTAAGGTCCCTTCCAATCCTAGAATCATAGAATCATTAAAATTGGAAAAGACCTCTAATGCAACTATAAGCCATCACCACCACATCCACTAAAACGTGTCCCTAAGTGCCGCATCTCCATGTTTCTTCAGCACCTCCAGGGATGTTGACTCCACCACTTCCCTGCACAGACTGTTTCAATGCTTGACCACTTTTTCAGAGAAGGAAGTTGTCCTAATATCCAAGATTAACCACTGTTAGTACAAATTGTGACCATTACCTTTTCCCCTATCAGTAGTCACTGATCTCCTGTTAGTAGCTGCAGAGAGTGGTAAGGTCTCCCTTGAACCTCCTTTTCTCCAGACTGAACAATCCCAGTTCCCTCAGCTGCTCCTCATAAGACTTGTGCTCCAGACCCAAAAAACAATAAACTGGTGCTTCAGAGCAAAAGGAGATCACTAACTTCTCCAAAACAGATCTGTAGGAATTTTGTTTTCTAAAAGTATTTGCTTCTTTACTGATGGAAGTTGGTCCTGTGAAAGTTAGTTCAAATTAATGAATTAGCAACATTGATCTCAAAGAAGATAATTTCCCATGATTAGGCTTCTTAGTCTTTTATACAACTGTATTATTTCAACTTTCTTTATTTAAAATACTAAGAGAAATATTACAAGCCCAGTTTAGTTACATTGAGTACAGCCTTGAAGGAAAATTATTCAGCAACTTTGCATTTAGTTACCAATGAATGTCACTCTTCTAATAAGCAGCTGAAAGCATCAAAACTCTATTGCACGAGGTACAGAAAGAAGAAATGAACTAAGCTGCCCAAGATGTACCAGCTGCTTCACTGAAAGTTTGTGTTTTAGCAGCAATGTAACAATTGCTGAAAGCCCTGGAAGCCATTCCTTTAGATAGTATATTTAGAAAGTGTTATGATATTTGCGTGATATACCTCCTAGCAATATATCGCATTAAATGACTTTCTTCAAGCTTTAATATTTCACATATCTTATACTTCATGTTCATTAAGTGATTTTGTGGAACAAATGACCAGAAGGTCTACACATGTCACAAGGTTACATATGAACTTGAATACTCATAAGACACTCAGTGATCATTGTTTATTGTTTTGTTGTTGTTTAATTTCTTTTTTTCTGTGGCTTTCAGATCACACATTGAGATAACATAAATTCCCAGGTTTTAGAATTCAGTATCTAAATAACAACTGAAAACAACATTAGGTCACAGTACAATCAATGAATATACAGATGATATAGTATATTTGAGAGCTTGGCTTAGGTGGCTATTATACTAGAGCAGAAAAGAATACTCACCCTATCCTGGGCTCACATAGGAAACTCCAGTGGAGCAGATCTCCAGAAGAGATCCTTCCCCACTGGCAGTCAGCTCTTAAATGGTTCTAGGAGAGGTGCAGCCAAGCTCCACACTTCCTGCAGCACAGCTGAATTGCCTTCACCTGTGTTCTGGTGGCTGACTCATTGCTCGCCTCAGGTGGTCAATCAGAGGTTCAGGCCGTGATTCAGCAGCCCCATACAGTCCACTAAAGATTATTTTTAAAGATGCTACATCAAAATGCAGACGTAGAACATAGTCTATCTTCTAAACATTTCTCGAAGTCCTAGTGACCAATTTTCTAACAGGAATCCTAGCTAGTAAATTTTGCTTATTGAATATTACCATAAACCTACCACTTCTGCCCTCCCCCAACTCAAACTGACTTGCCCAAATATGTTCTTTATAAACCCCTAAGTTACTAATCACTCACCTGCTTATTTGGTTTTTTACCTTTGCAGAGGTGAGGTGAATGCTAACCCCTCCAACACACCAGCAGCTAGGTGCTCTAGATTGACGTGCTTAGAGTCTGAAATTAACTGCTGCATTCTCCTGTGGAACACACGTAATCTTACCCTGTGGTATGGAGCTTTGTGTGATATCCGCTATCTAAGACTGGTTCAGAGGAAGATAAGAGGTGTTATTTTGCTCCAGTGGCTGACAGCTTGCAGTGATGAGACCCTCGCTGTTAAACTGTTTAAGTAGCTGTTCAGACTTTTTCTGTGCTTTCTTTCTTGATTAAGGCAATTTTAAAAATAGCCTTTTGGCTATTTATGAATAATTAATTTCTTAATTCCTTTTCATTTATAAATAGACCCGTTTCCTTCCTTACACCTCCACTGCCTCTTCCTCATAGGAACGAGAATCCTTTCCATAGTCCTTTTGTAGCATGTCCTAAATGATTTTTCCCTCTTTTCCACTGCCTTTAATATGTTGTCTGGTTGTCTCATTTGACAAAAATGTTCAGGCTAATCTATCCTGCTTAGCTGGGTTTGTGTTTGGTGTTTTTTTTTTAAATCAGATCTTTAAGAACCTCCTTGTGTAAAGGTACCAGCCAATGCTCTCTTACTTACATTATTATTTTTTGTAAAGGGAAATGCAGTCTATTTATAGATCTGTGGATTTCTGAGAGCAGAAAGAACTGTTTTAATGTCTGTGTAACCTCCTTTTGAATATCACCAGTTGCAGAATCCCATTCAGTAGTTGATTAGTCAGTAATTTATTGTACATTATCTTTCTTAATTCCCCTGTATTATTTTGCAGTGTTAGATATAAGTCTTCCTATCGCTGCACATTACTGTTAGATTTTTACAATTCCTTAATATTCAATTTATTGAAGTTTTATACCACTTGTAATACTGCTTAATTTGTTCTCGTTTTCCATACTGTGAATTCTAGCATCATGTACTACTGCATAAATCAAAATGGTATTTCCAAGTCAGTGCAAAATTGCTGTACTGTGACTGTTGAAATGTTATTTGCTACTGGTAGCTGAAATAATCTCTATTCCTTTAAAAGCACATTGCTGAGAGGAGGTACTTCTATGCCTATTGCTGAATCTTGAGCAAGATGAGTTTTATTTTTCCTTCTTCTGATGCCACCTCTATGTCTCACATAGCTCAGCGCAGTGTGTGAACTTGTGCTCTCTGAAAGAGGTGATACTTGTTTTGGTAAAAATCTACACAGAGCTCACTGCAAAAGAAACACTGATGTGTTAGCTGTGACAATTACTTTATCGTACTGATAGACAACTGAATTACCAGTCCTGGTTCAGGTACAGCTATTGAATGTCATAAGCTGAACTGAAAGCTCTTTATTTTACAAAGTTGGAAGGGAAACATCTGTTTGACCTATCCATTGACAACCTAATTATTGTGGTGATGATGTCTGTGGCCTCCAGCACAAGAAAAATGTGGAGCTGTTGGAGCAGGTCCAGGGAAGGCCTGAGGGGGGTCAGAGGGCCAGAGCATCTCTGCTGTGAAGAAAGGCTGAGGGAGCTGGCTTGCTCAGTCTTGTGAGGAGAAGGCTCTGAGGGGACTTCATTGCAGCCTTACAATACCTAATGGAAACTTCTAAGCAGGATGACTTTTTACACGGGCAGATAATGATAAGACAAAAAGGAGTGGTCTTAAACGAAAAGAGGGGAGATTTAGATTAGATATGGGTGGTGAGGCACAGGAACAGAGAAGCTGTGGATGCCCCATCCCATAGCTCTTTCCATACCCTATTCGTCACTCTTATTCTCCATTTTTTTTTCTATGGCATGGATCTAGGCCAGTACTTCACTATATCTGCATTATCCTCACAATTGTTTTGCTTATCTCTATGATCAGAGAATCTCCTTGCTGTGCATGGCAAAATGTGACTGTCGTGCTCTCTCCTCTGACCTTCAGAAAGTTTAGTCATTTGTACTGAGACATAATCAGACCTGGTAACACAAATAGATTCCAGCTGTGAATTGATTAACGTCCCCATCTAGTTTCATGTTTTCCCACTAAACACACACTGATTTCCAAATTGCCACAAAGATACAATCTTCCTCATTAACTAGTCATCAGTGCCGGAAAGTCCAGGATGCTGTGTGAAAAATGAGTGTACAGAACGAGTCTTTACAGGGCAGACAGGGAAGTGTATGGCCCTCCTTAGGGGCAGAAGCGACATGCCTGCAAATGACCTAGAGCAAAGCTTCCTTTAGTCTGATCAAGATAGCCAGAAATCAGCACGTATGAAAGGCAAGCCCTGAAGTTGGAACAAACAGATAATTCCCTTGTGGCAGCAGCAGGCAGCACTTGCTGTAAGCCACCTGCATATAGAGAAGTGAGCCTAGCTGGCATAGGATGCACATACTTTTTTAACTGAAAGTCTGTAGCAGTGAAAGAATTGGCAGTTGCTGCCTGTACCCCTGGATTGCTTCCTTCCATCAACTTCCATAAGAGAGAGGGCTTCACATTATCAAACTGATAGATCTGTATAACCTTTTTACAGACTTATGAACAAATGGGAAACTGACATATGATATATGAATAACTTCTTTAGTAAACTGGCTAAAAATACACCTTTGAAAAGCATGGGTGATTTATGTTGGTAGCATGTCCTCATGCCTTCATGAAATACACTAAAACTGCAATGTACACCAACATAAATCTCAGCTGTCTGGATTCATTGGTTTTACCAAGATTTGAATTCTGTTAATCCTAAATATTCAGTATCTTCTGAACCTTTGCTAAAGACAATACAGAGGAGAGAGAAATATTTTCATTTGTGAAAGTGGAACAAATGGTGTTCTGATCAGATGTTACACAGCAGTGGTAAGAGTGTACCTGAGTGTTGTAGTTACAGCAAGTTACAGCATTCGTCACTTCCATTTCAAATTAAATTGATTTCTTCTGCATATACACAGGTGTCAGTGTAGCATTATTCTGAGCTCTTGCATTTTCGAAGCTGATTTTCATGGTGCTCAGAATTTTTTGTGAGATATTTAAGTGCTGTTTCCCTACTTGAGAAAGCTACTTCTGCTATCCTTGTGTGCACTGGACATTAAAAATAGAAGGTTCTGATATTTTAACATGATTTACTGTATTGTGCAATCTAAGCAAGAAAATGGTGCAGATAAAGTTTCTCAAGTGCTTAACTAAAGCATTTTTCTCATCCACAGACAAGAATCAGCTTACTAATTAGGGTTAGGAGTACCTTTACCTTCATGACTGTTTATTTCCCAAAAATGAAAAGAGAGTGATAGGTTATCAAAATATATATATATATATTTATTTTTTTTTTAATGATACCTAATATATACGTACCTATCAATATGTATGTACTATCAATTCTGTACCAGGTACAGGGTACAGAAAGATGGAATGGCTGCTCTTTGAAGGAAAAAAAAAAATCAAACGTATATAGCAATAAATATTTCAGTTTCAAATCTTTTGAGGAAACATCAGAGGGAAAGAAAATCAGATCTGAGAGGTCTTTTCCTCCTCTCATATTTTAGCATTCTGACACTATTACACTGCTGGGCCTTGTCATTCATAGCACTTTTGCAATATTGGTTTTTATTTCTGGAATGCATTTCTAACAGTACAACTTTCAAAGCAAAACAGTTTGCCATAAAGGATTTCATCAGAGCTGATGGATTAGATACATGCTGCTAACAGAGATTGCACACTTAGAGGAGAAACCCATGTTATCAGTTTGAACCAGATCTTTTTCTTTGTGTAAAAATATTGCTATAACCATGGTAATGCATGGGGTCAGCAACATACTTTCACATGGGCTGTTAATAATGATATCCCCTATTTTTCATCTTTATTCATTAGAGAACATCAGAAGGATGAGATTTTTTAGTACAGTCAGTTTCTGGGCCAACAACTTTTGAGCTATGAATTGTATGCTGGAAGATGCAATCAAAATCAACTTCCTTTTTAGTTTGCACATTTTATTACGTTCCCTCTTACCACAGGTGAAGAAAGTGAAATACAACCTGGTGAATCTAAACAAAAATGCTGATGTTGGTGTGGTGTCAATTCACCTAGAATATCTTCTGGTAGTGCTTTCCATGGTCTCCTGTTGACTTGTTAGAATAACTCCGTGATTTGGATTTAATCAGTTAGAAGAGTGTTAAGGCACTGTTAAAGATAGTGTTTTGGAAACCTGCCTTAAAAGAAAATGTCTACATTGAGTATTTAGGAATGCATCTAAGCAGTTTCAGAATATTTTTGTATAACACTTTGTACATCTTCAACACAGCAAATGAGAAAAAGCAGCTAGAATGCAGGTCAGTGCTTTTAGCTGTAAACAGATCTCCATGCAAAGAAAGGTGGGAAAGAAACTAGCTACTAAAATCACTAATAAAAGCTAAGTGCTTTATGTTTTCCTAGGAAAGCTTAGAGATGCTGGAAAAATGAAGGCCAGAAGGTTTAGTTTATAGCAGTTGAACCAAAACTAATGATAGTTGCAATTTTGCTTTTCATTGACTTCATAGCAAGAAATCATAGACTTGCGTCTTTCAGCAGGATCTTAAGAGTAAACGTTGAAATAAGTGCATGGAGATTTTCTCTGCACAACTCAAATACCAGGGAGTTCTGCAGCTAGAAAGTCCCACTCAAAACTTGGACGTTATATACAGGAGTTTTCATGAATTAATTCAGGTAAAGTTGGCCCAGGCGTGGAAGGAAGCATTTTAAAGTGGAAAAAAAAAAGTAAAATGGCTTCTCATGTAGAAAAAAAGTGATCTAAAAGCTACATTTCATAGAAGTAGAAAACCGATGGTTAGGAGAAGTATCGTGATTGCCGTGTTTACATCATAAAATGAATGGATCTCTTTTTCAGAGCTTGTTTTGGAATTCGGATTGAACAATTGCTTAGCTCTGATCACTTCTATTTCGTTCCACAAGCTCTGATTTAGAAGCCACGTTACCCTGCTCAATCAGGCTGTAAAATTTTTAGTTCAATCAGATAATAAATTTTAAATATTAAGATTTGGCCTCATGTTCCCTCACAATAAATACAATAAGTTTTTTGTTTGCTTGCTTGTTTTATTCTGACCAGGCTATCTAAATTCCTCATCAGTTCCCTGTCTATTTCTCCTGCTCTCCCTGATAACTGCCTCTAATTTGAAAGAGTAATCACTTTATTTTACCTTATTTAACTTCTTTCAGATTTCCAGGCTTTCGGTCTGAAGAAAGGAATGTTTTTCAATCCAGATCCTTATCTGAAGATTTCCATCCAGCCTGGGAAACACAGCATCTTCCCAGCACTTCCTCATCATGGACAGGAGAAAAGATCTAAGATCATGTGCAATACAGTGAACCCAATCTGGCAAGGGGAGGTAAGCAGTTGAGCCAAGACTTAAAACATGGAAACAACTTTGGCTATGGATTCTTTTCTTTAAGCTTTTTCTTATCTGTAAGTTTTTCCTTATCTAAATAGTTGTTGATCTAACCAAGTTTGATGTGTTTCATGGTTTCTTATCAGTACAAAAGGCTTAAATAGCTACAAATCAAAATCAAAACTTTCAGTATGGGTTGTTCTCTGTGGATATCATTTATGAAGTTAATTATGGAAGGCAAATGTAACCCAGAATTGAAAAATATATTCTGATAACGTGAAAGATTGCTGCTAGATTGTCATAGTGTTCTTATACAGAGAGGAAACATTATATAAAGTAAAATAGTATAGCATGCAAATAAAAATAATCTGTGTTTGAAAAATGTCACTGGTAGTATAAATTAAAATCAACCTTGGCACATTTGCCTATCACCTTGAAGAAATGCTCTCTAGTCTGCTGCTTGTTATTGGAAGGGCTTCATGGGCATTAATGAGATCTTAGAGTTCAGTTGCTCCCTGCTGTTTTTAAATTACACCCAAAATGACAGCAATGAATAAGGAATCTCTGGAATTAAAGGAACCTGATATTAAGAGTTTGATTTACTGCTATTCTCTTTCAGACCAATATCTTCACTGCAGGAAAGAGTAGAAGTAAATAAATAGACTAAATTTATTCAAATTAAAATGTAAATTGCAGAGTAGCTTAGGAATAATTAGGTCAAACTGCATAGGCATGAAAGTTAGAGTGGGGAAGGAGATGAAAGAATTGTCACTGAATACTCTTCCGTTGAGGAGGATGAATTTAAATTAAGTATTGCATCAGGTTGTGCTACAGGTGAACTTTTGTTGGGGAGGAGATGACACCTCAAAGCTAGTCTGAGAGAAAATGCCTTCTACAGGACTTGCTTAAGTGGAAGGCCCTGTTGTGAGGCATCCACCAAGCAGTATCTTCTTTCCTGCCCTAAGCAACAGATGTGTCTGGCAGAGGGGTCCCAGGCCAGAGTTGCTGGAACTGGAGGTCAATGGCAGAAATGTTTCAGTAAAGTGCATGAGACACCAGTCTAGAGGTAAGCAGGCATAAAAAGGAAACTTGCTTCATTATGTGACACATATGGTGCATGTGATTGTGGGAGTTTACAGAAAGCATGAATGCCAGAAACTGATGCTCAAAGGGCATAGGATGTGCCTGTGATCTTGCTGTTCACTGTTGGCCAGACTGAACTGCTGAGGTGACACAAGCTGTTCACATTAGAAAAGGGACATAAGCTGTGCTGATGGAGGCTGAAAATAATCTTTTTAGAAGTGCTCAATACTGGTTGGAAGTCTTCTTTTTTCAAAAACAGCTTCCAGCCAAAGTAATGTGCTCTCACTTCAAGGTCTTTTTGCACTGCCAGGGGATAAAATAACCACGAAGAAAGAATGTGGCTCTGATTAAATGTCAAGGGTCATAAGATATGCTTGAGTTTGTGAGCTGACATTTCTTTTCCAAAGAGTTTGTCAGAAATAAAAGGAGAAACAATGAAATAACCTAATAAAGGATGTAGGAAAGGAAAAACACACAGCTGAATTCTACCTCCTCTGCTCTCTGTCTGGTTTTCTTAATTGTGTGCAAACATGTAGCTTCTTCCTTTCGGTTGTTAGCTTTTTAGACTGTAAGGAGTCTACAACAGCAGAGATGTCATTCAACACACTATCCATCATTTTCTTTGGCTGGTGTGGAAATGTTTAACTGCTTGTGCTTGGGTTGCAGTTTACACACATCAGCTGCTCTGAAGTTTTTGTTACAAAAACCCATACTGGCATATCTGTCACAGAAGTTCCTAGGCTTCTTCAATTTTATCCTTTTATACAAGAGAAGGAGAACTACAAACAACTGCCAAATTGTGGTGGTAGCTATTTTTCCATCCACCTTTTTCACAACACTGGTGGATGTGAACACTTGAAATGAAAAATTGTGAGAAATCATAGTTATTTCATTAACTGCTTCCATCACAAGTCATTTTTCCCCAATATACCTTGGATGATGTATTACTTCAGAATTGTGATTCTTTCCTAAGGTTCTCCATCATAGCCCATGTAAACAGAAGCTAGAAGACCTTTTTCATTTTCTTTCTCTTATCTAATTAGTTTTGGCTCCTAAACTTGACAAATTCTGAAACAGGGAAATAAAACTTTAGAAATAACTACAAGCTGTTATATTTGTGTATGTTCTTGATTACCCTGGAGCAAATTCAGAAATGAAAGTGTTGTCTTAATTCTGTAGGACTTCACCATCAAAATAAAATCCTACAAAGCAAAAGAAGGTGTTTCATTTACTTATATTCATTATTCATTTTGCTATTCCACCTCGTATACTTATCACATTGTTCTATTTGCATAGTAACCACCTGCATTAAAAGAACACTCTGAGAGCACTGTGATACCTCAGGCAATATTTCATCAATGTCATGTAATATTAACGATCTTCATTTCACAAGCTATTCAGATATTTTTCGACACTAGTAGCCCTGAATTACAGCTATCCTTCTATTGCACTGTTTCATTGTCCTTTATACAGGAAGGCATAACCAGGTGTAAATTTCTTACTAAGAGATGAGTTGTATTTAACATTTTGACACTTGTAGCAATACTCAAGTGAAAGTGAGGTGGAAGCCTTCAATGAGAGCTGATCAGTGAAGCAGGTTTAAAACCATGTGGCGTCTTACAGTGGTTGAGAGGAGTCCTTCTGTGATGTTTCCGTGTTTTCCCATATGGAAGCATAACATCCAATTCTGCTAAGCCAAAGTGCTGAATATTGTAGTGTGCAATGACAAAAGCTAGTAAATATTCAAAGGAAGGTCCAGACTAGTTACTGATTGTGCCACAGCGTCTGTACAGTCAGTGATGAGAAGAAAACAACTGTAGAAAATAAAAACAAGTTCCTTTCATACAGAGAACTTACTGCTGATTCACAGTTTATGGTCCAGCTTTTTTTCATACTCGTTGCTCTACTTTCAACGTGGTGCATTCTTTAACAATATCTGTACTGGTAAACAACATAGATCTGTTAACATAGATGAGGTTCTGAAAAACAGCTGACACTGCACAGCTGCATCTATGTAATTCCTCTGCTGTCCTCTAAAACATGTTGGGTGTATCCCAACAACCTGTTAGGGATGCTCTCTTACCTGTAGAAGCCCCATCCCACTTGTAGCAATTGGTTGGCGCAAGGCAAAACAATTGCCAGTGACTGTCGACAGTTGTCGGCAATGCATGGCTCTGTGGCTGTATTTAGAATATTGATAATAAGATTCTTGGCACTGACTATAGCATTTATCTCAGCCTTTTCCCCATATCTGGTCTTAAGTGTCAGACTGGACCAGTTCTATCACGTCAGATACTCATTCATCACGCGCAGGTAGGAGGTACCCCTAACCTGTCAAGACTACTACTTGCCATCCATTACAGGCTATAGACAACTGAGGGGAGAAAAGATGTCAGCTGCAGGTGAAGGTGGTGGTGTGGATATATTTTAGATGTCAATGAATAAGAACAAACAATACAAAGAGCAGGGATCAGAAGCCAGCAAGGTTGTTGTGTTGCTGACTTACATAATGGTTTGTAGGGTTGTTGCCCCACAACCTCTTTGGCTTTGCTTTTCCATCTGCAACATAGCCTAGCTTCAGGAAAGACCACCCAGAGTAATTTATAGCTTGCACTTTGTCTTTTTAAACTTAATCTACTGGGAAGAAACCACAGTATGGAAGGTATCTTTGCTATCCAGAAGCAAAATTTTGCATGTTGGACAATGAAAATAACTGTAACTACTCTGCTTTTTATCCATGTGTGCTGATATCGCCAAGGTCAGGAGTTGCCCAACATTTTAGTCTGGGAAGAGAGGGATCTGGGGAGACCTCAGTGCAGCATTCCAGTACCAAAGAGAGCTTATAAAAAAGTAGGAGACTACTTTTTACATGAGCAAATGGTAGTAGAAAAAGGAGGAATTGCATTCAATTAGGAGAGAGGACATTTAGATTAGATGTTAGGAGGATTTTTCTTTACTCACAGGGTGGTGAGATACTGAAACAGGTCACCCAGGAATGTTGTGGATGCCCCACCCCTCGTGGCATTCAAGGCCAGGTTGGATAGGGCCCTTGGCAGCCTGATCTATTGGCTGGTGACACTGCTCATGGCAGGGAGGTTAGAACTAGATGATCCTTAAGGTCTCTTCTAACCCAAACCATCCTATGATTCTGTGTCATCCATTTGACTTCAGTAGCGCTTGTTTGTATCAGAAATGTTTTGAAGTCAGAGTCACCTAATGCCCACTTATATAGAGAGATTGCTCCAAAAGTAACCCTATTTTCAGTGTTATCACCACTATGAGCAATGCATTTTTACCAGTGGTGAACAAAAGCCCACGCACTGCATTTGTAAAAACCTGCACCAGCGGAGATGACTCACCGTCAGCACTGCCGAAATGCATCACCCAGCACCTCACTGTGCTCACATCCACCGTTGGTTGCTGAACAAACATTCAGCAGGCATCAATGGGTGTCAGTCTTTTCTGCCCAGAGAAATTCAATTCCACACCTGTATTTTATATACTCTTCCATGTCAGATGCCAGTTTCTCAGATGCCCCTCTGCTACTATCTGTCACACAGCAACAAAATGTGGCGGAATATTGATAGGAAGGTTCAGTTTCTACAGCTGTACCACCAAAATCCACCACTGATGTTGTGGGCCGTTAGAAGGGATTTTGGAGCAGCCCACCAGATTTGCTAACAGTTCACTTAATTGCAAGGTCATAGTGAGCGAGTTGTCTTAGCATGCTATTTTGGGGTAAAATGTAAATAAATCTCTTCAGGAAGTGTTCTTCTGTCAAATCTTCTGTTCATCTAGTAGAACTGAGGAAGGTGAATGTTCATCACCTTTCTTCTAATACTGCTGTTAAAAGAATAATGACACTATTCACATATTGTTTCATGTTGAGACCGTGCATTTTCTGTCACAATCTTTTGATAAATCCCCTTTAAGAAGATTTTATTTGTTAGTAAGCAGTGCACAAGCACAAAGTGATAGACAGTCCAGGCAAGCAGTACTGATCACTAATGATTTTAATCAACAAAACAAACTGGTTTAAGCAGTAGTTAATATACCTCAGTCTGGCTGGCAAATTCTGACAGTGGGTTTGCAAATTAAGTACTTAACCCATCTGAACTTCCCTTGAGATCTATTTGTTGCATTTCCTTCTTGACTGTGACAGTTTTGTTAGAACCTGTCGCTTCTTCGGTTTTGGTTACTTACTAGTGAGTAGGGGTAGAGCCAAGAGGAATGGCAGTGAGATGACTGTAAGAATTGGTTGTTGCAACTGTCCAATGTATTTAAAGCAGTAGGAATTGTTAGCTGTTAAATGACACTTTGAATTTCAACTCCAGTAATTCTAGCTCTGGAAGAGTGGATTGCCTTTCAGTAGGAGCATGAGGATGCAAACCATCTAAACTCCTTGCAGCTTCCCTGATTGTTTCTTTGCCTCACCTTTTACAAAATTGTTAGGTTATAGCTGACTGCTTTATCACTCTGAAGATAGCTAATTTTTTCTGGTGAATTAACTGATGTGTGTAAGAAGTGTTCAGTATTCTGTTGCAAGAGTGCTTGAGAAACAGTAGTTAATGTGTCATAATTGATAAACAGAATTAAAGTATTTTCAAACATGTAACTTGTACTGACTGCACCTCAGAGAACCCTCAACCTTTGAAAAATACTGCACTTGAATAAATTCTCATGAAATCTATCTCTTCAGATTACCAATCAGAAGAAGCAATTAATCAAGGACTCAGATGCTAGAGGTGGTGGTCTGGGGAGAGGGGGATTCTGTACTGAAGTCAGCAGGGATAGAATCAGGGCATCTGTGTGCTGGCTGCAAGACTATCAAGGTGGTATCAATGTAATAGACTGAGTGCTGAGCCACTGATTCAAGATGCTTTAACTCTTTTTGAAATAATGGTATTATTATAAACTGGATGCAGATTGTATTTTATCTGTTTTTCATCAGATTTAGGGCCCAAATCTAGATACTGACAATCCTACCAATGCTTCATGTAATGCATTATTCCATCAGAAGTTCAACATGAAAAGAGCAACAGGTGTGTGACACTGATTGAACTTCAGTTTTTTTTATCATTTAACTTAGATAGCCTTTCTCCCTCTTCTTCTGACAAATACAAACGAATCGGTTGCAGAGACAGGCAGGCCTTTGTACCTAAGCATAAGTTCCAGCACAGATGATATGATATCTAAGTCCTGAATTCAGTGTTTTGCCAGAGGCTTCAATGGCACTGCCTTGTGAGTGGCAGCTTCAGTGTACAATATTCCACTGCACATGGCCACATAAAGTGTAAAACAAATATTTCACAAAACAGAAAAGCTGTGATTTTAAAGTTGCAGTTTGCTTTAGTATCCTGTGGTGACTGCTAAACCAAAACAACTTTAGTCCTTTCAGAAATGAGTGGAAGGAGTGCGAAAAATTATCTAGGTTATTCTAATACGTCATTCTTCCAGAAACACATTCTTATCACATCTTCTGCACCTAAAATACTATCAGTCTTGCTAATCTTGTGTTCCACCTATCCTATACTAATGAATTTGTAGACAGCATGAAAGAGATGAAAAAAGGTCATGTCTCTTGATGCACCATCAGTGCTTCATTTTTTTCAGGAGTTCTTTTAAATGTCTGATGTCTTAAGGCTGATATTAGTCATTTGTAAAGTGAAAGCCATCTTGCAAAACTATCCACTAGCCATCCAAGAAAATTCACAAGTCTCTTCGCCAGTAACTCTGAATTTTGTAGAAAACATGAAATGAACAGGAAGGGTCTCTTTTTCCCAATAAAGAGAGAGAGCAAATCTGGGGGACAATCTAGGAAGTCAATATGCAAGGCCTTATCCAACTTTAAAGAAGTTCAGTGTAAAGAGTTGGATGAAATGTTAAAACAGCAGCACAGTTTTTTTGCACCCTTTTTATTGTAGGAAAGGAAACACTGTGCCATGCTAGAATAGGGTACCACACAGATTCTGACACTGTGATCGCTGCTGAATCCAGGGGCAAAGACCTGCTAGGAATATTTGTTTGTAGGGTTTCTTACCCTTCAGCAGCAGTGGAGCTCTGTACCCTGTGCTGGTGACACTGCAATGTTTTGTGCTGTCATTGAGAAGTGCTGTAGTGAGTTTAAGAAACTGGAATTCTCTTCAAACTTATCCAGTTGCTCATATGAGAAGCACTGTGTGGGACAGAAGAGACACGCACTGAAGATTTTTGAATAGGGAGCAGAATAGTACAGATGGAGAATGGTGAGTACCTGGAGCATGAAATTGTTTCACTGGAGTGTTTGAAATGAAAAAGCCACTAATGAAATATTCATCTGAATGATTAAATCTGTCTTCAGCCATCAAAAGTAATTTACAGCCTTTTAAGATTTATTTCTGCATATATTGTCCCTGTGAGGTGGTGGGCATCACAAATATATTCTGTTTAACTGTTTCACGTACTCAATTCCAAGTCAAGAGCCTAATGCTCTGTATCACCAATGTATTAATTTACCTACCTTTCACCAGTTAATATACTGATTGTTCTCCGCACTTTCCTTGCACTTAACTTTTCTAATCAGTACTAGTAGACTTATTCTTTTCATTTTAGCAACTTTCTTGATAGTGTTTCTGAGAGCTCATCACTATGATCTATCCATATTCAGGCATGCAAATAATATTTTTGAAAAGAAAACATGGGAATTGATCATCATCATCAATTTGCTTTCTATGTAAACTATTCTCAGTCTCTGGAAATGTTTTGTCTTATGAATGGTTACAGATATAGTCTGTCAGGTCAATGTTTGGAATGTATCTTCAGTTTTCACCATGTGTAACTCATACACAAAACTCCCACAAGATTATTCATGTCAAAGAAATTGATTGTCTTCATATTTAAAGTCATTGTTGGGCCTGGAAGAAAAAACAAACAAACAAACAACAGCAACAAAAAACCATAAGCACTTAAAAGCAGCTTGCTCTCTGAGTCTTCCCTTCGGGTCTTACTCCAACATAAAGATAGCAGTATAAATTCAGATCTACTGCTCTCCTCTGGTCTACCACGCTGCTCATATAAGTATATCGGGCTAGCCAAGTATGAATTCCCTTGGGTGAATTCGTACTGATGACTACTGATGATCTTCTTGTCCTTTATGTGCCTGGAAACAGTTTCCAGATTAGATGATTCAACTATAATTTTACAGCTCCTTCTTGTTGTTCTTCTACAAGATAGGAGTTACATTTGACTTCCCTAGTTTTTATGCATTTCTCTCAGTAGCCATAATTGATAAAAGATCAGTGAGAGTAGCCTCAGAATGACATCATCCAACTCCTCATCACATGTGGAAATCCCATCAGGGCCATGGACATAAGAATGCCCAGCTTGCTTAAAGATTCCCTGACCTGATCCTCTTCCATCAAGGGTACATATTCCTTTTGTCAGCTTTTCCTCCTGGTCTCTGGGACTCAGGATTCCTAAAAGCTGGTCTTGCTGGTAAAGACTGAGGCAAAGAACAGTTCTTTAGCTTTTTCCATGTCCTGTCTAACGAGGTCCTCTGTTTTACTCCAAAACCTGCCCACATTTTAGAGAAGATAATGAAATACAGGTTTCTTTTTCTTCCAGACATGAGTGCCAAGCACTGAACAGTGTAAAAGCAGCCAACCTTTTATGGCTAAGGTACAGGGGCTGTCACTTCTCAGAAAAGAAAGTGAAGAGAAAGAAAATAGCATTTGATAGTGATTTGGCTTCACCTCCAAAGAGGACAGTCTGATCTTAAAATATCACAATAAATTGCATATTTTCAAAAGTGATTGGTGACTCTTGAAAATGAATTTATCAGTTTTTGATTTCTAAAACCTTGCTGTTTTGCTGGATTTCATTTTTGAAAGGACAAGTGGCCAGTGCGTTCTCTAAACTGAGGGTTACTTGAGGCTCTGCAGGGTGAATGGCCTGAGCATGGGGCATCCACGTTCAGGGTCTGCCTCTGGAAAATGCTGTCCATTATGGACTAAGCTGTATGGGAGCAGTGGGAGCAAGTGTTCAGATAATGGAAAACCAAATCATGTAAAATTATCACTATCTTACTGTCTCCGAACCCATTTATTTTATTTCATTTTCAATCTCAAACTGCATTAGTTTCCATATGGTAAATCCTTTGAGTTCTGCCACAGGACATATTAGATCTTAAAGGCTTAATTGTGCTTTCAATACACAGCTTGAAAGTGTCAGAAGATTGTTTTAGAGAAAGTGCTTGGGAACTGTGATCATGGACCAGAAGCCTGTCCCAGGCCAGTCTTGTATCCCAAGTGCAATATGGTTGGCAGGTCAAATCAGAACAGAATTTGAATTTACATATTGTATGAAATATCACTGTATTTGTATGCCTAAGAGGCACAGCTTTCTGAGGAAACAACAGGCATTTCCTCTGGCTGATTCCAACACATGTTCCATGTGTCCACTCAGCTTGGCTGTTGAGAAGTGCTCTGGAAAATGTCAGTGTGTTTCTTGTGCAAAAAGGCTGCAACTTGGTTCCACCTGGCATTACAAAAACAAAAGTGCAAGCAAATTCTGATTTTCTTCAAGTGTTGTACCACAAGGCAAAATATCAGTAATAGAGGAAAGTACAGTTCATTAACTTAACTTTTATTTCCACTTACGGACAGCTCAGTCTCTTGCTGTGTGTGTGAGCATGCTCTACCTCACAGAAATCGTTTTACAGTAATAGGTGTCAACAACAGTATAGTGGAAAATTCATTAAATGACAAATTACATTACATTAAAGTAACCTCATTCAGTTAAATGAATGTCTTCTGCTTTCCTTGCATGTGCCATGAATGAGCAGTTACCCAAGTTACCCATACTTTTATGGTAATATAGCTTATTTTAATAAGGCTTATTATGCCTTATTAATTATTATATAGCTTATTTTTACAGTATACATGTAAAAATAATGTTTCCCTTTTGTAGGGGTCAGACTCTTCAGTAGTATGCTGCAGAGGTGTAGAAAATGAGAAGAAAATAACGCTTTGGAGGTTATTTGAATTGTATCTCTCAAATTGTTTATTTATTTGTTTATTTGTTTGCAGGACTTATTTAGCAGAACATGCTGCTCATTTTAGTTGCACATCAAGCTGTTCAAACTCAGCATTTCTGAAAATTGGATAACAACAATTTAGGGCTGACCTCCACACCTCAATAACCCAGAGCTTATTGCACTGTGAAGACTACTTCTGGCTGTAGGAAATCTAGGAGACCCTTTCATCTATCTCAATATTCAGTTAGTACAGAAGTCAGCTTCCAGTTCAACACTGACTTTTGAGCTAGACAAACAGCTGTCTTACAGATATCCTACTTTTGCATGCCATGGCAGAGAGGTCCTTCTTTTTTGCTGATAGCGTCCTCATAGTAACAGATCTGTTTGGATAAAAGCATTCAGTGAGTCATGTCACCAGCTCATGGTCTGTACTGAATTTAGGCAATCTAGGAGCAAGCAAGGAGAAGCAACTAATACATTTGCTTTTTACTGTGATCCCTAAGTAACAAGGTTTGCTTTCCCTATGGGGACATCCCTATATCTCTAGTTGCTGTAATGTTCCTGTACTTGGAATCTGTATGTGTGGAAGTCTTTGCAATTAAAACTTAAAATACCACCCTCCGTGTTTCTTCCTGAGGTTTTCGTGCACACATTCTCTAGAAAGCTTGCTGAAACATTACATGTAAGTTAAAACAGGTGTTCTCAAAACCAGACCAGCTGAGGCAGTGTTGTCATGTTTCAAAGCATCTAGTGACAGCACCAGTTTTTGATGTTGCCATTCCTATCTTCCCTGGTGTCACTGGTTATGGTAGCCTGTGCCATGGCTTACCATCTGGTTTAGCTGTGTGGGATCGTATTGTGAACCACAAATTGATACAGGTGAACAATGTTTTCAGACCGTTCCCTTCTTAGTTAGGACAGAGATGAGAGTGGGAAAGATTTTAATATGTATCTAGAAACTGTGTGGACTCAGCTGTTGTGCACTTCAGTAGTTCCCCACTGCTCAATAGCTGAGGTGTGCTGCACAGCTGAGTTGCCACAAATCGCCAGTCTACAGGAGGAAAATGCTGTCTGAACATCTCTCCATGCTTCCAGTTTTATTGTACTTACATGCAGCTATTTGAAGTATTTAGAACTTAGTGGAAAGAATCTGACCAATTGCATTTAGATCAACAACCACTGCTAGGGCAGAGTTCATTAGATCCCATAGGTGTACTCTTCTTACCATAGACGAGCCTTTGCTTGCTAATATGACATGAATATGTGAAATTCTTGCATTCTCCAAGCCTGATTCCTCAGTGTTACATAGTAGCTATAGGATGTTTTCACTTGATTGCTTTGAGGACGGGTTATTTTTATTTATGCCTTGGGTTCCAAGACCTGTTTCTGTCCCTTGAAAAAGCCATCGAATCCCACAGGCTGATCACGTGCAGCAGCATGTTGTTGCTCAGCCACCAGCTTCATGTTCTTTACTCTTCTCTTATTGCAGCAGTTCAGCTTTGTCTCCCTGCCCACGGATGTCCTGGAAATAGAAGTTAAAGACAAATTTGCCAAGAGCCGACCGATCATCAAGCGTTTCCTGGGAAAACTCTCCATGCCAGTTCAGCGCCTCTTGGAAAGACATGCCATAGGGTAATTTTGCTGTTCGTACTTTGTGTTGTTTAGGGAGTGTGCTGCCAATTTGAAGCTCCGGTGATATGTCATTATAGTTACATGATGATGTTGTGTGGGCATTATTAAACTGAGAGTTGCCTGATGAACAATGTTAGTCTGTATTAGAATGCATAGCACTATGGGCCAACCAGTGATTTCTCTTTATAACCTTATCTGTTACATTTTGAAATATGAGAACTGGCATTTAGGAAAGGTTTTGTGTGTATCCTGGCCACAAATCTGGAGAGTACAATATTTTCAATTTAAACATTGTTTTAGTGCTATCAACAGGCTATTTTCATGTTTCAGAGGATTAACTCTGGACTAAAATCTTGCCAGATCTGTTCCTCCTCCCTTTAGACAGCAGAAATGCTGTAGAAATAGACATTGTAGCTGAGTTTTTCTGACCCTCCCCTGCTGCCAAGAAATATCCAGTTCAGATTAGCAGCCCTGCCCTGCTTCCCTATTATAAGAAGGTCCAGGGATGGTGTGTGCAGCAAAAGTAACATACTCCAACTTGAGATTGATGGATAGCATGCTGACAAAGCCAAAACATTTGCTCTGAACTTTAACGTTTAGACCTTCAGGAGCAGGGAGAGAAAGAATAAGCTACTGAAGAGAGCATAGAAGATGTGGTTGCCAGGAAGGCATTTCTGAAAACTGGATCTCGGTTCAGCTGAGCAGCAGGATGATGGGCTTGTTGGAAGTGTTTTTGAACAGCTGGTTCAAAACTGGCAGTGATACTGACAGCTGAATCTACCAGAAGGGACTAAACTACGTCCATGTTTCTCAAGTAGGAAAGATAGAGTGGCTTTTTAGAAACCAGATGGAAAAGAACAGCTTGGGGAAAGTAGAGCTTAGTAACTGATATCATTGGCTTCCCTCAACGTGTCATCATCATCTGATTATATCTTCCTATTTTACTTCCTTATGGAAAACACTGTCTATCAAAGGACATGCTTTGCCAAGAGCAGTGCCTCCAGCCTGTACCTAGATCTGGCTTAGTTTTGATACCACAATAGCTTTTAAATCTCAGGCAAGCTCAATGAGAACCCACAAATTCAGAAAGATTATACATAAATCTTGACATCATCTCATTTATGTGATTTCCAATGCATGTGAAACTACTCTAGTAAATATATTTGGGCCCAACTGGGGACTATGTTTCTTTAAAAGATAGATAAATATTACTATTCAGTGAACCCTCTGCACTTAACAAATGCTTTGCGAACATTGATTCAGCCTCATTTTGGGCAACTGGGAAGTTAATCTCTTCTGTAGTTTCATTCTGTTCTGAGGGGTGGATGAAGTATGGCAAAGGGAGGGACCTGCACAAGGACAGAGTGGAATCATTGATCAACCTTGTCAGGAAGGTGTTCTCCTGATATTTCAGCTTCATAGAGGTAAGAGGGGTGGAAAGAGATGAAGAGTAGTTGTTCAATCAGCTTACAAAGAGAAGGTGGTAAGTGGGGACTGATCTGTCCAGAATTTTGAAAGTAAGTACAGGAAAGCTGAATTTTATGCAAATGATGAAGGAAAAGAAATATGGAAATGTGAGATTCTACATAAGGGTAGATATGATGAGGTCAGCAAGGAAGTCTTGTTACGATAGCTGAAGTGGGAGTTGTTTGCTTCCCATGTTGATATTTCCATGCCCATGCTGCAGAGGTTCCATTTCCACCATTCTCTCTATATGTATACATATGTGCTTGTGTATCCCAGAAGCCTGTCTGAATCACTGACTCAGCTGTTCCATTGCAATTGAAGACATTGTCCTCTCCTCTGCCATTTGTTCTTTTGTATGCAAGTCAACGTGCCCTCATGGCTGGGTTGAATAGACTGAAATTCATTACGTATTTTTGTAGGACACAGCAGCTTTATCTATGGACAGTCGACATTTGGTAGGTTATAGTCTGTTGTGACAGAATTTGTTTTCTTTCAGGGACAGGGTTGTAAGCTACACTCTCGGTCGCAGGCTTCCTACAGATCATGTCAGTGGCCAGCTGCAGTTCCGATTTGAGATAACTTCTTCCATTCATCAAGGTAATTCTTAGTCTTAATGCACCCTTTTTCTAGCTCTTTTTCGGCTTTGCATTCATTTCTCCTCAGAAGTCTAGATTCTTTCCTGGCAGCTCTGAGACTTTAGGTGTAGTCATGAGCAAAGGAAAGTGCATGGAGTCTCCTGTCCACAGAATGCATCGTGAGTTGCAGTTTCTCCCCTACTTCTCTTCAGCTTACAGCTGCTACTGTGTCCTCCTGTTCTTGACTGCTTCATGTAGTCTTCCATGTCACCGGAGAGAAGAGGATGAAAAACTAAGGTCCCATCTGCTTCTCTATCATCCGTCCTGAGGTTGTGTTTAGTGGGCTATTATTTATAGAGTCATCAACATTTGAGCATTTTATGAGTAAAAGTGAATAATCTGGTAGTAAGGATGATTGAAGACTTCCTCGTTTTGACTATTGTTAATCTAAAAAAAAAAAAGTAAAAGAAATTGTATTGTTCCCCTTCAGTCACGATGGTGTCAGTTTGAATCTTGGTTTTGTGTCAATAAATAATAATAAATAATAAATAATAAATAATAAATAATAAATAATAAATAATAAATAATGCTCAGGGGCTTTTTTCTTCTCTAAAGTCATGCTGTCTCAGGTACTCTTTGTCAAGCCAAAAGCTGCATTAGTGCTAGGAAATTGTGACCTGCCCCTCACTGGAAAAACATGACTTCTTTCTTCTGACTGGTGGATGGGATCAAAAAGCCCAGGTTGTCTGGCATCTGGGAGGAAATCATATCAAAGAAAAAAATCCCAGATTTCAGGGGGTTGATAAGCAATTTGTTAAATTCTCTGTTGCAAAATCTTTTCAGCTTCTGCATGACAAGAAAAATGTAACTAAAGCATCAGAGAAGGTATCCTTGTCAATACCATGGTACTCCTTCCCATGCCCATTGGCTTAAAGGGGAGTTTCAGGAATGTGTTACCTTCAGGTTATATTGCAGGAAGGCAGTATGCTGCATACACAGTACCACCATGAGTAAGTCCTGTGATTGTTAAATCTACTGCACAAAGGCTGCCTAGCACAAAACCAGCCTTTTTTCAGTTAGCCACTCATTTCGCTCTCTAATTTATGTTTTAATTTTCTCAGATTGCGGCGGATGCCTCTGTCCTCAGAGCCAAGCTTCTGGTTCAGTCAACATTTTGTGTTAAAAGAGTAAGTAATTTTTTTTCCTGTCTCATACAGATGATGAAGAGGTCTCCATTAGTGCAGATCCTGAGCCAGCTGACCTCCAGGAAAGCCCTGTGAACAACCCCACAGAGGAAAGCCTCGGTGAGCCTCCATGCATCAACACAGTGACCTCAGAAAATACAGTTCCAGAAGAGCTAAATGGATACAGTGTGAACAATATTGATAGCCCAGGGGCTGTCAAGCCACCCAGGGAAGTCAACCAGAACAACATAAATGAAGAGCTAGCAGGAGATGAGGAGGTTGATGCCGTGCCAGTTCCTGAGCCCTTGGAATCCATCCGAGGAGAAGTGCTGCCTTCTTCAAATGTGACGGACCTCACGGAGCAGCTGGGTCTGCTGGCTTGCGTGTCTCTTTCTGAGACTGAAGTTAGGGAAAACAGCAAAGTCAATTCTGGTACTCAGGGAGATGATGGAGAATTGAACAGCACGGAAACTTTAGATGTCAATGAGGTGAGTGCAGAAGTGTATGCTGACAAAGACCTAGAGAAGAGTCAGGAAGAAGGGGCTTCAGCTCAAGAGGAGGAAGACAGCAAGCTACAGCTGAGGACCACAGCAAAGAGGAAAACAAGGCCATGCTCCCTGCCTGTGTCTGAACTAGAGACAGTTATAGCTTCAGCTTGTGGTGAGCCAGAGACTCCTCGCACTCACTATATAAGAATCCACAACCTGCTCCACAGCCTACCCTCAGCACAGATGAGCAGCGATGGGGAAGAGGAGCAAGATGCTGGCAACGGCGGGGAGAACGATGAAGAGTCCACAGTCAAGGAGGTGTTGCAGAAGGAGACAGTCAGTGAGAGTGAGACCATGGCAGCAGAGCCTCCTCCAGAAAATGAGGCCGAAGAGAACTTCAGCCAGTGCACAGTGCCTCCTGGGACCTTAGACGAGCAACTCTCTGACTTAAATGATGGGCTGGTGGATGGGGAAAACCCCAGGACAGGAAGCGAAAGCGAGTCAAGCTCCAGACCCAATGGTGACAACGAATGTGAGGCGTGCGACACCTCTTGCTACAGCCCCTCCTGCTACAGTACCTCCTGCTACAGCACTTCCTGCTACAGCACGTCCTGCTACAGCACCTCCTGCTATGACAGTAACAATCGCTTCTCCAGCCATACGCGCTTCTCCTCTGTTGACAGTGCAAAGATTTCTGAGAGCACGGTCTTCTCCTCTCAGGATGACGAGGAGGAGGAGAATAGCGCTTTTGAATCGGTGCCAGACTCAGTACAGAGCCCTGAGCTGGACAGGGAGCAAGTGGATGGCTCCTCCCAGTGGCCAGATGAGCTAGTAGCTCATGGTGGGAATCCACAACTAGCCACAGAAAGTCTAGACACCCCAATAGCAGGTCCAAGCAGCAGAAGAGAAGGTTAGATCCTGAGAATCAGTGCGCTGAGCAGCCCTGATTATCTGGATGTCACAGAAGGCATCAGATAATCAAGGTTTCAGATAGCTCATGGCTTATTTCATAAAAACCTGGGGTCTCTGAGTTGGGTGATATTTTAGGGAGGGTTGGATAATTGAGCCTGTCTTTATATATCCCAGCATATACAGATGGGGGATCTGTATATATGGATTCCTGTAGATATACATGCATCATTATAAAATCAAGATTAGCTGAAGTTATGTGGCAGACCAGCATTATCACATCCACCAACCAATTCCTTATTTCTTGGGATTGTTTCATTTCACATATCTGATGTACTGCCATGTCTCTGCTAGACAGTGAGAGGACCAGCTTGTGCTTGTCAAGGAGCAGACATGCTGATTTACTTCAGCGAAGGATCTGGGCCAGTGTCTGTGTATGATATACACCGTCGTGTATGTGGAGAAAAGCAAATGTTTCGAAGTTAGAAATGAAACAAAACCTGTTTAGTTAAATTTCCCAATAATTTTTTTTGTTTTCAAACAAATCTACATCAAATTTCGCAGACCGTAGGGCAACTCAGAATGCTTTTTTTTCTGAGACTGAGCTATATCCAACAAAATTCTTGTCTTATCTTTCTCTAGAGATAAAATATGATTTAAAAAATCACTTCTGTCTTCACAACGTAGATATTCTTTTTCCCAATCTTTCCAAACCTCAACATTAAATATACACCTTTGGTAAGTTGTTTTACGTAATATGGAGTTACATGAAGGGTGGATTTGGTTACTCATCTTTGGTTCACTTATCATTTTTCTCAGGCTGAGGAAGTGAAGGCCTCAGCGGCTGCTATGGTCAAGGGTAGAATTTGCATTCCCACATCGTGAGTCAGCTGTCCCCTGGTATAAGTGACACCAAATGTAAACAGCACTGAGAGAATAACATAATTGGCGATCACTAGGAAACTCCAGCTAAAGCATCCTTGTGCCTTTTCATTGTCCATTCCCACTTCATTTACCCCGATCTTTCACTGCTCTTGCTGAAGGAATGGTGTAAGGGGACTGTTAAACCCTTGGTTCTAACCCTAACAATTCTCAGAAGTACAGAGAGAGATAGAAATCCTCAGCAAGGTGGACCTTCCTTGCAGGTGAGGGACTTTGTATACCCAGGAGGGCATGAGTGTGTGTGTGCATGAGACTATTCTTACAGAATTGATGGTTGCTTTGGACCTTGTGCACTTCTGAGAGCAGCTTTGGGGAGAGGATGTCTTCTGCATATGGACTCAGTATGGCTACAGAATTTGTCTCTCAAGTCTATATAAAGCTCAGCAACTTTGTTTTGGCTGCCTGAAAGAGAGAATGTCTGAAAGGCAGCCCTGCCCTTAGCACTCTTTTGGTGTGACCAGGGGGTACTTCAGTAAATGTGCGTGCTGATCCATGGTTTGGTGGCTGTTACAAATACAGTAGATGTGGTCACCTCCATCCACTCCAGGTGACTGACACTACCATGATTCCACTGGCGTAACTGCCATGACTAGGGGAGAGTCAATTATGGTGAGGTAAGTAAAGAAACATAGATAGATGTTCTGGTAAATTGTGCCACAACACCTGTAGAAACAGCACAGATTTTAAGCCTGTGAAAGACAGACTTTTAGCATTGAGTAATAACTTAGATAACTCTGCTGTCTGTTCAGAACACACAGCAGATATGACCATTAGATATGCCTATGCACAAGAGTTTTAATGGGGAAATTTAAGATGACATAGAGGGAGTACTTTTGACAAGTCTTTTTTCTCACTTCTGGATGGTGTGAGATTTTTTTCAGCTTTATACAAAATTAGTTTCTGCCTTGTAGCTGTTGTTTGTGTATGTTTATTTTTAGGCATTTTTTTACATATTTGGTAGCAGTATGTTATTTTTTACAAACTGTTCTTTCTTGGGGCATTAAAATAACACTGTTAAAGACAGCTAAACCGACCACTACACAGTTTGGTTCAGATGATTGGTCTGATTTTAATTTTATCCTGGTATAATCTTGGTTTCTAAGGTTTTAAGAACAGAATGAGAAGGAATCTGAATTCTTTTTATCTTGCAGTTTCCTCATTCTCATAGTTAAGTCTAAGATGAGGAATAGTTTTTCTTCCTTACAATGAACTTCTTCATATCTTAAAGGATTCTATAAAAAATATCTGGATCTGAAGTTAACTTTTGAAGTTCCTCTCAAAAGAACATGAGTTTGGACATTTACTTAGATTTCACTTATTTCATATGCAGATAAGTAAGCATATATACAGCATTACTATTTTCTAAAAACTACTGTTGCACTGTCCACTGTGTTTCAGTTTTCCTTCTTTTCTTCTTCTGTATCTCAGGTCTTCTCTCTTTACCTCAGGTCCTGACTACGTTTCACTATCTTTTGTCCTCTTCTACCACCTGTCTCCTATTTGTTTCTGGTCCTTGTCTCATTCTCTCTCCTCCCTCCCAAGACCAACACTTTGAATTTTGAAAAATATCTGTAGAAGGAAGTGCTCTTCTGCTTTACAGGGACTGCATAATTCTGCCACTCCAACCTGTTTATACAGTTGCTGATCCTTTAGAAAAGCAGAGGAAGATTCAAGGCAGATTTTAGCCTCATATTTTGCTGGTGAGAAAAGTTGGAGCCAGCATTTTGCATGTTCCTGTCCAATTTCTGCAGAAGCTTGAGCTGTACTATATTTCTCAGAGATCAAGCCTGATTCTTCTCTCGCTTACACTTGTGTGTCTATGAGTCCAGAATCTGGCCCATAATAGATTAGCATTGGCTCAAACCTGAGACCGGAGCCCTGACTGCATTATTTTCCTAATTCTTTGGTGTGTGAATTGTTATTAAAATAGTGCCTGGGAATAGGAATAACTAGAGCTGCAAGTATACCACGAAAACCTCTGTGACAAATAATCACTTGTTTTACAGTAGCACGTTTTTTGAACCATGTTATGAAAACAGTGAATGACTGTCAATATCTTGAATATCTTGTCCATAGGTGATTGTCCTTTACTCCATAATTCTCAGCCAGTCAGCCAGCTTCCTTCTCTGAGGCCTGACCATCATCACTACCCAACTATCGATGAGCCTCTTCCACCAAGTAAGCTTTAGCATTTTTTAACTTATTACGTTTTTTCAGCCTTTCCTGTTAATTCAAACAGTGTAGAGGTCAGTATGTCTTTCTATATAACCCCATCTGTTCTGTATATACTTTCTCCAGAATCCAAGCAATATGGTCTTTTGTTTCCCGTGTTTGATCCTGACTTCAAGTATTGTCATGTTATTTTGGACAAACTCTATAACATCCCTTTGCCCTGATCCATCCTCTTCTTTGCCTACCATGAAATGAAAATTGTAGTGTTTTCCTCATTCCAGTCAATATTGTGAGATTGGAATGAATAGGTATCTGTCAGGTGTGCTGGAAGCCTTACAAAAAAGCTTTTGGTTTATCAGCAAATACTGTGTTTTTGTTGTTTTTTTTTTTTTAAAGTTTGTCTTCAGGTTTTTCTGTAACCCAATTCAAACATAGCTTGGGATGCACTCCCTGTGCTCAGTCAGCCCTGCTTTCAGGTCCAGCACAACTTTTGCTCAGTCAGGATGCACCAGGAACAAATAGTAGGTCCAAATGATTCTGTGAAAGGCAGCTCACGCACGGTGATCCGATCACGCTACTTTTTGATTTGGTGATCAACTTAATGTTCTGCTCATTGTGAAAGGAATGACATCTGCAGTTGGGATGAATAAAAATCAGAGATTTTTAAGTAGAGTAGCCGACTAGCAGGCTGACAATACAGGACTGTTACCACTGTGTCTACTGCTGAAGGTGTTTTCACTTGTCTTAGTACCTTTTCCCTTGTGTACCTGGAGGATTACTCTGCTTTCTACATTAGCTCTAACTGCCCAGCAGAGTGCAGTCTATGCCCTGCGACGTGCTGCGAATCAACTTGCAACTTCAGCACGTGATTTACAGCCCCAAGCGTGCAGTGCCTCAGAAAAACAACCAGGCACGTAAACAAAGCACTCTGTTTTCTTCACAGCCTGAGGAGGGAACTTGTCCTGTGGTGCCCTTGAAAATAATTCATCATTTGCCAGCCACGCTGTCAGTATTCTGTAAGCTGAGTATAGTCCTGATGCTGGCGTCAGCTGCACAGTGGCATGAATGATTCAAATGCCTTTAGCCCAATGAAGTCTTATTAGAGTCCCACTGTGGCTTGCCAGTGAATGATGAAATAGGGAATGGTTACCTCTGTAACAGGAAAATACTTTTCTTCCTCCCGCTCTTACCTCAGTGGTTTGTGAATAGGGCACATTCCCAATTAGATGACTTAATGATAGGACACTGACACCACCTCAGGTAAACAAAATGTACTGTGAACCCATGTCCCATATTCATCCATCACCAATTCAGTACGCTTTTCCTCTTTCTTGTAATTATCCTTAAAAGGCAAGTATTTTTACAATTGATTTTCATGAGTGCTTTCACAACAAAGGTTAAATATATGAAAAGCAGTGTATGGCAACATAGTTTAGAAGTTATATCCCTTTGTAGGATTTTATTGTGTCATCTGCTTATAACATCATTTTACCAATGAAGGCTTGAGACTTTGTATAAAGGCTTTGAGACCTAAGTATATTGACTTTAATGGGAATAGACTCTACTAAGCTAATTTTATGGGGAGAAAAAGGTTGAATTAGATAATATTACCTAAGAAGGCAGTGCTAAGTGCTCTTAGTGAGATTTCAAAATTGTTTCAAAAGGAAAGCTATAGTCTTATTCTACAAATATTTCTTTTTCTAGTATCCAGTATCACTGTTTCAGTGCTTTTAATGCCTCTTAATCACAATTAACTTATTCTTGAATGCAAATGAAAGGAAAAAACTTTGTATTTTAACCATGTTATGTGTACAAGCCTGGCTTGCTTCTTACATGTAACGTTAACCTCTTCACATTGTTGAAGATAATGTTGTCAGAGCTGCAAAATCATTGCTGACTGGTTTTACATTGGCTGTGGATAACTCTATGGTCAGTCCTTTTCCTCTTTGGAATAGTTTTCTGAATAACTTCATTTCATCAGAACTGCACAACTATTGATACTGGGGAGGAAATTTTGTTTCAGACAGCTTTGTTTAGGAAAGTAAGCTAGACCAGATTCATTGTTTATTTAGGAATGTCATAGTGACCAGCTCAAATGTTAAAGCCTGTATGAAATTGACAGGAGATCTGCAGAGCTTTTATTGCCTTCTGATGGCATTAATGCTCACCCCTTATTATGCATGTGTTTTCTAGTACTGCTACATGCCCTACAGAACTGGAGCCAAGAAAAATGTATTTGCCCTGTTCAGCGCTCCTCTGTGCAAAAGGTGTGGCTGAGCTTGGAAAGGGAAAAACAGCATTTTTACTTTGCCACTCCAGGATTATGGGCTTGCCAGAAGAGGTTTCATCTTCTGGTATAAATCAGACCAGTTTCAGATGCTGTTGCAAAATATGACTCATCTGATGGAGGGGGATCACTAGAAAACAAACAAGTACTGACCCATCTCCACTCTCTGCTTAAGCGTGCTACTTCTGTGAAGGTTAGATTAAGGTTAGTCTCTGTTGTAGTCACAGTTTTATTTTGCCTGAAAAAGTAACGAAAAGGCCTGATGAGAATTGGCTGCTTCCTAGATTACATATGCCCCTGAGGTAACATGAAGAGACTTGTGCATAGCCCAAAACCTGAGTCCTGTCTGTCGGTTCACCTGTCAGCCTGTTCATCTCTCTGTGCAGGTATCTATCCATCTGTCCACAAATCTGGTATTGTATGCAGCTTCAATGACTTGTATGACTTACTGATTGTCTTGTGGGAAGGCAGAAAGTGCACCTGACATCTTTGTGCAACCAAAGTACCAGCGCCTTCTACCCTTCGACAGACTTCCCAGGTGATGAGAAGAATAGCTCTTCAGCTGATTTTAAAAGCTGTTGCAAGATCAGTACTTATCTAGGACCACTGCGGAAGTCCCAAAAGCCATGTGGCACTGTTCTTAATATTATATGACTGCCACTGTCAGCATGTGGTTTCAGGTGCATAGACACATTCAGCAATGAATAAAGCAGTGCTCACAGTTAGATAGAGGTAGTTCATGACTATACATAATACTGCAGGATGTCTGATGCATCCTGCAGAGATGGCCATCCTGAAACTACAATCCAGTCTGCACAGTTCTGACCTGAAATTTTCACTGTAAGCTCACTGCAAGCTCTGAAGAAGTTTTGTTACTCTTGGATTTCTAAGGATTGTACTTAGAAGCTTAGGAACTCTGAATTACATTTAATTAGAGATACACTGCAAGATAGGCTCTGGAACCAGTAATGCACAGGGCTGGATTATGAGAAACTCAAGATTTACATTGTAAGTGGGTAATTTTATTCTTAGTAAGTGTCTATCAGCAGGCTCTGGATCAATATTGATGTCTTCTACATAGACTGATAAGAGTGTGGCATTACCTATGAATCCCTAATTATCCATTGAGATTTATTGTTCTAATCTTGCACTGTAGTGTGAAGTAATGACTAGGACAGCAAGAACTTCTTAGTGATTTTAAGGTACAACATGTCATCTTTGATCTGGCCAAGATAATTTCCTTGTGCAGGATGTTGCAGATAGTGCGTGGCTCCAGAGCAGCCATGGTGGTACACCCACCACTAGTGACAGCATGCGTGGTAAGGCTTTGGCCTTCAACCTGCCCTGTCAAGTCTGATTTCATTCAGTGTGCATCTGTTGTGCTTGATGTGCTCTTTTTCACCGTTTGGTTTAGACACTGTTTTCATGAAGCTATGTTCTTGTTCTTGATACAGCTACAACATCCTTGAGAAAACCTTACCCAGTTGGATAACCAGAGAGCCCTCCCCTTAAAATTATGTGATGTTCACAGACTGTATGTATGTACATGTGCTGTTAGCATAGTTTTTGCACCTATAATTACCGAAGTACTTACACAGACAAGTCTAAAAGAAATAATGCATGTGTATGAGGCTCTTGCCGTTTTGAAGTCTCACAGAAAATCTTTCTGAGGACTCTTGGTGTCCTTTTCCTGGAACTAACGTGCCACGGGCTACCAGCCACAGACTTAAGACAGCCTACACTAGGATGGGATCAGTCCGGATATGGGAGCTGAGTTTAGCCATAGTTGTTATTCTGGAGAGGGAAACTGTGAAGAATGGGTTTCCAGACAAATCATGGAAAGATACAGCTTCAGTTCTACTCGTAGAAGTAGTAGCAGATAAGATGTAAAGAATGAAGTCCATCTGAACCTGAATTTGGTTGTAGGAAAACATGGAAGGAATGGTCTCTCCAGTTAGAGTAGTCATAGTGAGAGTGTGGGAATAACAGATAGTTTTACCCCCCAAAGGTAATTACCGTATGTGCATTTGTGTGTGAATATGAGTGAGGTTTGTATATAAACACATGTAGAAAGTATGTGTTTATACCTAGAAATGTCATCAGCTCATGGACCATGTAGAAATATGAAGCTAGCAAGTCAAATTTGTATCACAACTCCATACATTCCAAGCAATCCAGTGTGGAGCTTTGTTAAGTAATTCACTTCTGAATTTCCCCTGCACAACCCTTTTTTTTAATCAATATTACCATTTTCCACAAACCATCAGAACATTTAGTTGTCAAGCCTGGGATAACTTAAATATTAAAAGGAGACAGTGATTGAAGGCTCAATATTATTCTTCAAACTTTCAGTCAAGTTGGCATTCATCAGAGCACTAGGATTATGAAAATCATTTGTGTATATCTACAGAGATTTGTATGAATATGTCCAATCAGGCTGTGATCAGTTTCCAGGGGAACCAATAATTGTTGTAAGAAACATGTGTAAGCATGTTTACTGTGAAACATAACAAAGCAGAAAACATGGGTTTGCCGCATTAACTCAGATTTAATCCTTCTTTGCTAAGTGTCAGCTCTTTGTGGCTGCCCTGACCTGTAATGAATCCAGCCAGCTATTAGTAGTAATTGTAAAATTATCCAGCCTTTTAAAACATGTGTTTTTGTAGTCTATGATGGTGAATTCCATAGGCTACCTATGTACTGTGTGTGAAATATTTATGTATATGCATATACGATATATGCATATAGATAAACACATAATATATATATGCATTTGAATATATATGTTGAATATATATACATATAATGCACGCGTATAGGCATGTATATAGTATCTATCGAGTATGCATATCTTCTCTCTGTGAATATATATGTGTGTGTTTTTGTATCCCCCCACATAACTTTTTGGAAGACATCATGCTGACAGCATGTTCCCTTCCTTTTCTTCCAACCCCAGATTGGGAAGCTCGGATAGACAGCCACGGGAGGGTGTTCTACGTTGACCATGTCAACCGAACTACCACATGGCAGCGCCCCACAACTGCAGCAACACCAGATGGGATCCACAGGTCTGGCTCTATCCAGCAAATGGAGCAGCTGAACCGGCGGTGAGCACTTGCATCTCTATTCTTCTAAGATCCACAGCCTCTTTTCTCAACAACACCCCAATAACCTCCTTCCTGGAGAAGAGAAGGCTACAAGGAGACCTCATTGCAGCCTTCCAGTACTTAAAAGGAGATTGTAAAAAGGAGGAGAATCAGTTTTTTTTTACATGGGTAGATGGTGATAGGACAAGGGGAAATGGTTTCAAGCTCAAGAAGGGAAGGTTTGGATTGGATGTCAGGGGAAGTTCTTCACAGAGAGTGGTGAGTTGCTAGAGCAGACTGCCCAGAGAGGTTATGAATGCTGCATCTCTGGAGATGTTCAGGACCCCTGGGCAACTTGGTCTAGTACCAGATCTGGAGGTTGGTGGCCCTGCCGGTGGCAGAGGGGTGAAACTTGATGACCCCTGGGATTCCTTCCAACCCAAGCCATTATATGATTCTATTATTCCTTTCTCACTGCATCCCATTGGCTTCCTAAGCTTCTTTCCTTGTCCAAATGCAACAGACATCTTCTCATCCTGGCTGCTGCTGATTTTCCTATTTCGTGTACCTGCTGTGGGTATCCAGTACACAAATTTGCCCACATGAGGGGTGCTGTTCAGTGAAAGATGTTTCAAAACTTTTGAAACTGTATGAAGAGTCCTTTGAAGAACTTTCTTTGAAATTACTCCTGAAGGAGAAAGAAATGTTCTTCCAAAAGATGGAGTTACTTTTTCTGTTTAACTGTTAGAGTGGTACTCATGGCTCAGCACCTAGCACTGCACTGCACTGCAGCAACTACAGAGGTTTCTATGCTGACTGTTCTTAAAACAGTGTTTACTTATCGGTGCGGTTTACATATCTACTCAAGCTAGTTAGACCCACTGAAAGGTTTGTCTCTTTTTCCAGGGCAGAGCACTGCTCTAGTAGAACTGTACATATTTCCAGATAGAGACAGATGTCTTAATGTTGTAATAGGTGCTGTAAATCTGTCAGTTCATTTTTTGCTAGCTCAGATGTATCTTAGTATGACACACGTTTTCCCTTTGTTTGTTATGGCATTGGTCAACAAGGGAAAGGCAATCTGGACTTAAGCAAGACTTTTTACATGGTTCCTCACCACATCCCTATTTCCAAATTGGAGGGATGTGGATTTGATAGATGGACCACCTGATGGATAAGGAATTGGATAAAAGGCCGCAGACAGAGGGTGGTCCTCAATGGCTCTGTGTCCAGGTGGAGGCCGGTAACGAGCGGCGTCCCCCAGGGCTCTGTCTTGGGACCGGTGCTCTTCAACATCTTCATCAGTGACAGCGATGGTGGAATTGAGTGCACCCTCAGCATTTGCTGATGACACCAAGCTGAGCAGTGTGGTTCACATGGCGGAAGGAAGGGATGCCATTCAGAGGGACCTCAACAGACTTGAAAAGTAGGCAGGGTGAACCTGATGAGGTTCAGCACAGCAAAGTACAGAGTTTTGCACTTGGGCCGGAGGAATCCCAGGCATCCATACAGACTGGAAGGAGCGGTCCTTGAGAGCAGCCCTGCAGAGAAGGACCTGGGGGTCTTGATGGATGAAAAGCTGAACATGAGCCAGCAGTGTGCATTGCAGCTCAGAAAGCAAATGGGATCCTGGGCTCCATCAGAAGAGGGGTGGCAGCAGGGACAGGGAGGTGATTGTGCCTCTCTACTCTGCCCCATCTGCAGCACTGTGTCCAGGTCTGGAGCCCCCAGTACAAGAAAGACAGAGAGCTGTTGGAGAGGGTCCAGAGGAGAGCCACAAAGATGAAGAGGGTTCTGGAGCACCTTCTCTATGAAGACAGGCTGAGAGAGCTGGGCTTGTTCAGCCCGGATAAAAGAAGGTTGCAGGGTGACCACACTGCAGCCTTCAGTACCTAAAGGGAGCCTACAAACAGGAGGGCAGTCAACTCTGTGAAAGGGTAGATAACAGCAGGACAAGGGGAAATGGTTTTAAGTTGAGAGAGGGAAGATTTAGGTTGGATGTCAGGGGGAAGTTCTTCACAGAGAGAGTGGTGAGGTGCTGGAACAGCTGCCCAGAGAGGCTGTGGATGCCCCATCCTTGGAGGTGTCCAAGGCAAAGCTGGATGGGGCCCTGGGCAGCCTGGGCTGGTATCAAATGGGGAGGTTGGTGACCCTGCCTGTGGCAAGTGATTGGAGCTTGATGATCCTTGAGGTCCCTTCCAGCCTGGGCCATGTGGATCTGTGATTCTGCATCTGGTCTAGAAATAAATTTGTTTATCATTTTTATCTCTTGCTCACTTCTTGGACTGAATTTAATAGTGGTTAAAAATCCTCCCTTTTTACTTCAGACAATTTTTTAAGTCCCTGCTTACTGTAATGGTATGGTGTCTTTTCTAGACAAGCAAAGCTGAAATTATGTTCTAATCATAGCATGTAAAATGCCACAAGAGTTTTTTGGTCTTTTTTTCTGTGCTCGGAGAAAGTTCTGCAACTAAGAGAAAAATACAAAGTTTAAAACTATTGTTTTCATTGTGCAGAATAGTTTTGGAGTTACTGTATGTCAGGAGAACTGGGTTCTGAATGACAACAGAAAAGTTGATTTAACTCTTGGGGAGTACTTCTGTCTTCTTAAAGTCGTCATTGTACACAGAAAGTTGACAGCATCAACTCTTTCTTGAAATAAAATGTAGCATTTCATAATGTGCATCATGTCTTGTAGAGGTGAAAGAACCCTTACAGCTTTCTTCAGAAGACATCAAGCTACCATGTTAATATTAAAAATAAAAAAAGAAATTAAATCCCAAAGAGTATGCTTAATCCAGACTTTTTTTCCAAGGCATTTACATGACTCTCCTCTACCATTTTGTGTTTGTCTTTAAGAGGGATTTGGATTATGTGAAAGCTCAGAGTATTTGACTGGTGATAAGCAAGTTTTCTGCCACAAAACGCTCTGTTGTGGGTATACATCAGCCTTTTGTGGATATACATCAGCCTTTTCTCCTTTCTTTTTTTCGTTTTTTTTTCTTTTTTTTTTTTTTTTGGAAGTTGAACTCTCATGTAAGTGCAGCACAAGACAGAAATAGGTGTTGGTGAGGCTGCTTTTAGGAGTGTACCATTCCTTTAGCTAGCACAGGTTAATTCATAAACCAACTATCTCAGATACTTCAGAGTTTGTACGTTTGTGATGTCCTTGCTACAAACTTCCTTCTGTATTTTCTTGTAGTTTGTCTGGCTTCCAAACTTATGATTTGTCACTGGTTTGGATTGGTAATTGAGTGCTAATAGGTCTAACATTTTTCACTGAATCTCTCTATTTTTGGTAATCAGAAATTCAGTTACAAAGTCAAAAGTATAGAAGATTTTCAGTAGTGACATAGCTCTCTTTATCTGAATCCCATTGCAGACCACGCATTTTGTAGTAAATATAAATTGCCATGGGTTCTTGGGACAAAGGATAAAAAACCAATGGATCGCTGCTGTCTGTTGAAGAGCTCTCTTGATTTAAGATGCTGAATAGGGGGTTTTCCTGTTGTTTCAAAGTTTGGGAACAAAAATTTCCCAAGATTCTGATGAACGAGTCTCATGCTGAATACTCAGTTAAAAGAAATTGGGCATTTCAGAATTGGAAAGTGATTTCTGCATTTCAACCTGGCTGCTTGAATTTATGAAATTGTCATTGCAAATTTCAAACATTTCAAGTCTTCAGATTTCTGTGTCATGAGGAAAAGAAGCTTTCATAAATAGTAAATGGAAAGCATTATAGTAGGCATTGTTTCAAATTTTAGAAATACTGGTTTGTTGTGTTTCAAACTTCATTGTTTGAAACAGTCTTCAGCAAACACACCTGAAAATAATTTTAGGTGAGGCAAGAGCAAACACGGGGCTTGCAGATAGAATTGCCAGCAGCCTGAACAAAGTGGAACTCAAAACCACTTAATTTGAAAAAACTTGGCCACTTCTCTTTCTGAACCAGTTTACTCAGCTTCCTGGTTTCATTTCTGGGAGGGAATGGAAAAACCAAAATATTACAAGGAAACCTGGTATTTCTAGCTCTGCCAAAACCACAAAGCTTCGGAAATTTAGCTTGGGAAAAAAAGAAAAAAGAAAAAAAAACCTCACATAGCTGTAATTGCTCAAATCCAGGAGCTTCATCCGACTTTCTTTCTGTGCTCAAAGCTGCTCGTTAGCTATGCTAGCCACTTCAGAATGCAGAGACAGCCGTAATTTGTAGTGTAAAGACTCTTGCTCATTTTCTTCAGCAGTACCTGACTCACTGACTTGTTAGCAAAGCAGTTAATAGCCACTGCTGCTCAAGCTCTGTTGGGAAGATCTTTTGAAGCATATGTATACCTAGACTCATTTTTGCACTAGTTTAAGAAGTAATAAATAACACAAGAAATTATAACTGTGTAGTTAAGACAGCTTCAGAGTGGCATTTCTAAGCCTCTATTTCTTTGACACATCACTTTGAAAAGACTGAATTTCCAGAGGCATTCCCATAACCTTTGCCCTTTCAATATTTTCTCCAATTACTTTGACATTTTTTCCTATTTATGTAAGATAGTTTTATAGTACTGACACCTCCAAAACATGGTTTGTTTGTTTGTTTGTTAGTTTTTGTGGGCAAACAGCTAGTACTACTGTTCAAGGTTTGGCAGTAGGAATTTTCTACTATCTAATTAAACCGAAGCTGTGAAGTTTTTTTATTAATGTGCTCATATCCCTCGATTACACGAACTCCTTAAAAAACATGTATATTGCTGATGCATGTGAGTGTCGTAAAACTCCTCCAGTAATGGAATGGAAAGTTCATTCAGTTGCCTGTAGTCAAGTGAATAAAATTGTAAAGTGTGGGTCTAAATCAGAGGGACATAGCAACTAAGGTAAATTTGTGCTGTTATGAAATCTGCTATCAGAATTTCTTCACAAAGCTGGATGTTGACTTAAAAATAGAACACCCAGTCTTTTTGTTTTTTATCTTCTAAATTTGCTCTTTATTGAGCTTTCAAATGATACAGTAAATGCAATTTTAAATGCTTTTGAATGCTGAGGGATATAAATACTACTCTGAAAGTTAAAACCTAGCTGTTTTTTCTTAATTGTTTACAGCTCATCTGCCCAAAGTTGAGTTGCGGTAAGCTGTTGGAGGCACTCACTGTCAACTGAAAGCATAAAAAACAAATCCTCGTTGTCTTTACTGATCCCAGGCCTATTTAAGGAACTAACTCCTGAGCAATTTTCTATTTAGAGTAAAATGTAAATTAACAAATAAAGAGAGGGAGAGAAAGTAATTAGAAATTCTAAGTCAGAACATGAGATGAGAAAAGAAAAAAAGAGCGTAAGTCAAGAAAATGGGAGACAAGCAATGTTGGATCAGATTAAATGCAGGCCATAGAGCCAGTCTTGTTTATCTATGTTTGAGAATACAATCCAAAAGTATGGATTAAAAATATCGAAGTGGATTAAAAGCTAATCAATTAATTAACAGGACCTATTTCTTTCTTTCCCTTTCTATTTCTTCTTCCTTCTTTCTCTCTGGATTTAAAAATACATTTTCTTATTCAATAAATAAAAATATTTACATTCATGGCTTGCTAGTAGAACCAAAGAAATCTTGATCTCTCTTCTTATTCAGTTGTCTGTGTGAGTGAACGAGTTAACTAGAATTGATTTTGTGTAGTGCTTATTTGAAACACTCCTGATTATTTCCACAGCCAGGTCTATATTTTGTTCCTGATCTGGTAAAGTATTTGAGATTTAAATAATCTTATTAGACCTACTAGCATCAATTAATGTGGCAATTAGTTCCATAATTAATATGGAAATTATATAGTTTTTGAAGGTGTTTGCAGGTTTCAGTTCAGCATTTACTTCTGTCGTCCTTCTCACTGTTTTTTGCTTGTGTCTGTATTGTTTCTTCTCTCTTGTTCTGTAGCTGGTCACCACCCAGTGCAAGCTAATACGCAATCCCATTAATTTCCATAAGTGGACATTACACATTGTTGTGCTTTTCACTCAGGATGTGTTGCATCCTATTCTCCTCTTCTACAGTCATTTTAATGAGATTGTTGCTCTCTGAGTTCATACAGTCTACTAGGCTACATTCCATACTGTCTACCAAAACACAAGTGTTCTCAACTGGTGGCCATGCTATACCGTCATCCACACTGTGTACACTTCTACCTTTTTAGGGTTTTAATCCTTTACCAGTTTTGGGTTGAACATATGGTATTGATATTGTAATAAGCAAGGCTGAAGGGCATCAGTGCACCGTGCTACCGTATGACTAAATGAGAGAGAGAACCATGATCCTCTAATATTTTTAGGTTCCAGGCATCTGGATTATTTAAAGAGAATCCTAATGGAAATTTGTAGCTCAGGTACCTTTGTGAACTTGACCTTTGAGTCTCCTTTGCCTTTCAGTGTAGCTATGTAGCTCAAAATGCCAGATTTTGGGTTGGTCTCAGGTGTGAATATCTTCATCACTTCAAGGGGGGGAATCCAGTGTGCTCCTTACTCTGTTGTATTTTGAAGGTAAAAGTACTGGAATCATTGAAAAACAGCACTGATTATCAAGACAGGAAGTATCAGAATGCTATTCTGTTAACTAAGACACGTCGTTCCTTTCTCTAAATGTATGCAGATACCAAAATATCCAGCGAACTATTGCAACAGAGCGGACTGAAGATGATGGTGTAGTAAACAACAGGGTGGAGAGAGTTCCCACTGGAGGAGGAAGTGACTCTGAGGCAGAGCCTTCCCAACCAAGCTCAGGTATGTGAAAATAGCTATGGAGGGCATGTTCAGTGCTACTCAGTGTTGGCTTTCAGTTTCGAGGAGTGCTGAGGACTAGAATGCCAGCTAATTAAAAGAAAAAAAGGTTTAGCTATGAAGGTACAATCACAAGGACAGATAAAAAGGTGCTTTTTTTTTTTTTTAACAACTATTAAGACGGAGCATTTTTATTTTAAGGAAGGACAATTTTAAAATGAAATGGAGATGGTGTCTATTTTTGTTCAATGCAGTATAAAAACCACACTGTTTTATTTTTGCTGCGTTGTGATAAACTGTGGGTCTTTCCGTTTATTGTTTCTGGGCACGGTTTCTGCACTGCTACATTTCTTTCTGTGGACACACCTGCAGTGGCCCTGCCATGGAGTATGGAATATTTGGGGTTTTTTTTATGGCTACAGCTTTGTAATAGCTATTAGCAGATCCAAGTCTGGGCTGCCACTGAAGGAGGCACAGCTGTATTTTTACACATCACTAACTATATGACAGTGTCTCATAACAGAGCAGGGAACTGATCTATTTGAAAACTTTCTTGTGGTTAAAGCTCTTTGTAGCCAAATTCTTCCACTTGGCTCATTAGAACTAAACAAGAACTACTGCCAATGTGAAGGAGAAGAAGAGAATGTGTATCCAGAGAAGGATGGAACAGGCAGGGAGCTATTCCACTCTTTTTTGGTGGCAGACATATTTCTTTAAAGCAGTTGCAAAAAAAATAAAAATAAAAATAAAAATCAGCTGTTTTTATTCAGATAAGAAACATCAACAATCAGACTAATGTTCATGTTTTTTGTGGACCCACAAAAATAGCTACCTGCTTTCTTTGAGAAATTGTGCCACCAAAATGAATACAAAGTTCTTTTCCATTGGGTCATTCTCACCCTCCACCTAGGATTGTCTTCCATGTTTGCTACAGTAAGTAAGTATCTTCTTGCCATCCTTGTATAAAATAGCATTGGCAAAGGGAAAGATTCAGCTTATCTACTTGAATTTTCTGAATGTTCCATATTGAAGAAGAATTCTTCTCTCTAAAATCAACAGTGAGTGAAACCAGTCAGGACCTGAGTAACAGCACTGAACTAAACAGACAGCTGGTAAAAGCTGTTGTGGTCAAACTGTTATTTAGAGATGGCAGTAGTTATGAGCCAGTTTTTTAACATCCAGGAGCATCCAGCTCCTGCCCTGTGAGTACAGCAGCACTAACCATAACACCTACAGTTTTGCCAACAGACTCATCTTGGAAATGCAAGGAGAGTAGGTACAGGGCAGGATGGTGACATTTTTGTACAGTCACTTTTGTAGCCAAAGTAGAGACCAGATAACAGACAGTCTTTGCCACTGTTAATAAAATTGTGGTTCTTTTGGTTTCTGTCCAGAGATTAGGAGGGAAGGTTCCCTTTCTCCTGTGAGTTCTCAAAAAATCACCTTACTGCTGCAGTCTCCAGCTGTGAAGTTTATCACCAATCCTGAGTTCTTCACTGTGCTGCATGCAAACTATGTGAGTAATTACAATTTGCTTTTTCTGAGTCCCAATATTGTGCCCGAGGCCTTCAGGGAGAATGCACGGTGAATTCGAATTGTGTGACTTGGGGTTTGGTTGTTTGTTCTGAGCACAAGGCCAGGTTGAGGACAGCACAGACAGACTGCTGCAAGAAAAATCTTGCTAGGATTCTGCCACACACAGGGAATTCCCTGGCACAGAGAAGCTTATTAATTTTATTCTTCCAGAATAAGCAGGAACCCTTGATTTCAGGTTGATGATTCTGTTGTCTGTTCCTGCAGGGAGTTAGGTTGTTACCTTTGGAGCCATGTTCATGAGGAACCTCACTCAGATTGCAAAAAAGTCTCAGGGGAACAGAGAGAGGGAAAAAGTTATTAACTCCAGTTTGCACTCTCAAGAAGCAGGTAGGCATAAAGCAGTGAAAGAAATACTGACTTGAGTCAGTGTAGCTATTTTGGAAAAAAAAAAGAACATTAAAATTACTTCTTTTTTTTTTTTTAATTAATACAGTAAATCTGTATGTTTTGTTTCAAACCTGATGTGGAGTGGAAAAAGTTTAGTGGTAGGTTTACCACAAGGAAGTAGGTAGGGAAATCTCAAAGAAGATGTAGTTATCAAGTTCCAGTCTTGGTTTCCTTATCTTGAATGCAGGTTTAGCTAGGCATCCACACATGACTTCTGAATATTTGGAAAATGCTCTATTTCTGGTTAGGGTTGCCCTTTCTTTTTGAAATGAACAGGAATTGAAACACTTGAAGAGTTATCTCAGCACAGTTTTTAGGTAATGACTAATGTCCAGCTTTGGCCATGGCACTGTGTGGATTGAAGCCATCTGTCCTCCAAGCCTCTGCTAGAGCTTATTGCTCCTGAAATCCTGCGGAAGGTGCCTTGTATTTACTCATCTGACATTGCCTGAACTATGTTATGGAGCGCACATAATTTCTTCCATTAACTGGGTGATATATCAGGATTTATGTCTGGGAACAGTATCATTTTCATTCAGTATAGTTATTTACAGAAGGAGCAAATGTTTCTATACTGATGCAAGAAAAAGTTTGTAAGAGATTTAAGTCTCAGTTTCATTTCTCACTGAAATAAAAAAGTCAAGAGAAGCCTTCAGTTTGGGTTTATTAAATTGTCTCTAATATGGAAGCCATAACAATCTGTTGAAACATCTGTCAAATAGTCGTATAGATTCCACTTGTGCAGAAATAATGACCCACATAACTCCTGGCTTAATGAGTTGTTATATTTTAACGACACGCCCCCATTAAAATTTCAAGCTGTTAATTATACCAGTGAAGGTGGGTTTGGAAAACATTATGCAGCAGTTAGAGTTAAAAGGGAAAGGCTGTCATTATGCTGATACTTTATTTCCATTGAGATACATCTACATTACATTCTTGGTTTCTGTAGTGCCAGACTTATTGATCAGATGAAAATGGAACTTCTGTAACGGAGTAGGCTGGGAACTCAGCAGTTTGTGAGCATAAAGCTTTCCTGAGTTATAATCAGGTCGTATTTTCAGGGCAGAGATAATATCTCTTTAATTTCACTACATATACCAATGTTTTATCATAATTAAGGCCCTTTGCTGCAAGGAGTATTCCCTTCTCAGCACTACCATAACTATAAACCTTACATAATAAAACTAATACTTGTAAATGTTTTATTGCATCGTAGTGGTAAAAATGCATTAGAAGTACACAAAAATTGAGAATTCAAAGCTTTTGGAGCCAGACTCACTGGGCAGATTACATATAGACACACCGGGACTGACTTCACTGGAGACAGGAATTCTCCATTGTCCCTTAATTGCTCAAGACAGAGACAGCAGAAAGTATTTCACGTAGAATAATGAAAGCTCTAGTGAGTAATTCAGTCCTTTCAGGTGACCAGTATAACCAGGGCACTAATTTTCTGTATAGTGAAATGCTCAGAAGGAATGCACATTTTCTGTGAAGTTTCCTACGCTGCCTTGAACTTTTCCCCTGGAATAAAGGTCCAAGAGTAGTGTCCTGTGGATGAGAAAAAGTGTTGCCATGACCTGTGTATTTTGTGGATCTGTGTCACTGAACACACTACGGCCACAAATACAGTTCAGTTTGGCTCCTTTTCTGCACCTGGATCAGCACTAACTCACTCAGATCTAAGAGGATGTTCTCCTAAGAGGTGTCTTTAGTGTTCATGGTGAGATATGACTACCTGGCTTCAGGGTGGTATCCATGTGACTCATAAAAACATCTCCATCTGACAGGCTTTTTAGTCAGTGCAGAAAAAAATACTCAGTTCCAGGAAGCAATTGATATCTTCCAAAAATAGGCAATTGAATGTGTCTGTTTCTGTCCTGTCACTATAAAATGACCATAAATAAGGTAACAAACTCACGTACAGACACCTACACTGCAGTCCTCTTCAGCTGATGAATCCTACCAAAAGCATCTTAATTTTAGTGATACCATAAATACATGTTCACAGCGATCTTTGCACCTTTCTTGGATCATCCAGTCACACAAGCAGGCTTTCTGCTAGTCTATGAAAGAAATGAAACAGGCACAACTACAACATATTGAGTAGGTGGTGTTTTAGCTAACTGTTTTTTTGGAGTGCTTTATGAAGCAGTTTATATGGAGAGTAACTGTGCACAGTATGGAGGGATGTTTGGCTTTCCAGATTACATTTCTTACTTCTAAATGTTTGTGTAAAACAGTTGTTCAATTTAATGCAACTCTCACAGCATGTGTTTCATTTCTTTGGACAGATGCCCCCAGAAATAACTAAACGTCATTTTGACATCAGAACTGTTTTTTCTCACTTCTATTTTCCTTTTCAAAGAGTGCCTATCGAGTCTTCACTAACAGTACCTGTTTGAAGCATATGATTCTGAAGATCCGTAGAGATGCTCGTAATTTTGAGCGCTATCAGCACAACAGAGACCTTGTAAATTTTATCAACATGTTTGCTGATACCCGACTAGAGCTTCCTCGTGGCTGGGAAATAAAAACTGACCAGCAAGGCAAGGTAAGAGTGCCAACAAAACAAATTACTTGTTAAACACAGCACATCAGGCTACATGGTCTCTGACGGTCCCCTCATTCTTATCTCAAAAATGGTAAAAATTTGGATTAAACAACACTTGCACCAAGCAGAGTTATTTTAAAAGCAGGAAAAAAAGCATCAGGAACAAATGTTGTAGAGCATAGTGGTAACCTGGCTTCCTGTGGAATGTCACAGCATATCTGAGAAAGTATTGAACTAATAAAGATTTCATTCAAAGTAGAGATCTGTCATGACAGTGACAATGTCTGCTTCCATGAGGCTTTGCTACCAAATAAGCAGTGTTCCCTAGTGATTTTATTCTCTTCCACCTTGTTTACCTCATGGCTATTATATGTAATTTTGAGCTATGCAGCTCCATGTATTTTCCAAGATCTGTTCTAAATTTGGCTAAGAAAGTCCTATTATTTGAAGATACTAACAGGGGATTTCTGACACGCAGTTTCTAGTGATTTTCACTTATGTTGCCATAGTTGCTGGCTTTCTTCTTCCAAAAATAACCACTCCACATTGTTCCTGTATATTTCAGTCTTTCTTCGTTGACCACAACAGTCGTGCTACCACATTCATAGATCCCAGGATCCCACTGCAGAATGGTCGTCTCCCTAATCACTTGACTCACAGGCAGCATCTTCAGCGGCTTCGTAGCTACAGTGCTGGAGAGGTAACCATGCTTGTATCAACACTGATCCCTTTTCACAGCAGTCAGTTTAAAATGTGTTGGAAAAAAGGTCTTGTGGGTTTTTATCTTCCAAAGAAGTAAGAGCTCTTTCCTTTCTGAAGGGTTGTTGATAATGAAGATTTACATTTTTACCATTTTCAGAATAAAATAATAAACAAGTAAACTAAAAATCACAGTGAAATGATGACAAAACAGATTTTAAAAGAATCCATGTTTGACATCCTTGCCTTGCTTCAGTAAAGGCAAGCCACTCATTATTTGTATACTTTGATACTTCAGCAGCCTTGTATCTTTCTTCATTCTCCACTGTGACACTGTGCTCTGAAGAGATATACTCCCTCGCAGGTGCAGCAATGCATATTAAGGTCTGCTTCCCTAACCTTCAAATCATGCTAAGCAGTCTTTCCTATGTTTCATGGATATGAATTCTATCACTGAGTAGCGTGGGCAGGATAGCAGGTGCATAAATCCTGTTTTTGTTTATGGAGTTAAGGAGGGAAGGGTGCTAGCAATCAGATTCTTCATGCTGTTGAAGATTTGTGAAGATTGCGGGTGGATGGGAGTAGATATGCATAAGGGCCACAGGGTTTATCTCCTGCAGAAAATCATCAGAAGTGTTAGTGAAATTGATATTGACATTTGTTCCAGCGGGACTAGTCTGAACACTTCCTACTGCCGAAGGAACTTAGAATCAAGGGCAGGCAAGACATAAGTAGCTTTGATGGAGTTTTGGAATTTTGTGTGAATACTGCACAGTATTTTCTGAAGATTGAAGTCATCGGTGTCTCTTTCAGTCCTGTTCTCCCACCAGTTCAGCAACTTTCCTCTGCCAGCAGCCTGCACTTTAATGTTTTTATTGTGACTGATTCAAGTGATATGAATGTGAAAGCCACCTCTGTGGTGATCCATATTTAGGCTCATACTTTCCTGAGTCTTGCTTACAAATTCACTCAGTCAAAGACAGAAACACTGCTCAGCCAACCTAACACAAGAAATACACTTAGTTCTTCACGTGGTTGCAGGACTGGCAGAAACAAAACGTCATGTACAGGGAAGAGAGTAGAGAGAGTAATGACTCTGAGGAAACTGTGAACTCTTCATCAAGGGCACTGATCTGGCATGATTAGCCGATGAAACGGAGCTGCCTTCTGTCTAGGCAGCTATCAGTGTTGGCACTCTCACTGGCTCAGTGGCCCAGATCTCATGGTGCTTATGCACCCCTGTCATAGCCTTTAGTTTCCCCTCTGGGAATATTTGCTCCTCCACTGGAAGCATTCCCATTCATTTCCAAGGTCTTTAGATCAGTGCCTGAAAGCACACCACTTACAAGGAAAAGATTCAAATATTTGCAACTTGGCCCATGAAACTTTGTGGTCCATGCTATTTCTTCACAGTATGTTTGGATGTCTTTTTTTCCTATAAATCACAGAACTACAGAATTTCATGTACTGGAGTGAGATCTTTAACTTACAGAATCACAGAATTGCAGGGCTTGGAAGGTTCCTCAAGAGATCAAGTACAACCCTCCTGATAAAGCAGGTACCCTGCAATAGGTCACACAGGTAGGTGTCCCCCCAGGTCTTGAATATCTCCATAGAAGGAAACTCCACAAGCTCTCTGGGCAACCTGTTCCGGTGTTCCATCACTCTTACTGTAAAGAAGTTCTTCCACATGTTTGTATGGAACTTCCTACATTTGAGTTTTTAGACCATTACTTCTTGTCCTATTGCTATGCAGCACTGAGAAGAGCCCGGCCTCATCCGTTTGCCTTTAGATCTTTATAAACATTTATCAGAGCCTCCTTCAGTCATCTTTTCCCCAAGCTGAACAGACCCATGTTACTCAGCCTTTCCTCATACAGGAGCTGCTCCAGGCCCTTACTCATCCTTGTGGCCCTTTGCTGCACTCGTTCGAGGAGAACCCTGTCTTTTTTGAACTGGGGAGCTCAGATCTGGACACAGTATTCTAAATGTGGCCTCACCAGGAAGAGTAAACGGAGAGGATCACCTCCCTTGACCTGCTGCCACGTTCTTTTGAACACACAGCATGATACCATTGGCCTTCTTGGCCACAAGGGCACGCTGCTTGCTCATGGCCAACCTGTTGTCCACCAGGACCCCCAGATCCAGCCAGTTGGCTCGTGAGGATGTGAAATGGAGACCTAGGGAGAAGGAGAGAAGATTTAGCTCAGCACAGAGGAGTTGTGTCTTTGGGCCAAGACTCAGAGAGAGTGCCTGTGAGAGCAGAGTACAACACAAGGCTATTGCTTAACAGAGGTGAAGAGGAGACAAGACTATTTTCACAGCCGAGGTTTTCATTATGCTTACACAGCTTTTGACAAAAACATTGATGCTGTTTAAATTGCATCAATCCCTGTGGCACTCATTGCATTGCAGTTAGTACATTGTATATGACCTGTTTGAAAGTTCAGTCATAAATTGCCTGTTTTTAAAGGTGAAAGGGATTGGACCAAGATTAGCACATCAGCCCATTAAGTACTGCAGGCTTGACTGTTCTCCCTGACACTGGAATAACTCTCTTGTAGCTGGCAGATGTATACCAATATAAAAAATGGGTACAAGCACAATCATAATTAAATCACAGATAAAAATTTTCACTGTGCACTTTCACAACAGTTTTGTGTTTTCAATTACAGTATGTTTAATCAGAATCATCAAGAGTTTTTATTGTTCAGCCTTTCTGTTGACATGTATGAAGTACATTGACTGGTGTCTTGTTACACATAAACTTTTTATTCTTTATGTGCTCCAAAGGCAACTTGCCAGTCACATTTAGCTTCTCGGTTTTCATTTATGTCCAGCTGGAAGACCTGGCATTCGGCCATAATACTGAAAATGGATTGGCACTACTTACTTGTATGCAGAGCTAAGCATTTAAAATATTGGAGTAGAGGCAATTTCTTCCAGAAGTAGTTGCCAAGTACTACAGTTTGTGCAGCAAGAAGGAATCATCCCAGTAGAACGACAATTGGAATCCATACACATCTTGTCTTGACATGGATTTTTTAGCAGTGCTCCTCTGTTGGCTTTCCTGTGGCCACACTTTGTCCAAGTGTGTCCTTGTCATATATGAGGGAGGTGCATTCACCTCAGTTTGTACTATCCCACATGCAATTACACAGCAAGTAACAACACACTGAAGACAAATTGCTGTTGTTGTACTGGGCTTTTACTATCTTTTTAATAATTTAATATCCTCAGATCTAAGTGTCTGCCCACCTTCTAATGTATCCGCCTTCCTGACATGAATCCCTCCTCTAGATGAAGTGTTTAGGACAGTGGCATTCTTTAAGTCTCTCAGTTAAGTAGCAGTGATAAATTTCCCCTTTATTCCTCCTTATTTACCTACTTTTTAGTTGATGTTCTTTTTCTCAGCATATACAATTCAGTATCTGTTTCTGGTTATGCAAGTTAGGCAAAAGCCCTCTTCTGACCTGTGCTCAGCAGAGTTATATCATGCTCGTATTATTCCAATACTGAATGTCCTTTCAGCAATACAGAGAGAACACTTATAATGTTGTAGGTTTTTTCTTTTACAAATTAACATTGCTGTAAAAATTTTTACATAAATACAGTTATGCTAGAACAAGATACTGTATAATATGGCAGAGATTTTATTTTCACTGACAGAGAACTCCATCACTGTAAGGCCTTTACTAACCTGCATTTACTTCAAGACTCTGTTGCCTTCACTGTAGCACAGAAGAGGGATGATAACTGGATAATAGTGTCCCTCCATTTGGGAACACAACATTACATATTTTTAAGCTGACTGAAGTGTAAAGCTATAATTTTCATGCAGACTTTCTGTCCTCCAGTCAGTCAGCAAAATGAAACCACTCTGAAAGTCACAAAAGTAAAAATAAAAAACGTTTTTACTAATTGGTGTGCTGCCAATTTGCCATTTGCCCATTCTTCCCCTTTCCTCCTTTGTTGTAGGCTTCTGAAGTCTCTCGGAACAGAGGAGTTACTCTGTTGGCCAGACCAGGCAATAGTCTCGTAACAGCTATTCGAAACCAGCATCATTATGAGACATTACCTCTGGGTAAGCCAAGTTTCTCTTTTCAAAGCAGAGCTCGCAGAAAAGCTTTTAGAACAATTTGTCACTCACACGCACAGCTCCATGTTGTCCCTTGGCTCACTGGCAGTGCAGTCAGTGGGCCCCTGCATCATCGCAGTAATGTCCTGAAGGCCCCCTCAGTAGTAAATAAAGCCTCTGTATTGCTTTTTTCCTTTTCTAGCTTACAATGACAAGATTGTTGCATTTCTACGCCAACCTAACATTTTTGAGATGCTGCAAGAGCGTCAGCCCAGTTTGGCCAGAAACCATGCACTCAGGTACTGCTTTGTTCCACATTGCTGACACCAAATTCCATAAATTATTTACTGTAGTGAAAAAAGCAAATTCAACTAACTATTGCAAAAAAATCCAGAACTGCCACTAAGTATCACTGAACAGCAGAAACTGTCTTCTTCTGCAGTTATCACCTTGCTTCCCAGAAGATAGCATTAACATGCAATTTTGATGAGAGTGAGCAGCAAAAAGCGAGTAATTTCAGTAGAAGGATTTTCCCTTGTGGTCACATTTATACTCAAGCCAAGGACATAGTCATTCAAGCAGCAATATTATGAAGTACTCCTGTCTTAACTCCTTCACCTGACTTAAAATTAGTCTTTCCTAAGTAATTAAATTATATCTCTGTTTTTATTACACCCATTTCTTTTCTGTTAGGTGTAAAAAAAAAAAAAAAAGAAAAAAAAGAAAGAAAGAAAGAAATCAGAACTAAAAGCCAATACAATTTTAAATTCATTCTAATTCCAGAAGTTAGATTAATTGTTTTGGCCTAGAACCTGAGCTGGTTTTAGTCAGTCTCAGCTATACCAATGTACACCAGCACAGAGTTTGGCTGAAAGGTTTAGTTTGCTCTGCACAGTGAAAAGTGCAGCTGGGGACCTGGTAAAGAAGCAAAGGAGGAGGAAGAGAAGATCCTTCAAGATCTTGTAGCCAACTTTCTGCTGATAGCCATCCTGACTCATAATTTACACTTGAGAGCCTGACAAAGAGTTCTGTGGGGTAAGGATTAGACTTGCTTCCTGAAGGAATTAATACATGCAAATAAAATGAGAAAGAAAGAATGAAAACTGCTGCTTGTATTCAAGATGTACATTTCTGTAACTGAGAATTTTTTATCTTCACTATCAAATTATTTCAGACTTTTTTTTCCCAGCTGTAATTTGAATTCTCATTTCTCAGAGAACAGATGATGGTTTTATGTCCTTCAGAGCAGAGAACAAAATTGACTAGGGATAGGGACTACACAGCTTAGTATTAAGATCTGTAACAAGATGTTGAGCCCTTTGCCTCCAAGTCATTGCTTTGATTGAAGCTTAGGTTGGGAGTAATCCCAAACTACAATCTAATGCTCGTATAGCAGACCTTGAGCAAACTCCTAGGGGGCAAATGTCCATCTTTCACAGGTTTGACTCTGCCCCATCCAAAGAAGTACATCTTTGACTTTACATAGAATCTTGATATTTTGATGCTTGTTATTCTTGGATACAGCAGTGCTACAGAAACATGCTGGCAGATTGGGATGTAGCTCTGTGTTTTTCATGGGTCTGACCTACTGTTGGGATCCTTTCCATCCTTGTTAGAATTCATTTAAAGCAGCAAAATGCATGATTTTATACATACACCATGTAACTTCTTTGATTATTAATTGGTATCATATTCTTGATATTCTAGTGTGGTTTTTACCAGCTGGAATGGACAGAGGTACAGGAAGTGGTATTATATGAAATACTGTTAATGAAAGGAGATATCTTAGTTGTAACCTTAAACTAGAAGTAATGTCTGTCAGTGACAGTAGCTATAATATTACACATGGGCTTAGAAGGTGAAGAATTATTTTGTTTTCTGAAATATGGTAGAATATCTTTGGCTTTAGGATCAGGCAACTGACTGATATAAATAGATTATTTTTTTACTAGTTTGTTAGTGTGATTAGCAAATTAATCAGGCAGTTAAACTGTCTGCCATTTTTTTTAGAGAGAAACAGGAACTGGCAAAATGCTGAGGAATAATGATTTTATGTCTAACTCATGCCTTGATTGTGGCATGTTCTCTTCACCTTTTTCTTTCATTCTCCTCTTGTCAATAATATTATTTATGTTTCAGGGAGAAGATCCATTATATTCGGACAGAGGGTACGCATGGGCTTGAAAAGTTGTCCTGTGATGCAGATTTAGTAATTCTGCTGAGGTAAGAAATTTGATCAAAAGCATAATATTGTTTCTAAATCTTCCAGACCATTTGTAATTAAAATAAGATTTGTTGTTACTGAGAGTCGCTCAAAATAATTCAGCCAGTGTCTATCATTCCATTCTTACTTCCTGAAAGGCATCCTCCATCAGTGCAACAAACTCCATCCACGGTCAGCTCAATTATTTCAGCTGTTGTCATCAAAAAGCAGATAAAAACAATCAAGCAAAAATGTTTCATTTTAAAGTTGTTTTGTTTTTACAAAAGGAAGGAAAAAACCCTCTCCTTTCACAATGCAACTAAGTAATGTAACTGCTCGTAAAATTGCTAATTTTAGTACAGTAATGCTGTCCATACACACAGCCACATCCCACAAATGAACCTTCAAGTGCAGTAAATGTTGTTTGGGTAAAAAGACTTCTATTGGGACTGCAGAGCTTGTTCTTTATGTGCTAACTACTATTTTTTAGCACAGCTAAGGACTTTCGTGTTGTTTTGAGTTTACATGGAAAATGTTGCATTACCTCATGTGATGAACATGTACGAAACCTCTCTCTATCACTTTTTACACGCAGCCTTTTTGAAGAAGATATCATGTCCTACATACCACTCCAGGCCACTTTCCATCCTGGTTACAGTTTCTCTCCTCGCTGCTCACCCTGCTCATCACCCCAAAATTCTCCAGGTAAGGGAATGGGAAAAATAACTCAAAATCTTGCAGTCTTGGTATTTATTCTAAGAAATATGAAAGAACAGATGGAGAACCAGCATGAATTGTTAACCTGTTAATTCCAGTGCCCACTCCAAATCTGCTTTTTTGCTGGATCAGTTGCCATTGCTGTTACATGTCTGTTGAAATGTTAGCAGTAGCTAGAGCACACAAATCAGGAATTGCACATGTGGAAGAATGCATTTTGCTGCTTTTCATATATCTGGGGAGAATTAAGATAAAAAGAGAATAATGTGCTTCAAATATAACTTGCTGACATGGAAGCACATTCGTGTTATGTGACAAGAGCGAAGAGCGACATCCAAATCAAAGGCTTATTGCAGTACTTTAATAGTTCTCTTGTAGAGTTAACTCACCTCCAGTTTGTGTTCCAAATACTTCACCTCTTTCCAAGACTCATCTATTTTAAGACCCGATGGAATTATCTTGATCATCCTGTCTGACCTCCTGTGTTGAGAACTTTAGTTTGACAGGAAACTTATTTTCCAGAAAGACATGCAGTCTGAGAAGGTTATTTCCAGCTGTGGTATGTCTCTGTAGTTATTGTTTATGCTATAGAAATTTGAGGAGCTGATGTCTCCATTTTGCCAAGATACACACCGCCCCACTGCAGTCTCAGTGCATGGCTGTGTCCAGTGGTCACTGTTAGAGAAATTTACAGAAATGTGATCTGAAGAAATCCATTTTTGGCTGATATTTGAAAACATCCATGTGTATTATCTGATTTCAAACAAAATTGTTGGACAAGAGATGTCCAAATCTCAGAGGTGGCTATGCAAAAATGAATTTTCTTTTATGCCAAGAAGTTAAATGCTGAGCCTTTGTCTCCAAGAGACCAGTGTTTTGTCAGAATGCTCTATTGTCATGAATGAGTTTGAACATCATTGAGAATAAATGTAGCCCCTTTCCTCTGCATCAGGACAGATCAGAAACAGGTCTACTGCAAGACCAAGTCTAGGTATTTGGCAAGAAGATGCCTTTCAGAAATGCACAGATCTTTCTCGTGTTTTTGAAAACAAAAGAGCAAATACTAATTTGTGGCAACATGCTGTCTGCTTGCTTATTTTTGCCACTGCCTTCATATCCCTTGAGAGCCACAATTCCCTTACATTCTGAGGGACAAAAAGTCTAACAAAAGTGTCGCAAGGGATTCTCCTTGCACAGCATGTAAATACTCCTTTCTGCTTTACTGGCACAGACTTAGTAACTTGCTTTCCTCCTGGCAATCATGGTACTTTGTGCTCCCACTAAATGTGTTTGATTTTTTTTTACCTTCCTATGGAGAACTTTCTGCCAGAATTCTTATATAAGAGCTTGTTTATATTGTCTTTTCTAATGAGAAAGGGAAATGGGATTTTAAGGATCCGTTCTTTTACATGATCCATGACTTCTTTCCATGGCATGGCACTTCTGCATACAAAAGGACTAATCAGCCACTTTGAAAATGCAGACTCCAAAACAAAACAGATCCCAAATTACTGAAAATCTGGTGTGTGTGTGAACCATAATAGGAAAATGTCACATTTCTTGCTGACGGAAATCCTTTTCAGTGCCACAAAGGGTTTTTGTGTTGATGACTGGAAGCGTTTAATATACAGTTAGATTAACTCTGGGAAACCTGATTCTCTCTTTGGCTGGGGTGCTAGGCTCCAGGCAGAAGTGCTGCTTTGAGCTCCAGAAGTTTAATCCTGCCAAGTAAGAAGATCTACTATTCAACGCAAAAGAGAGAGATCTTTTAAAAGTGAAAAAGAAAATCTAAATACCAATGGTCATGAGTGGGAGTTATGCATGTCAGCCTTTCAATCATGCCTTTCTGATCCTTTCATTCCGATCAGTCATAGTTAAAGGCTCAGGCAACCCAAAGGCATGCAAACACAATGCCAAATTTACTGTTCTCTTAGTGAAGAAAATACCGGTCCCAGAAGTCATCAGAATCACAGAGTTATAGGAATTTAAAACTCCATTAATGACAGGTAGAGTAGAATTAGGCCTTATGAGGAGCAGCTGAAGGAGCTGGGATTGTTCAGTCTGGGAAAGAGGAGGCTCAGGGGAGACCTCATTGCTCTCCATAACTACCTGAAGGGAGGTTGTAGTGAGCTGGGGGTCGGCCTCTTCTCGTGTAACTGATGATAGAACTAGAAGGAATGGCTTCAAGCTGCGCCAAGAGAGATTCAGGTTGGAGATTAGGAAATACTACTTCTCTGAAAGAGTGGCCAGGCACTGGAATGGGCTGCCCAGGGAGGTGGTGGAGTCACCGACCATGGAGGTGTTCAAGGAACATTTGGATTTTGTGTTGAGGGACATGGTTTAGTGAGTACTGTTGGTGATGGGTGGATGGTTGGACTGGGTGGTCTTGTGTGTCTTCTCCAACCTTGGTGATTGTA